>NC_091955.1:31475952-32136786 GCF_031021105.1 Erythrolamprus reginae | reverse complement strand
TTTTTCAGGAATGAGAAAATAATGTCATGAGTACTCAATCACATCTGCTCAGTTTATCGAGTTAGGAAGTTTATATCCAAAGCTGCAGCCAAGAAGTTGCTGCTGCAACTCTTGGGATTGGTAACCACACCAAATCCAATATAATTCCCCAGCTGCTGCCCAACAAAACACCTGTTAATGCAGGCACATAGTAATTTTGATCACAAGTTAGCAGCTGGTAAGGTTGTCAATGGAATAGTTTTATTTATTATTTATTTATTTATTATTTAGATTTGTATGCCGCCCCTCTCCGCGGACTCGTACTGAACTCTTACACTTTTATTTTATTTTATTTATTTTTTTGGTCAAGCGTGTATATGAATACAAAGTATAAACATTAATATGAATATATACAAAGTCCAAGCATGATTTTGAATACATGATATTTTACAAAATACATGGGGACTTTAGGATGGATGGTAGGCATACTAGTGCGCTTATGCATGCCCCTTACAGACCATTTAGGAAGGGGGTAAGGTCAACGGTAGACAGTAGGTTAAAGTTTTAATAGGTTAAAAGATTAAAGATTAAGGTTAAAGTTTTGGGGGTTTAGGGAAGACACTACAGAGTCAGGTAATGTATTCCAGGCATTGACCACTCTTGCTGAAGTCAATTTTTTTATAATCAAGTTGGAGCAGTTTATATTAAGCCTGTATCTATTGTGAGTTCATGTATTGTTGCGGTTGAAGCTAAAGTAGTAATTTGACAGGTAGGATATTGTAGCATATAATTTTGTGTGCTACAGTTAGGTAAAATCAAAGGCAGCATAGTTCTAAATTTTCTAGGCCCAAAATTTCAAGTCTGGTGGCATAAGAAAGTCTGTTGCAAACAGGAGAGTGTAGTACTCGTCTCGTGAAATATATTTGGACATTCTCAATTGTATTAAAGTACAACATATAGTCCAACATATAGATACATGAGGTGTATTCGAGAATTGATCTAGCAAATGTTTTGTATGTTCTGGTTAAAAGTACAATATTACCAGAGAAGAAGCTATGCAAGATTAGGTTAACCACTCTTAAGTTACGTCTTCTTAGCATTGCTGTTACAGTGGGCTCTGGCACTTAGATCATTAGAGATGAGTAGTCCAAGGTCCTTTACTGAGTGAGGATTGTCAGCATGGTCATGATCATCTAGTTTATATTTTGTGTTCTGTTTATTTTTGCCAATTTAAATAAAATAATAAAAAACAAAAATCTTGTTATCACCCAGAGATACTTATTCAAAATTTTGAAAAGAAGGTTCTTGGATGAGAAGCAAAATGTCTTCAAGGAAAAACAAAGAAAGTCCAGTTGCCTTTTGAAAAAACATCTTCTCATCCAACTATAACTTGGATGACTGAGAATCTCCATAGACACTATTTCTTCATCAAATGCATTCTTGGGGATAAAATAAACATGGGAGCCAAAATAAGGACAGACTGATGTAGAAAAGTCCTGGCAGTTATTTTTAAAATATCTGAGGCACTACCTTAAGGAGTGACTGGCTCCATATTTCTGTAAAAAGTTTATGATAAATTTGAAGGTTCTTGTCCTGTGTATGTGTGTGTGTGTGTGTTTGCGCGCGCACGCACGCACGTGTGTGCTTTCAAGTACGAATTGACTCTTGGTGACAGCCTGGATTAATTCCTAGTTTTCTTGGCAAGATTCCAGAAATAGTTTGGTTTTGCCTTCTTAGAACTGAAAGAGAAAGACTGGGTCACGATCAGTCAGTTGGCTTCATGCCTAAGGTGGGATTCACAATCTCCAGGTTTTTAACCTGGTACCTTAATCATTACACCAAGCCGGTTCTTTCTAGAAATTTCCACCCCAAACTGAACAAGTATAGTGGTACCTCTACTTACTTCGTTCTGTGACCAGGTTCTTAAGTAGAAAAGTTTGTAAGTAGAAGCCATTTTTCCCATTGGGATCAATGGAAAAGCAAATAATGTGTGCAAACCCATTAGGAAAAATATAAAAGCTCAAAATTTGGGTGGGAAGAGCAGGAGGAAGAAAAAGAGGACAGTCACTGCCAAAGGAAGAATGTGAGGTGAGGTGAATAAAAAAAATCCAAAACTTTAAGGCTTTTTTAAAAAGAGGAGTCTGAGGCAGGAAGGAGGAGCACACGCCTCCCATACACCCAGTGCGAGGCTGCCTCCCATACACTGCATCTGAGAAAGAAACCAAGGCAGGCGAGAGGGGTGACCCTCCTACTCCTTTGACAAAAAGGCAGCTGCTGCTACTTGCTTCCTCTTCTCATGCTGAAGGGCTCCCCTCTCCTCTTGCTTGCTCGCTTTGCAGTCAACACCTTTCCTTCTCTGTGGTGACTCCTCGGTTGGGTTGAAGCTGAGTTGATCCGGCTGGGTGCTGTAAGCCTCCCAGAGTCTAAGGAGAAGGGCAACATTTAAAAAATCGAACAAAATGAATGAATGAATGAATGAATAAATGAGTAAATAAATTATTATTTAAGAGTCTACGGAGAGGGGCGGCATACAAATCTAATAAATAACAATAACAATAACAATAACAAATCCAGGGAATTATATGTTAGTGGTTTTAAAAGTCTTTTAAAAAATGCTGGAGATTTGATGCTTTCATATAATTTCCCATTGTCAACATTTGTTTAGCCTGGGAGGAAGGGTTCCACTGTAAACTACTTTTTTCAAAGTTGCCTTTTGAAAACACAGAAGAGTAGGAAAAGTATAGAAAATTGTCAACTATGTATAAATAGTGCCAGGAGGATTGCAAAGGCCACCACAGCAATCTTTTTACCCCTGTAACACAGCAGATTCATCCAAGATATTAGGACAAAACAGGACAAAAGTTATTGAAGGATAGAAAAATACTTCTGTGAATAACCTTTAATCTCCACATTTTCTGTCTTTTGTGCCAATGGCATTTCACTTATTTGGTGCCGTCTTCTGCTCTCTAATTCTCTGTGGAAAATGTGTCATCCATGCTTGCTAAGTCAGCTGTCACTCATGTTTGACACTTCAGCTTTATAAATCTAGATGTCACTTCTGCTATCCCTGATGTATCAGCTGTCCCTGAAATCCAGGACAACATTTGGCATCACATTTTAATTTGTTAGGGCTGTCTCTTACCCTTCTAGCTAGCTCAAACTAGGTAAACAGATCCATATACCCATCCTAAGTGTTTATTCCTCAGATATTTTACATCTCTCATAAAATTATATTTCTCAGACTATGCAACAGAATTTTTGGAATATAAATTAAATTGAAGTTAGCTTCAGTTATATACTGGGGATGGGGATCACAGATATTTTCATTTAATTGATAATAAATTAATAATAAAGCTATTATTTCATCTTACTGTGAATTTAATACTAAGTAACTTTCTTTGATGGATACAAACCATTTCTTTTATACGGTTTTTCATTGGACCAGCTGCAGACATCATGACTAATGAAACCAAAGCCTTCCCTTTTACACCATTCCTTTATCCATGCATTAAACTCTGTTACACATTGATCTTTTCCTTTTTGTTCCTTATATGTACAGGTAAAACCTCGGAAAAGATAAGCCTATGACTTATACTACTTACCGTATATACTCGAGTATAAGTCGAGTTTTTTAGCCCAAAAAATGGGCTGAAAAACCCGACCTCGACTTATACTTGGGTGACTGACAGGTCACCACAAGAGGGCGCAAGCGGTTTAGGGAAAGACAGCCGTCTTTCAGCTTGAAAGAAGCGGCAACTGCCCGGTTAAGAAGGGAGAATCAACCCCCTAGCCAAACGGCTTTTTTGCTGTTTAGCGCAGCGTTCGAGCGCTAAACAGCAAAAAAGCCGTTTGGCTAGGGGGTGGATTCTCCCTTCTTAACCGGGCAGTTGCCGCTTTTTTGCTGTTTAGCGCTCGAACGCTGCGCTAAACAGAAAGAAGTGGCAACTGCCCGGTTAAGAAGGGAGAATCAACCCCCTAGCCAAACGGCTTTTTTGCTGTTTAGCGCAGCGTTCGAGCGCTAAACAGCAAAAAAGCCGTTTGGCTAGGGGGTGGATTCTCCCTTCTTAACCGGGCAGTTGCCGCTTTTTTGCTGTTTAGCGCTCGAACGCTGCGCTAAACAGAAAGAAGCGGCAACTGCCCGGTTAAGAAGGGAGAATCTTTTGCCAGATTAGCTATGGATCCCACTGAAGAAATTTTAAAGAATACTCAAAATGATTCTTCATTTGCTTTGTAACCTTAAATAAAAAAACAATACAGTATTGACTCTGTAATTTACCCGGGGAGGGGAGAGGAGGGGGGCACAGACAGACAGGAAAGGAAGACAGACAGGCAGACAGAGACCTATGACCACAATTGAGCTCAAAATTTGTTGTTAAGCAAAAGCATTGTTAAGTGAGAATCACCACATTTTACTCAATCCATGACATTTTCTAGCTCTAACAGTGATGTGCAAGCTAGGGAAGTACCGATACATCTGAAGACATGTGTAATGTTCTGGTTATGGTTAACTGTGTGGCAGAAAGTGGACTCTGGGTTTGTTTTTCCTATTACAGTAAGTGAGGTTGAATGTACCATATATAATTTTACAAGAGCTCTCTCTCTTTCTCTCTCTGTATATACACATACAGTTTATATAGTAGATAATGTACAGTATATTTTTGTGTGCCTGTGTGTAATATTTATTTACACATATGGCATATATACATAAAATTAAGTATATTTTGGATGTTCAGTAATAGTAAATATAGAGGGAAATTGTATCTCTTTGAGGCAAGGAGAGGTCAAGTACCCTAACCCTAACCCAAACCAGCAGGAGCAGGGGATTGAGGTAAGTACCTAGGTACTTGCATTTTTTTTGCCTATCCCTGCCTTGGGGGGATATATACCTGTTTACCCTCTTTTAAACTTACAGAGCTAGTTTACTGGCTTTCTTTGAAATAAATATTCTAAAACATTTAATCTACTGATGCCTGAATTGATGTAATTTTATTGGTTTCCATTTTTATAAGTTACCAGTAGCCGCTGCAATTTCCACCCTCGACTTATACAGGGGTTTATAAATTTTCCCAGTTTTTGTGGCAAAAGTAGGCGCCTCGACTTATAGTCAGAGCGACTTATACTCGAGTATATACGGTAGTTCATATCCCAAGTTCATATCCCAAGATCTGCAAGTCATTCTGCACAGAAAGTATATATTTTTGGGACAGATCATTTGTGCCAATAGTAAAATACATGATGAAGGTTATAGAGGATATACTCATAGTAAAATATATCAAAGAAAGAATAGAAGAGAAGTTATAGGAATAGAACATATCAATGAAAGAATAGAAGAAGAGATGTAGGAATAGAAGAAAGGTATAGGAGATATAGCAGAGCAATAGGACAGGGGACGGAAGGCACTCTAGTGCACTTGTACTCGCCCCTTACTGACCTCTTAGGAATCTGGATAGGTCAACCG
This sequence comes from Erythrolamprus reginae, assembly GCF_031021105.1. Classification (NCBI taxonomy): domain Eukaryota; kingdom Metazoa; phylum Chordata; class Lepidosauria; order Squamata; family Dipsadidae; genus Erythrolamprus; species Erythrolamprus reginae. Next base: position 32,131,349 of record NC_091955.1, on the reverse strand, counting down.
TGGATAATCCAAGGGTAAAGTGTTGGGGGTTTGGGGATGACAGTATGGAGTCCGGTAATGAGTTCCACGCTTCGACAACTCAGTTACTGAAGTCATATTTTTTACAGTCAAGTTTGGAGCGGTTAATATTAAGTTTAAATCTGTTGTGTGCTCTTGTGTTGTTGTGGTTGAAGCTGAAGTAGTTGCCGACAGACAAGATGTTGCAGCATATGATCTTGTGGACAATATTTAGATCTTGTTTAAGGCAACTTAGTTCTAGGCTTTCTAGGCCCAGGATTGAAAGTCTAGTCTCGTAGGGTATTCTGTTTCAAATGGAGGAGTGAAGGGCTCTTCTGGTGAAGTATCTTTGGACATTTTCAAGGGTTTTAATGTCTGAGATGCGATATGGGTTCCAAACGGATGAGCTGTATTCAAGGATGGGTCTGGCGAAAGTTTTGAAAGCTCTAGCAAGTAGTGTGAGATTGCCATAGCAGAAGCTACGTAGGATTAGGTTTACAACTCTTGAAGTCTTCTTGGCTATGTTGTTGCAGTGGCCTTTGGCACTTAAATCTTTTGTTATTAGTATACCGAGGTCTTTAACCAAGTGGGGGTTATCTGTGATAATTTGATTATTCAGTTCTTATTTGGAGTTCAAATTCTTTTTCCCAATGTGTAGGACAGAGCATTTGCTAGTTGAGATATGGAGTTGGCATATGTTACACCACTCAGAAACAGAGTTCAGGTCTTTTTGGAGAATAGTTGTGTTATCGGTGGTGTTGAAGAGTTTTATATCGTCGGCGAAGAGGACACAGTTGCTTGTGATGTAATCGCAAAGGTCATTGATGTAGAGAATGAAGAGCGTTGGTCCCAGTACACTACCTTGGGGAACACCACTTTTAACTGGGACAGGAGTGGATATGGTGCCTCTTGAAAAAGCATCATTGGGAAAGGAGTCTCTTGCATTGCTTTGGGCCAAGGCCAATGATTGCTCACTGAGAATAAGATTATTTTTAAAAAAGAGGAAGGGATGTGGATCCTCCCTCCAATTTGTTTTAGTTTTCTCCCATGGTAATAAGGCTTAGTAACATTTAAATATCTGTGGCATGTACTAATTTTATGGTCATCCTGACAAGGTTGGGAGGACAGAGACTTGAACCTGGGTCTATTATTATTATTATTATTATTATTATTATTATTATTATTATTATTATTATGTCAATACAACACAGCAAATGAGATCACTATGCTGGATTTTGTATTTCATCACCAGTCGGGCGCTTCCCAAGCACCTAGGACTGCGTGATGTAGTGGCAAACTATGTTTGCTGATCCCAGTAATTGCCTTTTGCAATTGACAGATGGAGATTTTGTCAATTACTATCCTTTGGCACTGTGCCCAGTGTGCCAAGTACCACTGGGACCACTTTCACTGGCTTATGCCAGAGTCATTGCAGCTCGATTTTTAGATCTTCGTATTTCACTAATTTCTCTAGCTGCTTCTTCTCAATTCTGCTGTCCCCTGGGATTGCGATGTCAATGATCCATACTTTCTTTTTCTCCACAATCAGGATGTCTGGTGTGTTATGCTTCAGAATTCGGTCACTCTGAAATCGGAAGTCCCACAGTAGTTTTGCTTGCTCATTTTCGACCACTTTTTCGGGCTTATAACACCACCAGTTCTTTGCCACTGGTAAATGGTAGTTCCAGCACAAGTTCCAGTGGATCACCTGTGCCATAGCATCATGTCTATGCTTGTAGACAGTCTGTGCAATCTTTTTGCAGCAGCTGAGTATGTGATCGATTGTTTCATCTGTTTCTGTTTATAGAGTCTGCACTTTGGATCGTCTGTTGATTTTTCAATTCTGGCTTTGACAGCATTTGTTCTAATGGCCTGTTCTTGTGCTGCCAGTATTAGTCCTTCTGTCTCCTTTTTGAGTGTTCCACTTGTAAGCCATGACCAGGTCTTTTCTTTATCCACTTTGCCTTCAATCTTCTCCAAGAACTGGCCATGCAATGCTTTGTTCCGCCAACTGTCCATACGACATTGAGTTACAGTTTTTCTGTACTGGTCCTTAGTTTGCTTCACCTTGAGAAGCTTCCTATTGTTGACCTCCATCAACGCTGACTCTTTGCTCTCCTTTACATAGTCAGCTAATGCATGCTTCTCTTCTTCCACTGTCTGCTTCACTTGCAAAAGTCCTCTGCCGCCTATTTTCCTTGGTAAATACAACCTGTCAATATCACTGCGGGGATGTAGTGCATGATGGATCGTCATTAATTTTCTGGTTTTCCTGTCCAAGTTGTCCAGCTCTGCTTGAGTCCAGTTCACTATGCCAGCTGTGTATCTAATGACAGGTATGGCCCAAGTTTTTATAGCCTTGATAGTGTTGCCATAATTCAGTTTGCTCTTCAAAAATTTTCTGGTCCTCTGGATGTACTCTTTGCTGATCACAGTTTTCACATGACCATGCCTGATATTATCCAGTTGCATGATGCCCAAGTATCTGTAGGCTTCTGGCTGGTGGCACTTGGTGGTTTGACCATTTGGCATTTCAATGCCCTCACTTTCAGTGATTTCCCCCTTTTTCAGTGCCACTGTGGCACTTTTATCCAGGCCAAACTCCATGCTGATGTCATTGCTGAAGGTTCGCACAGTGTTGGTTACTGACAGTATCTCAAAGGCTTTCTTGTAGTCAATCCAGGTCATGTATAGGTTTGTTTTCCTGTTTTTACAGTTCTCCAAAATCATTTTATCAATTAGGAGCTGGTCTTTCGTACCTCTGCTTCGTCTTTTATTGCCCTTTTGCTCCACTGGCATGATGTCTTCGGAGAGGGGCGGCATACAAATCTAATAAATTTAATTGAATTGAATTGAATGTCATTTTCTTCTAGATAGTCCTGAATTCTGTCAGCTATGATACCTGTCAGCAGTTTGAGCATGGTCAGCAAACATGTTATTGGCCTGTAGTTTCCTAGTATGGCTCCTTTCGCTGCATCTTTCTGTATAAAATATGTTCTGCTGGTTGTAAGCCATTCACTGATATTTCCTGTCTGCAGCATTTTGTTGAACAATTCGGCCATTTTTGCATGCAGGCTGGTCAGGTATTTCAGCCAAAAACCATGCACCTGATCAGTTCCAGGAATATTCCGGTCCTGCTGGGGAGAGGTAGATATGGCGGGAGTCACGGGGCTAGCCGTTCTGGAAGAAAAAGAGATCGCTGCTTAATAGCGATCCCTTGTTCCGGTCCCGTGAGCTCAAACCGGAGCCCTGGTGACGAGTGTAATCCGGGCCCTGGGCTCAAGCTGCTGCTACTCAATGCCAGATCGGTCGTGAATAAAGCTCTCCTCATCCGGGATCTGATCCTGGATGAGGAGGCCGATCTGGCATGTGTTACTGAAACCTGGCTGGGCCCAGAGGGAGGGGTGCCTCTCTCGGAAATATGTCCAGCCGGGTTTCAGATATGGCACCAGCCTTGACCCCAGGGAAGGGGGGGAGGAGTGGCTATTGTAGCCAGGGAGACCCTCCATCTGCGTAGACTCGTTGCTCCTGAGATCGCGGGTTGTGAGTCACTCCTTGTGAAGTTGGACTTGGGGGTTCAGGTGGGCTTGTTACTCACGTACCTGCCTCCCAGCTACATGTCAACAGCCCTGCCTGTGCTGCTCGAAGAGGTGGCCGGGCTGGCGGTGGAGTTCCCCGGACTCATTGTCCTGGGGGACTTCAATCTGCCGTCGCTCGGCGGTTCCTCAGGATTAGCACAGGAGTTCATGGCCACCATGACAGCCATGGACCTGACTCAAGTAGTTCAGGGTCCGACTCACGAGGGTGGACACACACCCAACATGGTATTCCTCTCGGAGCAATTGAATAGTGGTCTGAGACTAAGGGGCTTAGAAGCATTGCCTTTGTCATGGTCAGACCATTTTCTACTGCGGCTCAACTTCCTGGCTCCAATCCTCCCCCGCAGGGAGGCGGAACCGATTAGGGGGTTCCGGCCCAGACGCCTGATGGACCCTGAGGGCTTTCAGAAGGCGCTTGGGGTTTTACCAGATTCACTCGTCCACAGCTCGGCAGAGTCTCTTGCTGAGGCCTGGAACAAGGCTGCAGCGGAGGCTCTTGACCGAATTGCGCCACTGCGACCTCTCTGTGGCACTAGACCCCGTACAGCTCCATGGTTCAACGAGGAGCTCCGGGAGTTGAAACGCCAGAAGAGACGTCTAGAGAAGCGATGGAGGAAGAGTAAGTCCGAATCCGACCGAACACTTGTAAGAGCTTTTATTAAGACTTACAAAGTGGCGCTCAAGGCGGCAAGATGCGCGTACCATGCCGCCTTGATTGCATCAGCGGAATCCCGCCCGGCTGCTCTGTTTAGGGTGACCCGCTCCCTTCTAAATCAGGGGGGAGTTGGGGAACCCTTGCAGGGCAGTGCTGAGGAATTTAACTCGTTTTTCGCTGATAAAGTCGCTCGGATCCGAGCGGAACTCGGCTCCAATTGCATAGCAGTATCGGCTGACAATGAGTCAGTCGAGGTGACTGGGGCTAAACGTCTTTGTCCATCTCTCTGGGAGGAGTTTGACTTGGTGACACCTGATGAAGTGGACAAGGCCATTGGAGCTGTGAGTTCTGCCACCTGCTTACTGGATCCGTGTCCCTCTTGGTTGGTTTCGGCCAGTCGAGAGGTGACACGGAGCTGGGTCCAGGAGATTGTCACCGCCTCCTTGGGGAGGGGGTCCTTCCCGGCTCCTTATAAGGAGGCACTTGTGCGCCCCCTCCTCAAGAAGCCTTCCCTGGACCCAGCCGTGCTTAATAACTACCGTCCAGTCTCCAACCTTCCCTTTATGGGGAAGGTTGTTGAGAAGGTGGTGGCGCTCCAACTCCAGCGGTCCTTGGAAGAAGCCGATTATCTAGGGCCTCAACAGTCGGGTTTCAGGCCCGGCTACAGCACGGAAACTGCTTTGGTCGCATTGATGGATGATCTCTGGCGGGCCCGGGACAGGGGCTTGTCCTCTGTCCTGGTGCTTCTTGACCTCTCAGCGGCTTTCGATACCATCGACCATGGTATCCTTCTGCGCCGACTGGAGGGGTTGGGAGTGGGAGGCACTGTTCTTCAGTGGTTCTCCTCCTACCTCTCCGGTCGGTCGCAGTCGGTGTTAGTGGGGGGTCAGAGGTCGACCTCGAGGTTTCTCCCTTGTGGGGTACCTCAGGGGTTGGTCCTCTCCCCCCTGCTATTTAATATCTACATGAAACCGCTGGGTGAGATCATCCAAGGGCATGGGGTGAGGTATCATCAATATGCGGATGATACCCAGTTGTACATCTCCACCCCATGTCCAGTCAGCGAAGCAGTGGAAGTGATGTGCCGGTGCCTGGAGGCTGTTGGGGACTGGATGGGTGTCAACAAACTCAAACTCAATCCAGACAAGACGGAGTGGCTGTGGGTGTTGCCTCCCAAGGACAATTCCATCTGTCCATCCATTACCCTGGGGGGGGAACTACTGACCCCCTCAGAGAGGGTGCGCACCTTGGGCGTCCTCCTCGACCCACAGCTGACATTGGAACATCATCTTTCGGCTGTGGCGAGGAGGGCGTTTGCCCAGGTTCGCCTGGTGCACCAGTTGCGGCCCTATTTGGACAGGGAGTCATTGCTCACAGTCACTCATGCCATTATCACCTCGAGGTTCGATTACTGCAACACTCTCTACATGGGGCTACCTCTGAAAAGTGTTCGGAAACTCCAGATCGTGCAGAACTCAGCCGCGAGAGCCATCGTGGGGCTTCCCAGATTCGCCCATGTTTCTACAACACTCCGTGGCCTGCATTGGCTGCCGATCAGTTTCCGGTCACAATTCAAAGTGTTAGTCATGACCTTTAAAGCCCTACATGGCATTGGAACAGAATACCTCCGGAACCGCCTGCTACTGCACGAATCCCAGCGGCCGATAAGGTCCCACAGAGTTGGCCTTCTCCGGGTCCCGTCGACTAAACAATGTCGTCTGGCGGGCCCCAGGGGAAGAGCCTTCTCTGTGGCGGCCCCGGCCCTCTGGAATCAACTCCCCCCAGAGATTAGAACTGCTCCCACCCTCCTTGTCTTCCGTAAACTACTTAAGAACCATCTATACCGCCAGGCATGGGGGATTTGAGACACCTTTCCCCCAGGCTTATTATAATTTATGTTTGGTATGTATGTGCTGTTTGGTTTTTTAAATTGATAGGGTTTTTAGTTTTTTCTTAATATTAGATTTGTGCCTGTACAATATTGTTTTATCGCTTGTTGTGAGCCGCCCTGAGTCTTCGGAGAGGGGCGGCATACAAATCTAATAAATTATTATTATTATTATTAAATTATTATTATGTCCAGTTCTTTACTTTCTTCACTCTTTTTGCAATCATTTCAGGTGTTATTTCCAGCTGCTGCATATTACTCTTTGAGAATTTTTTCTCAAACTCCTTTATCCACCCAGCAGTTTTGTTATAGTCCTTTTCGGCCTCCCAGAGATGTTTCCAGAACTTTGTTGTTATTTTCACCTCTGGCTTTTCGATTTTCTTATCTGTTTGCTGATGCAGGTTCTGGTACTACTGCCTCTGGTTGGATTGAAATGTTTGATTCTGCCTGTACTGGGTGATCCTAGCTTCATGTTGCTCAATTTTCCTGGCCATCGCTGTTATCTGCTGCTTTACAATTTCCAGAGCTTCCTCGATCTTTCTTGTACTAAGCCAGTACTTTTTTGACAAATAGTCTTTGATCTTCTGATTAATCAGTTTCTGCTCCTTAATGTTCTTCAAGTTACTTGCATCCGATGTCAAGCTTTTGATTTTCAGTTCTAGTCGGATTTTCCATTTTGGTTTTCCAGTTGGTTTTCTGATTGGTTTCTGTTGCAGTAAACCTAGTTCTTCAGTTACTATCACAGCTGTACTGTAGGCAAGCTGATTCAATTCTTCAATTGAAGTTACATTGACAGTTGCAAGTGCAGAGTTAATATCTTCCATCAGTGGGACAAGTCATTTCTTGCTTATGTTTTTTAAGGCTGGCAGTCTCTCTCACTCTGCATTGGACCCTGCATGAGCAAGTATTTGGTCCTTCAGTTCTTGCTGCCTTTGAGTCATAGTGCCAAGTGTCTCATCTGCAGCTTCTTGCTGTCTTTCCAAGTTTTCATCAGGTTCCAATTGTGCAGTGACTCCAGATCTTATTGGAGTTTCTATTGGTGCCAGACCAGATTTTGCTGTTTCTGTTTTGCAAATTTTCTGTATTTCTTCTAATTCGACTTCACTGAACATTTGGTTCCTGATTATGAGTCGTCGCTGATCGGCCAGTCGAAGTTCCGTTATTTTTGAGTCTGCATATTCTTGTTTCCATAATTGGTACATCCGTCTTTGATATCCATGTTTTTCAGGCTCCGAGTTGTAATAACACTTCATTAATGATGCGATTCTCTGACATTGAGAATTTCTGCCGCTTTTTAATTTGTAAGCTTTGTTTGTTTTGTTCCTGTAGCTCATTTGTTGATGGCTGCCCAGGTTCCACAGCAGCCACCGCAGTCCTTTTTATCCTGGGTGATGACCGAACCAGCATGGACTTCTTTTTGTTTTGTCTCTCCATTAGTTTAAATGGGTTAGGTATGTTTAGTCTGGCTTCTCTGCTTTGACCACTCACACAAGCCCCACTACCATGACAAGGCGTACCCATCAGTGGGGATTATTATTATTGTTGTTGTTATTATTATCATCATCATCATTATCATTATCATTATCATTATCATTATCATTATCATTATCATTATCATTATCATTATCATTATCATCATCATCATCATCATCATCATCATCATCATTATCATTATCATTATCATTATCATTATTATTATTTTGTAGCCAAGTATTCCCACCCACTTTCTGGAGAGCTTAGATGACCTCTCTGGTAAAGGATTTCACTTTCTGAGCAACAGTTGGCTGCTGATAGTTATCATTGCATTTTAACTATTTTAATCCCTCAAGGTGCCCTGGCACTCTGCCTGATTTGTAACTCCATGTTACAGGTATTGTTGATGAAACGAAAGGTATTCGGACAGAATGGTTTAGGTTTCCATGATGGTTGAACAGTGTGTATTCTCCCATTTCTAATTAGTATTTAGGGCCCCTTTTTGCAAACAAAGAAACTTTTTGTATTTTTGTACAAGTAATCCTTGATTTACAGCAGTTCATTTAGTGACCATTCAAAGTTACAATGGCACTGAAAAGGTGTCTTATTGACTGTTTTTCATACTTATGATCAGTGAAGGGCTACCAAAATTTTTACTACCACACTGTGGGTGTGGCTTATGCAGGACGCCCTGAATTTTCTTTCAACATCTTTCAGTGCAAATTGGGTGCTCTGGGGTGGAACTCCATTTTTGCTACCCCACTGTGTTTTCTCCCATCCGGGTGGTAGCCCACCCCCACTTATGACCATTGCAGCATCCCCACAGTCATGAGAGGCTGGGTGAAGTGAAGCACCCCTCAATGTGAGCGATGTTGAGTTGGCCACATCCTCCCAGTCACATGACCACCCAGCCACACCTATCCAGCAGGTCATTAGGGCAGAGAATCGGTTGTTAAATTAGGGCAGAGAACCGCTAGCCATAATATAGAGCAGATAACCACTTCAAATACCTACGGGTGATCATCCGGGCCACTGGATCCAAAAAAGCACATGGTGAATATGCACTTGCCTTGGGCCAAAGATCAGCAAGCGCCATCCTTAATTTTTTTCTGCACAAAATGGGGATGCTATGTTCCTGCCACAATTAAACTTTTTCTGGCCAAGTCAATAGCACAGAATCTTTATGGGATCTTGCTTGGACCCTTAGCTTCATGTTTTATACCACTGGAAAAAAATCAATCCAAATTTATTAGACCAATTCTCCAGATGATGTGTTGTGTCTCAAATGCACTTCTGCTTCCAGAAACAGAACTGACAAAAGATGAAGCAAGACTCTGTAGAGTGTCTTTAAATTTCTGACTAAAGCTTAACTTCTTTTTGCAAGGCCTTGCTCCATTAATCCTCCAAGTCAAATTATCCTCGTCATGGATCAAGGCTGTCGAGTCCAACTTTGCCAAACTAGGCTTCTCCTCAGCCTCAATACTCAAATTGGAGTATGTCCAAGGAAAACAAATCTTGCAATTAAAGGATAGAGGACATTGAAAGGCAAACAGACTTAGGGGAAACTCCTTTGTTTTTGGCTCCAGTCGCCATTAAATATGTTGTTACTCCTGCCAGCTATCTTAGCCAGTTGGAGTCAGCAAACCATCGAAAAGCATTTTCACTTGCACAGTGCCATGTGCTTTCATTGGCCATCCTGTATGGCAAATATAAAAAGATACCGGCTGTGAACCGCTCTGAGTCTGCAGAGAGGGGCGGCATACAAATCTAATTAATAATAATAATAATACCATTGACTGAAAGACTCTGTTCCGGTGGATCTAAAGAAATGGAGACTGTGGATCACATACTCCTTCAATGTTCCTTTTACAGAAAGATTAGAAAAAAATATATCCTTCCAAAAATTGCTAGGTATCCTGACCATTTCAATATTGCATATCTCCAGTGGCTGCATAAGAACAAACATAACTACACTGCAGGTGACTAGAATATGTCCAACACCACTGGGGATTTGTTGGAAACATGTGTCTAATCCACCATAACTATTTTATACAACAAATGTGGCAAACCCTTGCACTGCTTATTCCTTTCTCTTTTAGTATTAAACTGATTTCGGGCCTCCTAGTTTATGGATTGTAATTTTACTTTAGTCAGACCATGTGTAATTGACAGATTGGATTTTATCATAGATTTTATCTCTTTTTTATTACATTATTTTATTTTATAATGTTTAATTGGATATTCACTGTTTTTATTTGTTCTGTTCTCTGGCCTATAATAAACTGGGTTGGTTGAACTCCTGATGGAAGAGCAAGTAAAGGCTGACATTTAGGATAGCCTTGGTGCTTTTATACTTTGTACACCAGTTGTACCCCTTCTGCTTAAGGAAACTTTGACACAATGTTCTTGACATTTTATTACAGAGCCACTGACATTTTGCTCTAAGTAAGACTTCCCTTAAAGACTATTTGGCAATTTAGAAATTTGGAAATTGAAGAAATGAAGAAGTTTTTTAAAAAATAAATGCTTGATCTAAAAAGGTCCAGTGCTATCGTATCTTCTTTTAAAAAGCGGAAAATAACTATACTTCCAGAAAGCCACATCAATTTTAACAGTGTTTCTACAAGTATAGTCTGAAATGTAACAGTGTGCTGTTGAGTGTTAAGATAGGGCAGCTGAGTTAAACCCTGATTTAGTCATATTTGGAGTAGATCTATTTAAATAATTGGGAGGAGTTATTATGATTACATTTAAGAAAACTTTCTAGCATTAATATACTGCCATAATGTACATTTCTCCAATTCTTTGCTATTTCTATAAGTTAGGTACACATGCACAGAAATACACAGCAAACAGTGTATATCATCTGTGCTGTTTGCCAAATTGCTGGGAGGCAGAAGCCTTTTTTCCTTGTTTTCTTTCCCCAAAATTAAGGTACATCTTATACAGTGGTACCTCGAGATACGAGTTTAATTCGTTCCGGACCTGCGCTCTTAAGTCGAGCAGCTCTTATCTCGAACGACTTTTCCCCATAGGAATTAATGTAAATAATTTTAATTGGTTCCAGCCCTCAAAAAACTCACAAAGTTAGTCTAAATTATGCAAAAAGACATTGCAAGAATAAATGTAACTTTACTTATTAATAAGATGATAAGCTGAGAGCTTTCCTTCCCTTCCTCTTTTTACCCAAAACAATCAACATGGCAAACTTTTATTTTTATTCATTAAACTGTAGTTATTTATTCAACTTCACTGCCACCCAATCCTGTAGAGGGAGGAAAGGAAGGAAGGAAAGAAAGAAAGGAAGGAAGAAAGAAAGGAAGAGTGGCTCTGCATCAGCGCGGGAAGGAAGGAAAGTAAGCCAGCCCGGCTCTTCTCGGCTCGTATCGCGGATTTGAGCTCGGGAGACTAACAAAAATGTCTCTCCTCTCCCAGCTCTTATCTCGAGTAGCTCTTAAGTAGAGCAGCTCTTATGTCGGGGTTCCACTGTATTCCAGTGCATCTTATACTGTGAAAAATACTGTACTTTGTTATAGCTATATCAAATGCATTGGCTTCTTATTTAAGTGGGCATTTTCCTCATAACACAGCTAATTGCCGTATTTTGGGGAGTATAAGAACTCTAGACTATAAGGCACACATAGCTTTTGGGGAGGAAAACAAGAACAAATATCTGCCTCTGCCTTCCAGCATCCATCCATATGGCCCATTTGCTGTTCCAGCCTGTGTGCTGCCACTACTCATTTGCTGCCATGGCCCATTTGCCACCATGTCCTGTTCAGCACCCATTCTCCACCACCCTTTTGCTGGGGCCCATTTGCCCCAACCTATTTGCCACCACCTGTTCACTGCCATTGCCACCACCCATTCATTATCTCTTGCAATCAGACAAACATAAAATTGACTCACTTTTATAGAAATTAATGTCAGGACTGTGTTCTTTACACTGCTTCTTTGATATTAGGAGTTTCTTCTAGCATGACAAACAAGCTAAAGAGGAGAAAGGAAGAAGTTTTGGAAAAAGTTTTGGATAAAAGGGTGGTAATGAAGCCCATTATTAGAAAATAAGAGGAGCAGAATCCCAGAACATGATCATGGAGAGACTTACCGGTATATATGAATTATTTTGTAAGAAAGGAAACATTTGCATAGTACTCATTGCATCCTTTTTTTTTTAATTTTAATTTATTTTCTTTATTTTAATAATGAAAAACAACACAAAACAAAAATAAACCAACCCCCCCACCCAAAACGTATACAAACGTACTTCTAAACATAAAACAAACACAAAGTCAATCAAGTTAATCATTTCTGTTTTCAATGATTCTTTCTTTTTCTTAAACGTTAATTAGATTTTTTTTCTTTTCTATCCAGCTGTATAATTTCCCCCATACAATGTAATAATCTTTATTTTGTTTATTCTGCAATTCATATGTTAGTTTGCTTAATTTGGCACAATCTAGCATTTTCCTGATTACCATTTTTTCACTTGGTATATTTTATTTTTTTCCAGGTTTGTGCAAACACCAATCTTGCTGATGTTAATATATGCATTATCAAATAGTAGTCTTCCTTTCTGTGCTGTCCTCTAATTAACCTGAAAAATTTCAGGTTTCATTTCCAATTCATAATTTAGAATTTCTCTCAACCAATTTTGAATCCTTGACCAAAATTTTGTTGCTTCCGGGCATAACCGCCAAATATGATAATATGTACCTATGGCAGATTTACATTTCCAGCATATATTACTTATGTTTGGGTAGATTTTGGCTAAGCGTGCTGGGGCGTAATGTCACCGGTAAAACATCTTATGTAAATTTTTTTATATGATACTGACAATGTCAGCTTATAATTAATTTTCCATAGTCTTTCCCAATCATCTAACTGGATAGGGTAACCAAAATTTGTCATCTATGCTATCACATTATGTTTAACTACTTCCTCTATATTTGTACTCATTGCATGCTGATCCCGCCCTTTTCCAAAGCTGCTCTCCTGAACAACAGAAGAAATGGGACCTTCAGGAGGTGTTCCATAAAGCAGGAGTTGCAATGGAAAAGGCTTCGAAGGAACCATAAGAGGACAGCTAAAAAAAGGACTTGAAGCTTGCTTATTCTATTTGCTTTGATGGGACAGCAGATATGCTCAAGGAGAGATGATCCTGCAGATAACTATACCATGTAGGGTTTTAAAATAACATGCATGGATTTCTTTAATTTTTTAAAAAATTACTTACAGGCTGTCCCTCATAAGTCCTCGGAGAGGGGTGGCATAGAAATTAAATAAATAAATAAATAAATAAATAAATAAATAAATAAATAAATAAATAAATAAATAAATAAATAAATAAATAAAGCAAGCAAGCAAGCAAGCAAGCAAGCAAGCAAGCAAGCAAGCAAGCAAGCAAGCAAGCAAGCAAGCAAGCAAGCAAGCAAGCAAGCAAGCAAGCAAGCAAGCAAGCAACAGTGTTACATTTTTTTAGTGATTATGTCTTTAGTTTCTTTGAACACTTTGATGAAATAAATATGTAGAAGACCAGAGGTAAAGGGGAATATTATGCTGAGGAACCTCTCTGTGTGGACCATGTATATTTACAAGCTCATTGTAGTGTGTTGGATTGCCGTTATAATTGATTGATTGATTGATCATCCTGCCTTTGTGTTGTTATCAAGTTGACATTCTGGACTGCTTATGTATGCTGCAATTCCTGCAGACTCACTACCGTTCAGGAAGTTTCAGTACATCAAACAGGAGAAAAATGTACTCCTAACTTGCTTTTTGTTGGATCATTTTTTTAATGGTCATGAAATGGCCACAGGAAAGACATATCTTTTATTCCTCAACTTACCTTCTCAGGGAGAAAAATGAGAAAACAAAACAGAACAAACAGAGGAAAAACTGGTTGTACTGAATAGAGACAACAGGGAAAAGAGAGGACAAATTAGAAACTATATTGCCGTCTATTTCCACATGGCAGCTCAAGGCGGCTTACAGGAATATAAAAACATCATATATATAAAAATAAAACTAATAGAAAAAAGTAATTAAATAATAAATGAATAATATAATACAATAGCCCCTCCCACATTGGTGACAACAACACATCACACAAGCCATTTAATGGGCTCCATCCCACTCTGGGTTCCCCAGGCCCGCTGGCAGAACCAGTTTTTTAGCGCCTTCCAGAAGAGTGAGAATTCTCTAATCTCTGAGGAAATGATGTTCCAGAGAGAGGTAGCCACCACAGAGAAGGCCTTTCTGGGATCCACCAGTTGAATCTCCCTGGGGAATGGGAACCGCAACATTATTTGCCTCCCCACTCTAGTGGGTAAGGTAGATGTGACTGGCAAGAGACTGGTCCCTCAGATATCCTGGTCCTTTATATTCTTTCTCTTTCAAAATATTTCTATTCATTTGCCAATTATAATACTTTTTAATATTTCTCATATAAAGAATATAAAGAATGGATTGAAAAGGAATTAAAAATATTTTTTGAAATTAATAAAAATACAGACACCACTCCACAGAACTTATGGGATGCGACTAAAGCATACATAAGAGGATTAACAATATCTTATACTGCAAAATATAATAAAGAAAGAAAAAGAAAATATGAACAATTAATAAATGAACTAAAACAATTAGAGTCTTTATCACAACAAAATGTGAAAAATAAAGACTTGGGAAAAAAAATAAATTTAATTAAACATAAAATTAGATTACAAGAACAAAACCAGATATTGGAAAAAATAAAAAGAGCTAAGCAACAATATTTTGAGCATGCTAATAAACCAGGCAGATGGTTAGCATATAAATTGAGAAAACAGAGACAATCTAAATTAATTAGACAGTTAGAAGATAAAGATGGAATAATAAAGCATGATTCAGAGGAAAAAGCAAATATAGTTCAGAATTTTTTTAAAGAATTGTACAAAGATGACAATATTGAAGAAGAAGTAGTATTTAAATATCTAGAGAGTGCAGAGCTACCACAAATAACAGAAGAGCAACAAGAAAAGATGGAGAGTCCAATAACAATGGAAGAACTCCTCACAGTTATTAAAAAGCAGAAAAATAATAAAGTCACGGGGCCGGACGCTATTCCAGCAGAGTGGTATAAAATAGAAAATGAAGTATTAAGAAATAATATGTTGCAAATTTTTAACGAATGTAGAGTAGATGGTAAAATTCCTAAATCATGGTCGGAATCTTTGATAACTTTAATTCATAAACCAGATACAGCAAAAGAAAAAATTAAAAACTATAGACCAATATCTTTATTGAATGTAGATTATAAATTTTTTATAGCAATATATGCAGATAGGTTGAAAACTGTAATAAATAGCAAAATTCATCCAGACCAAAATGGCTTCCTTCCAGGTAGACAAATCAAAAATAATCTTAGAACAATCATCAATGTATTAGAGTACTATGAGCAATACTCAGATAAAACATTATCTTTAATGTTCCTAGATGCCCAAAAAGCTTTTGATAACGTGAATTGGACATTTATAAAGATGCAATTAAATAAAATGAGATTCGGCCCCAAATTTGTCAATTTAATAGATGCTATTTATTCAGAACAAACGACAAAAATTATATTAAATAATGAGCAATTAGAAGCGTTTAAAATAAATAAAGGAGTGCGGCAAGGATGTCCCATCTCACCTCTCCTTTTTATTATGACTTTAGAAACACTCTTAATAAAAATAAGAGCAGACCCACAGATAAAGGGCTTAACAGTTAGAAAAGAGACATATAAAGTCCAGGCTTTTGCAGATGATTTGACTTTTATAATGGAAGATCCGTTAGTCACAGCACCAAGATTAATCCAAACAATAGAACAATATGGTAAGGTAGCAGGTTTGAAAATAAATAAAAATAAAACAAAAATTATAACTAAAAATATGAGTAAAATACAAGAAAGTAATTTAGAATGTATTACTGGAATGCAAATAGTTAAAAAAGTAAAGTACTTGGGAATATGGCTAACAGCTAAAACAATAACATTAAAAAATGATAACTACATAAAATTAATTAATGAAATCAAAAAGGATTTAGAAATATGGAATGATTTAAAAATATCATTTTTGGGAAGAATTGCCACGATTAAGATGAATATCTTACCTAAGGTATTATTTTTATTTCAAGTGATCCCAATTAATCCAGGGGCAATTTTTTTAAAAAATCTAACAAATGTGGTTAAAAAATTTTTATGGCAAGGGAAAAAAGCAAGAATTAAGATAAATATGTTAGAAGATATAAAAGAGAGGGGGGGTTTCGCCCTCCCAAACTGGAAATTATACTATCAGGCAGCCGTTTTAACATGGATTAAAAATTGGATAACTTTAGAGGATACAAGAACATCAAAATTAGAAGGACATGATCTTATGCTTGGCTGGCACGCATTTGTTTGGTATGATAAAGATAAAAATCATTTTTATTTTAAAAGACATACGTTGAGAAAATATTTATTTGGCGTTTGGAAAGATATAAAGAAAAACCACTTTTTAACAATCCCGGATTGGGTTACCCCCTTGGATGCAATAATACACCCAAACTCTATTAATGATACAAGAAATATAAGATATAAAGACTTGTTAGATAACCAAATGAAATTGAAATCTAGAATTAAATTACAAGATGAAGGGATACAAATTGATTGGTGGCACTACGCACAGATTAGATCCAGATATCAGAAAGACAGTATACTTTACATATTTAATAAAAGTAAAAATCTGTTAAGTGACTTAATTACTAAAAATCAAAATAGGGTAATTGGAAAAATATATAAATATTTGATTACTCATAAGAATATTGAGTTAACATTAAAAGATAGTATGATACACTGGTGTAGAAACATAGGTAAAGAAATTGATTTAGATACATGGGAGAAAGTTTGGATGTGTAATTGGAAGATGACAAAGTCAGTTTCTATGAAAGAGAACCAAATTAAAATGTTCTATAGATGGCATCTTCCACCAAGTAGAATAGCAAAAATGTTCCCAAAGACATCACCCTTATGCTGGAAATGTAAGAAAGAAATAGGATCCTACTACCACCAATGGTGGACATGTAGTAAAGCTAAAATGTATTGGAAAATGATTGAGAAAATGACAAAAGAGATTACAAAGCAGAAAATAGATTTCACCCCGGAGTTTTGTTTGCTAGGAATTACTAACCAAAATTACAAAAAAGAAATTTTGTATTTGATTATACATATTTTTACAGCGGCAAGGATTATCTACGCGCAAAATTGGAAAGGGGAAGATATCCCCAAAGAAGAGGGAGTTATTGCAAAAATATTAGACTGCGCGGAAATGGACATGATGACAAGACGCTTGAATGATCAGGAAGAAACCAAATTTTATGAAACATGGAACAATGTTTATGAATGGATAGATAAGAATAAAAAATAAAGAAAGAAGAGTAATAATAAGTATAGATACTTTAGATAATTTTTTCTCATTGAAATTTATATTAGATTTAGTTTATATAGATAGAATAGAAATTTGTTTTTTTTAAGATTTTTTGACTTGAAATTAGTTAGAAATTTTTATATGATATTAATTTTTTTTCTCTATTAGACATTTTTTGTATTAGTAGCATCGAATTAGATATTCAATCGTGTATTCCTTTTTCTGTATCTGCATTTATACTTTTGAGAAGAGCAGGGATGATACATCCCTACATTGTATGTTAAATGTTTGTAAGTCTGTATGTTATTTTAAAGAAAATTAATAAAAAAATATTGAAAAAAAAAGATATCCTGGTCCTAAGCCATGAAAGGATTTAAAAATGACAACCAGCATGTTGAATTGCATCTGAATTGCATGCATCGGCAACCAAAGTAGCTCCCACAGGAGAAGCGATACATGTGCACACCAAGGTCTGCAAAAAGTCATGTGAGCCACTGCCTTTAGCATCAACTGGAACTTCCAGATGTTCTTCAAGGGCAGACCCATGTAGAGAACATTGCAATAGTCAAGATGGGAAGTGACTAGGGAATGAGTAATGGTGAGTAAGGCTTTTTGGTCCAGGAAAGGTTGTAACTGATGCACAATCTACAGTTGTGCAAAGGCCCCCCTGTCCATGACTGTCACAGCTTTTTCAGCAGGAATCACAAATACAGGAGAATCTATAGATTATGTATAGGGTAAGTTTGGTGTAATGCCACATAATCCAAGACCAAAGGTGACAATTCTCTATGAGCCAAAGAACCCTAAACCCAGAACCACTCAGTCTTGCCAGGATTTAGTTTCAAGCTGTTCTCCATCCAGCCCCTGTTCTGCCGGGCTTCTCGGCACGAGCCCTCAATAAGTTCAAATGTAGGAATTCAGACACACACAGTTGTAAGTCAATAACATTGTTTTTTATCGAAAGTAAAAGAGGAGCCACACACACTTAGTCAGGCAAAATGCTCACCTTCAAAGCAACCGCCTTAAATGCTGTGAAGAACAATAAACAAACACAAAGCAGATAACAAGCAGCTGTGAAGATTTCACAGCAACTCTCCTTCAAGAGTTCACAAAGTCACAAACTTGACTATGATTTAGTTCAAAAGTCCTGGAAACAGTTCAAAGAGAGTCCTTGTAGAATCATGATACAAAACACACGTCCTCCTTTACCGAATGGCTAAACTTCCACACCAGGGGCCAGAACACTGACTATTTAACAGCAGCCCCAATTAGTCTAATTACACCCAGCCACAGGTGATCTACCTTATTTCCCTGTAGTATTTATGCAGTTGCTCTTTCCTAGACATTGCCCTGTGTCTGCCTACATCAATGAATGTCTCTCCTTCCAAATCCAGTGATGATAACGATGATGAATCACTCATGGGACAACTACCTAATGGGCTGTCTGCCATTACCCCCTCTGAGGATCCCATTTCACTTCCACTATCTGCTTCAGACCGCTTTCAGAAGCAGTCGGCAATAAAACTGGCCTCTGACCCTGGGAGGATTCACCCACATCCACCCCCACAGTCCTTGGGGCAGGAGCTGGCCCAGAGTCAACCACAACAGCCCCTAATAGCTTTTACGCACTGGAGAGGGAGGACATGGCATTAACTTGTCACGGTCTGAGACATACAGCTAAATATCATCAGCATAGTGATACCTCAGTCAATGGTAATGGATGATCTCACCCAATGATTTCATATAAATGTTGAACAGAAGTGGAAAGAGTACTGATCCCTGCAGGACACCACAAAGCAGAGGGCAAGGGCTGGAAATCTCCCCTCCAGTCAACAATGATTGAGAGTGGCCAAAGAGGAAGGAAGTGAAACAGGATAGCACAGAGCCTTCCACTCCCATCCCCCAAAGTCACTCCAGAAGAATGATTGATGGTATCGGAAACCATCAAGAGGTCCAATCGAGCAAGAATGGATGGACTACTCACATCCCACTTCTGCCAGAGATCAACCAAAAACATGACTAATACCATTTCTGTCCCATATCCAGGCCTGAATCATGACTGGTAGGGGTCTAGATAATCCATTTGATCCAGAAACCTCTAGAGCTGCTGCACAACCATCTTCTCAAACTTCTCTCTCAAAAGAGAAGAAGATTATTATTATTAATAATAATAATAATAATAATAATAATAATAATAATAATATTTGTATGCTGCCCTTCTCCGAAGATTCGGATTGGAGACAGGTAGGAAATTATCCAACAAGATGGAATTCAGTAATGGCTTCTTAAGAAGAGAGCAGACCACAGCCTCCTTAAAGTAATGGGGCACTACTCCCTCCTGCAGAGAAGCATTAAACACCACCAGAATCCACCCACCTATCACCTCTCAGGAAGCTTTCACAAGCCAGGAGGGACATAGGTCTAAACACAGGTGGTTGCATGCATACTTCTTAAGATCCGGTCCACTTTCTCAAGAGCAACAGGGTCAAACCATTCCCAGACAACAGGGCAAGAATCTGCCTCAGGGGCTTCCCCTGGACCAGCAACCACTCCAGCAGGGGTGAAATGCTCCCTGTTCAATTGTGCCTATTGGTCATTGGAGAGCCAGTTGCAAAGACAGCATGAGGATTCGCCCACCCTTCCAGACACCACCATTTGGGTTCTTTTATCCTCTGCAGATGCACAGAACTCTCTGACAACCAACAGTCATGAGTGAACCCAGAACATTTCACCCCTGCATGACAGCATCTAATTGGGAATGAAGCTGAATTATTTTGTTTTCCAGAAAATCTGCATATTCCTCAGTGAGTCCCTTCAGATGGACCTAAATCTCCTCCTTCCCCAGGAGGAATTAAAGAGCATTGCTGTGCAATTATCTGTAGGTGCAATTAGTGTGGGGAAGTATTTACACTTCAACACACGAATTGCAACAAGGTAGGCCTTAATAGCAGCTCTTACTCATGTTCAATCAAGTTCATCCGCTGGAAGATATCTCTTCATCTGTTTTACTCCTCTCAATTCCTCTATATACCACTGAGGGCAGAGAGGTGAGGTGAGGTCACATGGGTTAACTTAATAAGAATTACATTTATTTGATGCTACCTCAGAAAACTGGATATTAGTCATAAGAGATTTAAACAATTTTTGAGGCAAAGGAAAGTTATTGAAAAATAATGTATGGAATGTTATAGGAAGCACAGGGAGTGGAGCTTATTGAGAACCTTAATTGCCCCACAAAGACCTTTACAATTATAGTAGTAGTAAAAAATAATCTGGAAACCTTTGGGGATGAAGGCCATTATTGTTTGCATAGCATTTTGAGGCTTCATAATTGTAAAAGAGAATCAGTTCCATCATATAGAATTAAAATTAAAAAGATGGCCGGGTGTTGCAATGTTGAGGAGAGAAATAAATGCTGCCTTGAGAGATTAGCTGATCTGTGGATGTGAAATAAAATACTGAAAAATTTGGATTCAACAGGGAGGGATGGGTTTAAGGGAGTTACACATATCTTTATTTTATTTATTTATAAAATTTATAGGCCTCTGATCTTAACAGGATAGCTCTGGGCAATTTACAATAATAAAAAAACTATTTACATACATTAAAATATAAAGTGAACCATTAAAATATATACTTGTGAGCAGTGAAGAGCTACCAAAATTTTTACTACCACACTGTCGGCATGGCTTATGCAAGATGCCCTGCATTTTCTTTCAACATCTTTCAGTGCAAATTGGGTGCTCTGGGGTGGAGCTCCATTTTTTCTACCCCACTGCGCCCCCTCCCCCCCCGGTCCGGGCAGCAGCCCACCCCTGCTTGTGGGACCTAAATCATCATAAGCAGATTTGTATTTAAACAACTTTAGGGCAAGCAAGTTGCATGTCTCACTAGAGAGTGGGGAAAGCCGAGAATTTAATTTAATTTAATTTAATTTAATTTAATTTAATTTAATTTAATTTAATTTAATTTAATTTAATTTAATTTAATTTAATTTAATTTAATTTAATTTAATTTAATTTAATTTAATTTAATTTAATTTAATTTAATTTAATTTAATTTAATTTAATTTAATTTAATTTAACTTAACTTAACTTAACTTAACTTAACTTAACTTAACTTAACTTAACTTAACTTAACTTAACTTAACTTAACTTAATTTAATTTAATTTAATTTAATTTAATTTGACTTCTATGACACCCAATCCTGTAGGACTCAGGGCGGCTTACAACAATAAAAATAATACAATAGTACAATAATAAAAAGAAGTCAAACATCAACAGTAAATTAAAGCTATTTGGGTACCAATGACGTGATGAAACAAACTAATGCAATAGTGAAGCAGTTCCTATGTTGCTATGTAAACTATCAGCAAACCAACTGAATGGAACTCCTACCTTTCACAGAAGTGGCTTACAATAACTTGGTGCATAGTAGCACTCATTCATCCCTTTCAAAATAGGAGTTGACTTTGTATCAATGCCAGAATTGCCAATGGAACGTCCTTCCTTAGCAATGTTAGCTGAATGGAATCATGGTTACCGAAGGTGCTCAGGTGACTCCATCCAGTGTCCCACTGTAGCTTGTTGAAATCCTTCTGAGGCTTTAAGTTAAGGCAAGTCGAAGAGGAGTCCCTAACTCACATTGTAATGGAGGATTAGAAACCCACTGCAAGATCAAGAAGATATTGGATTTAAGGTATTTTAAGGGAAAATTAGAAAACACAGTGTTAGTACAGGCAAGTTAATAAGAAGGTTCCGTGCAAAATACCTTCAATAGCCAATGAAATTGTTGAAGACTAAGGCTACCTAAGTAATGGTGTTAATCTATGTTTAATGTTTTCCATGTGTCCTTTTACTTCAAGGGGTTGGCATGTCAAGATTGAACCACTTTGCTTCTTTCAAACCCTATTCAAATTACCAATAAACTTGGGGGAGGAAAGGGTGGAATGGAATGCCCAGAAATTATGCACAGATCATAGAAGCCTGGAAACCATCAAGGTCATCACTGCAGGTGCTTGAAAAGGAGGCAGACTGTTCTCATAAAAAGGGGGATGTCTCATAATTGGGCAATGTGATCACCTAGGTGTAGGGAGAAAGGGAAGCTACTTTTTAACTAGGCAAACATTTGCGCTGGAAAACCAGAGTTGGTTTTGATTCTTCAGTACCAAAATGAGGTATCCAATAAAGTTTTATTTTGGGGGATTCAAAGCTCCCGAGTGTTTCCTTATTTTGAGTTCATTAGTCAGACAGTTGATAATAATGTTATTCAGAGTTACACACTTGAGGCAGACATCTATCAAAAGTGCTATAGAACATAACTTCAGAACACATGCTTATACTTCAAAGATAATTTGGCCAGATGGCTTCCTTTAATCGGAAGAGAATTCTAGCTTCTGCTGCTCAGTTTAGGATGTGTAATAAAATGAACTTTATTTAATTTTCTAAAATAAGTAAAGCAGAGTGACATTAATTAAAACTTAATTACAGTATAATGAATCATATTCAGAATATTAAGGCAACTGTGATAATCACTGATTATTCTCCTGCCTGTATTCTCTTAACTTCAAACTACCGTATTCCCCTTCAGTTAATAGAGGGTCTTTCCCTGGATTCTCTTCCTATCAATACTATAGCTAAGATGCCTTTAGGTCAGTGATGGTGAAACTAAGGAACGGGTGCCACAGGTGGCATGCAGAGCCATATCTGCTGGCACGTGAGCTGTTACCCTAGCTCAGTTCCAACGTGCATGTGTGTGCCTGCCAGCTGATTTTTGGCTTGCACAGAGGCTCTGGGAGGCCATTTTTGGCTTGCAGAAAGCCTCCCGGGGGGGATGGAAGAGGGTATTTTTACCCACCCCCGTCTCCAGGGAAGCCTTGGGGGCCTGGGAAGGGCAAAACATGAGCCTAGCAGGCCCACCAGAAGTTGGGAAATAGGCCCTTTCCGGCATCCCGAGGGCCTCCGTGGGGGCAGAGGAAGCTGTTTTCACCCTCCCCAGGCATTGAATTATGGGTGTGGACACTCGTGCATACGTGATAGCATGCATATAAACTTTTTTGGCACCTGAAGAAAAAAAAAGTTCATCATCACTGCTTTAGGGTATTGTTAAACTTCTTTAAAGACAGAACTGTCCATTAATTGTCTTTCAACTGGAGACCCTTTAAAACTTTCTTTCCTTCTGTAGGACACTTGACCTACTTCAGAATGGCCTATAGAAAACAAAAAGATGTTTGGTACTTTACTTAGTTGCTTTGGTTCCTGATTGCCTTTTAAAATTGCATAGGATAAACCTGTAATTTGTTAGTAATTGTTTCATTTCCAAGCACAGCAGGTGTACTTAAGGTCTGAGAAAGGATTGGGACATTAATTGCTCCCAGCCTAACCTTTACAGACCTAGAAAGGTCGCTGAACTCTTTTTGTTAAATATGCATTTTTAAACACAAGGATCTTTGCATATTAGAATTCTCCTTTTAAGAGAAAAAAAATAAATTTGTGTTTTCTATGGGTACCTTGTATCTAGTGCTCCTTTTCATTGAAACAACAAACAGTTTCTCTTTACGTTTGATTTTTGATTGATACCAATAAACAACTGGGCAAGCTTTTGGATTATTCTTGTTTCTTGATACTTTATAAAGTTTTATATAGTTGGCCTCATTCAGAGCATTCAGACTGTCGTGTTCACATCATAAGCAACATGGATATTGCATGTGCAAAGAGACTAGACTAGACTTAAAGAGTAGAATAGAATAGAATAGAATAGAGCTGGAAGGAACCTTGGAGGTCTTCTAGTCCAACCCCCTGCTCAAGCAGGAGAACCTGTATTATTTCAGATGAGTACTGTTTAGTCCAGAGGTTGGATTCCCTCACCTTCATTATAGGTTCACAAATGTGAGTGTGCATGCATCTGCACATGCATATGGCTTTCTGTGCATGCTCAGTGCTCGTGCAATACATCAGGGCAGGTGGGAGAGCCTCCTGCAGTTGCCGCTACTGATTCATGCAATCTGAAGAGAACCAGCTGAATACCACCACTGGTCTTGTCTCCAGTGATAGAGCGCCTATGATTTCTGAAGGCAAACTGTTCAAATGATTAATTGTCCTCACTGTTAGGAAGTTTTCATTTCTCCATTTTTGTGAAGTGCAGCTTATCCCTTTCCAAGAGTCTTTCATTTATGTCTGAGGTTGTAGTTGACCTCCAGGGAATGGGTTGGCATAGCTGGGGTTGATATGGCCAGCACAATGTTGCTCATGTCAGGAGCACTTGTGGCCAGGGCAGGCTGGAGTGGAGGAAGGGGAGACTAGGGAAAGCGTCAAACTCTTTTCCAGTTGAAGAGCCTTGCCATCTCTCCCATTGGATGCAGAGCCCCCCGCCCCCTGCAGACAGCAGTGCAGGTTCCTCAGAGCCATAGGCAGTAGAAAATAAGCACTCAGCCCAATCCTTGAGATCCCAGGGCACTGGGGCCCCACAGCACAGCACAGCCCCTCAAGGGAATGCCTGGTTGTGCTTGCCTCCTCCTTGAGGCTGTTGCTACTCTGCTTGCTCTCCTTGATAAGGTTGCTCATGGGTTAGAGGGATGTCCACTATGTCTCCTTGCAAAGAGGCCTGGCTTTGTAATCAAAGCATCCTCAACTATAGGATTGGAGACCAACAGGACAGATCAGGAGGAGGGGATAAGAGTATGGTGAAAGGACAGCAGGGCTGCTGGTGGCTAAGTCTTAAGACAGGACTTCCCTCAGATCTTCCCTCTCGCTCACTATAATCTTCTTTCCTTCTTTTTTAAGTTCCAGAGTCTCTGGGCAGAGCTGGCAACAGGCAGGCAGTGATGGGCAGAGCAGAGGCTTCCCATTTTGACCCCTGCCCCCTTGTCTTTGCCTCTGTGCCTGATGGGCCTCTCTGTAACTCTCAGCTCAGCTCACCTCTCCTAGACCTGGCACAAGTGTGTGTGTGTGCGTGTGTGTACGTGCAGGAGGGTCTCACCCTGTGCAGCTCTGCACCTTCAACAGAGATCTGCAATGGTAGGCTGCAAATAATGAAAGCTGTTTTTTTGGAATGCTTTTTTATTTTTCTCATCTATTACCACTTTAATGGTGTATGTTCAAAGCACTGTGGACTTCACATTCCTTCCAACCTGCTACCAATCACTTGCATTCTGCTCCCCTCACCCCCCCCCCCCGCCCCACCCATGGAAGACTGGTAGAAGCTCCCATCCCAACTTATCTTATCTCTCTTGTTCTTTTCCACCTTAGTGTCAAAATGGCACAGAACAGCACCACTGCTTTCCAGCAGTTAGATTAGAAGTTCAATTAGAAAGAACTACAAGGATCATTATACATTCATTGTACAAAAACCAATAATCCAAATTGAACATAATAGGGAACAAACAGCCTCTGTAAAAATGATCTGACATATGTTCCTAAAGAGCAAGACCAGTGGAAACATGTCACTTTTAAAATAAAACAGCAATCAGGAATAAAGTTCTTACTATCTACCCTAGCTGACTCCAATTAAAGTCCTATGGAACTGAAAAATTGCTTTCATGGCCTCCCCCTAGCAAATATGCAGAGACCCACAAAATACATTCACCAGTGAAGTTTAAAAGAGGCACAATTCAACATTCCTGTGAAAGAAAGAAAAGTATTCCAGTCTTCTTTAAGAAAAAAATGGCAAATATTGGTGACAGTAAGTTTAATTCTTAGGGGAACAGAAACTATAGTCTGAAGACCAGGCAATCAATCTAAGGAAGTGAATTGTCTCCCTAGGGCAAAATTCAAAGATATAACTGAGTACCTTACTAAAATCAACCCCACTGATTACTACCCCTTTCTTCTCCTACATATGATAACCAATGACATAACAATGAATCTGATAACAATAACAAGAGATTATGAACAGCTAGGGAAGGTAGAATTAAGAGTAGAAATTGTGTTTTTATCTATATTTCCAACAAAAGACCAACATCCACTTAGGGAGAAAAGGATTTTAGAAACAAACTACTAGCTTAAAAACTGATGTCATCAACAGAACTTTGACTTTCTAGACCAGACCTGGTGTTTTCTGGTGTTCTCTCTCTCTCTCTCTGGTGTTCTCTCTCTCTCTCTCTCTCTCTTTCTTCCTCTCTCTCACTCTCTCTCTTCCTTCCTCTCTACTCTCTCTCTCTTTCTCTCTCTCGCTTTCTCTTTCTCTCTCTCTCCTTCCTCTCTACTCTCTCTTTCTTTCTCTCTCTCCCTCTCTTTCTTACTCTCTCTCTCTCTCCCCTCTCCTCCCTCTTGCTCTCTCTCTCTTTTTCTCACTTTCTCTCCTCCCTCTCTCCTTTCTATCTCACTCTGTCTGTTGCTCTCTCTTTCTCTCTCTTTCTCTTGTTCTTTCTCTTGTTTTTTTCTCTCTTGCTTTCTCTCTTGTTCTCTTTCTCCCTCTTGTTTTCTTTCTCTCTCTCTCTCTCTTGCTTTCTCTCTCTCTCATTCTTTCTCTCTTGTTTTCTTTTTCTCTCATTCTTTCTCTCTTGTTCTCTCTTTCTCTCTCTTCCTTTCTTCTCTGCGGAGGCCGGCGAAGATTTTTCTTATTTTGAATGTTCCGGGTGGGCTGGCAGTGGAATGGGGAGCATGCATGCATGTGTGCTCGACATTCAAAATAACCTTCACCAGCCCCTGCTCCAATCAATGTTCCCTCTAGTTTTTTTCCGGTGTGGGCGGAAAAGTATAGTGTCTGAGCGGCAGTCCCTTTGGACTGGGCGGCATAAATCTCTAAATAATTTTTTTTTTAAAAGTGTGGGCGCACGCTATTATGCATGCACGAGTTCTGACATCCATAATTCGCTACTCCTCCTTTCTCTCTCTTTCTCTCTCCTCCTTCCTCTCTCATCTCTCTTTCCTTTCTCTCCCTCCCTCTTTCTATCCTTTCTATCACTCACTTTCTTTCCCTCCCTCCTTCATTTCCTCTTTCTCTCATTCCCTCTTTCTCTCTATCCTTTCTATCTCTCACTCTTTCTTTCTCTCCCTCCCTTTTTGTCTCTTTCCTTTCTCTCATTCCCTCTTTCTCTCTATCCTTTCTATCTCTCACTCTTTCTTTCTCTCCCTCCCTTTCTGTCTCTTTCCTTTCTCTCATTCCCTCTTTCTCTCTATCCTTTCTATCTCTTTCCTTTCTCTCATTCCCTCTTTCTCTCTATCCTTTCTATCTCTCACTCTTTCTTTCTCTCCCTCCCTTTCTGTCTCTTTCCTTTCTCTCATTCCCTCTTTGTCTCCTAGGGCTGCCTGCGCCTGTCCTGCACCCCCACCGCGGAGGGAAAGCATTCGGCATCGGCACCCCCAACCCCCCCCTCCAGGAGCAGCAAAAGCCTCAGCGACGGAGCACGCCGTTTGCCTTTCAGCATCGGCACACCCCCTCCAGGAGCAGCAAAAGCCTCAGCGATGGAGTCGAAAGGCAAATGGCGCGCCCCGTCGCTGAGGCTTTTGCTGCTCCTGGAGGGGGGTGGATTTTCTCTTCCCCACCCTTCCGGCAGCCAAACAGCACTGAGGCTTTTGGCATCAGCGCCCCCCTCCAGGAGCAGCAAAAGCCTCAGCGACAGGGTGCACCATTTTGCCTTTCTCTCTCCTTCTCCCTCTCTCTCTTTCAGCAAGGGGGCTGCGAGAGCGTTTTCTCTGAGTTCTTTGGGAATGCCTGCCCTGCCTCTACTGCAGCCCCCTTGCTGAAAGCTCTGGAGGCGCAGGCATTCCTGAAGCGCACGGAGAAAACTCTCTCTCACAGCCCCCTGGCTGGGAGCGCAGGAAGCGATGGAGGAGGAGAGGGGGCGGATCGGGCGGGGGGCAGGGCTGAGAGGCCAGGGGCGCGAGGGGGCCAGAGGCACAGTGGGGAGGAAGGGGCAGCCATGGCTCCCTTTCCTTTTACTGTCGGCACCTCCCCACTCCCCCCCACGGGCTGGCAGGAGGATGGAGAGCGCGCGCCCATGGAAAAGGGTGCGCGCGGGTGTATTTGGGGGTGCGCGCCTGCTCACGGACGCAGCTTATGGGGAACGGTGGCTCCAATTGCTTTGGGAATGCCTGCCCCACCTCTCCTGCAGCCCCTTCACTGACAGCCCGGGACAAAAGTGCTCTCAGCGAAGGGACTGCGAGAGGGGCGGGATGGGCATTTCCAAAGCACTCAGAGAAAACCCTCTCGCAGTCCCTTCGCTAGCGGCTGGATGAGGAGGATGAGAAGTCACAGCCGCCACCACCACTGCAGCCACCACCCCAAGGCGGGAGGCGGAGGAGGAGAAAGCTAGAGAGAGGGGCAGATCAGGTGGGGGGGCAACGTTGAGAAGCCAGGGGTGCAAGGGGGCTGGAGGCACCGGGGGGCAGGGGCGGCCGTGGCCGTCATTTATTTTATTTATTATTTATTATTTAGATTTGTATGCCGCCCCTCTCCGTGAACTCGGGGCGGCTCACAACAGGCATAAACAAATCGTACAAATCCAAATAGATTCAAATAAATTTAAATATTTAAAAAAGTTTTAAAAAGAACCCCGATATACTAACAAGCACACACACAAACATACCATACATAAATTGTATGTGCCCGGGGGAGATGTTTCAGTTCCCCCATGCCTGACGACAAAGGTGGGTTTTAAGAACTTTACGGAAGGCAGGGAGAGTAGGGGCAGTTCTAATCTCCGGGGGGAGTTGGTTCCAGAGAGTCGGGGCTGCCACAGAGAAGGCTCTTCCCCTGGGGCCTGCCAACTGACATTGTTTAGTTGACGGGACCTGGAGAAGGCCCACTCTGTGGGACCTAATCGGTCGCTGGGATTCGTGCGGCAGGAGGCGGTCTCGGAGGTATTCTGGTCCAATGCCATGAAGGGCTTTAAAGGTCATAACCAACACTTTGAATTGTGACCAGAAATTGATCGGCAACCAATGCAGACTGCGGAGTGATGGCGAAACATGGGCATACCTAGGTAAGCCCATGACAGCTCTCGCAGCTGCATTCTGCACGATCTGAAGTTTCCGAACACTTTTCAAAGGTAGCCCCATGTAGAGAGCGTTACAGTAGTCGAATCTCGAGGTGATGAGGGCATGAGTGACTGTGAGCAATGAGTCCCGGTCCAGATAGGGCCGCAACTGGTGCACCAGGCGAACCTGGGCAAACGCCCCCCTCGCCACAGCTGAAAGATGGTTTTCTAATGTGAGCTGTGGATTGAGGAGGATGCCCAAGTTGCGGACCCTCTCCGAGGGGGTCAATAATTCCCCCCCAGGGTAATGGACGGACAGATGGAATTGTCCTTGTGAGGCAGAACCCACAGCCACTCCGTCTTATCCGGGTTGAGTTTGAGTTTGTTGACACCCATCCAGGCCCCAACAGCCTCCAGACACCGGCACATAACTTCCACTGCTTCGTTGACTGGACATGGGGTGGAGATGTAAAGCTGGGTATCATCAGCGTACTGATGATACCTCACCCCATGCCCTCGGATGATCTCACCCAGTGGTTTCATGTAGATATTAAATAGCAGGGGGGAGAGGACCGACCCCTGAGGTACCCCAAAAGGGAGAGACCTCGGAGTCGACCTCTGACCCCCACTAACACCGACTGCGACCGGCCGGTGAGGTAGGAGGAGAACCACTGAAGAACAGTGCCCCCCACTCCCAACCCCTCCAGCCGGTGCAGAATGATACCATGGTCGATGGTTTCGAAAGCCACTGAGAGGTCAAGGAGCACCAGGACAGAGGATAAACCCCTGTCCCGGGCCCGCCAGAGATCATCCATCAATGCGACCAAAGCAGTTTCCGTGCTGTAACCGGGTCTGAAGCCCAACTGCTGGGGACCTAGATAATCAGCTTCTTCCAAGGACCGTTGGAGCTGGAGCGCCACCACCTTCTCAACAACCTTCCCCATAAAGGGAAGGTTGGAGACTGGACGATAGTTATTAAGTACGGCTGGGTCCAGGGAGGGCTTCTTGAGGAGGGGGCGCACAAGCGCCTCTTTATAGAGAGTTGGAAAAACTCCCCTCCCCAAGGAAGCGTTGGTAATCTCCTGGACCCAGCTCCGTGTCACCTCCCTGCTGGCCGAGACCAACCAGGAGGGACACGGATCCAGTAAACAGGTGGCGGAACTCACAGATCCAATGGCCTTGTCCACTTCATCAGGTGTCACCAGATCAAACTCTTCCCAGACAGGTGGACAAGTACGTGCCCCAGTCACCTTGACTGACTCGTTGTCAGTCGACTCTGTTTCCCAATTGGAGTCGAGATCGGCCCGGATCTGAGCGATTTTATCAGCGAAAAACGTGTTAAAATCCTCGGCACTGCTCTGCAAGGGCTCCCCAACTCCCCCCTGATTAAGAAGGGAGTGGGTCACCCTAAACAGAGCGGCTGGGCGGGATTCCGCTGATGCAATCAAGGCGGCATGGCACGCGCATCTTGCCGCCTTGAGCGCCACTTTGTAAGTCTTAATAAAAGTCATTCAAAATAACCTTTGCCGGTCTCCACACTTTCATCGCTCCCTGCCCCCAACTCCAACACCCGGCTCCTTGTGTGGCCTTGGAAAAGGGTGAGCGGGGGGTTGTTTTGGGGTGCGCAGCCACGCGACTGTGCACCTTAGAGGGAACATTGGTTGTGGATGCTTCACCACTGGAGGTTTTTAAGAAAAGGCTGAATAGCCACCTGTCTGATATACTGCAACAAATATAATCAAAATGTTTCTGGATCCTTGAGTTAAAAATGAAACTTTATCCACTGAAAGCAAAAATAAATGTGAGAGCTTTTAAAGAGAAGCTTATACAATAAGGGAACCTTATATCTTTCCTAGTTTTGTTTTTCTTCTAATTCTCCATGGAGAAACTGTAAGGTACACTAGTCTCAATGCCTTTGAGGTTTTTCTGTTACAAAATTCTGAGACAATTTGGCTTTTCAGAGACTGCATAAGGACTTCTTTTTAGAGAAGCAAAGAATTTCTGCAGACTTAAATTATCAGATGTTAACACCTCTGATCCCCAAATCCAAACACAAAGCAAGCTGTGCTGGCCTGCATAGACATTGTGGTCGTGAATGATGGTTCTGTTGAAAATCAGCAGGATACATACATCTTAGGAGGGCCCCATGTTTCTGAAAGTTAAATAGGGAATTGTTGACAATGTCTCTGCTGAAGATCATCTCATTGCTGGAGGCTCACCTGCCTTTTTCTCCCATGACAGAGTTCATTTCGTTTCAAACGTATCCAGAGGGCAGGTTTGTCCTCAAGGTTGATAGCACACATATAATAAATAATACAGTTCCATTTTACTTTCTTTAAAAATGTGGCTATTAAACACACATTTTCTGTTAACTTCACCAAAGCTTATAATACTGAATGTACTTGAAGGATCTTTACTATAGTTAAATATTTACAGAAACATATGCAGAACAATACCCAATTGCAAATAATGCTCCAGCTTTGCTAAGGGAGTACCTGGATTCATGTAAATAAATGACAAACAAGGTGAAAGTTGTTATTAAATAAATTGCAATGTGTTCTCCTGCAAAGTGCACAGAGACAGTGAACCAAATGTGTACAGTAAAATGCATTCCCTTAGGAAGGAATCCAAAAGCACAGAATCAAGAATAAAGTATCTACAATTGGTAAATAAATCCTAGTTCTGCTAAGAACTCACTACATATTATTGATGGTGATTATGCACCATCAAGCTAATGTCAAACATTGTTCTAGCAAAAGGTATCAATTGCAATGTTTTCTACCTTAGCCTTCACCGTAATGAAAAATCTGTTTTGTTGTCTAAGACTTTGTGATTATCTGTCACGTACCTGTAGAGTCTAAGTTTTTTCCCCCTTAGGAACAATTTGTGTGTGTGTGTGTGGGGGAGAAATAACCCAACCCCCCCTTTTTCCCAAGTTCCTGAAGCTCCAAACTATTGCTGAAACTTATGCATTGTTAATACCTTATTGTGGAAATTCAATCTCAGAGGGAAAGTGAAAGTTCAACAGAATTTCCATTGCTTTGCCGACTGGACACAAGGTAGAGATGTACAACTGGGTATCATCTGCATACTGATGATACCTCACCTCATGCCCTTGTTTTATCTCACCCAGTGGTTTCATGTAGATATTGAATAGCAGGGGGGAGAGGACTGACCCCTGAGGCACCCCACAAGGGAGAAACCTCTGACCCCCCACTAATACCAACAGTCACCAGCCGAAAATGTAGGAGGAGAACTACTGTAAAACAGTGCCTCCCACTCCCAACCCCTCCAACCGGTTCAGAAGGATACCATGGTTGATGGTATCAAAAGTTGCTGGGAGGTCAAGAAGCACCAGGATAGAGGATAAACCCCCATCCCAGGCCCGCCAGAGATCATCCATCAGTGTGACCAAAGCAGTTTCCATGCTGTAGCCGGGCCTGTATCCTGACTGCTGAGGGCCTAGATAATCAGCATTTTCCAAGGACTGCTGGAGCTGGAACGACACAACCTTCTCAACAACCTTCCCCATAAAGGGAAGGTTGGAGATTGGATGGTAGTTATTAAGTACGGCAGGGTCCAGGGAAGGCTTCTTGAGGAGGGGGCGCATGAGTGCCTCCTTGTAGGGACTCAGAAAGGACACCCCTCAGAGAAGCATTGACAATTTCCTGGACCCAGCTCCATGTCACCTCCCTGCTGGCCGAAACCAACCAGGAGGGGCACTAGTCCAGTAAACAGGTGGTGGAACTCACAGCTCCAATGCCCTTGTCCATTTCATCAGGTGTCACCAGGTCAAACTCCTCCCAGACAGATGGACAAGGAGGGCCCCAGTCACCTTGACTGACTCATTGTCAGCCAACACTGCAGTCCAATCGGAGTCAAGGATCGTCCCAATATAAGCGATTTTATCAGCGAAAAAATGTATTAAAGGCCTTGGCACTGCCCTGCAAGGGTTCCCCAACTCCTCCCTGATTTAGATGGGAGTGGGCCACCCTAAACAGGGTGGCCGGGCAGGATTCCACTGATGCAATCAAGGTGGCATGATACGGACATCTTGCCACCTTGAGTGCCACTTTGTAAGTCTTAATATGAGTTCTTACAAGTGTTCGATCAGACTCAGATTTACTTTTCTTCCACCGCTTCTGTAGATGTCTCTTCTGGTGTTTCAACACGCAGAGTTCCTCGGTAAACCAAGGGGCTCTCTGGGGTCTAGTGCCACAGAGAGATCGCAATTGCACAATCCAGTCCAGAGCCTCCGTCACAGTCTTGTTCTCGGCCACAGCGAGGGACTTTGCTGAACTGTGTACGAGTGAATCTGGCAAAACCCCAAGTGCCCTCTGAAAGCCCTCTGGGTCCATCAGGCATCTGGGGCAGAACCACCTAGTTGGTTCCGCCTCCCTGCGAGGAAGGATTGCAGCCTTGAAGTCAAACCATAGCAGAAAATGGTCTGACCATGACAAAGGCAAAACATCAATTCATAATTAATCAATTCATTAATTCAAGCCAGCATTAAAATAGTGTTATCCATTAAAAAATGGCTGGGTTATAATACCTTTCAATGGGAATGTCCTAGTCTCTGGTCTCGGTGTTCTGTCCTCAATGTTGGTCACTCTGTCCATCAAGTTCTTTGGTGCCGGCCGCTGCCACCAGTCAGAATTCTCAGTTCCTTTCTGTGGGCCCAGTATGCCTCAGCTGCCGCCTCCGTCTCCTCCGTCTCCTCAGCACTCTCAGCTCTCGCTGGTCACTGGTCGCCCTTCAATTTCAGCCGCTCTCACCGGGTGACATTTCCGGCTCTCTGCAGCTCCACACAGCTTCAACTCAACCTGCCAGCCTTCTCCTTACACCCCTCCTCGGTGGTGGCCTGTCCCAGCTACTCTGCGCAGGCCCTCTGCCTGAGAGGCCCTCCAACAGCCAACGCTCCCACCGTCCAGCGCCCCGGGTCCATCCGGTGGGCCAGAGCTGCCTCGACTGTTTCGACCTCCACTCAGCTGTCCCACATCTTGCCCACCTCTGGTGCCAGTAGCTCTCACCTACTGGCTCACATCGGCTCAGCTCGGTCTCGCTCAATTCGGCTTAGCTCTTCAAAACAGCCTCAAAGGCAGCCGCCATATTGTGCACCCCAGCTGATTGTCTCCCTCCACATCCACGACTAGGACAGCCCTCAAACTGTCATGGCAAGCATCGTGTGGGGGGTCTCCAAAAACAGGAACACCTCAACCAGTCTAAGATAACAAAAAAATTGCTGACTTGAGCTAAATTAACCTATATTCCTGATGTTATGCCATAGTTCAGTGGAACAGTGACCTCCACCTCCATCCGTCTGCCCCACCGGAACCAAGAGCTTTACATCTAGTAGATCAGGGATGGACAATCTTCAGTTCGTAAATCATCTGCTGTCTTTGGCCCAATTTTGCAATTCCAAAACTCCCAAGAAATATTCTATTGAAATTCAGCAGCATATTATTGCTTTTTCATGGCACGAGTTTTGCAGTTCTATCCCCCAATAATTGTTAACATTTGAAGTAATGTTTCTTTGGAAGAGCTTTTCAACTGCTTCTTACCTGGTTAACATTTTAAGGCTAAACTTCTTCAGTAGAGTTCCTACCTTAGTAGATTTGATATTTTTCCACCATCACTGCAAGAAGAGAGATTTAATAATATTCCCTTGCAAGAAAAGCCTTAAGTGGAAAGTTGGATGATTTAATATCTCCTTTTTTTCTATCCCGGACACAAGGAAATAATAATGTCCTTATTAATCAGCCCTGGTAGAAGTTCAGAAAAGAAGATAATAATAATAATTTATAATAATTTATTAGATTTGTATGCTGCCCCTCTCCAAAGACTCAGGGCGGATAATTTGTTTCCTCTCAGTTGACAGGTCACTGACTATTTTAAGTTGAAAATTTCTGTTTGATTGCTATTGATGTCTACTGGCATCACCAGAAGATTTTATCTGCTGGTATGTATTATCTCTGAATGTTAGATTGATGTTATCTATTGTTGTCTTTGACTATAAATAACAATGTATGTGCTAATCTAAGTGCTAAAAATGTATCTTTTTCATTTAAGCCAACTCTAAAACTTTCTGAAAGCATCAAAATATATTTCATATATTTGTCACACTCCACACATTTGTTGCATGTGATCAATACTCTGCCAGCCTTTTATGCAATAAGCACCTAAAACCAAAATGATGGTGTCATTATGGCCATTATATTTGCTTTTATGATTTCCCCAATGTCATGGTTCCGAGTAATATCACAATCAATTCAGGATATATTGATCTGTAATTGATCAGGATATATTTATGCACTAATTTATCTCAAAGATCCCCTTTGTTGGATATATCGTATCTGAATGTTCAAATGTGAAACCAACTCTAAATATTTCCTGTATTTTCAGTTTAATAAAAGAAATAGATAACACAGGGGTGGAGCCAATGGCCGCAACTACACGGAGTTCCCCTTTGCCCGTGGGAGTCCTCTGAATCCCTGTCACCTGGGGGTCTTGGTTCCTATGAAACTGGGCCAGATCCTCCCTGGAGGGGAGGTGAAGATGGAGTCACTAGCAGGAGTCTGGTTTGGGGTCGGCATATCCCCCAGACAAACTGCTTTGACCTCCATCAGCATCGGTGTGAATGGCGAGGTCACCATGCTTTAACTGACAAAGCTGCAGCACCAACACCAAAATGGAAGGATTTTTAAGAAGCTTGGTAACATCTGGAAAGAGAGAATCAAGCTTAGCACTGGAGAGAGGGGAGAGAATTAAAGACTGTGCTGGTGAGTGTTACTGCCAAAGGAGACATGAGATCTTTTATAAAAAAAATGCTTTGATTTAATTTGGAAAACTTGTTTGCTGAAAATGGAAGAAGCAGCTGATTGGCAATATAGTGACAGCGGAAAGCCTCCGGAATAGCAAAATTATCTGTGGAACATTCTGGATTTGTCTCTATTCCTTCTTGTAGAAAAATACTGCTGATTATTATTCATGATACAGAAAAGTGTAATTGCTTGGTAGAAAACAACTACTGGGGAATGAAAATATTTTAAATCTGTTGGAGAACTGTTTTTTACCTCCCTTCTTTCTTAGAACTAGCATTTTACTGGATAAAATGCTCCCTCATTGCTAATGTCACCCTTTTAAGCCACTCCCTCCACTTTGCTTTGATAGATGTCTAATAATCTAGAGACAAACTTCTTGTTTTTTAAGTGCCATGCAGTGATAAAGAGAAAGGAATTTGTTGTCTTCTCTCTGCTGAATTGAACAGGGGAGCAAAGAAAAGAATCACTTGATTTATAATTTTTCTGAACCTGCAAATTCAAATGCTCTAAATGCCAAGCAATACAAAGCATCATTATATTCTGCATAAATGATGAGAGAGAAAAGACAAACATCCAGTATTTAGCAGAAATAAATGAACTATATATACCAGTGATAGCAAATCTTTTAGACACCAAGTGCCCAAACTTGAGTGTGCAAGCATAACCAAACTAAAAGATGTGTGTCTTTGTGTATGAATGTGCCCATGCACCACATGCGTGTATGGGTAGCGGAGACCCCAAGACCAACTGGCCAGTGGGAGATGAGGCATCCCAACACGGGCAGTATGGCAAGAGATAAGATCTTTTCCTTTTGTGATCTTCTTTTTCATCATTTGCAGGGAAATAAAAGCTCATGAAATAAATGCCAGTAAGACCTAACCATGCCAGTAGAAAAGGCTCTGTGTACAACCTCTGGCATGCATGCCATAGGTTTGCCGTCACAGGTGTATATATAAACATATAAACAGATGTGTTTGTTTTCTGTTGCGAACTGGTTACCCTAGGTTTTTGTAGATTTTTTTTTTCAATCAAACCTGCAACTAAATTCAAAGTTACAAAATTTCAAGATGGAAACCTCCCCCATGATAAAGACTTTGATATGTGGACTTTGTTCAGGATGTTTTTCTGTAATGGGCAAATGTAGGTAAGTGCGTATAAAATAATTCTGAATAGTTTGAGTGAACAATATTTTCTAAAAGAAGACAGGTATAAGGATGCTAGCACTGAAGTATTTTGAGAACACTAGCAGAAACATAAAATATAGTACTCAGTTTCTTTGCTGTATATCTTCGTCTTTCATTATGAAAATTACAGAAATGAGTAGTACATTGAGACTGTACAACAATCCATCTGATCATTACAAGAACTCTGATGGGCCAGTTATGTTTGTCTAAGGCTAGTGATCTAGCTACTCTTATTTTTTAGAGGACAATTCCTGATTTAATTATGGAGGAGATTAAAAAGGAGGGGGGGGGAAAGATAACCCTCCAACTTCTTATAGAAATATTGAACATATACATTTTTGTATATTGTAGTAGATTTGCAAGATTATTTCCTGATCCCAGAAAATTATGAGTGGTATATAGTTCTGATTATGGACAAGAAAGGGGCCTATAACCAGGGTTTATGAAAGCACATTAACATTTATTATTGTCATTGTGCAGGAAAGGATAATTTGCCTAAGAGAAATGGTGACATATAGACAATAAAGCCCTTGTCCTGTCATGACAGCTCAAGAGCATGCCATCGTTACCACCTATGTCACACAGCAGGTGTGCCTGCCATACGGGTGACAGCCGCCAACTTCTCTGATCAACACATAATTATTTCTGAATAAAAATGCATGTGGAAGTTAGCTGGACATAATAGATGCAGGACCCAGGGCAAATAAAATAAAATAAAATAAAAGTAATGATTAAAAAAAATATTTGGAGTGTCACACAGCACCATCTCGGGGAAAGAGGAGATGAATCAACCCTAAGAAACCTGGTGGATTCTGGTTATTATGTTTATCCTCACCATCTTCCATAGGATAGAACACGTCACTTGGTTAATAGTATAGTGTCCCTGCCCTAAAATACCCCACTTATTGGTGCTCTTCTCCCCTGATCTAATCATAGATCTCTCTTACAGCATCTGCATGGTTTCCACTTGCAGAGTCTTTCCCTCTCCGCCAACACACATACACCCACACACTTCCCCCAGCAGATAATAAATATCATATCACAAGAATGGCAGTGCTCCTTCATGGAACACTGACTGTTTATTAGGGGCAAAAAAGTTTAAGAGAAATGCTAACAATGTTCATTAATGGCCTGCATCCAGGTTTAATGAGGCATGTCAATATGCGGACTGGGCAGCATCAGTGGCATAATAGTGGTGGTAAATGGGAGTAATTGTATCAAATTGTATGGCGCAGCTTCCAGGAATGAGCCCGAACTGCCAACTGACAATGACAGAGCAATTATGGGAAGGCAAGCGAGCTGTGTCAAATTAGCACTCACTGAGAACTCATTTTTCAGAGATTGGCTTGCTCTACAACACCACAAGTGATGGCTACTTTATTGTGAGTGATAGGAAGACCAGCACTTAGACTGATGTTCTGATTTGTCAATAGCTGCATTTGAAAGCTTAGTGTCACAAATATATAGAGATATTCAAGCGGAGACACCCTGTTCATGATCTGGAGGATAAGGATGTTGCAGAGAAGGTCATCTGTCAGTGTGAGCTGTCAAAGAGAGATCATACTCCATGAAAGGAGAACATTCAGCCAGCTTAAATAATCACCTTTGATTGAAATTTGAAGATGTCTTTTTTGTTGGCCTACATTGACTGTATAATTTATAATTTATCACAATGAGGGAAATGCTAACCATTGCAACTAAGAAATCTGATTTATTTTTCCTGTTTAAATTTTGTGTTTTAACTTTCTTCCATTAGGATGGGGAAAATGTAGTTGTTTTAAGGAAAGCAACATCATTAACTGAGTGTACCAGTTTCATTCCTAAATAATATTCTTAGGTTTTTACCTGCTTTGTAGTATTGTTAGTTAAAGAGGATAAATATAATTCAAGTTTACATTTCCATGCAAAGCCAAAATAATATCATAAAGAGAAAAAGACTAACAAGGAGCATAAGTATTGCAATTATATTCTAAGCATATTTTAAGATTAATAGCAATTTGATATATGGTATTTGTGAGAATAGCAATCAAAAATATTGCAACAAAAAGTATGAAAATGTTGGATCAATAGTATTTTTATTATTTTATTATATTTCCTAATCTCTTTAGATACATATTAGAAAAATAATATCTCAACTTTAATCTTAAAATAAAAAAGAGAATAAATGACCATTTTTCTGCTATATAGCAAGTAAAATATGCATGGTTTTTAAAACTTAATAGAAAAATAATTACATATCTATGACATTATGTTTTGTTGACTGAGTTTATCAAATTGATAATTACTATGACCATTTTTTTTTAAAAAAATTCATCTTCTTTCATTGCAAGTCACATTTATAATTTGATTTCAATTTTAGTTGTTATTTCTGGTGTTCTTTGATCATTTGACTTTGACCATTTGGATTCAAATAGGTTTATTACTTTTTCATTGGCAGTGGCTAAAACAAGGGATTTAACATGCCTTCTGGCCAAAAATAGTGGTTTAATTCCAGGTCTATTGATTACCTGTATTGGTATTGGCAAAAGGATTAATTTAAGTACTTAACGTCAACGTTAGTTTAGCTGAAAGCTCTCTCTGTAGCAGAATGAAATAACTGCTAAGCCTCTCAATTAATATAATGTCAGCATATTGACATTAAAAATATAAGGTTGTAAAAATACAATCTCTTACTTAAAATGCTATCCAGCCGTTTTATGTAAACAGGGTGGTTTGTTTATTTTAAAATAATATTTTAATCTTTTCTAAGGGTGATGTTCTGTATTCAGAGAAATATCCTAAGACTTGGTGTTTAAAGAATACATCTTATTCTGCAGATACAATTCATATTTTCAGTAGAAAGTTTCTACACTCTTTCCTTTTCAGTGCCCTGAGCTTGCTAGTGCTATTGAAAGCTGCATAATTTTCAGGACCCCTAGCAGACTTGGGGCCCATCATTTATTCCATTATGAATTTTGCCTTATTAATGAAACAGGCCTCAAAGTGCCATCTAAATGTCCAATGGTATGTATGACTGTCAAAGCACAGGTAAAAAAAACACATTAAAAAGAGCCAAAGGGTGGGGGAGAGATCCTTGATTTGTCATTACTACTGGAATATAGATTTGTCAGCCAGGTTTAGAAATCACAACAGCATTGCTTGCAAAATATCAAAAATTTGACAGGTACATATTTTTTTCAACTACAAGGATTCTTCTAATGAAAACTAAATACACAAATGCTTTTCCATCCTAGCCCCTGGCTTTTCTCTCCCCCCCCCCATTACCTGACACATAACTGTTGCCAATGGGATGCAACACTCAGGATCGAGTTATCAAGTGAAACAACCAATAAGCAATGTACAGATGTTTTTAAAAATCAACTTAAGTGCTTATGATATAGTGAAAACATTTGAGTGTATAATTAACTAACGGGAAGCCAAGGCACTTAATCTTCTATCTAATGCGAGGCTCAACCCATCACAATGTATCTCTAGGGGACAAACAATGGTTTGAATTATGCTCACCAAAGCCTTGAGGTGGCAATGCTTTTCCTTATTCATCATTTTCTTTTCTGGCACAATTTTATTTATCATCACTCTGTTCTAGTAAGAATTAATAAGTTAACTAAAGTTTGTCCTGAAGGAATGTTGATCATCCTCTGCATTAAATAAGGGCCTTTTTCAGCTTGAAAACAGTGCTTCAGAAAGATATGCATCCAACACATAGAACCTTTTAGTTTGTTGTGATTAAATGTTATGCCAATTTTTTAAAATTCACCAGTTAAATTTAATTTTATTTTAAAATAAGAAAATTTTAAAGAAATTGTTGCTAGAAGAATTGACTGTCTGTTAATGAAGTTGAATTAATAGCAGGTATTCAACAAAGATTGTTTTACACAGTATTTGTGTTTGCTGACTACTAAGAAAGCTCATTAGTAGTTTTTAATTCAGTAAACAAAGGTTTGGACAGAGTTTGTGTGTGCTGCATTCTTTGTGATTCGTAGCTGGGACAGAATAGTCAATTCTATTGCAGTCCAAATAGACTCGGTCTCCCTGGATTCCTACAATTCAATTAAATCCCACAAACAGTACTGGGAGGCGTGGACAACATTATGGAAGCAACATTATTCTATGGACTATGAGACTTTACGTGGTTTCAGTTTAAATTTTTCTAAAGCAGTTGAAAAGGATGCTGAATGTTGGATTTTTAAAAATAGGAAAAGTAGCACTTTAAAAACGAACAGTAAGAATTAATTCAAAATATCCTTAGAATGAATAGAAAATCAGAAATCTCTTTCACAAGGATAAACAACTTTGGCTATTAGAAGACATATATCATTAGAAGACATATATCAGGAATCTGAGCTTCAGGGGGTAATTTGCATACTCCTGGTGCATGCTGGGAAGAAGCTAAAAGCTCAACGCGAGGCAAAAGAACACCGGGTTTGCTGACCAGGGAAGCAGAGGAACTCACCACCCAGGAATCTGAGCTTCAGGGGGTAATTTGCATACTCCTGGTGCATGCTGGGAAGAAGCTAAAAG
The DNA here is from genome assembly GCF_031021105.1 of Erythrolamprus reginae. NCBI lineage: Eukaryota > Metazoa > Chordata > Lepidosauria > Squamata > Dipsadidae > Erythrolamprus > Erythrolamprus reginae. The sequence goes on along the minus strand of NC_091955.1, from coordinate 32,089,874 downwards.
CTCACCGCGAGGCAAAAGAACACCGGGTTTGCTGACCAGGGAAGCAGAGGAACTCACCACCCAGGAATCTGAGCTTCAGGGGGTAATTTGCATACTCCTGGTGCATGCTGGGAAGAAGCTAAAAGCTCACCGCGAGGCAAAAGAACACCGGGTTTGCTGACCAGGGAAGCAGAGGAAATCACCAACCCAGCAACAAGAGCAGACATGTCACCTCTGCACTCTCCCGCACCCACCCTGCAACCTACCACACACATAAAGAACAACACAGAGAGTGAGAGAGAAGATACACCAACCATGCACACAGAAGTCACTCCCCGAACGAGCATAGATGAAGACGGAACTGAATCCATGGTGTGCTGCAGTTTGTGCTCCATGTACTCACTCCTCCCTTTGAAACTCCAAAACTTTACCTGCAACAAATGCAAACTCATCCAGCTACTTGAGGAAAAAATCGAAAACCTAGAGAAAAACCTAACAACCCTGAAGCACCAACATCACAACGAGAAAATCCATCAGACTCCCAACAAAACCAACACCCCAGAGGAGCTAAGCCGAATCCACGCCCCAGAAGCAGTAAATAGCTGGACACACATCACCCTAAGACGAAAAAACAAGCCTCCACCAACTCCAACCCTCCTCCTCCCAACCCCACTGCCTACAAGCAACAAATATTCAGTACTCTCGGAACAAGAAAACCTGCAAACATCTGACAAAGAACCACCAAGAACCAAGCACAACACAACTCCACCAAAAGCCTCAACAACAGAAGCTAACCTCCCTCACCCCAAGCCAGCCAAAAAGAAAAGGAGAGTACTGGTAATTGGAGACTCAATCCTCAGGGGAACTGAGCCTCCCATCTGCAGACCAGACAACCAATCTAGAGAGGTGTGCTGCCTCCCTGGAGCTAAAATCTCTGACATAACTGAAAACCTCACCAAAATACTCAAACCCATGGACTACTACCCACTATTGGTGATTCATGCGGGAATCAACGACACAGGGAAAGACATGAACCAAATTATGAAAGACTATGACCTCTTGGGCAACACAATCAGAAAAACAGGTGCTCAGGTTGTTTTTTCCTCCATCCTCCCCACTAGAGGACGACACCCTGCCAGAGAACGCAAAATCCCGCAGATAAATCACTGGCTTAAAAGATGGTGTCGCCATAAGAACTTCGGCTTCCTCGACCATGGCCTGCACTATCTCCAAGAAGGGCTTCTAGCAAGCGACGGGCTACACCTCACTAGAGCGGGGAAGAACCTCCTAGGCAACCGACTAGCCCAACTCATCAGGAGGGCTTTAAACTAGCTCTGAGAGGGGAGGGTTACCAAACTATATGACAAAACACTGAACAAAACAAGGAAGGGGAACGGGACAAGCCTACAAACAAACCTGAGATTAAAAAATTTCTACCTGCAAACAAACACAAACATCTAAAATGCCTGTACACGAACGCACAAAGCTTGGAAAACAAACAGGACGAACTGGAATTGTTAATACACGAGGGCCAATATGATCTAATTGGAATCACAGAAACCTGGTGGGACGAAACACACGCCTGGAACACACAGATAATGGGTTACAACCTCTTCAAGAAGAACAGGTCAAACAAGAAAGGAGGAGGTGTTGCACTATACATCAAAGACCACTACACTGCCACAGAACTACATCCAACCAAAGATGATAACCCCCTAGAAATCAAATGGGTCAACATAAAAGAAAAAAAGAGCAACACCACAATTGGAGTATACTACAGACCACCCAATCAAACAGACACAATGGACAACCTCTTCACATGCCAACTAACAGACATATGCAACAAACACAGCACGACAATAATGGGGGACTTCAACTACCCAGACATCAACTGGAAAACTAACTCAGCACCAAGCGGAAAGTCTGCCAAATTTCTTTCCAGTCTAGCTGACAACTTTCTAAGCCAAAAAGTTGAAACAGGAACCAGAGGGAATGCTATATTAGACATAATACTAACAAACAGGGAAGAAACAATAGAGGGAACAGAAGAAGAAGGGAAACTGGGAGAGAGCGACCACGTCATCCTCAAATTCAACATAGTGCAATCACTAGCTACTATACCCAACACCACTACAGTCCCAGACTTCAGAAAAGCGGACTTTAACAAGTTCAGAGCGAACCTTGAACAATGCCCCTGGAACGAACTCTTAGAAGGAAAAACCACTCAGGAAACCTGGGTGATCCTAAAAAACAGCATCATAGACGCCCAAAATAACGCAATCCCCATGAAAAGGAAAAACAGGAAAACCAAAACTAAACCTGCATGGCTAAACAAAGCCCTCGCAGATGACATAAAAGGAAAAAAAACTAAGTACAAACAATGGAAAGAAGGACTCATAACCAAAGCGGAATATCAGCAAACAGCCAGTTCCTGCAAACAAAAAATAAAAACAGCAAAGGCACAATATGAACAACACCTTGCAGCGGAAGTCAAAGACAACAAAAAAAGATTCTTCCAACACATCAACAATAAGAAGAAAATCAAAGAAACAATCGTCACACTAAAAAACGAAGAGGGTAGAGAAATCACAGACAGCAATAACCAAGCACAGCTACTCAACGCCTACTTTGCAACAGTCTTCACACAAAAGGGAACCTCCCTCCAACCAATCTGCAATTTAACTGCAACAAACTGCCCCAGAACCGAACTCAACATAGACAAAAGCACAGTGAGGGACTACCTGAGGGAACTCAACGAATACAAATCACCAGGGCCAGACGGACTTCACCCCAAAGTCCTAAAAGAATTGGCAGACACAATAGCGGAACCACTCCTCCTCATCTACCAAATATCCTGGATCACTGGAGACCTACCGGAAGACTGGAAGCGAGCTGACATAGTCCCCATCCACAAAAAAGGCAAAAAGACCGACCCAGGTAACTACAGACCAATCAGTCTGACCTCTATACATGGAAAAATACTGGAGAAAATAATCAAAAAACAACTTACCCACTTCCTAGAAACAAACAAGATCATATCCAATAGCCAGCACGGATTCATCAGAAACAAATCATGCCAAACCAATCTCATATCATTTTTCAACACCATAACCAAGTCAGTTGACCAACGCAACTCAGTGGACCTCATATACTTGGACTTCAGTAAGGCTTTCGATAAAGTCGACCACAATCTCCTAATCCACAAACTAGAAAAAAATGGAATAGATTACTACACATGTAGATGGATAAACAGTTGGCTGACCAACCGCACCCAATGAATTGTCCTCAACGGCACCAAATCCACATGGAAAAAAGTAGACAGTGGAGTACCACAGGGCTCTGTCCTGGGTCCTGTACTCTTTAACATCTTCATCAACGACCTGGATGAGGGAATAAAAGGGGAACTAATAAAATTTGCAGATGACACCAAGCTGGCGGGGGTAGCCAACACCCTTGAGGACAGGCTCAGAGTACAAGAAGACCTAGACAGACTATCACAGTGGGCCCATACCAACAAAATGAGGTTCAACACCGACAAATGCAGAGTCCTCCACCTCGGCAAAAAGAACCCTAGACATACATACAGCCTGGGAGATACCCCACTCAGCAGTAGTGACTGCGAAAGAGATCTTGGAGTCTTGGTGGACAATCAACTAAACATGAGTCAGCAATGTGCAGCAGCAGCCAAAAAAGCCAACTCAATCCTAAGCTGCATCAACAGAGGAATATGCTCCAAGACCAGGGAAGTACTAATACCACTCTACTATGCCCTGGTCAGACCCCACCTGGAGTACTGCATCCAATTCTGGTCACCTCACTACAAAAAAGACATCGAAACTCTGGAGAAGGTGCAAAAAAGAGCAACCAAAATGATTAGGGGACTCGAAACCAAGACTTACGAAGAGAGATTGAGAGAACTGGGCATGGACAGCCTAGAAAAAAGAAGGTCTAGAGGGGACATGATAGCAGTTTACAGATACTTGAGGGGTTACCACGGTGAGGAGGGGGTCTCTTTATTCCCCAGGGCACCAGAGGGCCGGACGAGGAACAATGGTTGGAAGCTGACCAAGGAGAGATTCAACCTGGAAATAAGGAAGAACTTCCTGACGGTCAGAGTGATCAACCAATGGAACTGCCTGCCAGGGGAGGTGGTGAACTCCCCAACTCTGGACACCTTCAAGAGGAGATTGGACTTCCATTTGGCTGGGGTGCTGTAGGGTTTCCTGCTCAGGCAGGGGGTTGGACTCGATGACCTAACGGTCCCTTTCAACTCTATTAATAAATAAAATAAAAATAAATTAAAATTAGTTACCATGCTTACAATGGCGAACAAATGCGGTGATTAGCAGGTTACAATGTACATTTGGCAAGGAAAATTATGAGTCATATAAATGATTCCATGGGAATCTAATTTTATCAGCTCTAAAACTTTCTCTTCTTTTACCTAACCTGGAAATCTTTTGTGCCATGCGGCACACTGGTACCACTGCCACAAGGCAGGGGGTGGAGCTGTCCCACATGCCCTGCACAGACTTACCTTGGGACCCCCACAGCCAGGCCACCATACCCAGACACCTGCTTAGCCTTGTGGTGGTGACAATGAGTCAGTCGAGATGACTGAGGCCTGTCCTTGTCTATCTGTCTGGGAGGAGTTTGACTTGGTGACACCTGATGAAGTGGACAAAACCATTGGAGCTGTGAGGTCCGTCACCTGCTCACTGGATCCGTGTCCCTCTTGGTTGGTCTTGGCCAGCAGGTAAGTGACACAGAGCTGAGTCCAGGAGATTGTCAACGCTTCTTTGAGGGGGGGTCCTTTCCAGCTCCATACAAGGAGGCACTTGTGCCCCTCCTCAAGAAGCCTTCCCTGGACCCAGCCATCTTGAACAACTATCGTCCAGTCTCCAACCTTCCCTTTATGGGGAAGGTTGTCGAGAAGGTGGTGTTGCTGTAGCTCCAGCAGTCCTTGGAAGAAGCCAATTATCTAGGCCCTCAACAGTCAGGATTCAGGCCCGGCTACAGCATGGATACTGCTTTGGTCATGCTGATGGATGTTCTCTGGCAGGCCCAGGACAGGGGCTTGTCCTCTGTCCTGGTGCTTCTTGACCTCTCAGTGGCTTTCAATACCATCGACCATGGTATCCTTCTGCGCTGGCTGGAGGGGATGGGAGTGGGAGGCACTGTCCTTCCGTGGTTCTCCTCCTACCTCTCCAGTCAGTCACAGTTGGTGTTAGTAGGGGATCAGAGGTCGACCTCTAGGTCTTTCCCTTGTGGGGTGCCTCAGGGGTCGGTCCTCTCCCCTGCTATTCAATATCTACATGAAACCACTTGGGGATATCATCCAAGGGCATGGGGTGAGGTATCATAGAAACATAGAAGACTGATGGCAGAAAAAGACCTCATGATCCATCTAGTCTGCCCTTATACTATTTTCTGTATTTTATCTTAGGATGGATATATGTTTATCCCAGGCATGTTTAAATTCAGTTACTGTGGATTTATCGACCACGTCTGCTGGAAGCTTGTTCCAAGGATCTACTACTCTTTCAGTAAAATGATATTTTCTCATGTTGCTTTTGATCTTTTCCCCAACTAACTTCAGATTGTGTCCCCTAGTTCTTGTGTTCGCTTTCCTATTAAAAACACTTCCCTCCTGGACCTTATTTAACCCTTTAACATATTTAAATGTTTCGATCATGTCCCCCCTTTTCCTTCTGTCCTCCAGACTACACAGATTGAGTTCATTAAGTCTTTCCTCATATGTTTTATGCTTAAGACCTTCCACCATTCTTGTAGCCCGTCTTTGGACCCGTTCAATTTTGTCAATATCTTTTTGTAGGTGAAGTCTCCAGAACTGTACGCTGATCATACCCAGTACGCTGATCATACCCAGCTATATATCTCCATCCCATGTCCAGTCAACAAAGCAGTGGAAGTGATGTGTCGGTGCCTGGAGGCTGTTGGGGTCCGGATGGGTGTCAACAGACTCAAACTCAACCTTGACAAGTCGGAGTGGCTGTGGGTTTTGCCTCCCAAGGATAATTCCATCAGTCTGTCCATTACCCTGGGGGGGGGGGGAAATTATTGACCCTCTCGGAGAGGATCTATCTGCAACTTGGGTGCCCTCCTCGATCCACAGTTAACTTTAGAACACCATCTTTCAATTGTGGCGAGCAGGGTGTTTGCCCAGGTTCACCTGGTGCACCAGTTGCGGCCCTATTTGGACAGGAAGTCATTGCTCACAGTCACTCATGCCCTCATCACCTTGAGGTTCAACTACTGCAACACTCTCTACATGGGGCTACCTTTGAAGAGTGTTCGGAAACTTCAGATCATGCAGAATGCGACCGCGAGAGCAATCATGGGCTTCCCTAGGTATGCCCATGTTACACCAACACTCCGTGGCTTGCACTGGCTGCCGATCAGCTTCCAGTCACAATTCAAAGTGTTGATTATGACCTATAAAGCCCCACACAGCATCAGACCAGAATACCTCCAGGACCGCCTTCTGCAGCAAAAATCCCAATTAGGTCCCACAGAGTTGGCCTTCTCCGGGTCCCATCGACTAAGCAATGCCGTTTTGCAGGGCCCAGATGAAGAGTCTTCTCTGTGATGGCCCTGGCCCTCTGGAATAAACTCCCCGGAGATTAGGACTGCCCCCACCCTCCTTGCCTTTCATAAGCTCCTGAAAACCCACTTATGTCGTCAGCTATTATGATTTATGTATGGTCTATTTGGGTTGTATAATTGTTTTTTACTATAAGGGCTTTAAATATTGTTTTTGATATTGGATTTGTACTCTGTATATTGTTTGTTGTGAACCCCTCCGAGTCTTCAGAAGGGGCGGCATACAAATCTAATTAATAATAATAATAATAATAATAATAATAATAATAATAATAATAATGAGCTAGATCTTGAAAAATTTTGCTTAATATTTGGAAACGACTGTAAATTGCAATATTATATCAGATAGATTAATTGTCTGATTCAGCTCATAGTTGCATCTTGTGTTTCTTCAGCAAATAGCAAAAGGATCGAGAACAAACTATATTTCCTTTGCTGGAGACATTGGACTTGCTTTCACACATTAATCACCCTGATGGTCTGTTATGATTACCTTGGAAGAGTTTTCTTGTGAGGAACTAGAAGCAGGTAAAGAGCCATAAAAGATCAATACTACAAAGAGATTGAAAAATTAACTTTACTATTTTCTGCCCTACAACTTTGAACCCTAAGAGAAATCTGCAGTCACCGATTCCACAAAATTGTCATTTATCATTAAGTCAAACAGCAATGTGTAGAGACAAACAAGATCAGTCCCTTAAAGGTAGTGATCTAATTGGAAGTTTGTTGTTGATTCCAAGGGGTGTAGCAATCACAATTCAATTTAAGGGACAGCAGCTCTGCTGAGTTTTAAGTGAGGAGTTTCTGGGATGAAATCTCTGCTAGGATTGTTCCAACAAATACATTGAGTAGTTTTTTGTATGACTGTTTGGAGAATTCTGCCTATATTATTCTTAAAAACTTTTTATAGGTGTTGAAACCTTTTGCCTGGAAGCCTGAACTGGATCTGGACCATGTTACTGACTCTTAGAACTAGCTTTTGACTTAGGATTGTCTGATTACACTTCTTTCATATCAAATGAGACCTATAATATAATATTTTCCTAAGGTTGGTGATAGATGTAGGAAGCACAATAATTTTCATACTTATACAAGTCTTTATCTTTATTTGTTTATTTATTTATTTATTTGTTTGTTTATTTATTTGTTTGTTTGTTTGTTTGTTTGTTTATTTGTTTATTTGTTTATTTGTTTATTTGTTTATTTGTTTATTTGTTTATTTGTTTATTTGTTTATTTGTTTATTTGTTTATTTGTTTATTTGTTTATTTGTTTATTTGTTTATTTGTTTATTTGTTTATTTGTTTATTTGTTTATTTGTTTATTTGTTTATTTGTTTATTTGTTTATTTGTTTATTTGTTTATTTGTTTATTTGTTTATTTGTTTGTTTGTTTGTTTGTTTGTTTGTTTGTTCGTTCGTTCCTTCCTTCCTTCCTTCCTTCCTTCCTTCATTTATTTATTTATTTATTTATTAGAGTTGAAAGGGACCATGCAGGTCATCAAATCCAACCCCCTGCCTGAGCAGGAATACTAAAGCACCCCAGCCAAGTGGCAATCCAATCTCCTCTTGAAAGTGTCCAGAGTTGGGGAGTTCACAACCTCTGCAGGCAGGTTGTTCTGTTGGCTTATCACTCTGACCATCAGGAAGTTCTTCCTTAATTCTAGGTTGAATCTGTCCTTGGTCAGCTTCCAGCCGTTGTTCGTCATCCGGCCCTCTGGTGCTCTAGAGAATAGAGTGGCACCCTCCTCTCTGTGGCAACCCCTCATATACCTGTATACAGCTATTATGTTCCCTCTGGCCCTCCTTTTCTCTAGGCTATCCATGCCCAGTTCCTGCAATCTCTCTTTGTAAGTCTTGGTTTCAAGTCCCTTAATCATTTTGGTTGCTCTTTTCTGCACATTCCCCAGAGTTTCAATGTCTCTTTTGAAGTGTGGTTACCAGAACTGGATGCAGTACTCCAGATGTGGTCTGACCAGGGCGTAGTATCCTTGATGATTTCTTGAAACATTTTCCAGAAATAATTCTGGCATTCTTGGTTATCATTATGGAATGGCAAAAGCATTAATGGTCTTATTGCCTCTTTTTCCACAATCAGGATTCTGGTCTGGGAAATAATATTGGAACAATTGGAATACTTGCTAGCATGCTTCACATCTTTGGATAACAAAGTCACAGCACAACCAAAAGGAAACCCAGTTCATCTAAACCATACTCCAACTCAGCAACAACAATCATCACCTCAACCATATGCCCATCAACTGCCACTTCCACCATATGTTCAGTCACAACATCCACTACCTCAACTATCCTCAAACCATCCTAATGACATTTCCCTACTCATCAGAGACACCATGGAACGTGAACAAAAATGGAATAATGTCATTGTATTTGGGCTTGAAGTCACTAACGAATTTGATATAGACCAAATTCGAAAAATCGCATCCAATTTTCCAGCTGATGAAATCATTGAAGTGACCAGAGATGGCCCAGAATACAAATTTAGAAATTCATTAAGACCATAAACTCATTAACCAGAGATGACTCAAACCCTAAAAAACTTCGCTGTAGACCAGACTTATCAATTTTACAATGTATCCAATCCCGTGAATTATGAGCAGATCTAAAAAAAACATCAAGACCAAGGCCAAACTGATCTTTATATCGACTACCATGCCGGCTGCATCAAAACCAAGTTACGCAATCCACCAACCAACCCCCAAACCATCATCAACCAAAACCACCCCAACCTCCAATCTACCCTCAACCAAGCTCAACCCCTCATTAACCACTACCTTCAAACCACCATTGCCCACAACTGACCTAACTTCCAATCCATCACTACTCAAAACCAACGCTCAATAAACCAAGACTAGGTATGCACGCCCCTTAATTCCTCAACAACATCCACTGCTAATCTCAAATGTAAACTGATGAACTCAAGAAGCATCGTTAATAAAATACCTGAACTCCTCTTACTACAAACTGCTAAATTCGACATCATATTTATCTGTGAAACATGGTTAAGTGAATCCCTCCCCAACTCCGTTATCACAGTAGGTGACTATCAAGTTTACCGTTCTGACCGTGAATCCCGCAGAGGAGGTGGTGTTGCAATCTTCTACAAGAAATCACTCAACCTTAAAAAAGTGCAAGTTAAACAAGAACTTTATCTTCCTGAAACCATCATCTGTGAACTGACTTTAGATACCACACTTCGCTTCTTTCTATATTATAGAGCTCCAGATTATGATATCACACACGCAAACAAACTAACCTCACTACTAACGTGGGCAAGCTCCCACCCTCATCCTCTTATATTCCTTGGAGACTTAAACCTTCCACATATAAACTGGATCCTAAACGAATGTTCCACTGAACCCATACATTCAACCCTTTACAATACCATTACTAGCTTAGGACTACAACAACTAGTTACTAACAACACTAGACTTAACAATTGTCTTGACCTCATCTTCTGCAACAGTCTACACTCAATTTACAGACTACAAATAAAATAACCCTTTTCTAACAGTGACCATACCATAGACTTTTACCTAAACATACACCCTCACAAAAACCATCTTAATGAAAGGACAACCAACTATAACTTCAAAAAGGCCAATTACGACCTCATTGAAGCCTACCTCTCACCTCTTGACTGGCACACAATTTTCTCTGATTGCATCACTACTGAAGACCTGAATATGTTCTGAATATGTCCACTACTGAAGACTACAATATGTTTTTACTTGATATCCAAAGAGTCATCAAATTATACGTACCACTAATATTCACCAAAACTAAGAAAAACAAATTACCCATAAAAATAAGAAAACTCCAAACCAAAAAAAGAATTATTTGGCGCAAAAATAAAGCAGGCCATGCTTCCAACTTTAAAAGCCACTATAAAAATTTGTGTCACCAAATAAAGACTGAATGTACCAATTATCACATCATCCAAGAAGAAAACCTTCTATGGACAAAGTCTACTCGTGCCTTCTACAACTTTGTTAACAATAAACTCAAAGACTCTAGACCCATCCCACCCCTTAAAGGACCAAACAACATAGACCATAATGATGAATCAGCAAAGCCAACCTCTTTAACACCTTCTTCAGATCAGTCTTTGTTAACAACAATGGCTCATGCCCAACATTTCCTAATCGCACCACAAATAACCTTAATACAGTGGTCCCTCGACCATCGCGAGGGTTCCGTTCCAGGACCCCAAGCGATGATCGATTTTTCGCGAAGTAGCGGTGCGGAAGTAAAAACACCATCTGCGCGTGCCGCCCGCCTGCCCACGCCGTTGCTGGGGCCGCTTCCCAGCTGGGAAGTGGAGCTGGGGTGTCCCTGCGCGTGCCGCCCGCCCGCCCACGCCGTTGCTCGCGCCGCCGTACCGGGGCAAGAGGGGGAAGACCCAGGGAAGCCGCCCAGCAGCTTATCTGCCCGGCGGGAAACTCCACCATCTACGCATGCGTGGCCATAGAAAAAAAGGCACGCATGCGCAGATGGTGGAGTTTACTTCCGGGTTGAAAACTAGCGATATAGCCCTTTCGCGATGCTCGAGGACGCGAAACTCGAGGGTTCACTGTAATCTTACACAAATTGATTTTACAGAAGATAATGTTAGAAAGGAATTACACAACCTAAAACCATCTTTATCTATTAGACCAGATGGACTATGTGCATACTTCTTAAAAAAGCTGTCCTCTACCTTGGCTGAACCTCTGAGCATAATTTTTAATAAATCTTTCAGTACTAGCTCCCTACCCACACTATGGTCACTTGCCACAGTCATCCCTATCTTCAAAAAAGGAGATCCAAGCAATGTTGAAAATTACAGACCTATTCTTTGTATTGTGTCACCTGCAAAGTTATGGAATCAATCATAAACCAATCCATTACACTCCACCTTGAAGCTAATAACCTACATTCCAATAAACAATTTGGTTTCAGAAAAAAATTATTCTGTAATCTACAACTCTTACACTGTAAAAACGTTTGGACCACTCAACTTGACCAAGGTAATCCAATTGATGTGATCTATATTGACTTTTGCAAAGCTTTTGACTCAGTTGTCCACGAAAAACTTCTTCTGAAACTCAAATCCTACGGTATCTCTGGACTACTACACAATTGGTTAACAGCATTCCTATCTAACAGACAACAAGTGGTAAAAATAGGAAGTACCACTTCTCTTCCTGCTCCTGTTAACAGTGGTGTCCCTCAAGGTAGTGTTTTAGGACCCACACTATTCATACTATACATAAACAATCTTTGCGATTGCATCACTAGCAATTGCGTTTTCTTTGCAGATGATGTCAAGCTATTTAATACTACCGACAATGCTGCTACCCTTCAAAAAGACCTTGACCACGTAGCAGAATGGTCTAAAACCTGGCAACTTCAAATCTCCACCACTAAATGCTCGGTCTTACACATTGGTAAAAAGAATCAGAATATTAAATATAAACTTGGAGGAATTGAAGTTATTGATAACTCTCAATCTGTCAAAGACCTTGGAGTACTCATTTCCAATGACCTAAGTCCTAGAGCCCACTGCAACAACATTGCCAAAAAGGCTTTAAGAGTTGTTAACCTAATCCTTCGCAGCTTCTTCTCTGGTAATGTTGAACTGCTAACAAGAGCTTACAAAACATTTGTCAGACCAATCCTAGAATACAGCTCGCCTGTATGGAACCCCCATTGCATATCTGACATCAACACAATTGAGAGAGTCCAGAAATATTTCACAAGAAGAGTCCTTCATTCCTCTTCTCACAACAAAATACCTTACTCCACCAGACTTGAAATTCTTGGTTTAGACAACTTACAACTCCGTCGTCTCCATTCCGACTTAATTATAGTTCATAAAATCATATACCAAAATGTCTTACCTGTGAATGACTAGTTCACCTTCAACCACAACAACACACGAGGATGAAATCGATTTAAACTAAATGTCAACTGTTCCAAACTTGACTGCAAAAAATACGACTTCAGCAACAGAGTAATCAATGCCTGGAATGCACTACCTGATTCTGTGGTTTCTACTCCTAACCCCAAAACCTTTAACCTTAGACTATCTACAATTGACCTCTCCCCCTTTCTAAGAGGTCTGTAAGGGGCGTGTATAAGCGCACCACTGTGCCTACCATCCCTGTCCTATTGTCTTCTTTTGTTACTTTTTATCATTACTTATCTAATGTTTTATTTGTACAAATTATCGCCCTATACAGTGGTACCTTGGTACTTGAACGCTTTGGTTCTCGTATATTTCGGATACCAAACAAAATTTTTGGCAAAAATTTTCTTCGGTATCTGAACAAAAATTCGGATACCGAACAGCCACAGAAAATTTTGTTTATAATAATAATAATAATAATAATAATAATAATAATAATAATAATTTATTAGATTTGTATGCCGCCCCAAAATGAGGGGACGGAGTGAGAAGGAATGGGAGTCGGAATCCGACACGCCCATCCTGGCCGTCCACTAAACAGCCTCCCAGTCATGCTCCAAGCTGTAGGAAGGGGGGTGGCGGCAATACCAGCAGTTTCGGGGGGCCCTCCTTTCCTCAGTGGTTCGTCTTGTTCCCTTTAAGCAGCTACACCAACTTTCTCCTTCCCAACAGCGGCAGAGGCTTTCCTTTGAGCAGCAGCAGTGCCGGGAACGTCAGCGGCTTCCCTTTCTCATGTCACGTTCCCAGCGCTGCTGCTGCTTGAAGGAAAGCTGTCGCCAGGAAGGAGAAAGTTGGTGTAGCTGCCTACAACTACAAGACGAACCACTGAGGAAAGGAGCACCCCTCCCCGAAACTGCCGGTATTGCAGCTGCCCCACCCTTCCTACAGCTTGGAGTGGAAGGGTGTAGGAAGGGTGGGGGTGGCTGCAATACCGGCAATTTCGGGGGGGGGACTCCTTTCCTCAGTGGTTCATCTTGTTCCCTTTAAGCAGCTACACCAACTTTCTCCTTCCCGACGGCGGCAGCGGCTTTCCTTAGAGCAGCAGCAGTGCCGGGAACGTGACATGAGAAAGGGAAGCCGCTGATGTTCCCGGCGCTGCTGCTGCTCTAAGGAAAGCCGCTGCCGCTGCCGCTACCACTGGGAAGGAGAAAGTTGGTGTAACTGCTTAAAGGGAAGAAGACGAACCACTGAGGAAAGGAGCCCCCCCCCTCCGAAACTGCCGCCACCCTTACTACAGCTTGGAGTGCTTAGACCTCAGATCTTTATCCCATAGGAAATAAAGGAAATAGGGGCTGGAAACCAATGAAACCCATTTCCATTATTTTCTATGGGATAAATTAATTCGCTACTCGACCAAATCGGTTCTCAACCACACTTCTGGAACAAATTGTGGTCAAGAACCGAGGTACCACTGTAATTGTTTCACAAAATAAATGAAATAAAAATAAATAAATAAATAAATAAATAAATAAATAAATAAATAAAAATTTACTTTTTACATGACCTATTCCTGATCTTGGTCTGATTTTTAGCATTGGAAGTACTGGATGTACTGGGATTTCTATATTAAATGGATCTCTCTGTGTATCTGTCTGTATCTGTGTATCCTTCTGACCCTTTCCTTGCCCATCAGAATGACAATTTGCTAGTAGTACCAGAAAGTAAGGATATGCAACCTTCTTCAATTTGAAGGCCAAAGCTGGTGTTCAAAACTATTTGTTCCATAGTATGCACAGGTTAGAGCAGTTGATTAACACAACATTTTTTACACTTAATGGAAATTAAACTACCGGTAACTACATTTAATTAAAATGGCTAGTTCTCATATGTATTTCATAACATCTGCCTCTCGCATCAAATATTTCAGATGTCATCAATTTTGGGGGAGCTCTGAAGATTGGGCCCCAAATATCTTCAATATGATGCTGTAAAGGATAAAGTTCTGTATATTGTGTGGAAATAAATAACAATTTTGTCATAAAATGAAACAATGTTGCCACCAAATCGGTTACAATAAGTATTTATATCACATGGAATTCTGTAATACAAAACATTTCACCTTATAGCAGCAACAACTTTAACAAATAGATAAAATATTCCTTATAGGTAAGATGCTTTGTGTTGTCATATGGAAGTCTGATAGCTCAAGGTTATATGAGTTAATAGGATGAGATACATGGTTAAACACTCAGTCTTCTAAGACAGAATCATAAAGCAGAAGAATGAAATACTGCTTCGGGGATGGCCAAAGTATGGCTCAGAAGTCACGTCAGTTTGGCTGGTTCAAATATGGCTTCTAGGCAATGTGAAACTTCTATATGCCAGAAACCTGACCTTGTAGTCACCTCTTCCTGCCCCACTCACCATTCCTATCCACAAATCTTACATATGGAGAATACTTGTTGAGAGACAGATAGCTAGATATGGTGAAAGGAGAGAGAAACAAATACATGCCCACATTTGGATGAAATCTAAACAAAGTATTCAGAGTTTTCTGTACCAATTTCAAAAGTCTACAAGTTAAAAAAAGGATGTGATTTTGTGCTATATTTTTAATATATATATATATATATATATATATATATATTTACTAGCATATTTGAGTAATGTGTGATACAATTGGGAATTAGTAAGCGAAAGCAGTGGGTGGTGACTATAGTCTTTTGTTTTTTGAGAGGGTAGGGAGTTGAAAAATGTCAATCCTCAGTGGGATCAGTATCTGCTCAGCCATGTTGGATTTTCATTTCAGACCAAAGCTATGGTAAATCTAAGAAGAATATGAACTCATGCTAAATACACCACTAGCAGAGTGATTTGAAAGATATAAGGTTATATAACTCAAGAGTTTAAAACTAAATGTATATTTAATCAGATACCTAAGACATACTTTACCCCTGTTCAATCTGGTATCCCACAGAATATTCAAATATTTGAAGCGTATTTTTCAGAATTCAAGAGCAACATAGCTTGGAGAGGAATGAACAGTTTCTTTCCGAGAGGATGATCACAACAAAAAGATCAATCCAAATAAATCATAATCTAGACTCAATGATATAGATCCCACTGAAGCTTTTAAGACATCTACAATTATATGATCCTGATACTTGGTCCCAGAATGTTAGTGAAAGCCTGATTTAAATTGCAACTATTGTTGACTGATACGATCAGTCCATAGATGCCAAAATGGTGAACTGCAAAGCTGACCTGTTTTTGCCCTGGCAACTTTTTCATTCATTTATTTTATCTTCTGGTAATGTCAGTTATGATGATACGCGTTGGGGGAATCAAAAACTTTGGTATTTCTCTGTCATTCTAGTAGAGGTATATTGCCCAACAATTTAAATTTTATACCTAATAGAATTAACATGATATTCTTGTTCTTTCTGCATTTAAACGTTTACATCTACTTGTTGTAGGTGAAAAAGAGGATTTTTTGGTAACCATCAGTGCGCCATTATGAGCAGTACTATTTCTGTGATCTGGTCATTTGGTTTGAAAAGCACTCTGAACCATTGCTCCAACTGCTTGTTTTAATTTTGAAACAAACTTTACAGAATACAGATATTCTGTAGTGTTTCTGAAGGAAGCATGGCTGGAAAGCAGCAAAGGGCTACCAAAATTTTTACTACCACACTATGGGTGTGGCTTATGCAGGATGCCCTGTATTTTCTTTCAACATCTTTCAGTGCAAATTGGGTGCTCTGGGGTGGAGCTCCATTTTTGCTACCCCACTGCAGTCTCCCCTGCCCGGGCAGTAGCCCACCCATGCTGGAAAGGCATAATTTTTACATATAAAAATGAATTTTAAAGGTTAAACTATTTAAAATACCAAAAAAATATTTTGAATTTAGTTCATAATTTTTGTCTCCAAACATCTACCTTTTTCTTTTTATTCAGATATGTACAAAGTTTGGGGAAATAAGCTTTATGTTACTTTTTCTCTTAATTTTTTTTTTTTTGCTAAATCTAACTTTACCCATCCAATCAAAAAGAAATAAGGGAGCCTTTATTATCTCCCTGGATTTCTGGGTCTGATACCACATCATAGTAAAGTGGTTATTACAGACAATGGCCTACCAAGGTGAAGTTTGTAATAAAGCTTATTATGTGTCTTCACCATTGACACTAATGGAATGTAACAGTGATTTAGAATGATTTAATGGTTTCCAGGTTGTGCTCTAATCGTGCTCTTTATATTATGATGTATATCACAAAATCTAATGTGGCTGTTGTGATATATTGACAGTATTCATGCTGTTCCTTTTCTTCTTCTTTTCCCTTTCCATTCCTTTTTGGGCAGAGGGAGGGAATTGAGAATTTTAAAAACTGTCAAAAAGAAAATTAATAGGCTGCAACTGCTTTATTTTTAAGTGTCCCTTTAAAAAAAAATTATATGCATAAATTTCTATTTGGTGTCATGCCTAAGCTAATAAAATCATTTGCATTTTTATTCCAAAGTAATAAAAGTAAAGGAGAGTGAATGAGTATATACATACTCATTTAGTTGTATATTTGAATACGAATAGGAGAAAAAATGTTAAATTCACATTTGAATACAAATTTGCCTGTTTTATTTATTTTAAATCTCTACAAGAATCACAGTGCCTTTTCCCAAATAGTGTGATGTTGTGCTCACAGTTCAAAATGTTTATTTTATGGAAAGATGGTATATATTGCAAAAACATACAGTAGAAGAAATTGCTGTTTATTAGCAGATGTGTTTATGAAAATGTATATATTAGGAAATATTACATATTTGTGAGGATTGAGGCCGATGCACATACAAATACATTCAAATTCTTTTGCAACTACCATGTTTCCCCCCAAATAAGGCATCCCTGATCATAAGCCCATTATATATTGCATGTTTTTGCTGAATTTTTAAAATTAAGGGAGACTAGGATAGCACTAACAGAATATATTCCTGTATGTATATATATATATTATATATATACATACAGGGTGATTCGACACAAAAATATGTAAACCTTCTCTGGTGCAGAGCTGAAGGGATTGGATACTGTAGCCTAGAGGATAATTCTCTGCCTTACAAGGCAAAGGTTGCAGGTTCAGGTCCCAGTGGGTATGGCTAGCTGATGAGGCCAAAATAAGGCCGAAATAGTTCTATCCTAGTCTCCCTTAATGTTCAAATTCAGCAAAAAACATGTGACACCTACAGATAGAATTGTCGGCTATCAATAAAAATTAACTGCCTTGGAAATGGCCCTGGGTTGGCCCGAGAGGCAAATAAGGAGCTGTGATGTTCCTTCAATACACCAGGGTGGTTCGACACAAAAATATGTAACCCTTCCCTGGTGCAGAGATGAAGGGATTGGATACTGTAGCTTAGAGGATAATTCTCTGCCTTACAAGGCAAAGGTTGCAGGTTCAAGTCCCAGTGGGTATAGCTAGCTGATGAGGCCAAAATAAGGCCAAAATAGATCTATCCTAGTCCCCCTTAATTTTCAAATTCAGCAAAAAAACTCCATGTGACATATATATATATGCATACAGTGGTACCTCATGATATGAACTTAATTGGTTCCAGGAGGAGGTTCGTAAGGTGAAAAGTTCGTAAGACGAAACAATGTTTCCCATAGGAATCAATGTAAAAGCAAATAATGCGTGCAAATCGTTCAGGAAAATCCCAAACTTTAGAAGGGAGGTGAACAGAGGGCAGGGAGGAGCAGCTAAAGGGGGCGGGTGGAAGAAACAAGGGTAGGCTAAAGGGTGAGTGGGAAGGAAGGAAGGCAAGGGGGCGCCCCTCCCTTTTCTTTCTTCAAAAGACACCCTTTCAGTGCCTGTGCAAGCATGCTGTTCTCCTACTTTTTAAAATGCAAACTCTTTCCCCCTCCAAGCTACCCCTCCCTTTTCTTTCTTCAAAAGACACCCTTTCAGTGCCTGTGCAAGAACGCTGTTCTCCTACTTTTTAAAATGCAAACTCTTTCCCCCTCCAAGCCGCCCCTCCCTTTTCTTTCTTCAAAAAAGGGGGGGAAAAGAAACCCCTTCATCCCAGCAGCAGCGGCTTGGGTTCGTAAGGTGAAAATAGTTTGGAAGAAGAGGCAAAAAAATCTTAAACACTGGGTTCGTATCTCGAAAAGTTCGTTAGAAGAGGCGTTCGTAAGATGAGGTACCACTGTTTGTGTGTGTGTGTGTGTGTGTGTCTGTATGTCAGTTTCTATGGCTGGGATACGTTTGTTAATGAGGGCTGGTTTAACAAACGTATCCCAGCCATAGAAACTGAAACCAGACTCAGAACACACATTGCAAAACAACCAAGTAGCCTGCAAGCTCCAACTACTCAGGATATCACACCTAATCCACAATCATTAACTAATCAGCATACCTCAGTTACATCAATGACCCCAGGTGTTACCCCACTGACTCACCAGGAAGTTTCTACACAGCAGGCAATTGCTGAGCCATCAAACCACACCCAGCCACCAGTATTTATAGAAGAAAGGCAGCTCAGGTCTCACTGTGTTCGCCCTAGAACAAGGACAGAAGCACCAGCCTGAAGATGACGAGTGGGACCTCGTTGAAACTTGGCCAGAAATTTTTAAATCCTACATGGGAAGAAACCCAAATATACCAAGACCGTCGTACCTGTACCCATGAAAATGGAATTTTTTAAAATTAAGGGAGACTAGGATGGTCCCATTTCGGCCTTGTTCTGGCCTCATCAGCTAGCCACACCCTTCCTTATTGGGATTTGATCCTGTGGACTCTGCCTTGTAAGGCAGAGACTTAGCAGAGGTGCTATCAAATCAGATCCCTTCCAGCTGTGTACCAGGGAGGGGCTATATGTTTTTTTATGTCGGATCACCCTGGTATATTTCAAGGAACGTCACAGCTCCTTTTTGCCTCCTTTATATATATATATATATATATATATATATATATATATATATATATATATATATATGTTTTCATAGATTTTCACGGATACAGGTATGACGGTCTTGGTATATTCGGGTTTCTTCCCGTGTAGGATTTAGAAATTACTGGCGACGTTTTGACAAGGTCCCACTCGTCATCTTCAGTTCCTGCAACCTTTCTTCATATGTTTTAGCCTCCAGTCACCTAATCATTTTTGTTGTTCTTCTCTGCACTCTTTATAGAGTCTCAATATCTTTTTTACTTTGTGGTGACCAAAACTGGATGCACTATTCCAACTGTGTTCTTATCAAGGCATAATAAAGTGGCATTAACACTTCTTGCTATCTTGATTCTCTCCGTTCGTTTATGCAGCCTAGAACTGTGTTGGCTTTTTAGCAGCTGCAACACACTGCTGGCTCATATTTAAATGATTGTCTACTGGGACTCCAAGATTCTTCTCACATTTATAACTATTGAGCAAGATATATATACTACACCTGTATACTTTGTTTTTCTTGCTAAATGTAGAACCTTATTTTTTCACCATTGAATTCCATTTTGTTAGATAAAACCTAATATTCAAGTCTGTCAAAATCTTTCTGTATCTTAAGCCTATATTCTGGAGTCTTGGATATTCCTGCTAGCTTGGTGTTATCTACACATTTGATGAGTTCCCCATCTATCCCCTCAACCAGATCATTGATGAAGATGTTGAAGAATACTGGGCTTAAAACAGAGTCTTGGGGTACCCCACTATATACTTCCCTCCATGTAAATGAAGCTTCATTGAAGACTACGCATTGAGTGTTCAGCCAGTTACAACTCTAATTTGGTAGTGATGCTATCTAACCCACAGTTTTTATCTTACCAAGTAGTATGTTATGGTCTACTTTATCAAATGCCTCACTGAAGTCCAAGTAAATTAAATCTGCAGCATTCCTCTATTCCACTAATTTTTTCACTTTGCCAAAGAATGCAATGAGATTTGTCTGTCAAGATCTCTTTTTGACAAACTATGTTGGCATTTTCTTATTACTTTGTTTTTTTGAGTTGTCTGCTCATTTGTTGCTTGATTATCTTTTCCAGAATCTTCTCTGGTATCAGGCGGATAGGTCTGTAATTTCCTGGATCTACACCCCCCCCCTTTGAAGATGGAAGCTACATCAGCTCTTTTCCAGTCATCTGGCAGTTGCCCTGTTCTCCAGGATCTTGGAAAGATTCAGTTCAGTGGATCTAAAAGCACATTTGCCAGTTGCATCAGGACCTTGGGATGTAATCATCTGGTCCTGGTGATTTGAACTTGTCTAGGGTGGACAGATGTTCACTTACCATTTTCTTGCCTATTTTAACTTATGTCCTAATCTGTTTTTGTGGTGCTTTTTGATAGGTTGGATTGTTTTTTCCCCTTTATGTAAAGACGGATGCAAAAAATTAGTTAAGTAATACTACTTTCTCCCTGTTGCTTGTCACCTTCTTACCATAACTTTTGCTTTCCTCACTTCATATTTTCAGGTGTGGGATATTTGCTGATATTCTGCCTTAGTTATGCGCCCCTCTTTCCCCTTTTTATACTTGTCCTTTTTGTCTTTCAGAGAGTTCTTTATGCAGCCATGCTGGTTTCTTTTGAAAGCTGTTATTTTTCTTCTACATTGGTATTGTGCTAGACTGGGCTTTTATAATTTCACTTTTCAAAATTTTCCAAGCTTCTTGAATTGTTTCCCACTTAAGGATTCTCACCCATGGATTCCTTCCCAAGGAGTGTGTCTGGATTTAAGCATTGCGTATTGTAGAATAATCAATGTTTCTATAACATTCTCTCTTGTTTAGATTCAACACAATACGCTACACTGATTCAAGACCTTTCAGCAGTGATCATTTGAACAAGCAAGTCTATTCATATGTGTCAATGCTAAATAAAACAATAATTGTTAGCAATGTTCCCTCTAATTTTTTTTTGGTGTGGGTGGAAAAGTATAATGTCTGAGCAGCACATTTTCATGCCTGGGCATGGATTGGTTAGAAACAAAAGGGGGTCACATGACCTCAGGACACAGAGCAACGGTCATAAATATGAAATGGAAGCAAAATTTTGATCCTGCGTTCATCGGGCTTTTGATACCTTTTCTGTCATCTGCAGATGTTCCAAGGGTTTTGTATTCAGTTTGTGTTTTGGGGTATTTTGAATCAGAGTTGCCTCATGGTGGCTGCCTGGACAAGACCCTGCAGTTTTGTTTGCAAGGTGACTGGCCCAAGGTCAACCAGCTGGGTTTGTGCTTAAGGCAGGGCTAGAACTCACAATCTTCTGGTTTCTAACTTGATGCCTTAACCACTACATCAAACTGGCTCTTGTTTTGTATCAGCAGTCTATTAAATTGTCATTTTGATAGGGAATAATGATGCTATGTATGCTATATATTTTCAGAGGGACTTAATTTTCAGGTAAGGATGGGTTACAACTATACTGCTCAAAAAAAATTACACATCCTAGATCTGAATGAATACTGTATTCTCAATGAATACTTTGTTGCGGTGCAGGCGGAGTAACAGTCAGACACAAGGTATGGGTATAAATAGGGTCACTTTTATTAAACCAAATCAAATTAACTATTAACCAAATAAACCCACGTGACCTGCAGTGGTGCATAAATCAAATGGGGGTGGAGTTAACTTTCCTCAACTGAGCAACTGAGCAACTCTAGGGCGAAAGCTCCTTGCCTGGGTGCAGGGTCATGGTAAAATTACACCTGCCCCCTGCCCCTTGCCACGCCCCCACGGTGTGTGGGATGGCTCGCCACTGGTCTCTGATAATCTCCAGGCAGCGAGCCACAGGAGAGACCCCCTCCCCAAACCCAGGCCGGTTGAGCCCTGTAATCCGAGAAGGAGATCGCCCCTCACCTCAGTAGAGGTGCCCCTAAAGGAGATCACACAGTTGCTGCTTACGCCCATTTCCGCCCTCTATCAGCCATCCCCCCCCAGTGACCTTGAGGGGGGGCACTAGTTGGTGAGTCCACCCCTAACCGCACTCCCATGCACAGAGTGGAGTAGGCGAAAAAACAACCACAGCTCGGCCAATTCACTGTGACTGCAAAAAATTCCTACTCGGCCCCCCTTAGGGCGACCCATCATATGCACCCTGTAACAGAGGGAGGGTGGGCGGGTGTCCCACGATGCCGGGCGAAGAGAAACTGCGCCATGAGGCAGCCCCTTTTATAGGGCTGCCTCCCTCTCGCCCGGCCAATGGGTGCCCAGTGCACCGTAAACTCGTCACTGCGGCCCCCGGGGATGACGTGGGGCCGCAGGCTCTGCCCACAACATGGCGGCCTCCTTCCCCGACTGCGCCGCAACCCACGCCGGCTGGTAAGTCGCCAGCGGCATTGCGGCGCAGTCGGAGTAACAGTCGGACACAAGGTATGGGTATAAATAGGGTCACTTTTATTAAACCAAATCAAATTAACTATTAACCAAATAAACCCACGTGACCTGCAGTGGTGCATAAATCAAATGGGGGCGGAGTTAACTTTCCAACAAACCTCAACTGAGCAACTCTAGGGCGAAAGCTCCTTGCCTGGGTGCAGGGTCATGGTAAAATTACACCTGCCCCCTGCCCCTTGCCACGCCCCCACGGCATGTGGGATGGCTCGCCACTGGTCTCTGATAATCTCCAGGCAGCGAGCCACAGGAGCGACCCCCTCCCCGAACCCAGGCCGGTCGAGCCCTGTAATCCGAGAAGGAGATCGCCCCTCACCTCAGTAGAGGTGCCCCTAAAGGAGATCACACAGTTGCTGCTTACGCCCATTTCCGCCCCCTATCGGCCACAGCAGGGGGTGAAATTATAATTTATTCCCCCTGCTCCCCCCCCCTGCACCCCCCCCTGCACATGAGTGTGCAGGCACCTCTGCAGGTCCGCTATGAATTTGTCGTTCCCCTTGTCTGTCAAATGTACCCCATCCTGTCTATATAAGTCTATCTGGGATGCTCTGATATCAGGGTGGTCTATCACTCCACCCCCCGCCTGGAGTACCCAATTCTTAACTGCTCTGTTGACCCTCTTCCTGGCCCCATCCACCGCCTTAGGGTTTATGGCATGCCTCCAGCACCTTTGTGGCAAGATGTTGGACCACAACACGCGGGTGTCCGGCCACCGCTTCCAAATCACCTGTAAGCCATCCCAAATGTGCCACAGCAAATCAACGCCCGTCAGTGATCCCAGGTCGTTACCACCCACATGTAAGACCAACCATCCCGGCACCCCGTGCACCTTCCCGCTGTTGAATAACAAGGGGAGCAAATCAAACCACCGTAGGCCTCTACGGCCCAACCATTGAACAATCCCATGCTGGTTCAGCTCCAACTGCGTGCCGGGCGTCGTCACCTGGGCCCTCCTCTCAGCCCAGTATACCATGCTGTGGCCACAGATCAGGATCCTGCGCACACCCTGTATGTTATCTAAGGAAGGGAGGAAACAAAGCAGCGTCAGAAGTGGCGGCGCAGACTGCACCCTGTCCCGCCCTACTCACCTAAGGGCGGATGTAAGTCTGGAAGGCCGCAGATCTCCATCGGCCCACTGCACGTATGTCCGGTGTGCTGAAACCCTCTTCAGCTGCAAAAGAAGCTGCACCAATCCTAAAAGAGTGAGTCCCATAACGCTTGGGGTCCAGGCCCAGCCGGGCCAGGGCCTTAGTCGTTACTGCCCTAAACTGGTACCTGGTGAGAGGTTCCCCAGAGGAATGACAGAAAAGCGGGCCGGGCTCTCTGCCCCTAAGGGCCCAGTACGCTGAAATTGCCCCCACGGGGCACACCTTCTTGTTGCTATTCCGGGAAAGCTTAACTGTAACGCCCCATCCCTTTTGATCAGTCTTGGATCGTCGCAGCCGTAGGAACACCGAGCCCCGCCTAAACCTAATATCCCTTGCCATCAAGGCACGGCCGGAGCTATCGAACCTGGATGCCGCCAAAACCTCGCTAATACGGAAAGCCCCAAAAAACAATGCAACTGCAGCCGCATGGTAAAGTGCTGCCTCTTTTTTAAAAAAAAAAAAATATAATTTTTATTGATTTTTATAGGTTTACAAAAAACAAACATATAACAGTGCACAGTGCTTGTGCCCATCACCAAACAACACACACACACCGTCACCCCCACCACCCCTACAGGAGGATTCAAAGAGGTTTCACTTGTTTATCTATCTATTAATCCTTGGCTCTATCTTGAGCAAATTTTACTAAAAGAGTGATTGTAGTTTATTTTTCGTATTTACATCACAGATTTTACTTAACATATAATCTTTTACCTTGTTCCATCGCACCATCAGCTTCTGTAATTTATTCTCATCAAAATTATTTAATCTTATTTCCATAATTTCAAAATATATGTGATCCACCATATGCCAATACCAATTTTGTACTGTCCATTTTGTAGAATCTTTCCATCCTAAAACTATCACCGCTTGAGCACTTTCCAATGCTGCAGTTTTAATTTCCTTAAATTCTCCTAGTTCCCTATATTTAATTAAAATTGCTGTTTCTTTTATAATAATACAATTAATGTTTAACATTTTATTAATTTCATTCTGGACTACCTTCCAGAATTTCTGTATTTCTGCACACTCCCAGATCATATGCATAAATATTCCTTTTTTCTGACACCCATGCCAACATTTGCTCTTCTCTTTCCCCTGGAAGTGTGCAATTTGTACAGGTGTATAATACCACTTATGTAAGATTTTTCTTCTCATCTCTTTAACTCTCGTATTTTTAATCTTATATATATTTTCTATTATTTCTTTCATTTCTCTTTCATCTATTTGTAAATCATCCTGCCAACATCTTGTTAAACTTTTGGCTACTTCTTCTTCCCTTTGCAATAACATCCTATATATTTTGCTGGCTTGTGCTTTACTTTCATTTATCTTTTCATTTATTATTTTTTCTAAACTATTTTCTTCTCGTAAGAAGATTTCTTTATTCTCACTTTTGTTTAAATATGTACATATTGCATTGATCTGCAACCAATTCTGTTTACCGATCCACCATTCCAATCTGGTTCTACTAACTCTTCCATCTTTCTCATATAATTGTTCAATTCTCGTCACCTCTTTACTATTTTTTACTATTTAGTATCTTAATAATTCTACTTAGATTAGCATCGTCCCCTATATTTAATCCATATAACGTTGATAACTTGGATACTTTTATTCCGCTTGTCCTCTGCCATTTAAGCCATATTTCTAAACATGCTTTAAAAGGATCACTTAAGGTACCGATTTCAATTCTACTCCAATTTTTAAATAATAGTTCTTTGTTATTTATGTTATTAATTTCTTTTTCTAATTCTACCCATTTCTTTTCCCCCCATAACTGTAGCTCGATTAACCTTTCCATTTGAAATGCATTTCTATATAATACTAAGCATGGGCTGCCCCACCCTCCCTCTTTCTCTTGTGCAACCTGCCAATGCTTCCTTATTCTGGGTTTTTTGTCTCCTTCAATCCAAAAGTTTAGTCTACTATCCCATTCTCTTAATTTTGCCTCAGGAAAACTACCCGGTAGAACCTGAAACAAATACATCATCTTTGGTATTATCATCATCTTAAGGGCCCTGGTAAAGTGCTGCCTCGTACTGAAAGCGGCATAGCCCGTCCCACAAGTCACACAGCCCCCTTAGGTGAACTAGCTTAAGGGGATGCCTGCTGTCACCCCGGACCGGACCCCTCTCCCTGATCCAGCCCTCCAGTGTTTTCCTAACCCTGAAGTCACCCGTGGTGTCTGAGAAACCCCTTGACTTGGCTATAAAAGCCAAGCCTGCCAGTTTGCCCCGTATTGTGCGGGCTGACAACCCCCGGTGTTTGCTAAGCGCACAAAACTCAAGTAGGTGCTCCACCGGGGCCGGCCATAGCTGATCGTATCTCCTGAGGTGACGAAAAGCCCCAAATTCCCTACCTGCCCGCTGGTATGACCTCCTGGTGCTTGCGGCTATGGACATATCCATTGCCCTGTTTACGTCGGCCCTCCAATCAGCAACAGGTGACGGGGGGCTGCCTCCGGGTGCTCCTCGGCCTGTGGGGCAAGCAGCCGGAACCTAGCCAACTGCCCCCTTGATAACGCGTCAGCCACCCCGTTCCTAATCCCCGGGACATGGTGTGCGCGAAAGAGCATGTTATGGGCCAGGGACTTCACTACCATATGCCGAACCAACCCCATCACCCGCTCATTTTTGGAGGAAAGCGTGTTGACCACATGTACGACTGCCATGTTATCGCACCAGAAGTGTACCGTCTTCCCGGTGAAGCTGGGGGACCAAAGCTCGATGGCCACGACAATTGGGAACAGCTCCAGGAATGTCAAATCCCTGCAAACTGCGGTACCCCGCCACTCCTGCGGCCAGTCCACCCGAAACCATCTATCCTTCCATATGACGCCAAAACCAGCTGTCCCGGCTGCGTCAGACTTCACCTGCAAGTCCCCTTTCAACAGCATGTCTTGTCTCCAAAAGGAAACCCCATTGTATGTGTCTAAAAATTGTTGCCACACCCCTAGATCCTTCCTAACGCTAGCTGTCAGGCGAATCCTGTGGTGCGGCTTGCTCAGACCCACCGTCGCCTGGTAAAGTCTATACATGAATGCCCTGCCCGGCGCTATCACTCGACAAGCGAAATTCAACAGTCCAGCTAGCTCCTGAACCTGCTTATGAGTCACCCTCCTGGCGGCTCGAACAACCTTCACCATGTCCTTAAGCCTAGCCAGCTTGTCCTCAGGTAGCCTACACGTCTGCGCTACCGAATTTACCTCAATGCTTAGAAATGTGAGCCTGGTGGTGGGCCCCTCGTTTTTTTCATGGGCTAGAGGCACACCCAGGTCAACGCACAAATCCTGAAATCCTGCCATCCCCCGAAGAGAAAGTCATCTAGATAATGGACAACTGACCGAATATCCGTGCCCTTCACGTGGGCCCACTCTAGGAACGAACTAAACTTCTCGAACAAAGAACATGACACAGAACCACCCATCGGTAGGGCCCTGTCCACAAAGAAGCCCCCCTCAAACTGAAAACCTAGGAGGTCAAAATCCTAGGGGTGAATCGGTAAAAGTCGAAAGGCCGACTTAATATCACATTTGCCCAACAGGGCCCCTATTCCACACTCTCGGACCATCGAGACAGCTGTCTCAAAGGGTGTGTAGCGCACTGAGCACAGTTCCTCAGGGATGTGATCATTTACCGATTCACCCAGAGGGAAAGACAGATGATGAATGAGCCTGAACTCCCCAGCTGCTCTCTTGGGCACCACTCCCAGGGGGGATACTTGCAAGGAGGGGAGGGGCGGCTCGGAAAAGGGGCCCAACACCCAGCCCTCCCGCACCTCCTTCATAATCTTTTCTCGTACCATGTGCCCCATGCCAGCTACTGAGCTCAGATTATCTGCAAGGCGGGCGCTCCTAGGCCCCTCATATGGAATCCTAAAGCCCTCAGAAAAACCCGCAAACAAAAACTCGGCACCTTTCCTGGGTCAATAGCCGGTAAGTCTGTCCTTCAACCTGTCCAACCTAACGGGGGTTGGGCCCCTTACCCTGAGCTCCTCCTGCCTGGGGTTTGCTTCCTTATTGCCACCTCCCCCCCTGCCCCTGTAGCATGCTGAGGTTGGGTGTCTACCATTGCACAAAGCGCATGCGTGGCAAAAGCGGCAAACTGGCCTTGAACAGGCTCCCCTGGCGCCGTATTCATAACAGTACGGCGGGATCCAAAAGGACGAACCCGACCCACTACGCTGTGTAGAGCCCTGGGTCCCCGAATCCACCGCGATGCGGGGAGGGTGGCTTCCTTTCCTTGGGTCAGCAGCAGGTGGCCAGTGGGCGTCCGCCCGCTAGCCGGGGTAGCTGCTTGCTGCATGGCCTGAAGCCACAGATCGTTATGCCTCATGTCCCAAGGCCAATGTCTATTGTGTGCGGCAAATCTCCGAAATGTCTCATCGTACTGTTTCCATGCCTCACCCCCAAACTCCTGGTACGCCTTCAAGATCATATTCATATATAGTATGAGCTCGTGGGTCTTGTGCACATCATCATCCACTACCACTGAATGGTAAGCCAAGAAGGCATAGGACCACGCTAATATCCCCTTATCCATTTTAGTGTCTTTCGGTTCATCAGACCCCTTCTTACCGTCCTTGTCCTTGTCCTTCTTGGACTTATCAGGTAACAAAATATTGAATATATCCACATAAGCCCCACGCCAAATTTTTCGCTTAAGGGCCTGCGACATATGCATGCTCAGCGGGGTATCGGGGAGGCCAGGGGCGAAAGGGTTGTCACTGTCGCCCTCGTAGGGGTCAGTGGACTCCATTGTTGTCGACTATCCCTCGATGTGTCCCTTCTCTTCCTGCCCCGCTTTGTCACCCCCCTGTCTGCGCCCCCTCCCCCACACCTGGGCTGCCGTGCGCAAACGCCATGTTCTGTGTGATTTATGTGTATTGCGTTTAACAGCCTGCAGCCTGCCTCGTGGCCCCCTTGGACGGGACCACCGATGCTTAGGTACAGGGCACTCACCCCAATGCGAAGAGTCGTCGTCGGCATCCTCAGAGCAGGAAGCAGTCCTGCTTCCCCGCCTCCTCTTGCGCTTCTTCTTAGCGCGACGGTCTGATCGTTCCTTCTGTGACCTCTCTGCCGAGTTCGAGGGGCTCCGTGTCCCCTCCGCGCTCGTGGCGCCCATGGCACCCTCATGCCGGGGCCTGCCCCTCTTCCTCGGCCTCTTATCCAGTTTCTCGAGTAAGGCAGAGAGAAGATGCGAGGAAACAGACAGTGATTCATCCCCTGCACCCCCCTTCCTAGCTGTCCTTACTGCAGGGGACACCTCATCAGACACGCTAATCTCTGATGCACTGGGTTCCCCCTCCCCAGGTTCAGATGCCTCAGCCAATCTACTATGTGGCCCCCGAGATGGGGCCCGCCCCTGGCAGCAGCCTCCTGCCCTCGGGGTCAGCCCCCTGCGGCTTGCCGCCCGCCCCCTGCTTCCTTCTTCCCCCCTGGAGCTTCCCTCTCTCCCAGGCCTCCCAGCCTGACCAACCCCAGGGGCCTCCATCCATGCCCTCTTGGGGGCCCTCTTCCTTCCCGTACGGCGGGGCTCGATGGGGGGGTGCCATGATCACCGGCCTGCTCCCCCGCTGCCCGCCGCCGGGTTCCCGCCTTTGCCCTGCTGCCCCGCGCCATTGCACCAGCCCATGCTCAAAGCCAAACCAAGAATCTCCCCGAAAAACAGCTGATCCTCTGCTTGCCGCCGGCCCGAGCAGACTCCGAGTGCCGGCTGCGTCTTCCGACGTCCTCTTCGGCCTTCGGGCCTCGCCTCGCGCCGCGCCGCTGACTCCGGGTGCTGCAGGGCTGTCCCATGATGCCGGGCGAAGAGAAACTGCGCCACGAGGCAGCCCCTTTTATAGGGCTGCCTCCCTCTCGCCCGGCAAATGGGTGCACAGCGCACCGCAAACTCGTCACTGCGGGCCCTGGGGATGACGTGGGGCCGCAGGCTCCACCCACAACATGGCGGCCTCCTTCCCCGACCGCGCCGCAACCCACGCCGGCTGGTAAGTCACCAGTGGCATTCTATACAAAGTTGAATGTGCACAACAGCATGTGAAATTGATTGTCAATCAGTGTTGCTTCCTAAGTGGACAGTTTGATTTCACAGAAGTTTGATTTACTTGGAGTTACATTGTGTTATTTTAGTGTCCCCCCCTTTTTTTGAGCAATGTATATTCATGACTAACAGAAGCTGAATTGAGATCTAAAACATTTTAGAAAAGAAATGGCAATGGATAAATTAATATTAAATTTGGAAATCATTACTGGATTTCCAAGATGTTTAAAATAAGGTTCTTTACCTGGAAATATCTCTCTCTCTTTCTCCCCACTCTTTCCCCTCTCCTATATACACAAATTCCTTTTTGTACTTTGAAAAAAAAGGTGATCTTGTGACTACCACCTTCAACTACAAATTAATGTAGCAAATGTAGCAAGTTTGCTGAAGGACAAGAAATTTGCTAGAGCAAGAGATTATCACACATGCACCCAAACTGCAATGTTTTCAAAACAGAATCAGTGTGCCTGATGTGCAGTGTTATTTCAGAGTAGTCACAAAAGATTAAAAGAAGAATTTGCAGGCAGGAGAAACAATATAAAGAGCTGTTTATGAAGACACAGAAGTGCTTCAGTATGAAAAGCAGGGAAAAGACGTTTGCTTTTAGCTGTTTTTGTTTCAGTCATGTAGGGTAAAGAGCAGCAAGAACTTCCCATTTATTATTAAAAAAAACTTTTTTGCCTGTCTGTTAATGCATACACGACATTGTCAAACCAAATATCTCTCAAGAGATCTTTCTGTCATTACAATTTCAAAGAAGAAAGTCAGGTCGCTGTCCTCATCATTGATGGATATGTCACAGTGATGACCCACTGAGGACAGGGACATCAAGATCTGGATCCAAATTTATCTAGCAAATGTAGAACCAATGATCCCCAAAATGTGATCAAAGTGCATCATTTGGAAACACTTTTTGAAACATTGCATCCATTTAATGGACTGGTATTGGGGATGGGAAACTAAGGGCGCCAGGATTAAATTAATATCTCTTTCACCCAAAGCTTTTCAATACAGACAGCAAGACATTTATCAGAATGCATTCATTGTGAAGACTCAAGGTGCCTGTGTGTCAGGGAAAAAAGGTGGGGGAGGGAGAGTAGGAGGAAGGGAGAGGAAGGAGTTGGGAACTGAAAAATAAGAACGGAATGAGAAAGATTGAGAAAGCAGAGGTGCTTTACAAAGTCAACCCAAGCTGGTGTTTGAGCTGTAAAACAGGTAGCCTACTAGAGATTGTCAGGACTATTACGATCTGTGATCTGGAAGACCTGATCTTAAACTAATAAAGTGGGCTGGAGTAGATAGCTCTAGAGCAATTATGCTATTAATAGGGAATGGCTGAAATGCCTTTCCCATAACTAATATGCAGGAAAGCACCACATGAATCCCAAAATGAATATTTTGAGAAAAACACATCACACATTGGCTTCCTTTTAACACGGTGTAATAAAATGATAGGTCAGATATAATCCTATGGCTCTAGATTACTATTTACATCACTTATACACTAATTTTCAATTAAAAACTCTGCAAAATCTAGCAACAGCTTGCTTACAATGGTTTTCTGACTTTAACAGAAGGAAGAAGGGTTGCAAACTTTCCTAGGAAATTTCAGAAGCCCTTTCGCCATCATAGTAAGTATGTTGAACCAAAAAAATGCAGTTTCCAATTAAGGAAGTTACTTGTGGCACAGTAAATTCAAACATATTTGTGTGTGTGTGCATACAAATACACGGTTGAAACCAGAACACCCAAAACAACAGATCAACAACATCAAAGAAATAAAGGAAAAAGGGGGAGGAGAGAGAGAGAGAACAATATTAAGCTCCAGCATAATAGAAATTTGAAGCTTTACAGGTCTGAAAATCATACTATGGCAATGCATTGAATGATTAAGAGAGAAATTTCCGAAGAGATGCTTAAAAGTGGACACCCCAAAGATAACATTTTCAGTAATTATACTCTTTCAAGGATCCTCATTCAGGGTCTTAGTGGTTAAAACAAGAATATTGAATGTTGATGGAAACTGCTCCTATAATTATAGACAGGTATGTTATCAACAGTTGTAGCCTGTTTCTATACAGTTATATTCTGCACACATTTCATTGCTGGATGTCTTCTGAAGGTGCTTTCACATAGAGGATCTTACAATAATTGTAATTGTAAGCTTACAATTGATCTCAGTCTTAAGTCAGGTCTTTTCTTAAGGAATAGCCAAAATGATTGAGCCAATATATAAATATTAAATATTTATATTAAACTTAATTAAATGTTAATTTACTATTAATATTAAAATTAATTATGGAAATAAAATTTGGTCTTGCAGAAAGAAGAAACATCCATACTGTGGGATTGAGCCCAATGAGTATTAGATAATTGTTCCACCTTTACCTTGATTAACTTTGTGTTTTATTTTTTTCAGATTATCACTGCCCCAAGTAAGAATGATGATGATGATGACAAACAGACAGACAGACAGATTCTAAGTCTCCTGCAGTTTTCTAAGTGGCAGAAAACCTATTTGTCTTCAAAACAGTGTTGACTTTGCACTCATAGACAACATGCTATCCTATCATCATGTAGATATTAAATACTCTATTGTACAAGACTGGACTTAAAACTCTTTATATGAACCTTGCACTTCATACTACACACACACACACACACACACACACACACACACGTTTAGATTTCATGCCAATTCATTTAGCTGAGCCAGTTCTGAATAATGTCCAATTCAGCGAAGACAAATCCTCTCCTAGATTGAATGGAAAATAAGAAGCACTTTTAGAATTCAGTCATCCCTATCAATTTATAACATTACCATGCTTTTACACAAAAACTCAAACTATCTGAAAAAATGATCTCACAATAACAGATTTTGGTCTGCATTTTTGAGAAGATCCATTACCTGAAAAGAAAGAACTATGTGATTCATGTTCTAAAACTGGCTACAAATAGATAATATTTTTCAAGGGTAAAGGATATTATTGTCCAGAAAATAAGTTTTATAAATAGATTTTTTGAATAATGGCTTTGGGGCAATGAACTGCAAGAGGGCAGGAAAAACTTTATCTTCTTTTATCAAAGGTGATTTGTTTTTGACATTGAAGTTATATGAAAGTTATAAGCAAACCATTTATTGTTTTTTTAGTCTTTATTTTCCCTGCAAAGTGGCTGGAAGTTTCAGAAAGAACAAAATTAAGCAAATTATATAGCATGCTCTTGTTGAGCAGAATAAGAACACTGTGACTTGCTTTTCTTTTCTAGTAATTCAGTCAGGAAGAATAAAGGAGGAACACATAATTTATCTTGCAAACTACTGAATAAGAATGAATGTTGTTGTGATTCAGCCTGAGGCTCCTCAGGGAACGGCTGGAACTCTGCCGGCTCCATGCTCAGAGGGGGAGGACTAGGAACAGGAGGAGGAGGAGGACCAGGCAGACGGGGAAGAGGAATGTCAGGACGAGGAGGAGGGAGAACAGCCTGAGACCCCCGGGGGGGAGCTCTCCCCAGCGAGTAGCCTGGAGTCATTAGATGAGAACGCACAAGCCATAATAGATATGAGGCAGAGAAGGGCAGCACAACGAAGGGGACAATTAGCCAGGTATTTCCATCCCTAATAGGCAACAGCTGGGTTTGGGTATGGTTCTCCTCAGAAAGGTTGAAAAGGCAGGCCCGCCCTTCCTGTATTGTGGAGAGTTATCTTTTGGGAGTCCTGTGACCTTGCTTCGATCCTTGGCATCTCTGATTCTGGCTTGTGGCCTCGAAGGCTGAAAACTTGGGGGAGGCGTGGGTTTTATTATCTACAGTGGTGTGTGTGCCAGCAAGAAGCCTGTTGTATTGTCTGGCCGTCGTGACTCTTCTGTGAAGCTTCATAGCATTCTAGTTTGTAAGAACAGTTTTTGTTATCTGTGTTTGTTTTCAAAGATATAAAATGACTTTGCTTTTTACCAGTGTGTCTGAATACTCTTTTTAGTTGGTGTTGACGTTTGGGGGAACCCAGACAGAACAGAATGTATATATGATTCTTTCTGATCTAATTTTTGGATATTAGCTTTAAACAATATGGATGAAGTTGTATTTCTTTCCTTTGCATAAAATACAAGGCTGAAAAAAACCCTTTCCTTTTAAATAGTATTTATATTTATCTAGGTCTCTCTCTGTTGTCCTGTCTCCTTCTGGGATACACACACACACATACATATATACCACATTAGACAGGATCCAAAGTTCAGACTGTGCAGAGACAGTCCAGCATTTAGTAGTAGGGTGTAAGATGCAGGCAGGAAACAAGTGGATTCAAGCATAACTAAGCAGCTAGCATTGTGTTCAGAAAATCTGCACAAAATATGGGCCAGAATAAAATCCTGTCACATCCAATATTAATTGGATATTAATAGGGCTACGATCCTTTGAGACTTCCAGATCCATATAGACAGATAGATATTGGCCAATCAACCAGATATTGTGTAGAACATAAGGACCAAAATACTCTGGTGATGATACATTTACCGTAGTACTACCAAGTAACAACATCAGGAAGAGAAGTCTGAGAAGCTGCAGAAATATCATAGCTGTGAAAAAGGAACTAGAGAAGGTATTAAAAATAAAGTATAAATGGTCTCAGAGTCTGTCAGTAGGAGCTCTTAGAGCTGTGACACCTAAGCTTACTGAATAGATCCCAGGTACAACATCACAGCTCTGCATCTAAGAAGAATGTTTGACTTCATGCGTACATTTGATCACATTTTAAGGTTATAATATTCTTTTCCCCAACCTCTTTGATTTGAAGAGTAAACTTCAGGAGAGGAGAGTACACATTAATAATTAGGGTAAATTAGATGAGCATAGTCACCACTTGAATTAATATCTACTGATCTCTCCTCTCTTCCTTTCCATAATTTACCTCATGATGTCAACCCACTTTCTTCTCAACTCCTACTCACAATGAACAGTGAACTGAAGGAGAAACAAGAAACTCACAGTATTAGGATGTTACCATGTAATATAACTCTCTTGCTTTGGGAGGACACGTTGTTGTTGTTGTTGTTGTTGTTGTTGTTGTTCATCTTATTCTTGTTCTTGTTCTTGTTCTTCTTGTTCTTGTTCTTCTTGTTCTTCTTCTCCTCCTCCTCCTCCTCCTCCTCTTTCCTCTTTCCAAAATGTAATATTTTTTACCTCCTAATACATTTTATGACTTGCATACTTGCAAAAACACACTTCCTCTACAAATACTACAAACTATTATGCTTAATAGGGAGGTACCTTTATTAGAAAAATAAATCTGATAA
Organism: Erythrolamprus reginae; assembly: GCF_031021105.1. Classification (NCBI taxonomy): domain Eukaryota; kingdom Metazoa; phylum Chordata; class Lepidosauria; order Squamata; family Dipsadidae; genus Erythrolamprus; species Erythrolamprus reginae. The sequence continues at coordinate 32,054,511 of NC_091955.1, read as the reverse complement.
TCAACTCTTCTATGCTAAACATATCTTGTACGAAATAATTAATCCACTAAATTATGCCTTTTTTTCCTATTGTCTTCTATTCCTAAAAGGTTGAATAAAAGACCTCTGAGAAGTGAGGGCAGTTTTGGACAATAGTCTCTACAGATTAATCAATACAGGGACAATACCAAACACATTGAAGCCATAACATTATCATATCATAGGCTGATTGAGAGGCATTTCCTTGCTTTTCTGTCTTTTTGCCACAAGCCAATAGTAGCCACAGGCATTTGACTGGAGAGCCTGGAGGATTGACAGGCCTGGCAGTCATTACACGCTGGATTGAATACTAGATTACTCCAAAGTGGCTCAGGGTCAAAGTTCAGTGTGTTCCTTTTGGCACTAAATGACTTTAATATCCTTACTGTATTAGTCAATTACTTTAAAGCTGCTGCTATCTGGGCTCCCTCTGCCCCCCCACAACCACCCCCTCCACAGTTTACTATGGACTTTTGAATTGCTCCCATACTTAACCCACACATCTGCTTTCTGCTGTCAAAATAATGATGTAATGATGGTAGGAGGCAGGCTTTGTATATCCTTGGCAAATTTAATGGAAAAGATTTGACTCAGATTTACAAATGAGTAGAGATGGAAACAAAAAAATGCATGTAAATTGAGTTTTTCTTGCTTTTAATTGACATGCTTTTCAAAGACTTTTGATCCATTTTTATGAGTTTCTTCTTCAAAAAATCCTGAGTTATTCTTTTGATTTAATAAGATAATTGCATAATGATTATTTCTCATAAATCAGAGTATATAGTCTTTCAGTATTTCAAAAAAGAAGCTTAGGAGCCCATAAAGTTCATAGGGCATGGATAGGATATTATATTATGGAATAGAAGAATTGGATACCCTCATTTTAAAATTTTCTTTCATTATTGAAGCTATCAGTAGAAACAAGAAATCCTGATATATAATCCAAAATATCATTTATTTTTATTTTAAAAATTGTATCATGTCTAAATTAATTAAAGCCATGATACAGAATGTCTTCACTGCTTCTCTAATATAATTTCCCCCAAATATATGTGAGCTCTGTTTGTATTCCCCACCACCACCACCTCAATAGCTAGTAAAAGTTTCAGGAGATCAGCCTAAATCAGTTTCATAAATAAGGCCAAAATGACTCACACTTCTTTCAGAATCACAGAGTTGGGTTTTGCCCTCAATTCCAGTAGGGTGATATCTTCCCGGAAGATGGTAGAGAGAAAAGTGCCTCTACTGTCATAAATACCTTACTCGATGCTATTACAGAGCAGGGAAGATATCTGTGTCATATGGTCAAATATTTTATTGTTGTTACAGCCAGTTAGGTCACACCTGGCACATCAATGAGAGGAGATATTAAATTCAGAATTCTTCAGTCAAAGAAACTTAACATCTATGTTTGCCTTTGAAACATATTTGGAAAGCATCATAAATACTACAAATGACAAATATTGTTATTTTTTAAAAGTATCTTCAATGAAAAAAAATCAAAGAAAACAAGACTAGTGATATCTAATTTAAAAAATACAAACAACTTCATAGAAATAAAAACACTCCCCCAATACGATAAAAATCAGGCATTATTCACTAATTTGACAGAGTTCAAAGTAGAATACATATGTCAAATATTTGCAGGAGGATTTGAATGAAGTTGGTTGAGCATTTGTTTTTCAGACACATTGTATCAGTAAATTATACATTGTCAAAGATTTGTGATGGCAGTATAAAAGAGGGAGGAAAACTAACTTACTGCTGTTATCAATCTCCCAGCCCACTTCTTCTCAAAACCAAGTCTGCTAGTTTAAGTATCATATCTTATGTGATGGATGAGTTGACACCATATTCTCCATTCAGGTGCCTCTGCTGCATATCTCAATTTCTATTGGGACCCAAGCCCATAAAATGTCTTATATAAAACCTCAAGCTTTGTGGGGTGGGGTGTGTAGGAGTGAAGGACATTAATGTCTGGAAAATCTGTACATTAGTTCTCTCTTAATTTCATAACCATCACCATGACTGCAGAGAATTACCTTGTTCCGAATTTATTGGTGCAATCTGGTGAAGAATTTTATCTCATGGCCAATGAACATTAAGAGGTCTGGCTTGGCTTGGTGTTAAACTAACATGTCTCAATTAAATATAGCCAGAACTGATTTGAATTTTAAAGCTGCTGGAAAGTCAAATGTTCAGTGAAAGTGTTACCATTGCACATGAAGCAGAGCTGTGCACTGGGGTGTGTTGCTGCTGGGAAGAGATCACTGAGGAAGAGGAAGGGAAAATAGAAAAATTAGAGGAAGGGGAAAATAAAAGGGAAACTCACCTAGAACCATTTAATCTTTGTTATTTCAGAAACTTCTATTTTTACATTTCTTGGGTACTGTTACAAACTTGTGAACCAGGAGAATGGGTCTGTCTGAGCGGTGGATTCCTCCCAGTTTAGACCGTTCACCTGAACCGAAAGTGACCAGCTGGTGATATCATGATGAGGCCATAGAAATGGTTCAGTCGGTGCTGGTGCATGGGCACCGCCATCTTTTAAAAAATCTTTAAAAAATTTATTAATTTTGTTTTCTTCTGAACATGTTTCTGGCCTGTGCATGCAGTTGCCATTTTGCTATTGGCTTCTTAATTCTCCCCCCCCCCTTCTGAGCATAGGCAGAAGCTGAGTTTCTGACACTGTGCATGTGATCGCCATCTTGTTTTAGGGGTTTTGTTTTTTTTAAAAAAAAAAATCAGATTTTTCGGCACTGCACATGTGCAGCCACAAGGCACAGGAGAAAATGAACCAGTGGTGAGGTAAGTTAGAACCCACCCCTGTGTCTGCTCACTTCAGCGTGGTAGGAAAGTTAACAGTATTCACAAGGAATCCCTATTCCTAAGGGAATAGTACTTATATAAAATGTTACTTAAGAGTTTATATGCTACTACTATGTGTGCATAGGTAGAAGGCTCTGTTTTAATATGGAACATCAGATGAGTGTGAAAATAAATCCAAAGGCGATTTCATGCTAGCTTCTAACACAGTATTGTTCAACATAACACCTTCCATCAAAGCTGGAATTCTATCTATCTATCTATCTATCTATCTATCTATCTATCTATCTATCTATCTATCTATCTATCTATCTATCTATCTACCTATCTACCTACCTACCTATTTTTTCTATGCCGCCCTTCTCCGCAGACTCAGGGCAGCTCACGACAAATGAATACAGAAATACAATATGTAAGAAATCTAATATAAAACAATTAAAAAACCCAATACATTGAAAACAGTCATCCACATTCATAGCCAGGGTGGCGCAGTAGGTGCTATACTGCAGGCCACTGAAACTGACTATAGATCTGTAGGTCAGCGGTTCAAATCTCATCACCGGCTCAAGATTGACTCAGCCTTCCATCCTTCCGAGGTGGGTAAAATGAAGACCAGGATTATGGGGGCAACATGCTGGCTCTGTTAAAAAGTGCTGTTGCTAACATGTTGTAAGCCACTCTGAGTCTAAGGAGAAGGGCGGCATAAAAATCAAATGAATGAATGAATGAATGAATGAATGAATGAATAAATAAATAAATAAATAAATTCCATATACGTTAGCCAGAGCTAGACATAACACTCAATGGCCCCAAGCCTGCCAGCAGATATGAGTTTTTAAGGCAGAGGGTGAGGGCAGTACAAATCCCTGGAGGGAGTTGAATTAACTCCTAGAATTCCGCAACCAAGGTTTGGTTGGGGGATTTTCCCGACAACATGGTAGCCATCATCTTGATTTTTTTTTGCTCCTCCCCTCAACTCCAATGTACTTTTCCCAATAATTTTCTTCTTATTTGGATTGAATATTTAGAGTAAATGGCATCTTAGCCAATGGTCAACTCTTCCACAATTGGCCTCACTGGGTATTGAAATGACTTCTCTTGCCATTGAGGCGACCCTTGGTTTCCCATATCATTCAATAGAGTCCTTTAAACTACTGCTACACAAGATATTGTTTTATTTAATTATTTATTTACCTCCTTTGGATTTAAGTCGATCTATTGAGACAGTGTTGAAATATATGTTCATGCATTTTATGCAGCAATTACAGTCAATCAGTAGATGGCAGTACTTATATGTTTGCATCTACGTTATACTGTATACTCTTTCTTTTTGTTCTAAGTAAAGTTCCCTGTTCCCTGTTGCAGTTAAGCAAAAAGGCCCATGTGCACTATACACTTAGTTTGTGCACAGGGCTAGGGGTCCAGTGATAGTAATAAGAGCAGGATACAGCAACAGAAAGAATACTGCAGCAGAATAAAAGAAAATGACCAATAGCAGAGCTGCACAAAGCTTTCATTTGCAAATCTGACAAACCAGAATTACCAATCTCAGAAATTCAAGATGAAGATATTTCTAATATGAGAAGGTATTGTACATGGAACTGTATGCATGAAATTAGGCCAGAAATGCCCTTCAGATAAGTGGATAGAGAAAAATCAGAAAGATCTGATCACAATCTCTCTTAGCATAGAAGATGATCAAATCATACTTATTAGAAAGCTATATCAAACCAAGCTGAAGAAAGGCCATCATATGCAGGATTACATAAAAGGCACACCTTGGAAATGGTTGGACAATGAGAACTGTAGGAGAAGAAATAAAGGATGTTCATGTTGCAGCACTCTTGCTTAGTGGTTTACTGGAAACTTATGAAATGCTTGTTACAGCACTTGATGCATGTCCAGATGATGAAGTGACATTGGAATATGTTTATTTATTTATTGATTGATTTTGTCCAATACACAATGAGGGTTTTAGTGGGTACACATAGTAAAATACATAATGAAGGTTATAGTGGATATACTCATAATAAAATATATCTAAGAAAAAATAGAAGAGAAGATATAGGAATAAAACATATCAATGAAAGAATAGAAGACATAGAGGAATAGGAGAAAGGTATAGGAGATATAGGGGAGCAATAGGACAGGGGACAGAAGGCACTCTAGTGCACTTATGCACACCTCTTACTGACCTCTTAGGTCAACCGTGGATAATCTAAGGGTAAAGTTTTGGGGGTTTGGGGATGACACCATGGAGTCCGGTAATGAGTTCCACGCTTCGACAACTCGTTTACTGAAGTCATATATTTTACAGTCAAGTTTGGAAGGGTTAATATTAAGTTTAAATCTGTTGTGTGCTCTTGTGTTAGGGATGAATATAAGTGCAAAACGGAAAGCACTAGTAATAATGGTGCTTCTATTGCAGAGTCTGCTTTAAAGATGAAAAATAGGAATAAAAGCAATTGAATGAGGTAAGAAACACGTGAATGCTTTGTGAGAAAAAACAAAGGCCATTTAAAAGCAGATTGTAGAATTTGAAAAGCTAGAATGTAAATACAAACTAAACTAAGGAAGAAACTTATTCTTCTTCAGATAATAAACAGATTTCTCTCTTTTTTTGCCAAGATTTTTAAAAATATTTTTCACTCCAATCACATATGCAAAATAACACACCATCAATCTTGAAGTACATTACAATAATTATTTCTTTTAACTTTGGTGTTCATGATCCATCCAATGCTGTCTCCAATACAATTGACATCTGGACAAGAATAGTTACTCAAATTTCTTACGTTTATTTTAAAAGCTGTTAACTAATACAATTTTTATATTGCTTCTTTTCTAATTGGATCTAATCATTTAGGCCATAGTGCTTCAATCTTCTCTATATATCCTTAACAACAATTTCATATATATTTATTACAATTACTTTTATAATAATTGCCCTTGAAAAAGAAACAAAAATTCCCAATCACCTCAACTAAATCCTAAATTTTGTCTATTACATGGATCAAGAGTATATTAATTCAAGGGGGGGAGGAAGGTCCAAATAATTTATCACATATGTCCCAATTAGCCCTACTAATGATAATTCCTTTTAATAGATAAATTTTTAAAAATTGAAATGGAAAAAATAGAAAAAAAGAGGAAAAAATAGGAAAAAACACAAAAAAATAAAAACAAAAGAACAATTTAAAATAAACCCAACCCCTTCCCCCCTGTCTTCCATATATCTCATATAGTACCCAAATCACCATACCCCATATATCACTGGAATCATCAAACCCTACTCTTATTATATCACTGCAAACCCAGTGGAAACCTTTACCTTTATATTAGTATTGCCCATATTGGGGGAAAAAACCCATTATGTGCAAGATAATAGCAAGAATAAAGACTGGTCTTGCATAAAATCCTATAAACTTAATCATTATAAATTTTGATCTTTCCAGAAAGGGCAAGTATGCCTATAAATTAATCAGGTTCTCTCAATCAATAAAAAAAAGTTTTCAGATTTTTTTCTTAAATCAAGAAGTATAGGTGACTTGCATAAAAAGATTAGATCTATTTATATAAAAAATTAAACTCTATTTCCCCTGATAAGTGGTTGATACCTACAATCTTCAATCAATAACTTTAACTAAAAACATGGAGAATGTCTTGATTTTCATGAACTGCAGTAAGAGATATAAAACTTCCAATGTCTAAATCAAGATTCAGGTTCAAGATTCTCAACAAGATTGAGAACCTCCCAATTAATTGTCAAACTAATGAGAAATGGTCTTTTTAAAAAATAATTTACTTGGGGTCAATATCAAATTTTGTGGTCAATATGCACACCCAAATTTAACATACTGTATCTAATAAAAAACTGAGAATTTTTTTTTAAATACAAGGATATATTAACTGAACACTGAAGCTCTGCTACCTTTTTTCACTGAATTTGCTTAAGCAAAATATATTTATTGCATGGTATGTCCTCTTACACAATTTAAATTGAAAGTCATGTTGCTACTGTGGGGCATCTGAATGCACTCTAGCTTTTCTTTGCTATGTATGTTTTTTTACAGCAGCTAAGCATAATCAACAATGCCTTTGGGAATGCACTGAATAGTTATGTTAATTTAAAATCTAGATAGCATAGGACCTTAAAAACTTGCTACTTCTTGGTAATGATACATCATTAGCACTTTTTATTCATGTTATAGGTTGTTGTGTTTAGGGACCTGAGTATTCAGGAAAGGAAAGTTAGCCCTGACAAGAATCTGATTGAATCTGCCCTCCCTGATATTTAGAAATGAAAGAAGTTGAAGTACTATGCCTGCAACTGATAAATATGTTAATGCGAACCATTTATAAATATCTACAACTCCAAAGTCATTGATAAAACCATGGAGGAAATTAGATAATGTCAATAGCCCACCCCTAACTAAAGTTCAAATTGTATTTTGATTTTGTGGTAATGGCTTCTTTATGCATTTAGTTCATTATGTACAGGGCTCTAGCTACATATTTGATTTTTCCTCTACTAAACTATCTTCTGCTTTGATTATCTATATCTGAAGTACGGTAGTCCCACGGGTTCCTTCCAATGCAATGAATGGCAAAACCTAATAGATTTAATGTATCTTAAGACTCTCTTTAGATGGCATCAAAATAAGGGGGCAGAAATACTGCCATAGTAAGAAGCATGGGGAAACATGGACTTACCAACACTTTTCAAGTTCCACAATATGTCAGATTTGTCCCAATCTAATCTAGGGAAATAAAACTCTCAATGTCAGGGTTCCAGATAGCATCCAAACTTAAATCAGAGTCCAAGACAAAGTATTCCTCAAAGTTCCAACTTATTACTGGCACCACTGTGGGAAACCCAAACCTGATGCTCCCAAAGTTTCCAACCAGTTGAAAGTTTGAACCCCTTCTCCCCCACCCCCCCAACTTGTTACATTGTCCACTTAGGTTATGCCAACATGGCCATTCCTTCTCCTAGCTTCTGGGCAGGTGGTGGACAAAGGATGACCTTGAATGTCTCTAAACAATGTGTTGAGGCCAAGACTATACATTTTTAGTGTGACAATCTGGCTGTTTTGCATGTTGTCAAATCCCTGTCATCCAGGAGCGAATGCGTTATGTGACTTGTCTGCCATTTTATCAGCTGGTCTTTGGCCCTTAACGCCTTGTTCTTGGCCCACCATGTTCCCGGATTGGAGAATGGTGTGGCTGATGCCCTGTCCTGGGGTCAGTTGTCCAGGTTCTGGGAATTGGCACCATCAGCGTGCGAGGCGCCAGATACCTTTCCACAGCAATTATGGAACCTGGGCGGGCTGCAGAACCTTGGAGGATCAAGGCAGCCCAGGCTATGGACATGTCCTTAGCCCCCAGCATGCACACAGTTTACCAGAGATCAAGTAAGGAATTTTGGGATTTCTGCCAAGAGAGGGGTTATGTCCAGGCATGGCCCATACCTATAGATCACCCCATGGAGTATTCGGTGCTTCTCAAACAGCGCGGACTGTTGGCTAGGACCATCCAGGGTAAGTTGGCAGGTTTAGCATTCATTGCCAAATAGAGAGGTTTCCCTGATACTTCCTTGGATTTTATAATCAAACGTATGCTGGAAGGCTGAGTTAGGGAGAAGGCAGGTTTTCCGGTGGATGCCAGGTGGGCATTGTCCATCCAACAGCTTTCAGACATAAGCTGGAGTACAGTTTGCTTTGATAGCATAGAACCATATATCTTTTTCATTGCAAGGGAGGGGGAAACGAGAATAACCTTTTCCATTTAATAGTTTTATAGATGTTTAAGTACATATAAAATTAACTGCCCAAATTCTTGTTCCTCCCTTACCCTATAGACAACTCACATTAATTCAATATTTATATATATTTCACGTTTAGTATAGTTTTAAACAAGCAAAACAAAGGACTGCTTAGCATTTTTCAGTTTTGGTGGCACCCATTACCATTATATTGTGTCTGTTAGTTTTGTAGGGGTAATTTTGAAATGAGCCATGTAAGATGGTTAGTGAGATTGTACAAAACATTACAAGCTTATCTATTTCCCTCTTTTTTCTTTGTATTTAATGTTTTCTCATCATGTCAGCTGCATTGCCATCCACCTTATATTTCAGACTGTAAGCAACTCTATGAACCATAGTCTTATAATTTTTCATTAGAAATCAGCATATATAAATAAAGGATCTAAAGTATTAAAAGAAACATATTTTAGTCTTCTGACTAACGGTAATCCTATGCTACTGAATTACCCAACTGTGTCTGAGTATTAATGAGAAAAAAAATCCTCAAGGGAAACTTTAACCAATGCACTTGGAGAGCACCCCAGGGTCTCATTCTGTGTCTGTCACCTCTCCTGTCTCATTGACACGCGACTTTCTTCCAACTATTACACTGTGCAACCATTTCACTTTACACCTCACGATTAGAATATTAAAAAGAGACAATTCTAAACTACTTGCTCCATAGAATAAAGTTGGTTTTGACACTTAGAATAGAAATTGTCACCAAGCTATCACAAGATCCAACTGGTGGAATTTTCTAGATCTGATGGTTTATTCTGCAACTAATAGTAATTTTGTGACTTTATTCCCCCTTAAATGCAAAGTTTCATTAGTAAAGGTAGGTAAGCCATATGGAGTAAATTTTATTTTCAACCAATTCTTATATTTACCTGATCAGATCATCATGACCTACTGCAAGTTTTCAACTTTTCTTTTTTGCATTGGAAGCTTTTTGCACTGAAAAAAAGGAAAAAAACCCTCCAAAATATTTGTACAGCTCAGAAGTTTAAAGATTCTGCCATTTCTAAGAATTTAACATAACAATGCACAAATTCATTGTTCATCACATTACACATGGCTTTACTAGACAGTGACAAGATTATATTCTGATATTTTCACTCTGTTAAAATTCACTCATGATAAACCTGTGGACCACAGGTTTAGAATATTAACCTTCAGCACAGAAATTTAATCTGCGCTGAAATGTAAATCAGATGAATTTTCTGAAATATATTCTGGACTCTCCATTGTCTCTTGCTGTAAGAAATCAGGAAAATGTGTGATTCCTCTTCTCAATAGAAGTCATGACAGGCACAGGCTGGACTCAAGTTTTTTTTCCCTTCCTGTTCCTTCTCTGTTCCAGAGAAGCCCATATTTAAGTTGCATGTATGATAGCAGGACTAAACAATCCAGAGCTATAAAGGGTGTAAAAGATTACTTTGAAGGCCAGAAGAGTGTTGGTCAAATAAATGGACCTTGAACCTGCACAAAGAAAATGCCTTGAAAAAATGTCTCAGAAAAGTCCCTTTCCACCTCAAACAAAGTGAGGAAGAGAAAATTTGTTTAGACTTTCAAGTTTCTATTACTGTATCTTCACAATAAAAATAGTCCAAATTGTCCAAGGAGTTCTTCAAGGACTCTGGATGGTCTTATGTGCCTTCCCAATGCTGTCCAGAAGATAGGAAAAATCAAGAGGGCCACTATGATGGTATGATTAAAGCTCTCCCTGCTTATTATGTGCTTTGTAGGTTGGGAAAAATCTGGTAACCTTCTGATAAGCAATTTCAACTACAAAAGGCTCAATGACTCAATAATTTCGGTTTTCCACATATAGATTTTTTTTCAAATAGAAATTTTATTTTTCTCCAACATAGAATAAAAAACAATACATAAGTACAAACACTAAAACTGTGCTTAAAGTAAAACATATATAAAAATTTCCTTTTTCTTTTTCTATTAATCATTCGGTAGAGGCTTGTTTTCTTTCATTATAAAGAACATTCTATAGAACTTGTGTAATATCAAAATAAAGAAAAACCTCAAACAACCTCAAAAAACAATAATCCCACCTTACATTGAAAAATTACATTACAGTATATCAGTATAAACAATATCAAACTCTATATTGTACCCATCTTAATTCAAACTTTCATTTCTACATTAAATTAATTAATTCAATATCAACTTATCCAATATTTACTAGAGGTTTATATATCTAAAATAGAACAAAAATACTTCTTATCATATATCACATAAACTATATTAGAAAATTCCATGTTTAAATTCTTATCAATAAATGAATTTGTGTCGTATCTGGATTACAAAAATAATAATAAAATAAAATAAAAATAACTAAGAATAATAACGCAAATTATACAAATAACTAAAACTGTTATTGTTAATACATATTCAAATTACAATGGGGGAGGGGAAAAAAGGAGAGAGAGAGAATTTGCGTCGTATCATTATATAGTGCTACCACCAATTCCTATCTTGCCATCTGGCTAACAAAATTTTATTCAATTTTCATTTCTCATCTTTCCCCAAGATAACTAAGCATAATATTTATTTATCTTTTAATTTTCCATCCAGTCATAAAATTTTCCCCAAATTTTATAATAATCAGAGTCCTGTTTATTTTTCATTTTCAAAGTCAATCTATTCATTTCTGCACAGTCCATAATTTTCCTCAAAACTTCCCTTTGAGTTGGTACCCTATTCAATTTCCAGTTTTGTGCATACATAATCATTGCAGCTGTAACTATATGTGTAATTAAATATGTCTCTTCTTTATCAAAGCTACAGTATCTGGTAAAGTACCAGAGATAAGTTATATCTCTGGCTCTTAATTCAATAGTTTTACACATATAGATTTGTCAACCTGATTAAGCTATTGTTATTGAGAAAAGTCTAAACTATTCTTCCTAGTGGAAAGTTCCATGCCATTCCTATATGCTAGCTTCTGGATTTTATTTTCTCAGTTCAATTAGTACATTGTAGCACATGCCATACATGCACCCAAATCTATACCCAAATAGCATTTAGCAATAGCATTTAGACTTATATACCGCTTCACCAAATAGGGACTCCCACTTACCTCCGCTACCAGTCTGGTTGCGTGTGCAGCTCTGAGTGACCAGTGGGCGGGTGCACGCCAGAGTGAGATTTGGCTTCTGCACATGTGTAGGAAGCAAATCTTGTGAGAAGACATGCGGGTGTGTGAGATTTTGGTGATTTTTTTTTTTGCTTCCGCACATACGTGGAAGCAAAAAAACACCAAAAATTGCCGAAATCTCACATGCCTGCATATCCTCTCATGAGATTTTGCAAAATGTCACTCTGATGCACACGCCCATCCGCTGGTTACCTGGAGCCATGCATGCAGCTCCATTTTCACTATTAGAACGCTGTACACCCCCCCCCATCCAGGTAGGAATCCAATGCTGCGTTTTATAGTGCTTTACAGCCCACTCTAAGCACTTTTCAGAGAGTAAGCATATTGCCCACAACAATATGCGTCCTCATTTTACTTACCTTGGAAGGATGGAAGTCTGAGTCAACCTTGAACCTACTGAGATTCGATTTGACAAACTGCTATATTGCCAAAAAGGCTTCCAGAGTTGTAAACCTGATTCTACATAGCTTCTGCTCTGGCAATCTCACACTACTGACCAGAGCCTACAAAACCTATGCCAGGCCCATCCTCGAATATAGCTCATCTGTCTGGAACCCTCACCACATCTCAGACATCAACACTCTCGAAAACGTCCAAAGATATTTCACCAGAAGAGCCCTCCACTCCTCCACCCGAAACAGAATACCATACGAAAACAGACTAACCATCCTGGATCTCGAAAGCTTAGAACTGCGGCGCCTAAAACACGATTTAAGTATTGCCCACAAAATCATTTGCTGTAATGTCCTTCCGGCCAACGACTACTTCAGCTTCAACCGCAACAACACAAGATCATGCAACAGCTTCAAACTCAATGTTAATCGCTCCAAACTTGACTGTAAAAAATATGACTTTAACAATCGAGTCATCGAAGCGTGGAACTCATTACCGGACTCAATAGTGTCAACCCCCAACCCCCAACATTTCTCCCTCAGACTCTCCATGATTGACCTCTCCAGGTTCCTAAGAGGCCAGTAAGGGGCGTACATAAGTGCACTGATGTGCCTTTCGTCCCCTGTCCAATTGTCTTTCCTTTCCCTTTTATCATATATATTCTTTCCTTCCCACCCACTTCTCTTCCTCTTTACTTCCTATCTTTACTTCCTATCTTTTATATATCACTTAATGTCTATTCTCTTTCATATGCATTGTATATTGGACAAAGAATAAATAAATAAATAAAAATAAATAAGAAGTAGCTTGCAGTACTGCCCTCTAACCACTGCACCATCGAGACTCTATCTATCTATCTTAAGTTTTCTTAACCACGGAACAGGCTTCCCTTTGTCTCTTTCATTCTCAGATGTTTTAGAAGGGTTTTCAAATTTATCTTTGAATGTTTATGAATCTACATTGTTGTTGCATAATGATGGCAAGTGCTGCTGGTTTTTTAAAATTGTTTTCTGTATATCTTTCCATTTTTTTTGCCATATTCCTCTTTGGCTATTTCCTAATACTACTGAAGAAATTAAGTTATAGAAATCTTTATTATGACCAAATGTCAGAGCAGAAGTAAAATAAGGGGCGGCATACAAATCCAATAAATAATAATAAATAAATAAATAAATAAATAATAATAACAAAAATGGCCACAAAATGAAATCCAAGCTCAAAGAACCCAAACAAATTGCAAGGTGCATTCCCAGAGAGCCCCTCCCCCTCACCATCTTGTAATTAAAGTAAGGGTAGAACCCCCTCCTTATAGTAACATTTATTGGGATGGTGGGGAGGGGAGGATAATGAAATAAAGGCTTTTTGCATCAAACTGGAATATGAATGGTGGAAGGCGGGAACACTAGAAGGCATTTTCAGACATATTTGTTCACCAAGCAAACAAGAAGCACCAATAACTAATAATGACACTACCTTTACTGTAAGGTTACAGTAACACAATCTTGCATTTCTGAAAGTATAGCATCTCTCTCTCTCCCTTTGTGTTTAAAGTAAAAAAGAGCTAGGGACAATCCTTCCTAAGTTATTTCCATATCTCCATTGTTTCTGTAGGCTCATCTGCCTCCTCTGGCTAGTTTGCAATTCCTCCTCCTTCCTTGCAAGGATATTTCCACAATTCACTACAGAGTGGCATAAATGGAATTCAGATTACTGATGATAGTGTCTACACAGAATGGGTTAGGACCACTCAATGGCAGCATGGATTAGTACTGTGTGGATTAGTCTTATTTTTCTCTATTCCTCTTGCCTGGCATTAAACAATGACAACTTGGTGAGTCTTCACATTACAGGTAATCTGGGATGAGGTAAAGTAACTGCTACTGTGGCAGAGGATACAAAAGGTGATACAACTATGGGAAAACACGGAGAGCCATTTTTAATAGCCCACCCATGCAATTAGATTCTAATGAGCTTAACTTCCACACAGGTGACAACTCTGTCTGCTATTGAAGATTTAGGAGAAATGAATGAATGATCAGAACTAAAGTAATTGGTTAATCAGAAGGGCATTGCTGCCAGTACATAGAGTAGGTTAAACACCAGTTTATCTTGGACAGAGTTTCAATCACTTTCCAAAGATATCTTCATCAGAAAAAAGGGATTAGACACTACTCTATGATGTTAATGACTTAAATAAGAGACTTGAGTCTTCATAATAGACCCTTAACACATCAAATATACATTGATAACAGATCAACCAGCAGGGGATCACAGATTTCAGTCAATAAGAAGCCAACGTTTCCATTTCAATCACTGAGTTTGGCATCCAGCATAGTTATGCATTTCAGTTCCCAGAGTTGACAGTTCTACAATATCCATTTGAAAGAAATACTGGGAATCAAAATAATCCCTGAAAGAAGAATTCATTAATAAATGACAGAGACCAATCCCAGGGCTGACCAAAAAATATCGGCCCAAAGAAAGCAGTGGTGTCAATATTACACTGTATCATTAATGTTAATACTCAGTTGTTTCCATGGCTTCTGACAATTTAATTTTCAAATATTGGAAGATACAAGGTTAAGTACATTTATACAAGAAGGCTCTAGCATATGTTTAAGGGTAGCAATGGCAGTGGTTTGTTCCAATTTTTTATATTAGTAACTGTAAAAAGATAAGACAGTTCTGGATAAAATGGACTAATATGAACTAGAATCACGGGGTTTAATCATACCACATCCATACAATATGCATATTCAGTCATTAAAATAATACTATCTGCTCTTTCATCAATTTCAGAAAGTGGCAGCATCTTAGTTGATCTTGGATGATCTTGAAAATATTAAGCAAAATCAGACTTAGTGCTTGAATGGGAAATCATTGAGAAATGATAAGAGACATGAAGTTAGAAGAAACAATGGCAAACCATTTCCATATAAAAGAAAACTACATGAACATGAAAACTATATGAACAAGAAAACTACATGGATACCTCCTTATGAGGATATTACTCTTCCCTTAGTGTCAAGACATTTATGTTAACGGTCCAAAAATAATCTGAGCAATTTGAATGATAGTGAAGTTAGCAATTTTTTTTAATCAATGCATTATAGAAGATTTCAATTTAGAAATTACCTATGCCATGCAAACCACTCCTTGATTTAGATTTGGTATCTTGAGGACAAGTTCTACAGCTTGTATATCAACATGAAATTCATACATCACATTTTAGCTTCCCAGAGGCTAGTGGAAGGAGGCGCTGCTTGTAAGTGGAGGAGACTGAGAGGAAGTACAGATGATAAAGGTCACATGCACATGAATCATATAACTATAAACAAAAATAGCAATAATACATTCAGGGTTGGTGTGCTTGAGATTGTGATTCAAAATGACCCACTTAGTTCAGTGCAATACTTGTTTTGCAGATATCTTTCGCAGTACTCTTGCAGAAGAGACGGAGTAACGACTCGGACACCAGAGCTGGATTTAAACTTGGGTCATTTTTATTATAATAAATTTGCATAATTTATTAATTAAATTAGCATGAATTAGCATAAATTTGCATAAATCAACATATTCAACTATGACCCGAAACAGTGGACCTGCAGGGTCAAACAAACACTTCCGGGGCGGAAATGACGTAAAAGGTCAACATTCCTGGGCAACTAAGGGCGTAGTCGATGCTGGTCCAGGTGAGGGACCTCTCCCTCACCTGAGACCCTGCCATGCACTCGCATGAGGGGGGTCCCGCCGGCTCACCCCTACCCTGGGACTTCAATAGCGGGACCCAAAGACAGGTTCCCCCCAAGTGCGCAGGTAGCACCCACCATGGGCTTGGAGAGAACCTGTCAATCATCCCCAAAGATGCCCAAGGGAGAACGCGCAGTTGCTGAACCACCACCCAGATTTCCGCCCCTAACCTGCCACGGAGCGGGGGTCAGATCTCTATCTTGGCCCCCCGACTCCCCCCTCTATCTGCGCCAGCTCACGCAGAGACCGCTGCAGGTCCTGTAAGAAAATGGCGTTCCCCTGCTCTGACAGGTGAACGCCATCGGCCCGGTAAAGCCACGGCCGATCTACGGTGTTGAGGGGATGGGCCACTACAACCCCACCTAATTCCTTGACTGTTTTTCCCACGGCCTTATTCACCCTACGCCTGACCCGGTGTATGGCCCTAAGGGAAATGGCGTCCCTCCAAACGATCCTTGGGAGGATCTCTGACCACACCACTTGCGTGGTGGGCCATACCGTGCGAAGCCACCGCAGGTCTTCGCGCGCCTGGATGATCAATGGGAGACCACCAAGCAGGCACAGGTCATTGCCACCGAGGTGCAAGACCAGCCATCTGGGTGCGGCTATGGGTTGCCGACCACCCAGTCCCATCTGGGCGCGACCCTGGGTAGCCGCCCGCCCAGCAGCGCCGGGTACCGCCCTGAGATGCTGAGTACCCAGCAACGTCGGTAGGAGCCCCTCCCACCGCATACCCCTCCAGCCCATCCAAACAACATTGACCCACCGTCCCAACGACAGCTGGGTCCCAATGGCGCTTCTGGCTGCTGAGCGGCCGGCCCAGAAGACCATGCTGTGGCCACACAGCAGCGCCGTCGGTTTCTGCCTGGACTGGGAACCTGGAAGAGGACACACACAGAGAGGTTACCTAGCCTAAACCCTGCCCAGAATCCTCAGCGGGCCTAACATAACCCAAATATGCCGCTGACCGCCAGCGGCCGATCTCCTGAATCCGTTGGGCCGGGAAACCAGAAAGTGCCGCGCTAGTGGCGGCGCCGATACGGAACGAATGCGTTCCGTAGCCGGCGGGATCCATGCCTACCTGAGCCATTGCCTTTGACACTACCGCCCAGAATTGATACCGGGTCAGGGGGGTGCCATCCTGGTGTTGAAAAAGGTACCCACGCCCTGACCCCCGCAAGCCACAAAAATGCTGCAAAGCAGCCACCGGGCAAACAGACTGATCGGTGGCTGCGCTGAGCTCAATTCTAACCCCTCTGTGTAACTGATCTGTCTTGGAGTGTCTCACCAAAAGGGAGACACCCCCCTGTCTAAAGGTCAGATCAGTGAGCTGGAAAGCACGGAGCGACAAGTCAGACTGCGAGGAGGCCATTGCCTCGCTGACCCTGAGGGCCCCAAAAAACATAACACAAGTCGCTGCCCTAAAAAGACGGGCCTCGTACAGAGAGGCACACAGACTGTCAAATGTTTGATTAATCAAAGACAGCTGCTGAACCGTCAGGGCCTGACGAGTGTCAGAAGGAAACCCCTGTCGCTCCCGCACCCAGCCTTCCAGCATCCTCCGGATGCGAAAATCACCCGAAAAATCACTAAACCCCCCCGCCTTGGACAGAAAGGCGAGGCCGGCTAACCTAGACCTGATAGTCCTAACTGAAAGGCCACGCACCTTCAGCAGGACACAGAATTCAGCTAGGTGCTCAACCGGGACAGGCCAGCTATGGGGGTAACCCCTACCCTGCCTGAAATCCCCAAACTCCTTACCTGCACGCTGGTAAGCTCGCAGGGTGCCAGGTGCTACAGATAAGGCGATCGCCCTGGAGGCCTCGTCTCTCCAGCTCTCGGGAGCCCGCCCAGGCTCCACAGGTGGGCTGGAAACACCTCTGGCGACTCTCGGGCCCACGGGGCCAGGGTCCGAAACCTGGACAACTGACCACGGGACAAGGCGTCAGCCACCCCGTTATCTAGCCCCGGGACGTGCCTGGCCAAAAACAATGCGTTCAGAGACAAGGACCTGTGCACAAAATGGCGGACAAGCCACATTACCCTGTCACTCCTAGAGGACAGGGCGTTCACAACATGGACAACCGCTAGATTGTCACACCAAAAATGCACGGTCTTGTCCCTGAACTGCTCTCCCCAGAGCTCTAAGGCCACTATCAAAGGGAAAAGCTCCAAAAAGGTCAAGTCCTTAACCAATGAACAGGCACTCCATTCTGGAGGCCATGCCGACCAGCACCACTGGTCACCTAACACTACCCCAAAACCGCAAGTCCCTGCGGCGTCGGAACACAGCTGCAGCTCCGCTTCCAAAAGAAGCTCGTGCCGCCAAAAAGACAACCCGTTAAAATGTTCCAAAAACTCCCGCCACACGCAGAGGTCAGCCCTGACCCCAGCGCATAAGCGGGTGCGATGGTGGGGCAAACGGAGCCCCTTCATCGCATCATACAACCGGCGAGAAAAAGCCCTGCCTGGCACCACTACCCGACAGGCAAAATTAAGGATCCCGGCCAATTCCTGGAGCTGCCGAAGAGTAACCTTCCTGCAGCCCAAGACCGCCTCCAGCTTGGTCCTAATCTTAATCAACTTGTCCAGGGGCAATCTGGAAGATTGCTCCTCTGAATCCAATTCAATACCGAGGAAGGTAATCCTGGTGGCAGGGCCTTCGGTCTTCTCAGGGGCTAAAGGCACCCCCAATTGAGCACAAAGGGCTTCGAAGTCCCGCATCAAAGCAAAGCATTGCTCCGAGTGCGCCGGCCCGGCCATCAAGAAATCATCAAGGTAATGAACGACCGAACCCAGGCCACTACGCCTCCTGAGCGCCCACTCCAGGAAGGTACTGAAGCTCTCAAAAAGGGAGCAGGAAACAGAGCAGCCCATAGGCAATGCCCTGTCCACATAAAACCCACCTTCGAAATGGAAGCCCAGAAGCTCGAAGTCGCCTGGGTGAATGGGGAGGAGCCGGAATGCCGACTTGATGTCGCATTTACCCATAAGGGCTCCCACCCCACACTCCCTAACCATGGCCACGGCCGCATCAAAGGATGCGTACCGGACTGAACAAAGTTCGTCAGGAATGAAGTCATTCACTGACTCCCCTTTTGGAAAAGACAAATGGTGAATCAACCTAAATTCACCACTCGCCTTTTTGGGGACCACCCCCAGGGGGGACACTCTAAGATTCGAAAAGGGCGGCTCCGGGAAAGGCCCGAGGACCCTGCCCTCAGCAACCTCCTTCCGAATCTTAGCCCGTACAATGTCCTCATGTCCGACAACCGACCTGAGGTTGTCGGACATGAAGGCCTTCCTAACGCCCACATAAGGGATCCTAAATCCCTCGGAGAAGCCCCTCAAGAGCAACTCGGCTCTCGGGCGAGGGTGGTAGTCGACCAACCAACCCTCGAGCACAGAAACATTAATTGGGCTGGGCCCCTTTTCCCCCAGTTGGTGGGGAAGGTTTTCCTGGACCCCCGCCCTTCTTTTCCGCCCCTTTCTTGGGGCGGGGACAGACTGAAGCTGCATGGGACCCCCCACAATTCCCGCAGGCATGCTTGTACTTACAAAAGGGACAAAAACACTCCCCCTTTGCAGCAAACTCATGACAAGCGGGCGAGGCCCCCTTGCCAGCCACACCAGGAGTCGCCTTGGCCGGCGAAGCCGCGCCAGGCTCCTCCTCCATGAAGTGCCCACTATCCGTACGCTCACACCCTTCCTTCCCTGACATATGCATGGCCCGGAACCAAAGGTCCGGCACCACCATATCCCAAGGCAAGTTAGGCTCTACCGCCATCCTCATACGAAAGCCTTTATCATAATGGCGCCATATGGTGCCCTTATATTCGAAGTGGGCCCTGGCAATCAAATCTATATATTTAAACATGGCAGAGGCCATAGCCGGCTGCCTTTGAATCACCACAGACCCATAAGTAAGAAAAGCATACAGCCAGGAGCTGAAGCATTTCGTTACTTTGGTTTTCTTCGTTTTCTCCCCGGGACAATCTCTTTCTCCTGCTTAGGAACCTCTCGGTTCAAAAGCGAAAAAAGATCCACGTATTCTCCCCGCTATATAGCCTCCTTCACCGAAGGGTGAAGGTGGCATCCTAAAGGGGTGGACGGCAACCCGCACGGGATGGCCCCCGCTTTAATGCAAGCGAACGGGTCCCATACCGTGTTGGCCGCAACACCAAAAACTCCCGCACCGTGGGGGTAGGGCAAGACAGGGAGCGGGGGCATAACAGCAGGGGCTGGAGGGACCCATCCCCCTGCCCCGGGCACCGCAGGTATCCCCGTAGGACCTGGCCCGGGCAGCGGAGCAGAGCCAGCCGCCAGCGGCCCCGAAGGAGGAACCGGCTGCGCCCAGACCTGCCCGCAGGTGCCCGTGGAAGACCCCAGAAAACTGGACCCACTCCCAACCCCCGCCGGGGGAAAACCCGGGGTGGGTGAAGGAATAAAGGACAGCGGTGTAGTGTGTGGTGCAGCCTCACCTGCCCCGTACGGGGTTGATGACATCCACGGGGGGCCCATTGTTGCGGGGCCCGGGAAAGCCGCCATCGGCCCCGCCGGGGCCTGTCGTCCAGCAGGAGCCATCTTCCCAGCCTGGGCCGCCGCAGGATCTCTTCCCAACGCCGCAGGAACTCGATCAAGGGACCTTCCGGAGCCCGAACCGCTTCTCCACTGCTCGAGCTCGTCGAGCCTCTCCAACACCCTGGCCCAAGACATGGCAGGAGAAAGATCAGGTTGAGGGGCAGGAGGCAACGAAACCACCCCCCCTTGCTCGGGGACCACCCCCGTAGGCCCCTCCCTACTGGCCCGAGCCCGGGCAGAAGGCCTAAGGGCCCTCCTGGGACGCGCAGCCGGCGGAGCCATAGGGGCAGTGGCAGGCCTCTTCTTCGGAGCCATCCCAAATCCTCAAAGTCTAGGATGCATGGAGCAACCTCAGCTGCTACCTAGGATTGCACTCCCCACCTTCTGAGTGGCAGCAAGCGTCCCCCACCCACTGGGCCACTACCTAGTGTTAACCAAGGTAAAGGGAGAAGCCCTTGGAAACCCCCTAGGCTCCCTGTCCGAGGCCCCAAAAGCGTAAGCTTCCCCTCACGGGTAGGCCCTTAAGGCCTAAAAGCCGGCCTCCAAGCAACCCAGGACCGGGGACCCCAGAAGCCAAACCGCCAACCGCGCCCTCCTCCCGGCCGGGAGGAGGTTACCAGTCCCCCTCGGGCCCGAGGGGGATCCTCCTGAAGAAAGCTCCATGAGTCCTCCAAGACCACAGGGATTTGAGCCTCAAACGGCAGAGTCAGAGTCAAGAGTAACGAAGACAACTTTCCGCTCCCTCTGTCGGCCACAAAATGGCGGCCGCGACACGAGGGCAACCCAAAATGGCGTCGGAGCAGCACTCAGCCGAGTGTCTGCTCGTGAGCTGGGTCCGGGGCGAAAAGGCCTGCTTCAAGGCCTGCTGCCCTTAAATAGGGCCAGCAAGCCCCGCCCGGACCCAATGTCATGCCCGGCCACGTGGGCAAGGCATTCCCGGCCGAAATCTCGCCTCGCGAGATTTCGGCCGAAAACAAGATGGCGGCCGCCATGGAAGGGTCCGAGTCTGCCCGGCCCTTCCGCAAAAGCGCCGTGGGGCCGGTAAGTCAGCCGGCGATATTTTCAAATATAGATGTAGTCCTATTTGTAAACAAATTACTTGTCTACATGGACAGATTACCTACCTAGAATCTCTACCTACCTTGTGCTCTCCAAGCAAAAATTAGGTGCCCAATTCAGCCATTCCACTCTATTGAGCTGCTGCACTATCAGCCCCCACAACCACAAAGATCCTGCAGGAGAATGGCAATATCTCACTGCCAACCCCCACTCAGTAAAAGACCTTGGAATTCTAATATCAAATGACCTAAGTGCCAAAGCCCACTGCAACAATATAGCCAAAAAGGCTTCTAGAGTTGTTAACCTGATCCTATGCAACTTCTGCTCCGGCAATCTCACACTACTTACCAGACCCTAAAAAACTTTTGCCAGACCCATCCTTGAATACAGCTCATCTGTCTGGAATCCATACTGCACCTCAGACATCAACACCCTTGAAAATGTCCAAAGATACTTCACCAGAAGAGCCCTTCACTCCTCCACTCGAAACAGAATACCCTACGAAAATAGACTAACAAGAAAGCTTAGAACTATGATGCCTAAAACACTGTCTAAGTATTGTCCACAGGATCATATGCTGCAATGTCCTGCCTGTCAATGACTACTTCAGCTTCAACCGCAACAACACAACAGCATGCAACAGATTCAAACTTAATATTAATTGCTCCAAACTTGACTGTAAAAAATATGACTTTAGCAATCGAGTTGTCGAAGCATGGAACTCATTACCGGACTCAGTAGTGTCAACCCCTAACCCCCAACATTTTTTCCTTAGACTATCCATGATTGACCTCTCCAGGTTCCTAAGAGGTCAGTAAGGGGCATACATAAGTGCACCACTGTGCCTTTCGTCCCCTGTCCAATTGTCTCTCCTTTATCTCATATATCTTTTCTTCCTTTCATATATCTTCTCCTCTATTTTTATATATTTTCTTCTATCCTTTTCTTTATATATATTGCTACATGTCTATTCTCTTCAATATGTATTGTGTATTGGACAAATAAATAAGTAAATAAAATAAATAAGTATGGACAACCATGGGATATGGAAGGGTGAGACCTGTGAACCATAAACACAAAGTTTTTGCTGTATCAGCATAACAGATATAGTGCCCTTGCTGACCTTAATAGAGATACTAAAGTGACAGCTCAAGATAGTTATGATAATGATAACTCAAATAAGCATAGGATCGTGGTCCGAGATGAAGAACTTACTTTGGAACGGGGAAAATGTGAACCAGATATTACATATCAGTCACACAAGAAGAGCAAGGCATCCAAAAAGAGAAGCCACATTCTGGTTGTTGATTCAGTTGTAAGGGATGTAAATTTAGGAAAGGATATGGAGGTTTTGAAAGAGGCCAGGTATCTACCAGGTGTTACTGCCACAGAGACAAGAGGCGTAGTCTTAAGATAGTCAAGAATGCCAGTAAGGACTGTGATGGTGATGCTATTATACATCTTGGCACAAATGTCCTATCCCAAAAAGATGTACTTTCTGAGAAGAATGACTTCCAGAGTTTGGGGTAAGAACTTAGTAGTATAGATTGTAGGCTTACAGAGGTTTTACCAAGCTAAAGGAATGGTGTAAAAGAGAAGCCTTAGCTTTTATTAGTTATGATGTCTGCAGCTGGTGCAATGAAAAACGCATACAAAAGAGATGGTTTGCATCCATCAAAGAAAGGGACTGAGTTATGTGGTATTAAATTCACAGATTTCCTAGATAAACATTAAAACTGAAGAACAGGGACAGAACATTAATTGATACAGAACATTTATGTCCCCAGCAATCTAAAATTAATAGGGTTATCAATGCATGCAACATAGATGTATGTGTGGGTAAGATTATCAGCCCTGCTGTCAATCAAAACCAAGCATTTAATAGAGAGTGCCATACCTGGTGGCAAGAAAGTAGGGTCAGTCAGGCACAACACAGATTATGTAGACAATACACATAAGGTCAATCAAAATGGACTCACATGTCTATACACTAATGCACAGAATGTGGGGAATAAACAGAGTGAATTAGAAATTCAAGTAAAGGAGGGAAGTTATGATATTGTTACCATTATGGAAACTTGGTGGGATGAAACTGACAAATGGAATATTGCCATAGGTCTATACTATAGGCCATCAGCTAACTAAGGTAAGTAGGAAGCACATCACAATAGTAGTTTTAACTACCCTGACAATAACTGGGAGACAAATTCTGCACCAAGTGAGATCCAACAGGTTCCTAACAAACCTAGCAGTCAACCTTGTTTCCCAAAAAATAGAGAAGGGAACAATGGGATCAGCCATATTGGACTTAATTCTCACTATCAGAGATGAAATAATAGAAGATGTTGAAGCTATAGGAACCTTGGGGGTAAGTGATCATTCAATATTGGAACATTATGTAAACACATGCATAGAACAAAGTCAAACTAATGCTTTGGATTTTAAGAGAGCTAATTTAAATAAACCTAGAGAGAGCTTGTGAAGCATTCCATAGATGAGAATTTTCAAGGAGAAGACAATTGAAGAAGCTTAGGAAATTTTGAAAAGTGAGATTATAAAAGCCCAGTCTAGCACCACACCAATGAAGAAGAAAAATAATACCTCTCAAAAGAAACCAGCAGGGCTGCATAAAGAACTCTCTGACAAATAGAAAGACAAAAAGGACAGGTATAAAAAATGGAAAGGGGAGGAAATAACTAAGGCAGAATATATCAGCAAATAGCCCAAGCCTATAAAGATAAAGTGAGAAAAGCTAAGGCTCACGGTGAACAAAGGCTTGTGACAAAAGTAAAAAATAACAAAAAAGCTTCATAACAAAAAACATATTAAAAACAAAAATAAAAGTCAAGTAGACAATTGGTCAATTGGTGGGAAAAAGTGACAAGCAACAGCGAGAAAGCAGAGCTATTTAACTTGTTTTTTGCCTCTTTCTTTACACAAAGGGAAAAAACAGCATCACAAAAAACAAATTAGCAACACAAGTTAAAATAGGCAAGAAAAGGTAAATGAACACCTGTATACCCTAAATGAGTCCAAATTGCCCGGACCAGATGGATTATATCCCAAGATTCTGAAGGAACTGGCATATTGCATGAACTGACTGCATGGCTTTGGGAAATGCTGCGTGGCAGTTTCCTGTTGAGTGCGTGACCACACAGCCGTGCAGCTTAGAGGGAACAGTGATGCCAACCATCTTTCTTGCTTATATTATCAAACATGAGTTGCATTTCAGGCCACTTTCTCCACTACTCAAATAGCTACATATGTATTTCAGTATTTTACATCACATTCCTGTAATTGAGGTACTGCTGACAACTTTCTCCACTTTGACAACTGAGATATTCTAAATGACTTGAATGGTGTTGCTTAAAGCCACAGCCAATGTAAACTAAGCCTGTATGTTTACAGTCTGCATTTTAGACATGTCTGGGGCAGGAGAGCTATTGAAGCAAATTATTTCTCACCCTGGGAGAGGATAATCTTTCAATGTCATCTTTTAAAGGTCATTGACAGGTCAAAACAGCAAAGAAAGCTCCAGGAGATCAGCTGGTAACTTTGGTTTGCTATCTCTACTGTATTTCTCTAGTTTTGAAGATTAAAAGTAGAACCTTTATGTTTGCAGCTATATCTGTAGGCAATAACATGATTGTGTTTGTATATGAATATGAATATATACAGATACAGATATGAGAATACCAATGTATACAAATATGTAAATATGAATTTTATACACACACACACGCACACACACACACACACACACACACACATGTCATATCTAACTTCATGCAGCCATATAAATCATTAAAATGGATTGAGAATACATGAATGGATCATGTATTATGCACCATTCCTGAATTGATTTTATGTAACGTGAGGCCCAGAAAACAACCCAAAAGCTTTAATGAAAAAACACTTTTTTATTGTTTACTCAATGTTAAATAGTTTTGGGACACTGATTTCAGTGGAAGAGAGTTATATTTATAACATTTCAGCTGAGGTATAAAACTTAGCTTGTTAATGGCTAACGGCCATGGTTAAATAATTAAAGTAAGGTCCTTGTATAATTATGTATCTTTTTTGTGTTTGTAAAAAAGTAAATTCAGGCAAAAAGGAAAACTTTTGAAATGCTTAAAATTAACGATCTGTATAAATGCATGAAGATGTGTTGAAAATCAAACACTTTATAATTCTTTGTGATTAGAAAAATAACTTGCATAATAAATGCTAGAAACTGTGTTTTAAAAATACACATTGTGGTTGCTGGTATTTATTGCAGCTCCTTCGTTTCTTATTGCTGTTGCTACACTGACATCTTCAGGTTCTGAAATTTTGGAATGGTGTTTATTGTTACCCTATATTTGTCACCACTAGATTCAATAAATATTATTCAGAACTATATCAATTATCAGAAAAGATTTTGTTTTTTTTAAAATACATATTCAGTTAAAATAACTTGGGAATAATTGCTTCAAACAAGCAGAGACAAAAGACAGTGAGAGTTTAGAGCAAATTTAAATAGTTCTATAAAATTGGGGACTGAGATAGGTCACTTTCTATAAATATGTTTCCTTTAAATTATTAGTGTATCAATTAAAATCACCATAATTCATTGATAAAGTGAATTTAGTTAGTCTCGCCTATGTATTTAAACAGATATTACAATACTATAGCAAATTAAAAGTTAAAGTTAATTTTTAACATTTTTCAATTACCATGAGCAAGTTTCTTGAAAACTAATGATAAAACAAATTACTATTCTATTTCTGTGATTTTAGTAAAAAATAGGATAGTCTCTCTAAATGTTTAGACTGGGTCATTATTTGGCTAAGTACATATTCCACTCCAGAGCTCAATTTATTTTTTATATTTGTCTGTAACAAACTATAATTTCTCAGTGAAAGCTTGACACTTCTTTTATACATATGTATCACTCTGTAACATACACGGTACTCTTTTTCAGTGGTATGCCCCATTCCTTGTTTATGTTAGAAACAAAGGCCCTCGGAACTACAGATCTGTTTGTAACTATTTATGATTTAACAAATGGCAGGTGGGGGGAAACAGAAGACCAAAGGCACGGAAAAAATGTCTCAGTCTGGTTTGTGTTTTCATCTTCTCTTTCCCACATTTTTTTTGGGTTAACCATTTCAGCATTATTATTTTCTCCGCTCACACATTGTTGAACAAGAAATAGGTGACTTAGTTTTGAAGGAAAAGGGATTTTGAGAAAAAAGAATGTCTAACATAGCCACTTCTGTTTATTTTTATGTTTTATATTCAATTACGATCCTTTCTCAATATGTTTTACTCAAAAGTAAATAGAACTGAATCCTTTGCAAAGAGTTAAAGGATCATGTTTAGTGTATGTAGTCACATTATTTTATTGCAGTTTATATTGTTATAAAATAAGGCTTAGGTTGAGAATCTGGTTTAGAACATTTATGTATAAATTAATCAGACTACAAGATTTTTTTTTGAAAGCTTCAACTCATGAGGGGAAGGAAGGAAGCAAGGGAGGAGGGAGGGAGGGAGGGGAGGAGAGAGGGAGGAACATATATTTTTGGAGATGAAGCCAGAACTAAGTATTATAGGTAGTCCTTGACTTATGACCATAATTGAGCTTTCCCCTTAACAGTCCTATGATGGCCACAAAGCAGCTCATCATTTGATTTCACAACTGGTTTTTGCAGTGATTAAGTGACTCCTTTGTTTGCTATGTGTTTATTTCCCAAAAATGGAAGAAAATACCGGTCATTCATATGAGCGTAGGATGCTGCAAACAGTGGCAAATGCAAACTGGTTGCCAAGAGCCAAAAATGTAGTCATTTGGCCATAGGTGGCTGTCAGAACTTTGGAACTTGGTGGTAAATACTTTTGGGGGCATCCATTGTAAATTCAACCAGTTATAAGGTGAAGAAAAAAGACTACCTGTACACTATAAGTCCTACCTTTGGGGTTTTCCTTAGTTTTGCAATCATATGGTGGACATGATAATGAGAGTAAGAGAGAAAAAATCACTCATCATAAAATACATTCTTCTAATATTTGCATATAAACTGGACCCCAAAAGTAGGTCTTATCATGTACAGGTAGTCTTTTTCTTCAACTTATTATTACATTTCAAATACTAAGTCTTCGGAGAGAGGCGGCATACAAATCTAATAAATTATTATTATTATTATTATTATTATTATTATTATTATTATTATTATTAATTGACTAAGAATAGAATGCATTAGATTTATCACTCTTTTTAAAGATTGTTCTCACACGTTGGTAGCTCAGTCAAGGAAACAGAGAAGCAAACAAGTTTGAAAACAGTGCAGAAGCAAACAAGTTGATACACATTTAATGAGAGTGAGGTCTGGCACAAATGATTCCTAGCAGATGCAAAGTCAGTGTTGGGAGCTACTGCCTACCAGTGCTTAAAATAGCCATAGTTATGCCCACAGCCTAGTCCCACCCGCGTAGCCAGCTTCTGGCATCACTCAGTCCTCCTTCTACCTTGCAATTGGCACAAGTCAGATGTTCTGGCCGCTTTGCTGATCTCTGCTGATTAGCCTCATGGCCAGCACCAATAGGGAGGAGCAGGCATCCATCAACCTCATCCCTGGGGCAAGCGGGGCGCCATCAGCCAGACCAATGCCATCCCAACCCCCAGGTTTTGCAAGCCAGTGAGGGCTTGACAATTGGGCATATTGTGAGAATGGGAAGCACCATCCATCTTTGGGCATCTAAGCAATGAAATCAATGTGTGTAAAACTGGAGGCCAACATAGGAGCCTGCATCTAAACTGATAAAATATTGTCGAGCTGTTATGTCTTTTTAAAATTAGACTATACTTTTTTCAGACTTTCAAAGTTACAATTAATATTTTTGAGAGCCAAATTGGATAAGTCACTAGGCTAAAAAGCAGGAGACTGTAAGATATAGTTCTACTTTAAGCATGAAGCCAGCTGGGTAACATTGGACTAGTCACTTTCTCTAGGAAGGTGGAAATGGCAAATCACTTCTGAAAAACCTTGGCAAGAAAATTGTAGGAATTTATCTAGGCAGTCTCTAAGAATCACATGAAAATAAAAACAGTAAACTATAAAGATCTTTATCATCATACTTAACAGTTTTGCAAAGTCTCTCTTGGAGTCTTTTTGTTCCTTGAATAAAGCAACTAAAGATTGGATTGCTCACCTGGCAAATTCAAAAGTGCAATCCATATTTCCAAATCTGCTAATGATATAATTAATTCCCAATTGGTTGCATCTCTACTTCAATCATTGTTCAATCAATTTATTTCAAACTATCGAAGTGGCCAATTATATTGGCAAAATATAGCTCTGTGCAATTTTTATAACATAAATTGTGATGTCAAAGTGATTGCCTGACTCTATCAAAACACAAAAAAATAGTGTCAGAAAATTTTCTCCCTACACACTTTAACAGCAGACAGTGGAATATTAAATGCATGCCCAGTTCTCTTCAAATGTGTGAAGCACAATCTACAGCATCTTTTATAGCTAGTGCTACATCAGTTATGTAAGCCTCTGTTTCTTTTCATAGTTTAGAGCAAATTAGATTTGTTGTTTTTTTTCTAGTCAAACAAGTTTTAGGTTTATTAAGTGCCTCCAGATTCTCAAATTATCAATAAAGGTACATTGGGGTGGGTTCTAACTTACCTTGCCACCGGTTCGCTTCCTCCCACACCATGTGGACACACAGATTTTGTGCATGTGTGTGTGTGTATATGCAGTTCCAAAAAACAAGCTTTTGCACAGGTGCAGAGGCCAAAAACAAGATGGCAGAACCTATGGCGCCACTGAGAGAGCTATTTCAGGGGTGTCGCCAACTGGCAATCGCTCCCAGTTTGGCAACTAGGGAAAAATTCCTTTTACCAGATCAATAGAACTGGTAAGAACTGGGAACAACACATCTCTGAAGCCCATGTTAAATTAAACTTGTGTTGCCTCTTGATGTGACTTTAAGGTGTGGTATTTCTATCACTCACACCTGATTTTGAAAGTTGCTTTTTGTGCTCTGTAGATGTGCTGTTAGAAAGTGAAGAAATAAATGAGGTGCATTTTCTTCCAGTCTTAAAAAATATTCACAGAGTTCATGTCAGATAAACACAATTAAAGACAATGAAATGCAGTGTTAGGTAATTAAATTGTTTATTTCAGGAAAAAAAAGTCTGTGCAGCTTTTGGATACTTATTTGGTAAATTCTTTTCTACATATCAGGTTAGCACTTGCTAAAAACACTAATTGATATGTCGGAAGAAAGGCCCAAGAGGCTAGGTTGCAGTAACGATGGTTTATTAATGATCAGTAAACAGAACAGAGAAAAACCCCTTTGACAGGTTATTTATACTCCCAACTAACTGACAGAACAACCAACCACAGAGCAGTAATGATCCCACCCAAACAAAGCTCCCCAACAACAACCAATAGCTTAAGGGGAAAGGTTTACCCAATCAGGAGATACATAACACTCCTCCCCCCCCTTACATTGGCACATATGTAGTCATGGAGGTGCCCTGGTGGCCAATGGGCCCTTTCTGAGCGCCAAGGAGGAACTTCCCCTTGGGGTCCACCTAAAGGCCTAGTGGTATGCAGCGGGGTAGTGGGTAGTTCTGGCACATCTATCGAATCACTGAGTTTCCCACCTGATGCTAATTGACCCGTGGCAGGGACTTCAGGAGTTAGAGGACCAGAAGAATTTCCTGAATGACTTGACGGTACCCCATTGTGTGAGCCCGGTTCAGCGGTGACTGAGGGGGGGATCATCCTTTGAGGGCAAGTGTCTTGTGGGCAATTTGGATGGAGCTGGTCAATGTGTCCTCACCAACATCGCCCATTGGATAAAATGATGTCGTAGGAGCGGGGCCCTCTTTCCGCAGACACCATTCCCCGGCAACCAGCTCTGATTCCCCGAGTAGGCATGGGGGGCCGGCCATGGGGAGTAGGCCGGGTGAAGATGGTCTAAAACAATACGGAGCTTACAGCCAAAAAGGAGTTCAGCTGGTGACTTCCCTGTGGAAACACAGGGAGTTGAGTGATGGTGGAACAACAAATCTGCAATTTTGGATTTCCAACTTCCCGCGGGCATTTTCTGGAGTGCTTCCTTCGTGGAACGTACCATGTGCTCCGCCTGACCATTGGAAGCGGGGTGCCAGGGTGCTTTTAAGGCATGACGGATGCTGGCTCCCGCCAACAATGTCTCAAATACCACAGAGACAAATTGCGGGTCATTGTCGGAAATCAGCAAGTCTGGGAACCCGTGGGTGGCGAATAACCCCATGAGAGCCTCTTAGTATAGCCTGGGCAGTGGTGGATGTCAAAAGGCTGACCTCGAGCCAATGTGAATAGGCGTCCACAACTATCAAGAAAGTCTGTCCATATAAAGGCCAGCAACATCAACATGAATCCAGGACCATGGCCCTGCTGGTGGCTCTCAAGAAAGGGGAATGGCCCTGGGAGGCATAGGTCATGATTCCTGCCAAGTAACACATGAAGCAACACACCGTTCCACTTGAAGATCAACACCTGGCCACCAAACATATCCCCGGGCCAGGGATTTCATATGAACTATCCCAGGGTGACCTTTATGAAGAAGGGAGAGCACCCTCTCCTGAAACATCTGGGGAATCACCACCCAGTTGCCACGAAGTAGGCAACCTTGTACCAGGGACAGTTCAGAATGGCAGCGCGCATACAGGGCATATTCTGGAGCAACTGTTGTTGGTGGCCAGCCCCGTAAAACCCATGACAGCACAGTAGACAGAATAGGATCCTGCTGAGATTTGCGGGCTACCGCTATGGCCGATAAGGCCAGTGGGCCATCTGTGATAGCCAGGACGGTTGAAGCAGGGGCAGGGTCATCCAGCACAATGGGCAATAGACAACAACTAAGGGCATCAGCGTGGGCAATATGCCATCCTGGGCGGTATTTCAGGTGGTACAAGTAGTTCGCTAGGAAAATGATCCAGTGAGCCATCCGGGAGGATAGAACCATTGGGCTTTGGCGGTCCCCAGCCAAAAGGCCCAGAAGGGGCTGGTGGTCAGTGACCAGGTTGAATGACCTGCCATACAACTAATCATGAAGTCAACAGACATCAGCAATGAGGGCCAAAGCTTCCTGATCAATGTGGCCAAAATTCCGTTCGGCTTTGGCCAGTGTCCTGGAAAAGAATGAGATAGGTACCTCGGTGCCGTTGGGCAGTCTGTGGCTTAATACTGCACCAACTCCATATGGGGATGCATCACATGTGAGAACGAGTGGCAAATGAGGTGAGTACTGAGCTAGAACAGCTGTAGAAGTAAGCATACTTTTAACAGCTGTGAAAGCAGCCACCTCTCTTGGGCCCCAAACCCACCTAGCATTTTTATCAAGTAGACGGTGTAAAGGTTCAGCCAAAGAAGCTTTGTGGGGAATAAACACAACGTAAAAATTAAGAAGGCCCAGGAAAGCCTGTAATTCCGCTCTAGAATGTGGTGTGGGGGCGTTCTGAATGGCAGCTGTCTTTTCTGGAGTGGGGTGAATACCAGCAGCATCAACAATGAACCCTAAGAACTCGACCTGGGAAACCCCAAATTTACATTTATTAGCCTTAATTTTTAACCCTGCCTCCTGGAATTTGGATAATCCCATTTTGACCCTAGTTAGCAACTCCGCCTCCGAGTGGGCGGAGACTAACACATCATCAAAATAAGGCACAGTTCCGGGGACCCCATAAAGCAATCTTTCCATTAATGCCTGAAAAATGCCTGGGGCGATGGACACCCCGAACTGCAGGCAATGACACCTGAAAAGCCCTCTGTGTGTTGTAATGGCTTGGGCGTCTGCTGCCAGGGGATCCACAGGCAACTGCTGGTATGCCTGGGATAAGTCCAACTTCACAAATATAGTGCCATCACCCAGCGAATGCAAGAATTGTTGGACCACCGGAACTGGGTATGCATTATGAGCTAAAGCCCAGTTGACAGAACATTTATAGTCCCCACAAATGCGAATTTCCCCATCTGCCTTAATTGCAGTGACAATTGGCATCTCCCAAGGTGCCTGATCAATAGGCTCCAGCACCCCCTGGGCAATTAAATGGTCCAGTTCAGCATCCACCTTAGATTGAAGGGCGAGGGGCACTCGCTGGTGTTTGAGGTGGACAGGAGGAACAGACGGGTCTAGGTTAAAAGTAACAGGAGAACCCTTGTAGCAACCCAGCTTTCCATCAAAAACCTCAGGAAATTGTTTAGCCAATTTTGAAAATGACCCACCTTCCCCCACCATGTTAATACCAGTAACAGACAGGCCCAACGAAGTAAACCAGTCCAATCTAAGTAAGCTAATAAACGGTCCATCGACCACAATAAGGGGCAGTCTCCCTGAAAATGTCTTATAACGAACTAGAAACCGCCCCTGCCCAATAACTGGAATAGCAGTCGCTTGATAATCATGAAGATTCGTATCGCAAACAAACAAATCACGCTTAGACAAACAAGGAAAACAACGCTTTGCTGTGCTCCATGAGACCAGCGAATAAGCTGAGCCGGTGTCCACCTGCATTAGGCAGGTTGCAGAGCCCAATCCAATGGTGAGTTCAATCTTGTCTGAAGGCGAGGCCGACGTCTGGTGGATGACAGTGGCCGCAGGCTTGGTGCTCCAGAAAATGGCATTGAAATCATAATGGTGAGAGATGACGTCACGGGGTGGCCAACAAGGAGACGACAAGGCCCGATCACGTGATGAAAATGAAGAAGATGACGCAGGTGATGAAGGAGGTGGATGGTGAAATCTGCAAACTCTTGCCAAATGGCCTCGGTTACTGTATCAATGGCAAATTGTGTCTTTAAAGGGGCAATTTGCACAGAAATGATCACCGCTGCAGCCGCGGCATGGGGTGGATGGAGGGCGAGGCCAATCCCTTGGTGGCTCCCTAGTGGGGCCGTGGAAAGGCGGCATACTTTTTCTTCTAGGGCGAGAGCCCATTCCAAATCCTGGGGAAGACGGGAGATTTCGGAGCTGGAGCATGAGGATGTGGCATTTATGAGAGAATCCATGGACTCTAAAGACTGCGCAGACAATTCAAACACCCGGGCCTCTACCAAAACTGACTTGAAGGTAAGCTCCTGTATGGCAAGCAAACGGCGCTTCAAACGGCCGTCTCATACCCCAAATACTAGGCAATCTAGGAGTTAATAATAATAATAATAATAATAATAATAATAATAATAATAAATAATAATTTATTAGATTTGTATGCCGCCTATCTCCGAAGACTTGGTAATCTTCCAAATTGTCAAATTCACAGTAAAGTGCCGTGCGACGTAGCGTGGCCACGAATTCATTAACTGTTTCCCGCTCATTCTGGCTGTGATGGAAAAACTTATAATGGCATGCACAATGGGAGAGGGGGGCATAATGGTCTTGGAGGGTTGATAAAAACTCTGGCCATGGAACATTGTGTATGGAAGCAGGAGCAAAAATGGCCTGAGCAGTCTCAAGCATTTCAGTCCCGCAAAACCGCAGGAAATAAAATCACTTACGGTCACCTGAGATCTCTGTATACCCGTTGGAAATTAAGAAACAATCAAAACGGGCAACATACGAATCTCAGGTTTCCCTTTGAGGGTTGAAAGGGGGAAAAGTCAATTGCGTGGACATCTTCCCTTACAGGGGCTTGTACTTCACTGAAAAGGATGAATAAGCCGCATGGAGCAGTCCGGACCCCTTGTCACCAATGATATGTCCGAAGAAAGGCCCAAGAGGCTAAGTTGCAGTAACGATGGTTTATTAACGATCAGTAAACAGAACAGAGAAAAACCCCTTTGACAGGTTATTTATACTCCCAACTAACTGACAGAACAACCAACCATAGAGCAGTAACGATCCCGCTCAAACAAAGCTCCCCAACAACAACCAATAGCTTAAGGGGAAAGGTTTACCCAATCAGAAGATACGTAACACTAATATTTATATTTTTCAGTCTCCTGGACTTTCATTAAATATAGTGCTTCAGTGATATATGAAAGTGCTTTTAAAAGGAGAAAGCTATTGTCTCTTCAAAATTGTTATAAATGTTAGTGATAGACCTTAACCTTCTAGTCCCTGAGAAGGATATCACATAAATGAGAATACTTAGGAAATTTGGGGGTGATTCAGAATAGTTTGATTAGGTACAGAATGTGGGCATCACAATTTGCAATGCATCCTACAGAGAAATAGCAGACTTCCATGATTTAACAAGGATTGTGCAAATATGCAGCCCTCAACACCATTTATGAATTAATCAGGTGCACAAGCACCTCTTCTGAAGACTTCATGCTGAGTAAGGAAGTCGCCTAGGGACATAATACTAAAAGACCTCTACAAAACTCATTAATGGAAACTACATATCCTTATTTTTAATTTAAATATATAATAGAAAAAGAAACAAGTTATCACTGGATTGGAATTAGAAAATCATAGAATGCAAAAATTACAAAAGTTTTAGGGGGGGCATGAATAAATGCATATTTTAAGGGCAGGCCACACCATTTCCTCCATGGAAATGTCAAGAAGTTATATTTGTTCAATGATGAAATTATTGTAGCCATGCCAGGCACTTATTTTGATTACTGAAGCCTTCATTTTATTGGCCTCCGAGACACAGGTACAATTTACCAGAGTAAAATTTTGTAGGAAGGACAATTTACAGGATAAAACTTAAATAACCACTAAATATAAGAACTTGCTGGGCTGAAGTATGACTGGCTTTGGAAACTAGAAGTAAAAGAGAAAAAATGTTTAGTCCAAAGTTGTAGCCCTGCCTCTATGAAGCCAAAGTTGTATAAAAAGAAGTCACTCCTTTTTATGTAGCTATTAAAGAAGTACAGTACACTTAAATGCTACCAGCAGTTCAAGTAATATAAAATTTCCAATATTGCTTTCAAGTCAAGGGTACCCTTAAAGAGTTATTAGCACACAGCAAAGTGTGTTAACAATGACATTCATGATGTCTCAGATATTAAATAGATACATTTTCTTATAAAACTTAATAATGATAATGACCTTTCCATTTAGAATCAAGCTTCCAATGTGGAAAACATGGATAGTTTTATAGAGTTTAATGCTAGACACAAACTGCAGATCATTCCCATTTTTTACACACACACACACACACACACACACACACACACACACATACATATCACATGTTTTTGCTGAATTTTTAAAATTAGGGGAGATTAGGATAGCACTATTTTGGCCTTGTTCTGGCCTTATCAGCTAGCCATTCCCTTAGTGGGATTTGATCCTGCAGCTTCTGCCTTGTAAGACAGATAATTAATCTCTGATCCCTTCAGCTTTGTACCAGGGAAGGGTTATATGTTGTGGTTTTTTTGGGATGTATTTTCAGAAGTCATTTGCCATTTTGACGCTCCTTCAATATACCAGGGTGATCCAACAGAAAAAACATATAATCCTTCCCTAGTACAAAGCTGAAGGGATCAGATTCTGTGGCCTAGACATTAATTTGAAGTT
Source organism: Erythrolamprus reginae (assembly GCF_031021105.1). Taxonomy (NCBI): domain Eukaryota; kingdom Metazoa; phylum Chordata; class Lepidosauria; order Squamata; family Dipsadidae; genus Erythrolamprus; species Erythrolamprus reginae. Next base: position 32,018,392 of record NC_091955.1, on the reverse strand, counting down.
GCAGGATCAAATCCCAGTAAGGGTATGGCTAGCTGATGAGGCCAGATCTGTTGGGTTTAACTACTCTACTACATGCTTGCACTGTCTTGTAAACACATCTCTATGGTCAGGTTGCAATTAACTGACCAGTGTGTCACCTTTTGATGACCAAAAGGGGCAGATACCCTGCAGGCTATATAAACCTCTGCAGGGTAGATGCCCCCCCCCCCTTTTCCTTCTTCTTGCTCTTCTACCTCTTCTACCTTCTTCTGTGTGTGCTCCATTGTCCTCGGCTGAGGACACATGTGTGAGATGAAATCCAAAGCCATCCTCACACATGGGACCATCCAGAAGTTATTAATATGGACTGGAATGTAAACTTATCTGCCTGCAATCTATCAACTGCATGAATCAACATAATTGTAAGTAAAGATTGTATTTTTCATCTTTATGAAGAAGTGGTCATTCATTGCTAACAAATGGGATTCTGAACCACGTGTTATTTCTTGCCATGCTAACTCCGCTGCAAATGAAGCCAGCTGAACTCTGCTAATACAAATAATAATGATAATCAAAATACCCAACAAGATCAAGGCCGAAATAGTGCTATCCTAGTTTCCCTTAATTTTAAAAATTCAGCAAAAACATGTGACACATACGTGCAGACAATAATGATAGAAGAAATCAAGATATGTTCCTATGATACTCATCTTTCTTATATCTCAAGGAACTGAGAATCTTCTCTTTATATATCTTTGTCTTATACATTTGAAGTGTCATAATGACCATCAAATGTATATATTTCTATGTATAGCTAGAGTAATCGACAGAACACTTTATCGTTTGATTGATTGCACTCTGCATCATTGCATTTTTCCACAGAGATTATGTGCTCAATATAATGCCTCCTAACAGAAAAGATGAGGTGATTCTGTCAGGGAATCGACTACCATTACTAAACAATTAGATATGTTTTTTGGTTTATGTTCTTCGCTCCACAAACAAATTTGCCAGGTTGCAAAAAATAATAATAGAAGAAATCAAGATATGTTCCTGTGATGCTCATCTTTCTTCTAACTCAAGGAACTGAAAATCTTCTCTTTAGGCCTGCATAGTACAATGTCAGGTTCTCCGTGGTTCATGAAAAAACAGTGCAATTGTGTGAAATTGCTGGCACAGAACCTGGGGGCAAGTCTTTGGTCCAATCACTTTTTCTCATCCCAAGACACTTCACAGGATTGGTATTATGGGAATGAGAGGAAGAGAAAGTATTATTTATATTTGCCTTCTTGAATTACTTATAAAAAATGAAGGCAAAATAAAAATTGAATGAATGAATGAGGGAGGAACGGGGGGAGAAGGAAGGAAGGAAGGAAGGAAGGAAGGAAGGAAGGATGATGGGGCAGTCAATTTTACTATTGAATCCCTTTAATCAAAATAAATATATAAAATTCTATATACAGTGATCCCTCGAGTTTCGCGTCCTCGAGCATCGCGAAAGGGCTATTTCGCGAGTTTTCAACCTGGAAGTAAACTCCACCATCTGCGCATGCGTGCCCTTTTTTCTATGGCCATGCATGCGTAGATGGTGGAGTTTCCCCAGCTGGGAAGCAATAAGAGCAACGGGGTGGGCGGGGGAAGGCTGGGCGGCGCGCGCGCGGGGGCCGCTTCCCAACTGGGAAGCAGCGAGAGCAACGGGGTGGGCGGGGGAAGGCCGGGTGGCGCGCGCGCGGGGGCCGCTTCCCAGCTGGGAAGCAGCGAGAGCAACGGGGTGGGTGGGGGAAGGCCGGGTGGCGCGCGCGCGGGGGCCGCTTCCCAGCTGGGAAGCAATAAGAGCAACGGGGTGGGCGGGGGAAGGCTGGGCGGCGCACGCACGGGGGCCGCTTCCCAGCTGGGAAGCAGCGAGAGCAACGGGGTGGGCGGGCGAAGGCCGGGCGGCACGCGCGCGGACAAGCGGCAGCAGCGAGGCGGCGGGGAAACCCCAATCTTCGGCTCCTCGCTGCTGCGGTGGAAGTAAAAACACCATCTGCGCATGCACAGATGGTGTTTTTACTTCCGCACCACTACTTCGCGAAAAATCGATCATCGCTTGGGGTCCTGGAACGGAACCCTCGCGATGATCGAGGGACCACTGTATACAGTACTTCTCATAAATGGACACAGTATCAGAAGCTGCTCAGTGAAAGAAGAGATTACATGCCTTTGTGCTTCAGTGCAGATTACAATGTAACTTAGTTTAGGGCAGCAAGCTCTTTTTTTAAAATGGGCACTGAATTCAAGCAGGCAAATATCTAATCTCATCTTCAGTACTCTGAGAAAAGTGATCAGATCTCTTCTTTGTATATAGACAGGCAATATACTGTACAATCATTTGTTTAAACTCAATGGTAGAATTGGAGCAGCCAAAATTTTACTGCCACACTGTGGGTGTGGCTTATTCTGTGGATGTGGCTTGATGGTCATGTGACCAGGTGGGAGTGGCTTGAATCTTCATCATCATTCAAATGAACTGTTAATTCCTCAACTTACAACCTCACCAGTGTCGCGCTCTGGGATGACAATTTGCTTCGCATCTCCTGCGCTCTCCTTCCTGGGTCACTTCCTGCCTCATGTTGGGTAGCTAGGTGAGCAGGTGCCAATCAGCTGTTGAGAAAAGATAGGGGAGGAAATGGGCCCCCTGCAACTCCTGCCGGTACTGGTCTCCCTGCTGCTTTCCGAGGAGGAGGATGGGAGTGTGGGATGGTTAGCTGAAGCTGGGCACACGGTTTCATTTATGTTGTGAGCTGCCCCGAGTCCTTGGAGAGGGGTGGCATACAAATCCAATAAATAAATAAATAAATTTCCACTGGTGGAACTGTGCTCCACCCCGTCCTACCTGCTGCCCACCCTGCTCCTGGTCCGTGGGAACCACTGTCTCTTTAAAAAAATAAATAAATTCTGGTCTTTTTTCTTTCTGCGCATGCACAGAAGCTGAGTTTGTAGCTCTGCATATGCATCACCATCTTGTTTTCGGCTTTACCCCCATATTTTTTTCTGGGTTTTGCCTCTGCACATGCTTGCCCTGCCTCGCCTTCACCACATACAACCACAGAACTGCCTCCTTCTGCCTAGACACAAGTAAGCAGTCACACTAACCTACCTTCCCTCCCTGCAAGGCCAGCATCTACGGCTATGGGGATGGGGGTCGGGACAGAGGGCAGTCTTGCAACTTTGCAGAGTGGTTAGAAGCCTCCCGCCCCTGGACAGCATTTATTTTATTTTTATTTTTTTATATATTTTTTATATATTTTTATATATTTTTTATATATTTTTTTATTTTATTTTATTTTATTTTATTTTATTTTATTTTATTTTATTTTATTTTATTTTATTTTATTTTATTTTATTTTATTTTATTTTATTTTATTTTATTTTATTTTATTTTATTTTATTTTATTTTATTTTATTTTATTTTATTTTATTTTATTTTATTTTATTTTATTTTATTTTATTTTATTTTATTTTATTTTATTTTATTTTATTTTATTTTATTTTATTTTATTTTATTTTATTTTATTTTATTTTATTTTATTTTATTTTATTTTATTTTATTTTATTTTATTTTATTTTATTTTATTTTATTTTATTTTATTTTATTTTATTTTATTTTATTTTATTTTATTTTATTTTATTTTATTTTATTTTATTTTATTTTATTTTATTTTATTTTATTTTATTTTATTTTATTTTATTTTTTATTTTTAGATTTGTATGTTGCCCCTCTCGGAAGACTCGGAGCAGCTCACAATGGTACAAATACAAATATTGTCAAGTACAGGGACTTCCGGGGCGGGGCTGGGCCGGTGCGACGCACAAACTTGGGGCTCCAGGTTTGTAGTCGAAGTTTTCGCTCATTAGCCATGATAACGGAGATAGTCTCTCACGGTCGAGGGTGCTAAAGAAAGGGGAAGTCTCAAAGAAGGGGGGTCTCGCAAAATCCCCTGGAAACAGAGACAAATCCCCGTGAGTGGGCGGAAAAAAAAGTTGTGGTTTACCTCAACCCAAAGGCCGAAAGGCCCGCGGCAGATTACCACCAGGGAGTCGAAACTACAGGCGGTTTACTCAGCGAGAATTTAATTTCTAATAGTTAAATCAGGTGTTGTGTTTACCTTTGCATCAAGAGTTGTGTGTCTCCTGGAGTGCGGTAAAGCGGCAATCGTTGTGTGCGGAACATAAGTTTAAGAAAGCAAAGTAAGTCGGAGTGTGGGGAAGGAAGTGGATGGCGAATGAGCGGAAGTGAGGAGAAGTGAGAAGATACGGCCAGACTTGACTTCTGTGTGTTTTGCTGACAACTGATAACTGATCCAACAAGCCGAAGAGCAAAAAAAGTGGAGGATTAACGTAGGAGTAGTGTCTGCAACGTAGGCTTGGAAGAAAGAGCGGCGAAAAAAAGCTACACAGGAGAGGAGAAAGGCGTGGTGGAAGGAGAACGGAAAACGAAAGAGAGAGACATTGCGGCGAAGCGGCGGAACGGCGGAGCGGTGGAGCGGTGGACGAGCGGCAGCGGGAGACAGAAGGAGAAAGGAGAAAGGAGCGGTGTTGACAAAGCAGAAGAAGATTTGCCGGTTTGCCGATTTACTTGAGGTGTCATTCTGCCTCGTTTGAGGCTGGGAGAGCAATGGGGGGGGGGGGTAAACTTGTTGTGCAGCGAAAGAAGTTAGAAGTGATGCAGAGGGAACGAGAGCCGACACCAGACGCCGAAGAACAAAGCGAGACGACGAAAAACACACGGAACACACGGAAAAAGGAAGACTAACACCTTAGCGCAACCCGGAAAGTGGACTTTTGTAAATTATTTTAAATTACCTTAAATTACTTTAAGCTAGCTCTTTAGTTTGTAACCCTTACTCTAAACTAGTTCTTTAGTTAGTAACTTTTCTTTTCCTCCTCTCCTATCATCCTTTTTCTCCCTTTTGTTGTTCCTACCCCTTAATTACTATCAAAACTTGCCTATAAAAACTTGCTTACTTATTAATTTTAGAACATTTTAAATAATCTATCTATTTCGCATGCATTTATTTCATAGTTTAAATATATTTCAAATATTGTAGAGTATAAAGCTTCTGAATCTTATCCCCATACCACTAACTGTTATTTAACTGTGATTATTATTAACTATTGGTTATTAATTATTGGTAGACTGAACAGATTTGAGAGACTTGAGAGACTCAATGAATTGTATTGGTACTTGGTAGAATTTTATGTTTAATATTTAATGGTTGATATTTAAGAGTTAATATTTAAAACATAGTATTTAATATTTAATATTTAATATTTATTGAAGATCAATTACCTATTAATAGTCAGCAGAAGGCATAGTATATAAGTCTATTAAATATATTAACATAAGTATACTAAATATATTAGCACAAGTAGAATTTCTAACCCTACAAAACTATCTTTAACGTTAAAAAGTGTCATACAAAGTGTTATATAAGTTTTTACAATCTATAATATTTAGTACTTCAGTTGAAATTTAATTAACTGTTTTTATGTAATTAACCTGTTTATAATATACGTTGTACATCGAAAAGACTTGAAAAGATAGAAGTGACTGTGAATTGTGGTTTAGTGGAAAGCAGAGGAAGACTTATTGATTGAACCAAAATATTTAAACAGTGTTAAGACAAACTATATACAAAATCATCCACTTAGTAAATTCTATAAGAAATTGGGGTTCCAGATTTAGGTTTTTAGCAGTAAGATATTTAAACATTTTAGACAATTTACGATGAAATAAAAAAGGAAAGTTTAGGTAGATGGTCTGAGGGCAAAAGGAGAAGTGGCTTAAATTTGTAAACCCGCTTAATAGAAAAGAAGCAATCTAACTATCAACCAAACACTGTTAGAGAATTGCACTATTTAAAAACGAATCTTGTATTATCAATTTTATAAGCAATTTCCCTCCAAGCATGTCAACCACCTTTACCAAAACAGCCAAGAAAACAAACATTACAGGAAGCCCAAACACCCTCAACTTGAAACAGACTACAGAGATGGCCTTGACAGAAAAACAAAATCAATTACCGACATTACAGTCAATTCAAGCCTCTCTGGATTTGATCCAAGAATTTATGGCTAGAAGCCAAGAGACCTCCATTGCAACACAAGAAACGATGGTTAAAAACCAAGAAGAAATCAACAAAAATTTTGAGAAGATGGCTGACAAAATCGAAGGCCTAGAGGCAAAAATGGGATCAATCCAAGAAACGGTCAACAACCATGAGTTGAAAATCAGAAACATGGAAGAAAATATAACAAAAACAGACAAAAACATCGTTCTTGTCGAGGGAAGATTAAGGGCGGAAAATAAGGAGTTGGAAGGGGCCGTGGCGGTTCTAGAGATGGAGAAAGCCTCCTATTATCTTCGTTTTCAAAACGTCCCCGAACAGGCGGACGAAGATCTGACTTCCAAAATGGTAAAAATCCTATCAGAAAATCTGCAGATAGACGAAGAAGAAGTAAAAAATCATATAGACGAGGTCTTCAGGATCCAGACAAACTATGCTAAAAAAACAAAGTCCCAAGAGAGGTACATATCCATTTCATGAAAAAACCCGCAAGGGATGCGATCTATAGAAACACAAGAAACAAGCAAATTCTGTTTAACGACAGAGAAATAACTATACTAAAACAGGTACCCAAGAGAATTAGAGAGGGACGAAGGGAGTTTCACTTCTTGACCGCTAAACTGATGAGAAGGGGAATCCCATATAGATGGCTGATCCCAGAAGGCTTGTTGGTGACTTGGAAAGGAAGAAAATACAAGAACGATTCTTTCGAAAAAGCAGACAATTTTATTATACAAAATCTAGAAGGAGAAAACACACTTGGCCCTGAAGGAGCCCCTCAGACCAGACCAGAAGAAAACGAGCAAGGACAACAAAGTGCAGAAAGCGAGAAGGATCTTAGTTTTAGAGAAGAAAACAGAGTAACAACAAGAGCAACAGCAAAAAGGAAGTAGAAAGGAAAGTACACAATACCAACCATAATAGACCATACACTTAGATAAATAACACACAATAGGGGGGGTCCTTCGGCGAGCAAGCAATTTTTTTCTACTCCCTCCCTTTTTCTTTTTCTCTCTCTTTCTCTCTCCCCGTATCCTTTATAAATAAATATGAAATTATTAAAAATTTTCTCAGTTAATATAAATGGACTAAACTCAATTATAAAAAGAAAACAAACGATGATTAAATTGAAGAAGGAAGAAGCAGACATAATCTGCTTACAAGAAACGCACATTAGATCGCAAGACCAAAACCTACTTAAGAATAAAAAATTAGGGAAACTGTTTACGGCGCTAGCAGAAACAAAGAAAAGAGGCATAGCAGTGTATGTAAAAGAGAGGCTACAACCAGAGCTAATCTTTGCTGATCCCGACGGAAGAATACTCAACTTGAAAATCAAAATTGGTCAAAGTCTTGTAGTCTTGATGGTGATATATGCCCCAAATTCAAACCAATCAGAATTTTACCAAAAAATAAATGATTAATTAATACAATTAGAAGCGAAAAATGTGTGTATACTAGGAGACTTCAACGCGATCACTGATAAAAAAAAGGACTATAAAACAACCAAAAAAAAAATTCAGGATAGGAAAATCCTACCTAACAAATTTTTTGAACTAACAAGAGAATTTAATCTTTTGGATCTATGGAGAGAAAGACACCAGGGGAATAGTGAATACACCTTTTTTTCAAACCCACACCAATCCTGGTCAAGAATAGATATGGCCTGGGGTGACCTGAACATGGATAAATATATAGAACAAGTGGAGATTGGTCCCAATATTTGGGCAGATCACCACCCAATCACAATCAAGATAAAAGAACCAAGGAAAAACTTTCAAAAGTGGTCCTTGAACCAATTATTACTTAAAGAAAAAAATTACACTGACCAGGTTAAAAGAGAACTAATTCTATTTCTTAAAGATAACTGGAATGAAGATACTTCTGTACAAAATCTATGGGACACCTTAAAGGCATATTTAAGAGGAATCACTATATCATACTCCTCTAGAGTAAAGAAAATTAAAAATCAAAAGATGAAAGATTATCTAGTTAGAATTAAACAATTAGAAATAGAATTACAACAAGATCTCTCAGATGAGAAACTTACAGAGGAAAAGGATAAATTAACCCACCAAATTAATCTAATGGCTCAGGAGGAATTAGCAGGGAAACTAAAAAGAGCTAAATTAGACTACTTCGAAAATGCAAACAAGCCGGGTAGATGGCTTGCCCACAAACTAAAAAAAGAAGAAAAGGAACGATATATTCATTCGCTAGAAGATAGCAGGGGAGAAAGACAATCCACTCTAGAAAGGAAAAAACAAATTGCCACTGATTATTATATAGAATTATATAAAAGGGAAATAAAAACCCCAGAGAAACAAAAGATGTATATAACAAAATCGGAACCGGGAGAATTGACGGACAACGAAAGGGAAAGATTAAACAAAGAAATTACGATAACTGAACTGGAGGAAACAATTAAAAATCTGAAAAACAATAAATCCCCAGGCCCAGACGGCATCATTTCTGAATTCTATAAAGAATTCTCCACTGAGTTAGGAGACCTCCTATTAACACTTTATAATGAAGTCCTAGAAAAAGGCTTATTGCCCAACTCATGGATGGAGGCATTCACAAGTCTGATTCCTAAGAATGAAGAAGAAAAGCATAGAATCCAAAATTATAGACCTATCTCCCTGCTAAATGTGGATTATAAAATTTTTATGTGTTTAATGGCAAACAGACTAAAAACAGTTTTAAATAATAAGATACATTCCGATCAAAATGGCTTTCTACCCGGCAGGCATATAAGAAATAACACGAGGATAATATTAGACGTTTTAGAATTTTATGAAAAACACTCAGACAAACAATTAGCTCTTATTTTCTTAGACGCCCAGAAGGCTTTCGACAATCTAAATTGGGGATTTATGATAGAATTAATAAAACATATGAAATTTGGTGCCAAATTTATAAGAATGATCGAGACAATTTACCACAAACAACACACAAGAATAGCAATAAACGGAGATTTAACCGATAGAATTCAGATTGAAAAAGGAGTTCGGCAAGGCTGCCCACTTTCCCCATTACTATATATTCTCACTACAGAAACCATGCTAAGACAAATTAGAGCCAACTCTAAAATAAGAGGATTAAAAACTAAAGGACAAGAGTTTAAATTACAGGCTTACGCGGATGATTTGGCCCTGATACTAGAAAACCCACTGGAATCAGGGAAACTTATTATGAAAGAGGTGGAGGATTTCGGCGAGGTAGCAGGTTTAAAAATAAATATGCAAAAAACCAAAATTATAACCAAAAATATGACAAAAGAGCAGGAAAATGATCTGGAAGAAATTTTGAAAATTAAAATAGTCAAAATAGTCAAATATTTGGGGATCTTACTTACAAAAAAATGTAGTACTATTAAAGAAAATAACTACGAAAAATTATTAAAGACAACTGAGAAACAATTAAAAGACTGGGACAAGTTGCAAATTTCACTACTAGGTAGAATAGCGACAATCAAAATGTCAGTACTGCCGAAATTCTTGTACCTCTTTCAAACAATCCCAACAAAATTAAATAACGACTTCTTCAACAGATTGAATAAAATCACTTCTAAATTCATATGGAACAATAAAAGACCCAGGATCAGATTAAAATGGCTACAAGATAGAACCAAACAAGGAGGTTTGGGATTACCGGACTTTAAGATTTACCATTTATCTTGTAATTTGCTATGGATAAAAGACTGGATAGAGCTTAAAGCAGAGAGAACACTAGCTCTAGAAGGCCATGACTTACTCTCTGGCTGGCACAATATGCTATGGAATCAGCACCAAAAGATTCCGACTTACTTCAAAAATCACATGATCAGAGATGTTTTAATAACAACATGGCTTAAATTAAAAAAATATCATTATACAAAAATACCTAGATGGTATTCCAGTCTGGAAGCTCTTACTCACCCGAACACTATTGAATTAAAAAATATGATAACTTATAACCACTTATTAAATACAGAAGGAAATATAAAAACGAAAGAAGAGTTAGCAGAGCAGAATATAACCCTGAACTGGTGGCCATATAGGCTAATATTTTCAAAATGGCAAAAAGACACTAAAAAAGAAGGAATAGCAGCACACAACACTCCCCTGGATAAACTTATATTAGGAAGTGAAAAACATTTTATTACAAGAATATATAGTTACTTAATAATGTATGAAATGGAAACGGAAATATCTAAAGACCCAATGACCAGCTGGGCAAAGAATTTTGGCTACAATATCCATATAGAACAATGGGAGACAATCTGGAATAAAAATTACAAAATTACGAAGTCAGTATCATTCAAAGAAAACATCATAAAAATGTTCTACAGGTGGCATATGTCGCCATCAAGACTAGCACAGATCTTTCCTAAAACCAGACCAAATTGCTGGAGGTGTTCAAATCCGTCGGGAACTTTTTTCCATATTTGGTGGAGCTGTCCAAAGATAAAAAAATTATGGACTAAAATAAAACATTGGATATTCGAAATTACGGGCACAAACCTACCTCTCAAGCCAGAGACCTTCCTATTGGGAATAATAGATACAAAAATAAAGAAAACAGATTATCATATAATCCAACACATTATAACAGCAAGCAGAATATCAATAGCTCAAAACTGGAAAAGGGAGGAGGTACCATCAGACAGAGAAATAATCAAAAAAATATTTGACTGTGCCAAATATGATTCCCTAACACAAAAACTGAAAGATAATAAAGAAACAGAAAATATAACCACATGGGATAAGTTCTATAACTGGATCGAGGAAAGGGAGAGAGAGACAGAAACTAAAGGAAACTGAGTAAAGGAGAACAAATCACAAAGAGATCAGGAATGAAGAGAAAGGAGGAGAAGAACAAGACAAAACAACTTATTGGATTGCTCGCCGATATCCTTTTATTTATTTATTCAATATTAAGGAATATACCAGAAACATAACAATTAGAATTTTAAACACAACACCTAGAAAAGGAAATACTAGACTAATAGATTAAGCAAATTTTAAGAAACAGGATACCGCTGAAAGTATAACCGGAAAAATGAAATATAAATATAACTGCAGGTTGACAGAGGGGGGGGGAAGGGGTGTTCTACGTTTATTGTTAGTGTTAAATGTGGTTTGTTCGACCTTAATGAAAATAACAATTAGACGCATATGATAAGAACACCTTGTCCTGTTCATACTGTTTTGTATTGTTTTTGTGTATAGTTTTGTATATATTCAATAAACATTATTTAAAAAAAACAAACAAATATTGTCAAGTACAATAGTACATATTGTCAAGTACAATAGTACATATTGTCAAGTACAATAGCACATATTGTCAAGTACATGTTGGGGGTATGTAAAGATATAATAATATTTGTTTTCATAGATTTTCATGGGTACTGGTATGAAGGTCTTGGCATATTCAGGTTTCTTCCCGTGTAAGTTTCAGAGATTTCTGGCAACGTTTTAAATTCCTACACAACTGCCAAGACAGAAACTTGTCCCCCAAATGCTGCCAACTAAAATTCCATTCTAAAACCCCATCCACTGAACAGATCCTTAAAAGAACTGAATTAGTCCTAATCAGAAATGAACTCCACAGGAAAAGATTCCTACCAGACCAAAACAACAAAGACCTACTCATCTTCACCTCAAACTTAGCAACAGAATCCACCCAATACTCTGGGACAAATCCAAACAACTAACCCTCTGGAGAGCTGAAACAGAAACCTCCCTCAATACATACACACCAAGAAACTCCACAATTCGGAAAAATGCCAGAAGCCCAAACCCTTTCCACAGCAACTGATGAAGCATACAGAACATAATATATCCGACAGGACCCTCACTACAGCAGAAACCATCATCCTCTGCAAAGGATTCAACTTTGCAGTTGCCCCCAAACGCATCCCCACTGAAAACATCATATGCAGAGTTGAAGCCACCCTAACTAAAATCAACCCAGATGAAGCCAACAAATATCAAGTCAATTGAAGTCACCAATATCCTCTGCTCCAGCATTCCACCCAGAAGTAACTTACATAAAAATGAACAAAAAGCACTCACCAACTTGAGGAAAGACAATAACATAATCATCCTCCCAGCAGACAAAGGCAATGTCACTGTGGTGATGAACACATCTGACTACCAAGAAAAACTATCCAACCTACTCCAAGACCCTGCTTACAAATCTCTAAGCACAGATCCTACCACCTACCTGGAAAAAACCACCAAATCCAAAATAAAAGCTTCTCCCATCAGTGAAGAAATCCAGCAAAGAATCATTCCCCAGAGAAAAATCATCCAGATGTCCCAAGCCCTATGGCCTCCCCAGGGTACACAAAGAAGAAACACCACTCAGACCCATAGTCAGCTCCATAGGCTCACCCCTACAGAATCTAGCCAAATTTCTTGTCAAACAACTTCAGCCCTACACAGAATCCATCATGTCTCATGTACAAAACTCATTCCACTTCATGGAAATCATAAAGGAATAAAACCTACAACCCAGTGACCTTCTTGTAAGCTTTGATGTCATATCTCTCTTCACCCAAGTGCCTATTAAAGAAGCCCTGACAGCCATCCAAAACAAATACAACCCCCCCGAAGCACATCTTAGATCTGACCAACCACTGCCTGACGAATACATACTTCATCCACAATGGACAAAGATACAAACAGATAGAAGGAGCCCCCATGGGATCATCCCTCTCACCTGTCATCGCAAACTTATACATGGAATATTTTGAAACCAATGCCTTGGACAAATCTGAACACAAACCCAAACTCTGGCTTAGATATATAGATGATACCTTCGTAATTTGGCCAGAAAAACTGGACAGCTTCCTCACATATCTCAACAGCCTACACCCCAAAATACAATTCACCATGGAAATAGAAACCAACAACAAACTTCCCTTCCTGGATGTCCTAATCTACAAAAAACCCAATGGCTCCCTAGGACATACCGTCTACCAGAAGAAGACACACACCAACCGCTACTTGAACGCAAAATCCAACCACCACCCTGCACAGATCAATTCTGTAGCCAAGACCCTCATCTCCAGAATCAAACGCCTAGCCAAAAAAGGCCACCTGGAAACGGAATTACACAGTCTCACAAATGTATTAATTTCCAATGGATTCCAAAGAGAAGCAATCACCAACCTAATCTGAAAGGAGACACCCCCTAAGAACCAAGACACAGAACAGGACAACGGCATCGCCCTCCTCCCTTACATCAAAAGCACCACAGATAAAATCAGCAAAATTCTCCACAAACACAACATCAAGACAGCCTTTGGCACTGATCAAAAAATAGCTAACATCCTAAGAAACCCCAAAGACAATATCCAGCTAGAAAACCAAGGAGTTTCTCAAATACCATGTAAAATCTGCCCAGCCACATATATTGGACAAACTAATAGGACAGTAAATGCACATGTTACAGGACATGAAATTGATTTTGACAGAACTAAATTAATTTCCAAAACTGAACATTTCAACAAAAGAATAGTCATGGAAACCATTGGAATAGAAAAAAAACCCAACAATATGAACAAATGTGATGATACTTCCTGCCTACCAGACATCTGAAAACCAGCCCTCATTAACAAACATATTCCAGCCATACAAATTGAAACCAGACTCAGAACAACACAGGACACTACAAACCAATCACCTCCACCAGACCCAAACCCACAACCGCTCTACGGACCAAATACAATCACCACCCAGAAGCCAAACTACAGCATTGCCCCCAACTGTTGCAGCCCCCTCTGACATGAACACAAAGCAAACTGGCAAACACCATAAACACATGACCAAACCACAAACTCGCAGCCAAACCAAAATTGTTACACCCCAGACACACATTACAATACAGCTAAGTAAGCTCCAACTACTCAGGATATCACCCCAATCCACAAACATCAACTAATCAGCATACATCAATTACATCAATGACCTCAGGTGTTACCCCACTGACTCACCAGGAAGTTTCAACACAGCTTGCAGCTGGTGAGCCAGCACTCCACACACCCCCACCAGTATTTATAGAGGGAAGGCAGCTCAGGTCTCGCTGTGTTCGCCCTGGCACAAGGACAAAAGCACCAGCCTGAAGATGACGAGTGGGACCTCATCAAAATGTTGCTAGAAATCTCTGAAACTTACACGGGAAGAAACCTGAATATGCCAAGACCTTGATATAATAATATTCATATACATGATGGTAGTAAAAACATTTAAAAAGAAACATTAGGACAAGGGACAGAAGGCACACTTATGTGTGCCACTTACTGACCTCTTAGAAATCAGGAGAGGTCAACAGTAGATAGTTTAAGGGTAAAGTTTTAGGGGTTAGGAGATGATATTAGAGAGTCTGGTAGTGAGTTCCATGCATCAACTACTCAATTATTAAAGTTGTATTTCCTGCAGTCGAGTTTGGAGCTGTTTACATTAAGTTTGTATTTGTTGTATGCTCATGTGTTTTTGTGGTTGAAGCTGAAGTAGTCATTAGTAGGAAAGTCATTGTAGCAGATGATTTTATGGGTTATGCTTAGATCATGTTTAAGGCGACATAGTTCTAAACTTTCTAAACCTAGGATTGTAAGTCTAGTATCATAGGGTAGTCTGTTGCAGGTGGAAGAGTGAAGGGCTTGTCTGATAAAGTATCTCTTCTGGACATTTTCTAGAGTGTTTGTCTGAAATGCAGTGTAGGTTCCAGACAGATGAGCTGTATTCAAGGATTAGTGTGGCAAAAGTTTTGTATGCTCTGGTTAGTGGTGTGAGATTGTCAGAGCAGAAGCTACGTAGGATTAAGTTAATAACTCTTGAAGCCTTTTTGGTGATGTTGTTGCAGTGGGTTTTGGCATTTAGGTCATTTGATATGAGTATTCTAAGGTCTTTTACAGAGTGAGGGTTATCTGTAAGGTCTTGCTTATTCAGCTTGTATTTGGTGTTTTGTTTCTTTTTACCAATGTGTAGGGCAGAGCATTTGTTGATTGAGATTTGGAGTTGCCAGGTGTTTGATGATTTGGACACAAAGTCAAGGTCTTTCTGGAGAGTAGCTGTGTTATTGGTGGTGTTGAAAAGTCGGCAAAGAGAATATAGTTGCTTGTAATGTGATTGCAAAGGTCATTTATGTAGAGTATGAAGAGTGTTGGTCCAGGTACACCGCTCTTAACCAGAACAGGATTAGATATGGCACTACCTATTTTGACAACTTGTTGTCTGTTTGATAGGAACACAGTTATCCAACTATGGAGGGATCCTGAGATGCCATAGGATTTGAGTTTTAGAAGTAGTTTGTCATGAACCACTAAGTCATCTATAGATTTTCCCTGATCGAGATGTATAGTCCATGTATTTTTGCAGTGAAGGAGTTGTATGTTGCAGGATAATTTTTTCCTGAAACCAAATTAATTGTTAGAAAGTTATTAGTTTCTAGGTGGAGAGTAATTGATTGCTTTATTATTGATTCCATGACTTTGCATGTGACATAGCATAATGAAATTGGTCTGTAGTTTTCAACTAGACTGGGATCTCCTTTTTTGAAGATGGGGATGACTGTTGCTTTCGACCATAGCTTTGGTAGTGAGCTGATCCTAAATGTTTTTCGAAGATTATGCTTGGTTGTTCAGCTATGGCTGTTGAGAGCTTTTTTTAGGAAATATGCACATAGACCGTCTTGTCCAACTGGTAGAGAAGGTTTGAGGTCACATAATGCTTTTTCAACACAGTCTTCAGTGAGGTCTATTTGAGTTAAATCATTGTGATTGTTTGAGATGCGAATGGTGAGTTTTGGGGATGAGCCATTGTTGTTAAAAAAGACAGAGCCCAAGGATGTATTGAAGTGGTTAGCTTTGATTGATTCATCATGACATTCTTTGTTGTCGGGGCCTATTAGTGGTGGGATGGGTCTTGAGTCCTTGAGTTTGTTATTTACAAAATTGTAGAAGGCACAGTTTGATTTGGTGCACAGGAGGTTTTCCTCTTGTTTGCTATGGTAGTTGAAACATTCTGTCTTTATTTGGTGGCATATGCTTTTGTAGCAGCTTTTGAAGTTGGCTATGTGGCCTTTTTTGTTTTTCCGTCAGAGAGATTTTTTTGGGTTTGTAGTTTTCTTATTGAGATGGGTAAGTTATTTTTCTTGCTTACGGTTGTTATTATTGTTACTGATAATTCTTTTTATTTCAAGCAAGAATGTGTTGTAGAGGTTGTCAGTAGTGTAACAGCCAGAGAATAGAATTTGCCAGTCAAGAATTGAGAGATTGGCGTCTATGAGTTCATAGTTAGCTTTTTAAAAATTGTACTTAGGTGTCGCATTATTAGTTGAATCTTAGTGGTGTAGGTTGAGGCTGAAGTTAATCATGCTGTGGTTGCTGTTGGAAAAAGATTCTTTTATTTGTAGTCCATCAATTGCGTTTTTGCTGTTGCAGAATATGAGGTCTAAGCAGCTGTTGAGTCTAGTATTGTTTGTTACTAGTTGGTCGAGTACTAGAATGGTAAGGAAGATAAGGGTGTATGGGCAGAAGGCTGCCTACATTAGTAGTGATATTAATTTGTTTGCATGTGTGATCTCATAGTCAGGGGCTCTGTAGCAAAGTAGGAAGCAAAGTGTGGCATGTAGGGATAGATCACAGATAATAGTTTCAAGGAGGGTAACACATTATGCACTTTGATGTTTTTTTAGGTTTAGTTATTTTTTTGCAGAATATAGCTACTCCGCCTCCTCTAAGAGATTCACGGTCGGACTGGAAGACAAGATAGTTTCTTGATGTGATAATGGAGTCAGGATAGGATGCATTTAGCCATGTTTCGCAGACAAAAATAATGTCAAAGATGTTGGTGCCTAGTAGTAATAGGAATTCAGACATCATGTTGACTACACTTCTTGCATTGATTAGTTTGCATTTGAGATTGGTTTTGTATTCAAGATTGGTTTTGTATTGGATTGAGGAAGTAAGGGGCATGCTTTCCTATTCTTGATTGGTGGTGCTTAGGATATTGATTTGTTGTTGAGGGATGGTAGGCTGGAAGATGTAGGATGGATTGTAGGTCTTGAATTTGATGCATTCAGAGCGTAATCTATGTATAAGTTTGTTTCATTAAGATCTAGATGTCTCTTAAGTTCTGCCCGTAGTTCACGGGAGCGGATACGTTGTAGGAGAGATAGATCTGGTCTGGATTTAAGTTTGTTGTAATTTGTGTTATTTCTGGTGATGGAGTTTATGGTCTTGATGAACTGTTGTTTGGTGGGTTCATTTTTTTGCATACCACTCTGCAGAAACAGGGGGCCACCAAGCCATCACAATACCTGTGTTCAGGGCCATTTCTGGCAACTTCTAAGATAACTTCAGGGGCAATTGTTTGTGTACGCTGGTAGCAGATGATATTTTGTATTTTTGTTAAGTCAGATTTCTCATTTTCTTCTAGTCCAAAGAGGATTGCATTCTGACGTTTTTGTTTGAACTCCATGGCATCTTTGGGGATATCAGTGGTTGAGTTAGTAGGTCTTTGTGGTAGGGGTAGGGATTGAGATCATCTTGGTGGAGTATAAACAGGTGGTGGTGGAGGGGTATAGGGTATTTGGTTTGTGGGTTTGCAATTTTTTCAGTGCTTGGATATTTTTCTCCATGGATGCAAGACATGGTTCAAGGTTTTCAATGAATGTTTGTTGGATTTTTGTGGTTGCTTTTAGGGTTTGGATCTCATCAGACATGCTGTTGAGGATATCATTTTTAAGAGTGCAGGATGAACATATATATGGAAGTGAAGAATTTTCTTGTAGAAAAGTGGCTATTTGCTTTGTTATGTTGAGGCAGGTGTGATGAGCTGATTTGTTGCAGATGTGGCATTTCTTGTAACCTTCTTGATCATTGATGGTGTCATTGCATCTAAAACATGGGTTGCTGATGTTATCAAGATTTTTGCTTGGAGGGTTTGGGGGTTGTTGTTTTTTTTGCCTGGCATGTCAGGTCACTGGTATTTATTGCTTTATAGCATGATGGTTGGAGAGAGAGGGCAATGGAATGTTTACGGTTGGGGGAGAAGGAAATTGAATGTTTAACAGTTGCTTGTGAGCAAAAACTTAGCCAGAGGATTTGATGGAGAGGGAATGATTCTCAACAGTATAACTGCAGTAAACATCAGATGGTAACAAACAATGTTTTAGTCTAGAGTTTGTATAAACATGCAGTAAGCAAGAACAAAGATCTCCATGGATCCAAAATAAGCTGTAGTTTTCTTGAGCATTCCCATTCAAATCATTCAGGAGGGGGTGGCGTTATGGAAGCTAAGGGGAGGCTTTGGGGAGGCTGTGCGGAGGAATCAGATAATCTTCCTGAAGATATATAAGGCGGAGTTTGGGAGACCCAATACTGTAAATGTAAGAAGGAAAGAACAATAAATAGTTTGACTGAAAATAACTAGAGGATGTAAAAACAGGGGAATCTTTATGAAAGAGAAAGCTTTTCAGAAAATCTTGAGAGGTTTTTTTTCCCATTGCTAACCAGTGAAAGATGAAGTGATTTTGCCTGCATTTGATATTATTTTGTTTTATAAAATTATAATGCAAGCTTTTTATGGTATACTTTACTGATAATGATTTTGTTTTGCTTTGGCTGAAATTTAGACATTTAAAAAATTCAGATTAGGAATAGCTGTTCCTTGACATTCATGATTGAATTTGTTTTTATTACTGGTATTTCCTTTGAAACAAATCTAGTGCCAAATCTAGTGCCAAAACAAATCTACTGCAAAGGCTCTCTCTGTATTGAAAAGGAATTTAGACTGGGTAGGCAATCTTTGCCTTTCTTAGGCAAAGGTGGGTTGCTACTGATACAGCCTGGATCCATGAACCAGTACCAAAAAGAGGCTCCACTCACCCACCCGGGACACTTCTGCTCATGCACAGAAGTATTACATATGCACGCACAAACACACATGCGAACCAGTAGTGATGAGATTTGCAACCCATTACTGGTTCGATGTCTGGATCCAGAATATTGTCTGATACAGTTGGTGGGCATAAAGTGGGAAAAATCTGGACTGGAATGATAAAGTTACATATTAAAATACAAGTCAAATATTAGTTTATTAGATCTCAATATAAGAGACTTCTGCAAAACTGCGCTTTGCACAATTGTGTTATTGCACAAGATGAGATAAATTATACAATTTGTACTATTTGTATGATATCATAAATATGCAAATTAAAATTTATATTCTAACTTTCATCTTGTACATAAACACACAAGTGATATAAGTGATCATTTAATGAGCAGCTCAAAATATCCAAAATATTTATTCTGCATCAATATGTTAACTGGAGGTTTTGTTGTATTAAAAATAATATTCTAACTTGCTAATTTTCCAACTACAATTGTAAGGTACAACAATATGGCAATCTTGGCTGATCTCCCCCAATAGCTACAGTAAGTAGAAACCTCTCTCCCATGTTATAAGGCAATAACAGATGGCAGCAATGATGTACTGATATGTTCTTTAGCATCTGTTCCTTTATTTTAGTTAACATAAAGTTGCTGTGAGAAAATATTGCATTTCTGTTGTTTGTACAATGGAAGCTCAAAAATTAATTAGTGTATTTTAAGCAATGCACCATGAATGTACCATGTTTGTTTGTTTGTTTTGTTTGTTTGTTTGTGTTGAAAGGGACCCTGCAGGTCATCAAGTTCAACCCCCTGCTCAAGCAGGAAACCCTACATCACCCGCGTCAGATAACAGTCAAATCTCCTTTTGAATATGTCAAGAGTTGGGGCGTTCACAATCTCCGCTGGCAGGCCGTTCCACTGGTTAATCAGTCAGGAAGTTCTTCCTTATTTCCAGGTTGAATCTTTCTTTGGTCACCTTCCATCCATTGTTCCTCATCTGGCCCTCTGGAGCCCTGGAAAATAGTGTAACCCCGTCCTTTCTGTGGCAACCCCTGTATACTGCTATCATGTCCCCCCCTGGCCTTTATTTTCACTAGACTACCCATGCCCAGTTCCAGCAACCTCTCTTCTTATGTCTTGGTTTCTAATCTCCTTATTGTTTTGGTTGCTCTTTTCTGTACCTTTTCCAGAGTTTCTATGTCTCTTTTGAAGTGTGGTATGGTCTGATCAGGGCGTCATAGAGTGGTATTACTAGTATTAATACCAAATATCTTTATAACATTTATAAATTACACACATGTGCTTAACTTAGATCTTCTCTAGTAATTTTCTAAATTAGGAGATTCTTATGTACATATATTATCTGTGATGAAGCAAAATTGATCATCCATGTACTAAATATAACAATGCAACCTCAATCCTTTTGTTCTTGTATTACTGACTTCAGATGCAAGTATATAAGACCGAGAACATGCCTTCTGGATGCAGATGTTTATACCCAAATATGACAGTTTGCATGATGCTCTATATTAATACACATTCAAGATTATATTGATTTATCCTTTTTCTGTTCTTTCCCATCTTATAAGCAAGAGCTTAAGAATTAATTTAATTTAATTTAATTTATTCAACTTCTACGCCACCCAATCCCGTAGGACTCAGGGCAGCTTATAACAATAAAACAATACAATACAATAATAAAAGAACTCAAATACAACAGTAATTATAAACCCCAATTAACAACCCCACTAAAATAAACCATAGAAACCCTGAATCCCATCTAAAATGGCATACGTATCAATCAAACAAAATTTGGGTGTCAGATGTTAAGTTTACGTCCCCCAGGCCTATCAGCAAAGCCAGTTCTTAACAGGGGGGAGTTGGTTCCATTGAGCAGGAGCAGCAACAGAAAAGGCCCACTCCCATGGTCCTGCCAACCTACATTGTTTAATTGATGGGACCCAGAGGTCGATTCTATGCGATCTAATGGGTCTCTGGGAGGTATGTGGCAGGAGATGGTCCTGTAAATAGTCAGGCCCTAAGCCATGTAGGGCTTTATAGGTATTAACCAACACCTTGTGACCAGAGACTAATCGGTAGCCAGTGCAGATGCAGAGTGTAGGTGTTATATGGGCATACCTAGGTACACCCATAACAGCTTGTGCAACTGCATTCTGGCTATCTGCAGTAGCCGAACAGTCTTTGAGGATAGCCCCATGTAGAGTGCATTGCAGTAATCAAGACAGGAGGTAATGAGGGCCTGAGTGACTGTGCGCAAGGCCTCCTTGTCCAAACAGGGTTGTAACTGGTACACCAAGCAAACCTGGGCAAAAGTCCCCCTGGCCACAGCCGAGACATGGGTGTTCAAGATTCAGCTGTGGATCCAGGATGACATCCAAGTTACGGACCCTATCTAAGGGGGTCAAAGTCTCACCCGCCGAGAACAATGGATGGACAGATGAAGTAGTCCTTTGGAGGAAATGCCCAAAGCCACTCGGTCTTGTCTGGGTTGAGCTTGAGCCTGTTGGCTCCTATCCAGACTCTAGACCCCAGACATCACATCAACTACTTCACTGAATGTAAAGATAGTGCTTCCAATATTACTGCATGACACCTATTCCATGACAGTCTCTGAGCATTTGCTTTGAGGTCCTGGATCTGTACATAAATAAAGCTACATATAAAACAATTTTGGTTAGCTATCTAACTAAATGAATCTTTGTATTAAACAGTAATCTCAGGCCATTCTGAATAATTTATTCAGAACTACCAATACAAACAACGTACTTGGTACAAAAAAGGTGAGGTAGATAAGTCAAAAGTTATTTGTCTAAATAGACTAAATACTCATTCTTCTTTTTCATTGCAACTGGGTCTCAATAGGTCTACAAAAACAAGAACATCTCAGAGTTTTTAGAGTTGGATGTAGCTCCTACCTAAATTGATTCCTTTCTATCCCAACATGGAATAAGCTCATTTTAAATATCCAGTTCCTTTCTGACAGCTCACAAGCTGGAAAAAAAAAAGTTGTCTCTGTTGTCTACCGATTGTTCATTTGGCTTCAAAAGATAGATTTTCTAAATAGCATTTTTCCATATTGTTTTTTTCCACATTAATTCATTTTAATTCCATGCCACATTTTTCTAGATTTAGGCTGGGAGGTATACATGCACTGTATTTGGCAGGGTTTTAAAAGGCTGCTTTAATGAATTCTTAATTACATTATTCAAAAGATCCATTATTCAGTATTCATCTCACTTCTAAATGAAAGTCTTTACCTGACATATGAATGAAATGAGTCTAAATGCTTTGCATGCCACCTAGGGATTCATAATAGACTCCTTGCTGCATGGTGCCAGCAGGTTTTTATTTTAGCTTTCAATTGATGGGGACTGTTTGTGGAGATGGACATATCTGAAATATTCGGACAGGCTGTAGGCTCTCTCCAGGTAAAAGGTAAGCACAAATGGAAAAGAAAAAAGAAAGAGAATTTGGTCTAGTGGCTGAGGCACCAGGCTAGTAGAAGACTATGAGTCCAATCTCATTTTAGGCATGAAAGCCAGTGCCAGTGCAACTCTGTGTGACAAGACAGTTGGACAAGTCCTGCTGAAAGTAATGGATCAACCCTTGATTGTCTGAGGGATGAGGAATGGACCCTGCACTTGTGGGAAATGGAAGAAAAAGCAACTGAAAAAAGAGAAATAAAAACAGAACAAAAAATCCTATCCATTACAAGATAATCCCATGGAATGAAGAGCTTTCCTGGAAACACTTGACAATGGCTTTGTTATTGAAAAAAAATGGCAGAATACATCCCAAGCAAAATAAAAAAATCCATTAGACAGCGTAAACCTTACATTTGATCTGCTATACTTGCAAATATTGAGGAAAACAAATTTAAAGTTTAATGAAAATACAGTAAGATTAAATGTCTATTACAGATGGGCTCCATCTTTGAAAGTGAATTTAGCTCTAATTTCTACTGATCACAGAGATATCATATATCACTTAGATCAAGAATATAGATCTTTAATGCTTTTTTACAACGCTGGAGACATGGTAGCACAGGTAATCCCCAGGTTATGATTGCAATTGAATTCATGTTGCTTAAGGGAAACCTTCATTAAGTGAGTTTGCCCCATTGTATGACTTTTCTTGCCACAGTTGTTAAGTGAATCATTGCATTTGTTAAGTTAGTAACATTGTTTTTAAATAAATCTGGATTGCTCATTGATTTTGTTTATCAGAAGTCTTTAAAAGCTGATCACTTGATCCTGGGACACTGCAACTATTGGTTATAAAACCAATTGCCAAGCAAATTGTATAAAAATTTAGACAAGATACAAGTGATGAACATGAGCAACCAGTGGAAATCAATATAAAGCCCAAAGGAATCACAGTAGGAGGTTTTATTGCGTAATTTCTTATTTAGCTTGGAAGATGGAGCAGTTTAGGTGTTATTGACTTGCATTTACAAATCTCCAGAGTAAGGATGATCAACATTTTTCAGAATTGTTTTTTTCTTTACTGAGAATCACACTATATAGCATGATGGCTTTATTAGGACCAGAATTTTCAGCCCATTTCTTTCTTTCTTTTCTTGCACTTTCTTGCACTTTTAGAGGACAAGTTCAAAAACATATCAAATGGTTCATTACATACAGTGGAACCTCAACATACGAGCAGCTCTACTTACGAGCTACTCAAGATAAGAGCTGGGAGGGGAGAGACATTTTTGTTCGTCTCCCGAGCTCAAATCCGGGATACGAGCTGAGAAGAGCCGGGCTGGTTTGCTTTCCTTCCTTCCCGCGCTGATGCAGAGCAAAGCGTCACGTCCCCCTGACGCTTTCGGCGGCTTCCGAAGCGACGCTGGGCTCTTTTGCCGCCAAAAGCGTCAGGGGGGCGTGATGCTTTGCTCTGCATCAGCGCGGGAAGGAATGAAAGCAAACCAGCCCGGCTCTTCTCAGCTCGTATCCCGGCACTTGGTGAGTGGAGAGGCGGTCGCCTCCCCTGCCGCCCCACTCTGCGGGTCCTTGGCTTCTGCTGGGGGTGGGGGGATCTGAACGCTTTCTGCTGGGGGTGGGGGGATCTGAACGCTCTCTGCTGGGGGTGGGGGGATCTGAACGCTCTCCCTGGCTGGGAGCGCTTTCGCTGCGAGAGAGGGCTTTCTCCGTCCCTTTCGAGAAAGCGCGCCGCGCCCCTCTCACAGCTTGGAACTGACAGGGCGCTGCTCTCTCTCTCTCTCGTGAGGCGGGAAAAAAAAAGCAAAAACCCCCTTCTTGCGGGCTGCGAGAGGGGCGCGGCGCGCGGCGCGCCTGTTTTAAAAGATCGCAGCCGGTCTGGGGGGGCTTTCCAGCAACCCCCGAACCCGGGTTGGGGGCTCGGGGGTTGCTGGAAAGCCCCCCCAGACCGGCTGCGATCTTTTAAAACAGGCGCGCCGCTTCTCCGCTGACTCCTGGTGAACTTCCCCGCTTTAGGAGTCAGCGGAGAAGCGGCGTGCCTGTTTTAAAAGATCACAGCCGGTCTGGGGGGGGCTTTCCAGCAACCCCCGAACCCGGGTTGGGGGCTCGGGGGTTGCTGGAAAGCCCCCCCAGACCGGCTGCGATCTTTTAAAACAGGCGCGCTACTTCTCCGCTGACTCCTGGCGAACTTCCAGCTCCTCCTCCTCCTCGCCGGGAAGCACCGGGCACCCCTCAGCCGACGTCTTTTCCCCTCAGCCCTCGGGCTTGCACGCATTAATCGCTTTTCCATTGTTTCCTATGGGAAACAATGTTTCGACATACGAACTTTTCGACGTACGAGGCTCCTTCCGGAACCAATTAATTTCGTATGTCGGGGTTCCACTGTATATTATTTTTCATTTCCTACCCAAAATTGATGGATACCACCATTGTTTGCCACATTGCTAGAAAAACATCTAAGCACAATTTTGCAGAGGTTGAGGAAATTTTATCAAAGATTGCCATGTTCTGCTTTATTATTTACCATTTTTTATTAACATGGTACTTCCACATGAGCTGGACTTGACTTTCTTCTCTATTTGGCATTGCTAGTACATCTGGAGACCATTAAACTAGAGAAGGTTGATTTGGAAGCCTTTTTGAACATAGTTAGAATTTTGCCTTTCTTTTTCTGTCTCAACCAAGAGAACTTTTTCCTTCATTAACCAAAATCGCTTATCAGAAACTCTATTTTACCTAATGTAGATAAAACACTTTAAATGAATTTAAAAATCCCTGTTTCTGATTGGATAATGAATTTGTGTGTCCTTACACAAAGAAAAAATACTTTTACTCAATTTTGGGTAATTTACTCAGGTTTGGCAAGCACTATTATAGTCTAATTGTGTAAGAATACGTTTTATTTATTTATATACATAAATAAATATTATGTAATTTGATGAATTATATAAAATCAGTACTTCTTTATACACCCAAACTCCCCCCCCAGCATACAAGCATAGCATAATAAAACTTAATAAAATAAAAATAACAAAACCTAAGATTTAACTTCGTAGCTACTTTAATAAAAAATAAATTGAAATATATTTCAATTTAGTAACATAATACTATATATTATTAATATAATTAATTATATAAGATTAATTATAGCAATATATAGTAATACGGTGGCTAATTTAATTTCTTGTGGTCTTTTTTATTTTATTTATATATTAAATTTCCATGCCACCTATTTTGCAACTCTGGATTGTATTTGTTCTATTTTGTTGGTCATATTGCATTTTTGTCTTGCTTTCGGGCTTTTATGATTGTTAATCAATTTGTTATTGTAACTATTTTATTGATACTTTCAATGATCTTTATATTATTATTTTATTTATTTGATTGATTGATTGATTGATTTATATGTCGCCACTCTCCGAGGACCCTGTTGTGGCTTACATATGAAAGGAACAATATAACAGCCTAAATCCAATTAGTTTAAATTAATTAATATAAAATCCCAGGATCATTAAAAAAACACCCATTCCCATTCAATCAACTGACATATGGTCTAATGGCCCCAAGACTGGGGGCATAAATGACTCTTATGAAAGGTGAGGAGAGTGAGGGCAGTATGAATCTCTGGGGGGTAGCTGATTCCAGAGGGCCACCGCCCCCCCTGAGAATGCTCTTCCCCTAGATCCCACCAAGCAACAGCGACTCTGTGGGACCTAACCAGTTGCTGGGACTCATACGGCAGGAGGCAGTCCCACAAGTAATCTGGTCCGATGCCCTGTAGGGCTTTATAGGTAATAACCAACACTTTGAATTGCATTTGGAAACCAATTGGCAGCCAATGCAGTCTGCAAAGTGTTGGAGAAACATGGACATGCCTAGGGAGGCCCATGACTGCTAGCGTGGCTACATTTTGCACAATCTGCAGTTTCCAAACACTCGGTAGCTCCATGTAGAGAGCATTGCAGTAGTCAAACCTCGAGGTGATTATATATCACATAAGTCACTGATCATCTCTGGATTGATGTGATGGGTTTTAAGGGTAACAAATCAGAAACAAATATGGGCAACATCTCTGAATGCAAAGTTAAATAGGTAAAGGGACCCAGTCTCTATTTTTTCCCACACCAAGCAATCTGGAGTGTAATATATTGTAAGAATTAGGACAAGTGCATGTAGAAATTGTTAGAAAAGGATCAATTGTGGCCTGGTTCAAACAAGGAGATGGAGTCCAGATTCTGTACTTTTTGCTAACTAATACTCCTGAACAAAAGTGTGTCCTCCTATAAGATTGGAAGAATCCTGAATACAGTGTGAAGCAAATATGTATGATTTCTTACTTTCACTTAATTACATAAGAGGAAGTCAGCACCGAGTAGATGTATATAGATAAACCCTAAAGGCCAGTTAAGGCCTGGACTTTGTGTTATCTCAATGCAAGAACCTTTGACCAATCAGAATCCTGATTAAAAAAAAATCCTCATCCCTTTTCAGTAAAAGGCATCCAGGTAGTGCAGCCATCCCTAACTTGGTTTGTTTCAGTTTTGTTGGACTTCTTCTATAATCTGTGATTTAGAAGTTGTAGGATCTTATTATTGAACAGATCTGGAGGACAAGGAATGCAACAGTTTGAGAAGGCACAGATATTTACTTTGCACAGTTAAGTGTTGATTTAAAATTGAATCAGCCCATTTTTATATTTTATTAAAAGATACAGCCCTAGAAATTATTAACACTACTCTCCGCAAAGAAAACCCAAAGAGAAGGAAACATGGTTGCAATGGCTGGCATAAAGGAACAGCAAAATACCTGGGAGGTTAAATTTGAAGTCTACTGTGTTCCTTCAACTATAGGGAGGAAAGGTAGTTTTCAGCTCAGCTTCAATTTTGCTCTTAATGAGGGTCCTGCTGAAAAGCTCATTCAGTGCTCAGAATGGGCCAGACTGTTGTTCACTTCGGCTCCTTCCAGGGAGTTCATTCAAACAATTGTCCCTTGTCAAATACTAGTAATAAAATTCAAGATATAAAACTATCATTTTAATTCTGTCACTTCAGTCTAATTGTAGTTCTATTTTATTTGTTTTTATCTTTTCTGAAACACTCTGAGAGGTCCAAAGAAAGGTGTTTTACAATTGTAAGTGATTGACAAATTATTTTACAACTGGCACTTATTGTTCCTTTTATTAAGAATAAAGTGGCTTTTAGAGCAAAAACAATAGGGTGAAAAGAGATCTTTTATGCACAGATTACAAATAGAAAACTGGAAATGAAAAGTTATCATAAAAGCCAAGGATCTGATCCACCAGAAAGTTTTCCTGTAAACCTTGAGGATAATAATTGCTTTGTTTGACCTTTTCAGAAGAATGTCCATGGGGAATCGCTCAATGGACAGGACATCAAATTATTTACCATACTATTGCCAACTATGGAATATGCAATAGGCCTTATTTAAAAAACTGAGAATGGTAGTAAAGAACGATTAAACAATGTTCCAAATTGAGATAATATGGTTATTCCCCAAGTAAGTAACACATCATTAAAGCCAAATGAAGTAGATTGGTAAATTTAATTTCCATTGCTTTCAAGGAAACTTAGTTATAACTTACTGTGTGGGATTCGGACTAAACTATGATAGACTTTCCATGTAGGCTTTCATTTGAAATTGTAAAAATTGACAAAATATGCTCAATGTCATCACACAAGGAGAAGATTTGCATTTGATCCAATATTGAAGTGGCAACTTCACTTCTAATAAACCTGGAAGGAATTCCACTGACATTTATAGACAAAAGGAAAAACAAAGGGTAACATTGCTGAGGTGGAAATGTAAGCTGTTCTCACTCCCTAGCATTAAAGGAACCAACTGGGATCAAGGACAACTATGTCCAATCCAAATTTTAGATGTACACAACAGGTTACAGATAATCAAGTGTTCCCCTAGCAAACATTCAAAATTACATAAGTGCTCCCTAGTGTTTACAAACAAGTCCTGAAACTATGAATGTTGCATTACCATGGCAGTTGTTCACCCTCAGGAACAATCACAAAGGCTCTGCAACATTCACCTTACCTATTCTCCCCCCCTCCCCTCCACCCGGCCAGTTCTTCATAGGAAATAGGCCTGTGGATACTGAACCTTGTGAGGCTCTAGAGATCCTGTGCTTTCTTAGTCTTAGCCATCTTTGCAAAAAGCCTTTGTGGCCCAAAATGGAGCTAGGAACCTCCATTTTGGCATGCATAGATTTCATCCGGCACTTCCTTCTTCATCAATTCTGGAGGGGGTGTTAAGTACTAAGACGGCATAGTTTACTCCAAGATCTGCTTTTTAAGTGGGAAAATGGGGACTGTTGAGCCATCTGACATTTTGCTAATTTTGTCTATGGTGCCTTTAATGTAAGGGAGGAGGGTGATGCCATTATCCTGTTCTTTGTCTTGATTTTTGGGGGGTGTCTCTTTTTTGATTAGGTTTGTAATTGTTTTTCTTTCAAATCCATTTGAAATTAATACATCTTTGAGCTTGTTCAATTCAGTTTTCAAGTGGTCTTGGTCAGCTAGGCTTTTGGTTGTGGAGATGAGGGTTTTGTCTACTGAGGTGATCTGTGCAGGGTGGTGGTGGGAGTGTCCTCCTCCCTTACATTAAAGGCACCACAGACAAAATTAGCAAAATTCTCCACAAACATAATATCAAAACATCATTTGTCACTAACCAGAAAATATCCAACATCTTAAGAAACCCAAAAGACAAAATCCAACTTGAAAACCAAGTAATCTATGAAATACCATGCAAAACATGTGCAGCCACATACATTGGACAAGCTAATCGAAGAATAAATGCACGCATTGCAGAACATAAAAATGCAGTCAAAAAAGAAGAAAAAACTTCCTCCCTTTTCAAGCACATTAAAAAAATCAGGACATGAAATTGACTTCGAAAAAACTAAATTACTCTCCAAAACAGAACACGTATATAAAAGAATAATCATGGAAGCCATAGAAATAGAAAAACACCACCTCAGTATGAATAAACGTGATGACACGTCCTGCCTACCAGAAATTTGGAAACCAGCCCTAAACAAAAAAACGTATCACAATCATCACCATGTCAATCCTTTAACTAAATGTGATTCCACCAACCAATCAAATCATTAAAACACAACCACCCAATTGATTTGCAACATTCAAACCAAATCTCCACCCCCGCCACTATTTATAAGGAACAAATGGCAGTTGCAAACAAATTATATTCAAAGAAGCACGAAGCTAACAACTTCAGCCTGATGATGGTGAATGTGATTTCACCGAAACGTCGCATAGACACTCAAAACATTACACGGGGTAAAACCCAAACTCAGAACAATCTACATATATATACACACATGCATATATACATTTTAGGATTTTGTAATTTGTTTCATCTCACATTTAAAAATATAACATTCAATTAAAATTCTATAAAATCTTTTGTTGCCAAGTGTGGGTGGAACTTTCATAAAGTCTGTGTTTAATAGGAAAAACGTGTTGGAAAAGAGATTTTAAAGGAAAATAATTAGAAGCATTTATTGTTGTTGTTGTTGTTGTTATTATTATTATTATTATTATTATTATTATTATTATTATTATTTAGATTTGTATGCCACCCCTCTCCGCAGACTCGGGGCAGGTCACAGCAACAATAAAACAATGTACAACAAATCTAATAATTTAAAAAACACTAAAAACCCCTTATTAAAAGCAAACATACACACAAACATACCATGCATAAACTGTATAGGCCCGGGGGAGATGTCTCAATTCCCCCATGCCTGATGGCAGAGGTGGGTTTTAAGGAGTTTACAAAAGGCAAGGAGGGTGGGGGTAGTTCTAATCTCCGGGGGGGGAGCTGGTTCCAGAGGGTCGGGGACGCCACAGAGAAGGCTCTTCCCCGGGTCCCGCCAAATGACATTGTTTAGTTGACGGGACCCGGAGAAGGCCAACTCTGTGAGACCGAACCAGTCGCTGGGATTTGTGTGGCAGAAGGCGGTCCCGGAGATATTCTGGTCTGATGCCATGAAGGGCTTTATAGGTCATAACCAACACTTTGAATTGTGACCAGAAACTGATCAGCAACCAATGCAGACTGCGGAGTGTTGGTGTAACATGGGCATACCTAGGGAAGCCCATGATTGCTCTCGCAGCTGCATTCTGCACGATCTGAAGTTTCCAAACACTTTTCAAAGGTAGCCCCATGTAGAGAGCATTACAGTAGTCGAACCTCGAGGTGATGAGGGCATGAGTGACTGTGAGCAGTGAGTCCCAGTCCAGATAGGGCTGCAACTGGTGTACCGGGCGAACCTAGGCAAACGCCCCCCTCGCCACAGCTGAAAGATGGTTCTCTAATGTGAGCTGTGGATCGAGGAGGACGCCCAAGTTGCGGATCCTCTCTTCAGGGGTCAATAATCCTCTCCCAGGGTTATGGATGGACAGATGGAATTGTCCCTGGGAGGCAGAACCCACAGCCACTCCATCTTATCAGGGTTGAGCTTGAGTCTGTTGACACCCATCCAGACCCTAACAGTCTCCAGGCACCGGCACATCACTTCCACTGCTTCATTGACTGGACATGGGGTGGAGATGTACAGCTGGGTATCATCAGCATACTGATGATACCTCACCCCATGCCCCTGGATGATCTCACCCAGCGGTTTCATGTAGATATTGAATAGCAGGGGGGAGATGACTGACCCCTGAGGCACCCCACAAGTGAGTAACCTAGAAGTTGACCTCTGACCCCCCACTAACACTGACTGCGACCGACCGGAGAGGTAGGAGGAGAACAGTGCCTCCCACTCCCAACCCCTCCAGCCGGTGCAGAAGGATACCATGGTCGATGGTATTGAAAGCTGCTGAGAGGTCAAGAAGCACCAGGACAGAGGATAAACCCCTGTCCTGGACCTTCCAGAGGTCATCCATCATCCATAATGTGCAGGAAAGCACTCAGAAAATGTCAGAAGGATAGAATATCCATAGATAAGGTTTTTAGAGATGGATTATATGAAAGAATACATTCAGTAAAAATCACAAGGAAGAACATGATAGAACTTGAAGACCCAATTGAATTTGTTTGATAAGAGACAATGATTTGTATAGCAGAATTAAAATTGAAGACAAAGATATGGAAACCTTTATGAGTGTATGTTCTTACATGGGAACATAAACATGCATACTCCTAGAGAGACCATTAGAAAATTTCATTTCAAGTCATAGCTATAAGCGACATCAAAGAAAGAAAAAACATGTTTGGAAGATAAAGCCATAGCATGTTATTCCACGAGAAGAGGAAATCATGCATTAAAATACACTGTCATGTCTGCACAGCTACTTAAGCAATGACTTTATGATGATGATTAGGAGGTATATTAATGGTTTTCTAAAGGTAGGATGGATATATGCAACCTATAGATGAGCAACTGGGGGAGAACAGTTGTCTCTTAAAAGAATGTGGCAGGGAAGACAGCTACTGAATAGGAAGACAAAGGTGGTAATTATTTAAGCACTTCTTTAATATCAAAGTAGTGTTAACTTAACCCTCCTATCATTGATCTCACTGTTTCAAAGAAACTATTTTGAATCATCATTGCCTACTGGATGAGGAATCTATTGATGCGCTTTGCAAAGACATTCAACGAAAGGCAAAGTGGCAATTATTACATTCCTAAAAGCTATTATCCCCAGCCATGCTCATTCTCAGGCCTGCCAAAGAGTGATTGTTCATGCAAGGTAGCTGTAAGAGTAACATATGTTCATATATAACATGAGAAGGTTCAGAAGCTTCATTTTCAGAGAGTCTAACTTAAATATATACAACGTTTTGTTTGAAACATACTAACTTCCATATTGGATCCAGCTGATCAATCCAGGTTCTGCTGTGTAACATTTTGTGACACTGGAAAAATGAAACTAGCATAAACTGGCTTGACAGTTTACATTTTATATAGCTGTATAGGCATAATCAATACTTAGAATGGGGAAAATATAGGTTGGACAATTGTAACTTGTTTTTGGAAGGAGTCATGAATTCTCGGCATGTTGTAGAGCAGAGGATCAAACTAGTGGTGTGAAGTCTAGATGTGTCATATGCAGGTCACACCCATCCCAACTCTGCAAAGGGAAAAATGTCATAAAAGTCATGAGATGGCAATGTGATGCCTCAAGTTTGACACCTGTATTGTAGAGTCATGGGAGAGAGCACTGAAACCAATTGATTTCATAGATTCTTTCTGGAAGAAAACATGCAGACACCTGAAAAAGAAGCATAATCAAATGTCCCTTAAAAAGTAGCATCATCAAGTGCTTCTGTGATAGATAGAAAAATACCTCAAACTTCTCTAGGAAAAAAAAGCATTTGGTGATAGAAGATTCAATTCTCAAGGGAACAGAACTAGCCATCTGTAGACCAATCATTCAATCAAGAGAGGTATGTTGTGTTTCTGGAGCAAAAATCAAAGATGTGGCTAAGCACCTAACCAAAATAATAAATCCCACAAACTATTACCCGTTTGTACTACTAGACGTAGGGACGAATGACATGAAAATGAAGCTGAAAACATATTGGATGATTATGAGCAGCTAGGCAAGAAAGCTATGCAGTTAGGTGCACAACTAGTTTTTTCATCTGTACTTCCAATGAAAGGTAACATCCAGGAAAAGAACAAAACATTCTAGAAGTGAGCCACTGGTTAAAGGATTGGTGTCACTAATAGAACTTTGGATTCCTGGACCATGATCTACATTATCTCCATGACAGGCTTTTGCAAAGGATGGGCTACCCTTCACAAAAACTGGGAAGCTTTGGTCACTACACTACAAAAAAGATGCTAAGACTCTAGAAAGAATGCATAGAAGAACAAAGATGATTAGAGGACCGGAGACTACAACATATGAAGAATGGTTGCAGGACCTGTGTATGACTAGTCTAGTGAAGAGAGGGATCAGGGGTGAGATGATAACAGTGTTCCAATATTTGAGAGGTTGTCACAGAAAGAAGGGGATCAACCTATTTTCCAAAGCACCTGAGGGCCAGACAAGCAATAATGGATGGGAACTGATCAAGGAAATTGTCTAACAGTGAGAACAATCAACCAATGGAACAACTTGCCTTCAGAACTGGTGAGAGCTTCATCACCAGCAGCTTTCAAGAAGAGACCGGACAGACATCTGTCAGAAATGGTATTGGGCCGTGATGGTGAACCTGTGGAACACGGAGCCATATCGGAGGGCACGTGAGGCGTTGTCCTATGTCAGCTCCAGTGCACATGTGCGTGCTGGCCAGCTAATTTTCAGCCTTGGGAAAGGCCATTTTACTCCTGCCGCTGCTTCAGGAAAGCTTCCCTGAAGCCCTGGAGCCTAATGAACAAATCGGAAGTTTGGAAAAACGCACTTCCGGTTTGTTATTATGCTGGGATTTTTGCATTCTGAAGGGTTCAGGGAAACGTCCCTGAAGCTCCAGAAGGGGGGAAAATTGCCCAATAGATGGCAGGAGCTATCTCCATTTCTCCCCACACACTTAGCAGCCTAGGGAACGAAGACAGCTTCTGCCCTTGCATTCCATCCTCCCTCAGCAATAAGAGAAGCTGTGAAAGTGCAGCCAGGATCTCAGGGATCCTCATATATTTCGGGGCTTCTCTCACCCGTGAGCAAGACGGGGAAAGGAGACAGCTTAATAAAGATTTGTCAGTATTAATTTTATATAGTGCCTTACAAAATCGATCCTATTTTTTTGCAATTTATTTTAAAATATATAAACAATTAAACCTGAATCTAGAATCATAGTAAAATAAATTTGTAAAAATACTGATTTTTTTTAAATAGGACCAAATATTTTTCCAACTAATTATGAAACAGAGCATGCAAATATTTTGCGTGTGCAGAGATTAATTTCCAATATGCTACATCCCTTGGGACATTTATACTCTCCAAATAGTCTATCAAAATAACAATTTTAAATACATACATTTTAACGTGCACTTAAAAGAAAAAAAGGGAAAGAAAATAAAATGAGTCATATTCTTTGCACAAATGATCTGTATTGCTCATTTGGTAGTTTATTTCAGTTTGCAGGAAAGGTTTTATTGGTTACACTTGTGAAATATCAATGGCAGCTGAACTTGGAAACTCAATTGAAATAGAAATATTGTGCTCTCATGTGTAAAGAAAGATCACAAAGATTATCATGAGCTCAAAAGGTAAATGGTTCAAAGGGATATTCCAGTAACAGAGTAGGTAAATTAAAATATATGCAAGAGCTTACCAGTTGGAGAAAAATGGAAGCAGCAATTAAGGTAATCAGCAGATTATTTAATATTGCATCATATGAGAATATGTTGTCCTGTTATATGAGGATGATATATTATAGTTTTATAGTTTATACTTTTTCTATTAAGTTGACCTGAAAATGGCAATAAAAAAATAATCCCAATTTAGAACAGATGTCTGTATCCTCAGATATAATATGCATTTGGAGAAGATTACTTCCTTTTATAATATAGAATTTTTATAATTAAAAATTCCTTCTAAAAAGACAAATTATCTTGAGCTAAAATCCAACTTTCTTGTCCTTGGGAATTTCTTTGGGACATAAACAAAAGTCATAAACCTGTGAGAAATTTGACATCTAAAATGCAAATATCCTACAAATAAAGAACATTCTTGGAACTATTTATTGATTTCTGCTATTCTTTTTTTAAAAAAAATATGAAGGCAGTTATAAAATTATATTCAATGTAGGGAAAGAGGCTGATGCATCAGAATCATTTCTGAATCCATTGTTCTTCTTTCAGTCATTTGTCATCTAAATAAGTGAACGATGTAATAAATATTCCAAAGGGGAGATTACCTTTTTATTTATCTTTAAAAGGAACAACCAGGAATTGCTTCATCATTTCTGAACCCTGATAAGTATTTTTAATAGATATGTACCCTCAGCTCACCTTTTACTGGCTAACAATTTAATCTGAATACTAATATAGACACAGAATAAGTGATTGTTTCCTGCCAGAGGTATCTGCCGAAAAAATCTTGGAGTAAAACACTGTCTTTGCCACTCATTGTATCTCTAATTAGAGTGGAAGGAGACAGAATCTTTGCTGGTGTCAGTCTCTGTTTAGCGTGCCCTGGAGCTTGGAGCTCCTCTGGGTATCAAAGTGCCCTAATTAAATGAGGGGTCCGCAATACAGCGCTAAACATCAGAGTGGGAGAAAAAGTCCAGTGTCCTCAGTGCCTTTGAGAATCCATGGCCCACACTAATTACCCATTGTTGAATCGACTTTCCCATTCTGTGAGAAATGAATGGTTTTCCTTGGCCTCCCTTCCCCCTTCACAATATCCTCCTCCTCCCCTTACATTTTATCATCTTTGCTTTGGCCGCCTAATTAATCTTATGGAAATCTCCTGAATCAGATTTCAGCAAGGTTGCCCTGATGTTTATAATTTGATTTGTGATGATAAAAGTGAAGGCACACAGTGATGGAACAGTGTCATTTTCAACCCTCTTGAGAATTGAAGAGGCTATCAATCTTTCCCACGTGCATGGCAAACTGATATCCTAGAAAAATTAACTTCAATTAATAACAGAAGTCCCCAGACACTCAGGGAAGTGGAGATGCTTTGAAAGAGAACCTTCAAAGATGTCTCTGGATTGTCTTTTATATGCAGACTGAGATATGAGAGATTCTCAATGAGGGAATATGCAGAGATTGTTTTGCCCCTTGCTAATTTCCGAGAAATGAGTTAACATTTTATATTTCATTCTAAAAGAAGTTAACCAAATATCTCCAGGTTATATCAGTCCTCATTCATGAGCATTTCACAAAAATTAAGAACGGAAGAAAACTGGTTAAAAACTGAGGTGGATTCCCCTCCCCTTTTTCTTTTCTTTCATTCAACATTACAGAATTATTTACTCATGGTGGCAAGATTTATAAACTAAACAGGATTTTTACACCCACCCCACCCCACCCACCACCACATCCTCACACTCACACCACAAAGTAGTAATGAGAAAGGTCTGGTCATTAGAATCTAATAAAAAGCAGGATTCTGATAAAGAAATGATGTTTCATAAAGAAGTCTACGCTTTTGAGAAGTATTAGCATGTTGGAGTTGTGAGAAACAAATACCTCAGGATTACCTGGGATGAAATTCATGGAAAAATGAAAAACACAAAATATAATAAACAGCTATTTAAATTGTGCATATGAATTTAGTGCCTTTGACACTTTCTGGTAAACAAGATTGGAACAAAGATATAATAAAGCAAATGAGTAATGTATATGAAAATAATATTTATTACCTGGTACAAATTAGAAAGCTCCAAACTATCTAGCAGTGTAGTTAATTTTACATTCCTCATGCTACTCTGATAGATATTTATATAAAAATAACCAGGAAAAAGAATGGGTTAAGTTTATAGCTCCCCACCTTTAACATTCTTGCAAGAATCATCATGGGAATAAAGTCGTGTTTTGCCATTTCTCATTCTCATTACAACCTTTGTTACGAGAATGGGGTATTAGGATTTTAATGCCTCATATAGCCTGTGAATTATGTTAGTGTGCTGTACTTCATTGACCTTTTAAGTATTCTGTAATTTGATTGGCTGGCAATTCCAGTCTGGATCTTGGTTGACAAGCTGTATAACCTTTCAGTGGAAAATATGTAAAACATTTGAGAGGGCAAAGCAGCTGGGTACATCAGCATAGATGACTCTAGTCCACTGGATGCAAAACCAACAAAACAAAAATAAAACAAATGAATATGTCACTCTGATATAACAACAAAATTCAAGCAAATGAGAAATCAGGCCTTTTTTATGTCTTATATTTCAGCTCACATTAAACCTTGAGACTACGTATTTGAAATACAGCCTCATCATTTCAGAAATCAGAATGAGACGCTTTTGTCCTCAATCTCTCTGCTTTGTTTATTTTCTGATGAAGGCAATGCAGTGGTGCAACACCACAATGGAACTGATGGCCAGACATGGTCTGCACTCCAGTGGTTCAAGTCTGACTCTGTGAGACAGAGTGACCTCCCATGTTTGCCAAACCAGCAGTTCAAAACCATGCATTGTTGCAAGTAGATAAATGGGGACCATTAGCTGCAGAGAGCAGAAGTCAGCTCTGGACCTGGCCAGATGTGAGGCAAGGTGAAACAGGCAGAGGAGCCCCAAGACACAGCAACCTAGACTTGCTAGTCAGCTAGTGTTAGCTACTTCGCATTGTGCAGTGCACCAAAGAAGGACAGGCAAGTTCTGAACAGAATGAATTAGTAATTTAGGCTGTCAGAACAGTGTTGTGACTAGTATTTGTAGATTTCTCTGACATTGCCGTTTACTAAATGAATACATTTCCTTATGAAAAGTTTTGGAGCTCTTGCAAATGTGTATATTTTGTGTGCTGCTATTGTTTGTTCTAATCACTAATGGGGGTAAGGTTTCATAATTTTCATTTTAAAATGTCATAGCACTTGCAAAGAAATTATCTTTATTAAAGTATTGCTAATATTTTTCTGGTTTTTCTATACTTCATCTATGGTTACTATTTTTAAAATTTAATTTTTATTGATTACTGCTATATTTGTATAGTTACCAGATGTAACTGCTTCACTTCACCAATATGTCGCTACTTTTAAGCAATCGAAGGCAGTGATGGTGAACTTATGGCTGAGTCACATCTGTTGGCACACAAGCCATTGCCCTAGCTCAGCTCCAATTTTCATGTGTGTGCTGACCAGCTGATTGTTGGCTCGCACAGATTTTTGGATTCCACGGAGCCTCCGCGAAGATTGTTTCAAGCATGATTTTGAAATTAGCTATTATTTTGGTGCTAAAGATAAAAGCTCTGTTAGATCAGCCAATGGCTTTTTTAGTTCAGCATTCTGTATTGTACAACAGCCAGGCAGACTCATCAGCAGGGTAGGAAAGTAATGTAATAGCAATTTTACCTGTTGCATTTAAGGGACACTGCCTATGCAAACAGCTGTCAAGGCTAAATAACTGTTTCCATCTATGATAATTTATTTTACTTGGTAGAAGCACTATTCTTCTTCTTGGTTTTTAAAAAAAGTAAATATGGTATTTATTTTTATTGGTGGTGAATCTACCCAATTTAAAGAATGATGCAGAAGGGCTTAAATGGCCCCTTAATGTTCTTCCTATGTGTGATTTTATCAATCTCTAACATATATCCTCTTATCCATCTTTGTACTATACAACCAAGTTTAACAGATTTATCAGCATTATATTGTGTAGTCAAGGACTGATTTTGAGTTTAAAAATTAGGGTAAATGATGTTTTACATGTAACATGATTTTGTTTGTTTTATTCTGGCCTTCTTTTCTTTTTCCCTTTTCCCTTTTTTATGTTAAAACAATAAAAAAAATATTAATTTGCTTACTCAGTTCTAACTGGAATTCACTGTAAAGTATTTAGAAGTTTAATTATACTCAGAAAACTTCTCATCTGAATAAATGGTTAAGGATTTCAGTATTCAATACATCACAAATGCTTATTAATGTTTTTTCTTTGTGATAGTATGCTTATTAGTAGTAATAATAGCATTTGATTGTTAGATGTTATATTTGCTTATTATATTCCCTTCTGAGGTTGAATCCATTTTAATTTTAAATACAGTTTCAAGAAACAATTTTATCTTATTTAGTACAGAGGGTCCCATATATTTGGTTTATGTTGCTTCTCTTTCCATGTTCACCAAATAAGGTTGGGGAGCTATAAGCAATGTAGCCCTTTGTAATCATATAAAATGTCACCACTCCTATATTCTACAAGTGCTGGATAACTAAGGAAAAGGACCAATGGTGGAATTCAGCCAGTTGACACCATTTCAGAAGAACTAGTAGATAATTTTCTGAACAGTTTGGTGAACCAGCTGGTGGAAGAAATCTCCTTCCAACAGCCTTTTCCCCTGACCTTAGTGGGTTAATCCTGTCAAGAAAGCAGGAAGGAGACCTGATGTGTCCCCTTGCCTTGTTTCTGAAACTGCTGTTTTAACCTTGTTACATTGCAATAATCATATATGGTCTTGGCAGTATGCCCAGATTTTCTATAAACTGAGAGGCTTCTCTGGAAGGTTTTTTTCTTCCTTTGCTGGTACTTTTATTCTGGGGCTTAACTTTCTTAAAGGGAAAGGGTTGTTTTAAGCTTTTTACACTGCTTTAGTGGCTCCTGGCACTGTCTTTTTTGGGGTGTACTTCCCCCATGGCTGTATCCACTCTTTGCTCCTCCATCCCCAATTAAAGATGGGAGGGGGCAATCATGGGCCTCTTTCTTCCCTGGACCTATAATCTTGTCAATATAGAGTGAGATGACTAGTTTTGACTTCTTTGTTTGTTTATTATAAAAAAAGAGGGCTTTGTGATGGAAAAGCTATGAGGTAATAATTTTGGACTGCTGCATTGAGTTAAGCAATGGCTGAGAGGCAGGATCAATACTTCGATTTCTTTTATTTATATGTGGCATTTATTAATTTTATTGTCATCCTGACAAACGTAGCAGGGCAGAGACTTGAACCTACGCCTCCTATATACTTTGTTAATTTGTCTCTTTAGCTCAGCATTTTGTAGCCCAAGTATGCCCACCCATTTTTTGGAGAGTTTAAATGACTTCTCTGTTAAAGGCTTTCACTTTATGAGCAAGAGTTGGCTGCTGATTGTTATCACTGCATTGGTCACATGATCAAAATTCAGATGGTTTACAACTGTTTCACATTTATACCAGTTGTAGTCTCTCAGAGTCATGTAGTCCCCTTCTGTAAAATTTCTGACAAGCAAAGTCAATGGAGAGGCCACATTCACTTAACAGCTGTATCATTAACTTAACAACTGTAATGATTCACTTAACAAATGTGGTAAGAAATGTTGTGAAATGAGGCAAAATTCAGTTAATAAATTTCTCACTTAGTAACATAAGTAACATAAATTTGGGGCTCAATTGTTATAAGTCGAGGAGCGGTTGGGTGAGGAGAGGTCAGGCATGACAGAGAGTGGCAGGGAGGGGAGGGGCAAGACGAGGCCAGGCATGGTGAGGTGAGGCCGGGTAAAATGAGGGACCGCTTGACATGAATGACATCAAGTTGCCTATACCCACCTAGTCACATGACCACCCAGCCAATCATTAGGGGCAGAGAATCAGTTGTTAAATTATTGAATCTCACCACTGAATCTCATCTGGCCTATCTCCATCAAGATCAGCTTCCTTATTCTCTACAATTCCTATGGTCATCTTATATCTACATGGGGCTACCTTTGAAAAGTGTTCGGAAACTTCAGATCATGCAGAATGCAGCTGCGAGAGCAATCATGGGCTTCCCAAGGTATGCCCATGTTACACCAACACTCTGCAGTCTGCATTGGTTGCCGATCAATTTCCGGTCACAATTCAAAATGTTGGTTATGACCTATAAAGCCCTTCATGGCATCGGACCAGAATATCTCCGGGACCGCCTTCTGCTGCACGAATCCCAGAAACCGGTTAGGTCCCACAGAGTTGGCCTTCTCCGGGTCCCGTTGACTAAGCAATGTCGTTTGGTGGGACCCAGGAAAAGATCCTTCTCTGTGGCGGCCCCGGCCCTCTGGAACCAGCTCCCCCAGATATCAGAGTTGCCCCACCCTCCTTGCCTTTCGCAAGCTCCTTAAAACCCACCTCTGTCATCAGGCATGGGAGAATTGAAATTTCCCTTCCCCCTAGGCTTATAGAATTTATACATGGTATGCTTGTGTGTATGAGTGGTTCTTTAAATTGGGGTTTTTTTAGATTATTTTTAATATTAGATTTGTTTACATTGTCTTTTTATACTGTTGTAGCTACCCCAAGTCTTCGGAGAGGGGCGGCATACAAATCTAATAAATAAATAAATAAAATTAATAAAATTAATAAAGAGGAGTGGCCCCCAGAAAAGAGTAAATACCCATAGATGAGAAGAGCTTTGGTCCATCTTGGGTTTCAACCACAGTTTCCTTACATCAGCTATCTTTAACCTTTTCAGCTTTGTGGACTGCAGTGGAGACGGTTCAGTATGAGTGATAATCACATGTGTCACTGGCACAAATGGAGCTTAACACATGAGTGCTCCTGTCTGTCACTGGCACAAATGGAGCTTCACACCCAAGAACACCCACTTGCAACTCACTGTGCACACACGCAGGGCCGCCGATAGACCGGTACTACTGGGAGTGGTGTCACGGGCCCGGCGAAATTGAATAATGGGGGGGGGGGGCGGCGCCTGCCAAAAACTCTCCAACCCCGATTGCGACGAACTCTGCCTCTGTGGAGCTTCTCCGACCGCGGCCCCCACCTTCTTCCCACCCCCGCGAGGAAAGAAGGCAGGGAGGCCGGAAGATAGGCAGGGAGCCGCGGAAGGAGCTCGGCCCTCGGGAAGCCAAGCTCCCCATCGCTATTTAAAACGATCATCCGGATTTTGCAGCCCCGATCAGTCTATCAATTATAGACTCTATCAATTATAGAGCTGTTTTTTTTAATTCCTTTAGACCAGGGTGAGATGACAGTCAGGTGGGCAAAGCTAAGTGAAATTATACGGCGGAATAAAAATAATGGCAACAGGTTGGCAGGTTGGGAAGGCTACGGGAATCGCTTCAGGAGGCAGGGAGGTCTCGAAGACCCAAAACCCAGCCAGTCGCTCGCAGCTGGTCGGCGGAGAGATGCGGCAGCCAAGGGGAAGCGACAACAGCTGCTGCCGTTCTCACTTCAGTTGTTTTGGGTAACCTTATTAACTTTCCCTTCCTGCATTCCTCATGGCTGGGCGCTCTTGGCTTTCCCGCTTCCCAAGCTTGGCCACCGCAGCCAAGCAGAGCCTGAACGAGAGAGTATCTCTCCCCCTCCCTCCCTCCCCCCGCCGCCCCGGCTTCGGTCACCAGCAGCCCAGCCCCCCACCTACCGTTCTACGGGAAACCAATAGGGATACACAGCGCAGCCGCTTCGCTCTTCGAACAAAACGGGAGGCGACTCCGAATGCCGCGCATGTGCCGAGGGGGGGAACAGAGTGGATGCAACTGCCTGCCTCCCCTTTTAAGATTAGGTGCGTCGGACGGGCGGCGGTGCGACCTGCTTGCCACGTCGGGAATATTATGCCTCCTCTTCCCCCTCCCACGACGTATTTGGGAGATTAGCCCGTAAAGCTAACGCTCTCGGAGGAGAATGCAGCCTTCTCCTATCTTTCTAAAATATTTAGAGCTATTTATTTGTTGTTGCTTGTTTGTATATTTTCCCAATTCCCCTAGGGCAGTGTTTCCCAACCTTGACAACTTGAAGATATTTAGACTTCAATTCCCAGAATTCCCCAGCCAGCGAATGCTGGCTAGGGAATTCTGGGAGTTGAAGTCCAGATATCTTCAAGTTGCCAAGGTTGGGAAACACTGCCCTAGGGACACTGGGCCGCTAGCTGTCCAAGGGGGGCGGCAAAACTTTAGTAGACTCGGGTTCAGTTGCAGCGTGGGAAGCCCGGTTTCAGACGGCTTCTTTTAATACGGCACAGATCGAACATGTCAAACTACACTGCTCAAAAAATAATAATAAAAGGGAACACTCAAACAACACATTATAACTCCAAGGAAATCAAACTTCTGTGACATCAAACTGTCCACTTAGGAAGCAACACTGATTGACAATCAATTTCACATGATGTTGTGCACATTCAATTTTGTACAGAAGAAAGTATTTAATGAGAATATTTCATTCATTCAGATCTAGCATATGTTATTTGCGTGTTCCCTTTATTGTTTTGAGCAGTATATTTACTACAATTGCCACTAGTTTTTTCTCATCATTCCTATCATCCATCTCCTCTCACTTATGACTGTATGGCTATAACTTGCTGCTTGTATCCTTAAGATTTTTATTAACATTGATTGTTTCCTTTTTTTTTAATTAGATTTTTTTTAAAATTATTTACAAACATACAAAACATAAAAA
This sequence comes from Erythrolamprus reginae, assembly GCF_031021105.1. Lineage (NCBI taxonomy): Eukaryota > Metazoa > Chordata > Lepidosauria > Squamata > Dipsadidae > Erythrolamprus > Erythrolamprus reginae. The sequence goes on along the minus strand of NC_091955.1, from coordinate 31,974,980 downwards.
GGATAATCAAAACAAGTTTCCTCATTGCTTATTTGACCCCTAAGACAATCATTAAGTGTTGTACCTCATGATTCTTGACAAATATATATTTTCTTTCTTTTTTAAAAAAATATTTTATTGATTTTTAATTTCGAGACAAAACAAAAACACAGACAAAACACAGAACATTAAAAAGGAGCCAAAACCGCTTCATTCTTCTCAGAAGTCTCCAGGATTCTTACAAGTCATATTAAGAGAGAGAAAAAGGTAAATAAAGAGAAAATGTCAGCTATATATAACACTAAACTACAAATTACAGAAATTACATGATTTTATACCATCTGATATAGAAATATACTATTACATAAGTATTCTTTTATATAACCAATCATAAAACTTATACCAAATTTTATTATATTCTGATTCTTCTTGTCCTTTTAACCACCTTGTCATCATATCCATTTCAGCGCAATCAGTAATCCTATTGATTATTTCTTCTTCTTTTGGAATTTCAACATCCTTCCATCTTTGTGCGTAGCTAGCCTGGCTGCTAAGATATGTATTAATAGATATTTAGTTTCTTTTTTAAATTTTTAAAATTTTTGAGAGCGTATACCTAGTACAAAAAATTCTGGAGTCCTTCCCACTTCATCTTGTATATTTTCTTTTATGTGCACTGAGAGCATATGCACCAAAGGCAAATTCCTTGTGTGTCCAATCACATTTGGCCGATAAAGAATTATATCAGCAAGGTATGAGCTGTAGCAATGAGGGAAAGGCAGTGGATTTACTAGGGCAAAGGTGGAGAACACGTGTTTCTCTTAAATTCCCAGCTTTTCCCTATTTGGCTGCCCTGGGTTGGATTTGAAAATTATTTTACTAGTGGTTTCTTGCCCAAACCCCCAAAATTTTAACCATAGATTGTCTACAGTCGACCTCCACATTTTTAAGGAGTATGTAAGCACACCACTGTGCCTACCATCCCTATTGTCCTCTTTTATCGTTTCTTTTTACTTATGTTTTTGCAAACTACTACTATCCCATACCTGTCTGACAAATGGCGGGGGGGGGACACTTAGGCTGTATGGGGCCCCAAAATTCCTGATGGTGGCCCTGCACGCACGTTCTTGCTGCTTGTATGGGCCGGTTCTGAGTGGGCCATAGCCTGGGGGTTGGGGCCCCCTGCCTTATATTATGTTGTAGAGAAACAGTAATCCTCTCCCCTGTTTGTTACTCAGAAGACCAGTAAATGTGACCAAGTGTCCAATGCAACTTACAACTTTTTGATAATTTAAGAGTCCAATTTGACAATACATGTCAGTGTAGAGGTGATGAAGGACTTAATTAGGAGAAATTAAAAATTTAGTATTGGGGAAAACAGACAGGAGCAACAACCCATTTGTTATTCTTATATATTGATCTTTTTTTCATTTATTTATTTATCTAATTTATAGATTTCTCATCTCGCTCTAGGAATTTAAATTAATTGAAGATTAGTTGCATCATGTTGTACTAATTTAGTTCTTAGAAAATATTTCTAAGATTTGTCATTATGTTTCAAAACAGAACAAATCTTTAAAGCCTTCATACTCAACTGTCTTCCCTAAGGCACAGTTGGATGGTTGTTTTTGGCTTTCAGAATCATGCATACAAATAATATGAAAAAACTACATATAAGATTTATATATGGGTATCTCTCAATTTATGACCAGTTGCTTAGTGACCAGCCAAAGATATAGAGGGATTTATAATCCAAATTCAAAGTCCATACATTCACCATCCCCATGATCACATGATCACACTTTGGGTCCTCAGTCATTGTCTTGCACTGTTGACTATTTGCAGTATCCCATGGTCACATGATCACAATTTATGATTTTTCCCCCCACAATTTTGATATTTTGAATCAGCATTTACTTCCAATTTCTGGAAAAAGTTGCAAACAATGAGTTCATTTATTGATCATGATATTCACTTAATGACCACACCATTTGCTTTAAGAACACTACATTCAGTCAACAACTGCCTCCCTAAAGGTAGTAAAATATCAGAAGTCATATGGTGGGCTGCTTTACAACCATCATGATTTACAACCAAAATTGCAGGATCAATTATGGTAATAAATCAAGGACTATTTATAAAATGCCTGTTACTCTTGTAATCATTTGTATTTCAGAATATTCCTATCCCATGGCACACTAAAAAAACACCACTGTCTACTGAATAAATTAAACTGGCATGAATCAGATATGCCCAGAAAGACATCCAGAAAAGTGATGTAAGTCCTGATTCTAAGCATATTTGAAAAATGTTGTTATTCATAGATAGTATCACTGATGATATATGGTTTTATCTGTAACAGTTTTTACAACTTTCCTTTCTAGACCTTATATAATAATTATTATATAATAATATTTTATTATTATATTTGCCCTTTTTGTTCAATTTAAATTTCATAGTTTTTATTACTTGTAGATTATAATGAATTAGGTATAACTTATTGAACATTTAGAATGCTCAGCTAATTAAGTACATTTAAAATTAGTTTCTTCATTTTCTCAGCGATGAAGATATTTTTAAGAAAGTATTTTTTTAATCCTAAGCAATACATGATCCTGCACCCACAGTGGGTGTTTAAGGAGTAGAAATAGTAAGGTCCCTACTAGTAGATTTTGAACCAGTCAGTTTCTCTCAGAGCTCTGAATGAAAGGCAGGAAATAAATCTAATAAATAGATAAATTTCAACTTATAGATATACAAAGATGGAGAGTCATTATTGGCAAAAATTAAAATCATATAGGAAACTCAATTTTTAAAACTCAGTTTGAATCTTTATCGAGTATAATATTCATTAAAATGACAGCTGGAATTAGAAAATAGGAGAACGTAGCAAAATTTCCTTCAGTGACCTCTTTCAAATGCTAGTAGTTAGTTTTAAATATCATCTGACTTATCAGTAATTGTTCATTACATGATCAGAAGCTTCTGTCGCTCTTCGGGTTTTTTTTTTTTTAAAAAACCCTGCAATTATCATTTTAAAATGGGGTCTGGCTCTCTTTGGCAAGTTTCTGGGCACTGCTAGAACCACTGGATGTGATTAGCTTTCATCTTAGATAATATTATTTGAAACATTTGCTCTTTAATAAAAAGGAGACATGGTCATATAATAAATGTTATCTGTTTAATAAGATAATCATCCCATTTCATGTATTTCTTATTAGAGCGCCTTTCTGTCCTTCAGAAATGACCTGAAAGTAAATGAGTAATAGCATTACCTGTTCATAGACTTGTACTCAGTGGTGTTAAACATTCCAGTTACCCATTTTCTGCTTTTTGGGAATATAAGACAGAATACAGAGAAAAATAAATATGGCCTTCACATTTGGATATTAATGGGTGTTCCAACATTTTTTTTAAAAAATCAGGGGATTCACAAGTATCAAAAAAGTCAAGTTGGTGGCTGCAAACATATGACCAAAACATTGTGCCTTTTATCCATGCATGTACCATATTCTTTGGTGCATAAGACGCACCTTTTCCTCCCTAAAAGAGGCTGATAATTATGATGCATCTTATGCTCTGAATGTAGCTTTCTTCCCCAGCCCTAATTAGCTGCTAATGACCTTCCCAGCTCTTACCTTGCATGCTCTTTCATTGTTTCTCTCTGTGAAGAATGTTTTTCAAGCCCTAAGTATTTGCAGGGTTTGTTCCATTACTTTAACTCCAGCTCTAACCAGGTGCTAATGATGTTCCCAGCTCTTACCAGCTTGCAAGCTCTTTCATTGTTACTCTCTGCCAAGAATGAATTCCAAGCCCTGTCTTTAATTTTTTTTCATTCTCTATTTGCTCCAAATGTTTCTTTCCAGCCATAACCAGGTGCTAACAATGTTCCCAACTTTTACCGGCTTGCAAGCTCTTTCGTTACTCTCTGCCAATAATGTATTCCAAACCCTGTCTTTACTTGCTTTACTTGCTCCAGATATTTCTTTCCAGCCCTAACCAGGTGCTATTAATGTACCCAAGCTCTTTCATTGTTATTCTCTGTGAAGAATGTTTTCCAAGCCCTAAGTCTTTGCATGTTTTTCTCCCATTAGTCTAACTTGCTACAAACATTTCTTTCCAGCCCTAACCAGGTGCTAACAATGTTCCCAGCTCTTACCGGCTTGCAAGCTCTTTCACTGTTACTCTCTGCAAAGAAGAATGTTTTCCAAGCCCTAAGTCTTTGCGGGATTTTTTCCATTGCTCTACTTGCTCAGACTGTTTCTTTCCAGATGCTAATGATGTTAATAATGCTAAATGAAGCTCTTACTGGCTTGCAAGTTCTTTCATTGTTACTCTCTCAGAATAAAAAACATTAAGCCCTTAACCAGTGGATAAAATAATGTACTGAAGCTGACCAGACTAAAGACACTAGCCAGATGAATATCTGGTAAGCAGATCCTTTCCCCTATTTTCCTCCCAAAAAACTAAGGTGTGTCTTATATTCCATTGCATCTTATACTCCAAAAAATGTGGTATGTGTGTTGTATGTAAAAATACAGTTAGGTATCAATTATGTTGCAGAAGCCTCTATCTTAACTTTTTGGATCAGTACTTGGACAAAGCTATCTACTTCACTATGGGCTCTGAGAAGCTCAATTCTGGTGAATCCTAATTATAGAGATAGGTCAAGAATAAAGAAGTCCAATATTAATGGCAATGGTGTAAATGATTCTTCTGTTTTGGAATATTTCTCTCTTCTACCTTAGCATTTTTCAAGCCTTTTTTATTACCTGTTATTAGAAATGTTATTCTGTGAGATCAATTACTACTTCAAAGTAATGGCAAGCAAGAGCTGATTCAGGCTGCATTTTCCAGTTAGAGGAGCAGCTTAGTGCATCTTATCTTCAGGGATTGATAAAGCACAAACCCATCACAAATTGATCAAATATTGTGGTAGCCTTAAATTTAGATGAATGAGGCTTGAAGAAAGCAGTGTTAGTGGGGAAATTGATATTTCAATACATTTCAAGGGTTTAGGATGGTCAAAGGAGTCAACAAAACAAGATGAGTAATACAGCTAGTGTAAGATTGTAAAGTGGCTTCTGTTTGAAAAATGGGATTTCTTCTCATTTTACTCTTACTCTCCACCTCATTCACCCATGAGGAGGAAGGATCTCAAAATGCCACAGAGAAGATTGGAGAAACAAGAATTCAAACAAGAGTCCTCAGAGAGGGGTTGCATAGAAATCCAATAAATAAATAAATTCCACTGACAGATGTAATTCTACCAGAACAACATCACAGTATACACTATTGTCAGGGGTATGCTCCTCATTGTAGTAAAATTCTCATTTCTTGAGCCACAATGTCTGCCATGCTAAAAATAAAGTTAAAGATTGTCATCCAATGGTCATCTGTTCGATTACAAATGCCCATCTTAAAAATAAGTTTGAAAACCTGTTTGTTGAAAGGCCTAAGTACAATCTGGAGATAGTGTCTATAATGTATATCCTTTTGATCTTCCTGCAGGGACAAAATTATAAGCAAAGAACAGTATTGATATTCAGCCAGTTCCCACCAGTTCTACCGAACCGGTTAACTTTGTATGCAGTTTGGCAAACCGGTTGAATCACCATGCATCTCATCCTTGACCCTCCCAGGCATTGTTCACCTCAACCAGTCTCTCCTGAGGCCTCTTTCTTTTGGCATCTTGGCATTCCTGTAACCACCCCTTCCACATCTCCTCTAAGCAAGTGACATCCACACAGGTGAAATCCCAAGGCAGCTCTGACAAAGCACTCAGCGGGAGGGGCTGGAGCTACTAAACAGCTACTAAGGGCCTGAAGGACCCCATCTATCACCAGGTATCCTAGTGGATGGTGAACGAGGTCACAGCTGGGGCTCTTCAGCAGACAAGAGGCTTCGCAGGGGGCCAATCTAAGGTCCAGAACTGGCTCTACCCTAAGGAGGTTGAGTGGTGTCAATGGAAATAGAGGCTCAGGCCCAGCCTCCTTGCAGCACTATGTTCTTTGAGCTGCTTCTGGGGCTTCAGGGCTACCTGGGTGACATCTTCATGTGGGGCCCCCTTTCCCCTTCCCTCCCAGCTAATCCTTACCTGATCTGAGAAGGTAAGACCGATGGTGGGGGAGGGACACCAGCAGTTCTGGGCCTGCTGTGCTCAAACAAAGGGCAGGGCACCTGTGGTGGGGACACAATGAGGCTCAGCCATTTTTCAGGCCCAGCTCTCCCACAACCTGACCGAGTAGGCAGTTGAGGTTTGGCTGATAGAAGGGTGATGCGAGCAGTGTAACCTCACAGACCCTGGCCACCCCCATCTGCTGGCAGCTCTCAGCAGGTGCAGAGAGTCATTGCAGAGGTAAGATAAGGGCTGGGGGACAGCCCAGCCTTCCTCTCTGCCACCAGCACAATAGTAATAGCAGGGTAGGCAAGGATAGGGGGTTGCAGCCATCCAGGAAAGCCGAAGCTCACAGAGATGCAGAGCCCCCTTTAACCAGCCTTGCCGATCGGCTGTCCAGCATTTCTGAAATCAACTTTGGAGCTGGTTGGGCAAGGGCAGCCTGCCACATCCAGGCCCAGCAGAATCACCTGAGCAGTGATCCCAGCTCCCATTGCCTCTTGAGCCAGCCAGCCTAGCCCGAGCCCGCTGGGCACTCCTGGACAGTCTCCCAGGGAGCATGCCTCTCTCTACATCTCCTACCTCCCTAGGAGACCTGCATGATGCCACGGAAAGTGAGGCCCTCCTGGATGGTCACTTCACTTGCACGCTTGGCATTGTGCTTTCCCAGCACAGGGAAGTAGTTGAAGCGGCTCCATGGTGACCACCAAGAAGTGCAGTGAAAGCAGCTGTTTGTTGGAGTAACATTTTGCAGAAGCTAGCCCACCCAGATACAATTGGCCAGAGAGGAGCTCCAGGGGCAGGAGCCTGTAGCTTCAGCAGGCCAGTGGCAGAAAGACTGTAATACCTGCCCTCCCAGCTTAGATGCAAATGATGTCTGTCTGTCTGTCTGCCTGCCTGTCTCTCTCTCTCTCTCTCTCTCTCTCTTACACACACACACACACACACACACACACACACAAACACATAATAATAATAATACACAAACAAACAAAAGTTACCCCCATAATTACTACTCTTTCTGAGAAAGACTTATCATAATTTTGGTGATCTGGCTTCCTCTTCTGGTGGACCGATGCTTGAGATTTCTGGCTTCAAGTGCTGGTTGTGAACCTCACTTTTGTCTGCAATAAGGCCACATTCACATATGATTTAATAAGAGGAATTCATGCAGGACCTTTAACTGCATATTATGGAGACCTGGTTAAATGAAAACACGTCTGTTTGTTGTTTTGTGTTGTGTTTCTGTTTTAAAATTTCAATTAAATTTTTTTCAAAAAATAAATGGAAACACTGTTGCCAGAGTGAACAGTCCAGTTCAGATTCGGATTCAGATCAGAGCTGGGTTCCTCCCAATTCAGACTGGTTCGCCCAAACCAATAGTGACCCGCTGGTGATATCATGATGACATCACAGAACTGGTCTGTCAGTGCTGATCCATAGGCACTGCCACCTTTTAAAAAAAAATCTGATTTTTTAAAAATATTTTTCTAATTATTTTTTGTTTTTTGTTTTTCTTTGGCACATGTGCAAACTGAGTTTCTGGCACTATGCATGTTGTCACATCTTGGTTTTGGCTTTTTTTAAAAAATTGTTTTACTTTTTGTCTGTGCACCTGCATGCACCCATGAGGCACACAAACACAGTGTGGAGGAAGAAAACCAGCAGCAAGGTAAGTTAAAACCCATCCCGATTCAGATTCTATTTATATATCACCTTTATTTTATACACTACAAAAAGGTTCTCTCTCTCTCTCTCTCTCTCTCCCCTCCCTCCCTCCTTCCCCCTCTCAATTTCTTTCTCATTTTATCTCTTTCTCTGTGCAATGTCTAAAATTTAGGACTTTTACTGGATGAACTATGCTGGATGAACTATGGACTGAGTCACTGTAGGCAAAGGAAGTGGATGAATAATAATCATGCTAATAACTTTAATAAACAAGCAGATAAACCAGAACCATGGTGCAGGTGAAGAAGGAGCGAAGAGGAAAGCTACCCCAGTAGGGGATGGGACAGAAGGGCTGGGACGAAGACTAGGCCTGTTTCAGCCAAGGAGAAAGGACAGTGCCCAATGTCTGGGGGCAGAATACTGGGGACCAACTAGGCGTGTCCAAGCAGAGGAAGCAAACAGTTCCATTCCAACTCATTGAGAAATGGAAAAATATTTTCTAAAGTTGACGTGGCACAGGCTGACCAACAACTGCCTGTAGACACAGCCATAGCAAAACCTAGACCATAGTTATGCACAGGGGGCCTTCAAATGCAACTGGCTGTAATTTGGAGTCTGCATGGCGCCGAGATTGTTCCAAAGTATGATGGAATGTTTATTACACAGCATTCTTAGGGTAGTCCCCTATTTCAATGATGTGCTCATCTCACGGGACTCAGTAGATCAATTGATAGACTGTGGCTGCATGAAGTATTACAGAGATTCAAAGACTCTCTAGCCTCAAAGTAAAAATGGACAAGTGCAAAAGGATGATCATGATGATTGTTATTGTTATTGTTGTTATTATTATTGTTGTTGTTGTTTATTAGATTTGTATGCTGCCCTTCTCCGAAGACTTGGGATGGCATACAAATTGGGGTCACCAAGGTGGAATTCCTGGGATTCCTGATTGACAGGCCTGGTATTGTACCAGCAAATGAAAAAAATAAAGCTATAAAAGAGGTGCTAACCCCCAAGAATAAGGCAGAATTGCAGGCATTCCTGGGATTACTAAATTTCTATGTAATTTTCTTAAAACAGAATGCAACGGTTGCGGAGCACCCCCTAGACTCCTGTGAAAGTTGACCATATGCACTTAGGAACAAAAGGAAGTGAACACTTTTGTCACCTTAAAGGGATTATTGTCTTCACAGCATACTCATGCAGTATAATGATACCCTCCCTCTATTATTAACATGTGATACTTCACCTTTTGGAGTGAGGCCATTGCCCAGTACCTGAATTCATGGAGGACCCTGCACCTGTGGTTGAGATCCTATTCATTGATATAGAGGAAACTGGTTCCATTCCAATGAGGGACATTGCAGAACACACAGAAAAAGACAAGGTACTCTCTAAAGTTTTGAACTGGGTGTTGAGGGGATGTCCACAGGAGGATGAAGGGGAAGAATTTAAAACATTCAAAACAAAACAGATTGAACTCTCAGGGCTTAAGAGCTGTTTGTTATGGGAGGAGTGAGTTGTTATCCCCTTAAGTCTTTGAAAAAGGGTACTAAGGACTCTCCACATGGGCCACCCACAGATGATATATATGAAGGAATTAGCAAGGAGCTATCTGTAATGATTGAAATTAGATCAGGACATTATGAAATGAGTGGCGACCTGCCAGGAAAACAGACCCTTTCCACCTAGAACCATGCCATTAGTAGGAGACCCCAAAGACCCCATGGTTCAGAGTCCATATAGACTTTGCAGAGCCTATGGTGAGACAAAAGTTCCTCATAGTGGTGGACACCTATTCAAAATGGCTGGCAGTCATCCACATGATATCATCAACAGCAGAAGCCACTATCTGAGCACTAAGAAAGCTGTTTACGACCCCTAGTGTTGGACAATGACCCACAGCTGACAGCCAGGAACCTAGAGTTGTTCCAGACCACCTCAACATAAGACATGTCTTCGTCTTGTCATTCAGTCTGACTAGCAATGGCCAAGTAGAACGAATCATGAAGATGACCAAAGAGACTGGCTAGAATGGGCCCAGGAGGCACAAATTGACCAGTTTCTATTGGCACAACATATCACTCTGTCTGTTGGCATCAACTGATGCCTGGAGAAATGTTAATGGAACAAAAGCTGAGGTCCAAGCTGGACAGACTCAACTCCACCTATATATAATACAGAGACATCTCTAGAGTCACACAAACTAATGAGGACACTAGCTGTGGGGGACTTGGTTTTTGCCAAGTATTTTACTGGGGATCCCAAGTGGGTAAGTGCCACCATAATTGGAGTCACTGGTCCCAAATCCTATTCAGTCAAGCTGGACAATGGTCAAGAGTGGTGAAGGCATATTCACCAACTCAGGAGCCACATTGGATAGTTCTAACTTCACCAACCAGAACCAAAATGGAAACCACAGCAGAAAACCAGGAGACTCATAGGTCTCTGCCCTGTGGATATTCCAATGCCAGTCAACTAGACGTCCATGATGAGAGCCCTTGCCCTAGCTGCAAGATACCAAGGAACCCTGAATTCAAGCCCAGAGAGGGAGCACAATCTCCTATTTGCTGCTGCTGGACCACTGTGAAGTCAGTCAGGATTGGGGGACGACAAAGCACAGAATTCAGCTGCCACACCTGGAGACCTGTTGCACATATTTCCACAACGTGGAGAAGGAACAGCAACAGGCATGTCCGCTCCAGTTGAAGGCTCCCAACGAACTGAATCACGCAATTTTAGTAGGACTATCAGGTGTCTTGTGTACTTAAGGGACTACAGGACTTACATAAGTCCCTGATTGTTCCAGAAACTAAGAGGGGAGGGGTGTTACATACCGATGTATGGAGTAAATTTGCATAGTCACTGTTGATTGGCTGACATAGTGGCGGCAGAAATAAACTGCTGTCACTGGCCGGCTGGTTTCAGGGAAGCCCTTAAAAGTGGCTTCTCTGCAGCTTGCTGAAAGTCCATTTCTAGTACAAACTGATTCAATAAAAGTTCTATGTCTCAACTTTTCATTCTTGCACAAATCTAACACTTTATCTGCCCATTTATACTAAGAGGGGGAAAATGTAGTTACAAGTATAATTTTATGGGCCTGCAGAAAAGCTGGCTTGTTTTTAGAATGGGCAGCAAAGAGCTAAAGAGTTTAACCAAATATTTCCCAACAAGTTCAATGGCCATTGGAATTTGTTTAGAAAGTCTGTGCAGGACCACTGAAATCTCCCCTGGTTCAATGTTGCAATTTTCCACTATACTAAGCAATCAAAAGTGCTGCCTCTACTGGAGCTCAGGGTTTGTCTCCAGAGGCCTGCATAGTTGACTGAAGCTGGAGGGACTGAAATGGCCATTTTATGAGGGTTTAAATGCTTTAATCTTGCTTGCTATTTTAGTGAGATCACCAGAATCACACATTAGAACTAAAGGCTGACTCTAAAGCTATCATGTTGCCAGCTCATCTAACCAGATAAATGCCCAAGTGTCAGAGGTCACACACAATGTAAATTCATGGAATCCATGATTCACAAAGCAGCTCTGACAGGAGTTTTATACATAGTGATGAATACAATAAAAGCTGTGAAAATGAACTGTCAGTGCTTAATTTAAATTTTCCATGCTTCATCCTTCCTAACCATTTATTTGATATTCCAACTACGGAACAACACTACATGACAGGAGGCATTGTCAATTGGAAAGGGAGAGGTAAATAGTTCCTTTTGGAGGCTCTGAATTTAGGAAAGGACCTCTCCAAGTAATGACATTATTGATAGAGAAAAGCTACTTAGATCTTATTGGCCATTCATTAATGTGGCTAATTTTCTTAAACCTAAATGGAAAATTAATTGAATGTCAAGTGTTCCCTTAGCGAATAGACCTTGTGATGAAAAAATGCAACTGCAAAATGAAGTTGAATCCTGACAAAGATAGAATAATTATAGAGTCAGTTTATGGATCTGGGAGCTGCATTTCCCCTTTAGAAAGCAGAAGTATACTATGGGGAGAAATACATATTATTAAATCTTATTGGTGAACTGATTGTACAACTCATCACAGATGTTTCAGCAGATGTGGTCATTTCTAGACTTCTTCTGGGGTAATTTGGCCACAGTGATCCCAGTTCTGATCACTTCCCATTAAACATTATATTATATGAGGTTTCTGACCATGAATATTAATTTGAAGCTTTGGTCCACTTTTGGCCCAAGAAAACATAACTCTGAAAATTTATAATGCTCCTTATAAACCAATCCTAGAAACTAACAACCTACTTTCAAACAAGCAATTTGGCTTCAGGAAAAAATGATCCTGCAATCTAAAACTACTATGGACCTCAAAATGTGACTAGGGCAAAACTATCGACACAATTTATATAGATTTTTGTAAAGCCTTTGACTCAGTGGTTCATGATAAACTATTTCTGAAACTGAAATCCTATGGCATCTCTGGCCCCCTGCATAACTGGATAACTGCGTTCCTGTCAAACAGACAATAAGTGGTCAAAATAGGGAATGTCGTATCTAATCCCATTCCTGTTAACAGTGGTGTACCCCAAGGCAGTGTACTAGGACCAACACTCTTTACACTCTGTATAAATGACCTTTGTCATCACATTACAAGCAACTGTGTTCTCTTAGAAGATATGTAAAACTCTTCAACACCACCAATAACTCTGCTATTCTCCAGGAAGACTTTGCCTCTGTATCAGAATGGTCAAACATCTGGGAACTCCAAATCTCAACCAACAAATGCTCTGTCCTACACACTGGCAAAAAGAATCAGAACACCAAATGCAAGCTAAATGGACAAGACCTTCAGATGACCCTCACTCTGTCAAAGATCTTGAAATACTCATATCAAATGACCTAAGTGTCAAAGCTCACTGCAACAACATCGCCCAAAAGGCTTCAAGAGTTGTTAACCTCATCTTACGTAGCTTCTTCTCCGGTAATATCATACTACTAACCAGAGCATACAAACATTCGCCACACCAATCCTTGAATACAGCTCATCTGTCTGGAATCCACACTGCATATCAGACATAATTACAATAGAAAGTGTCCAGACATACTTTATTAGAAGAGCCCTCCACTCCTCTACTCACAATCCTGGGTTTAGAAAGCTTAGAACTACATCACCTTCAGCATGACCTATATATAGCTCATAAAATTATCTGCTACAATGTCTTACCTATCAACGACTACTTCAGCTTTAACAACAACAATGCACGAGCACACAACAGATACAAACTCAATATGAACCACCCCAAAATTGATTGTAGAAAATACAACTTTAGCAACACAATGGTTCATGCCTGGAACTCACTATCTGACTCTGTGATTTTGTCACCAAATCCCCAAAACTTTACCCTTAGACTGTCTACTATTGACCTCACCCAATTCCCAAGAGGTCAGTAAGGGGCATGCATAAGCACAGTAATGTGCCTACCATCCCTGTCCCTCTTATCAGTACCCATCCTATGTATATAAACAATGTTATATCTACGTATATTATAAATACGTACTTGACAAATAAAAAAACAAAACATAAAAAAGAATACTTAATCATTTGCTTGTACTCTATCTACAAACCAAAGCAAAAGAACAAAGATAAATTAACAACGTATCAGATCATCTCCATATATGATAACGTTCTTTTATCTTGTTATTATCTAGATAATAGAATTAGTTAAATATAGAATTTTTCAATTGAGATATTTTGAATCAATGAATTTTCTTGAAATATTTATACCATTCTCTTTTTTCATATTCAGGAGTGCTGTACCGGGTCACTATATCAGTCTTATGAGTTGGCGTGACTGACAATTAGCTAAGCATTTAATAGAATTGCTTGAGCAGTATGAATGATTTCTGAGAGATTTTTTGCCTCATTTTTGCAATGTTAATATAATCCAAAATACATGGTAAAAACATGTGAGGGAGAAAGGGAATATATCCAATTCTATGGGATTCTATCCTCTCATCTATATATTTTGAATGCCCATACTTATGTACTTTGAATACCCGTAGAATTCCCACAGATATTGGTGTGAGGAAACAGTAGGATTGCTATTGCTTTTGCAAAAATGAAAAGAAACAGCTTTGTACATAACATGCAAAATTAGTAAAATTAATCCATCATCCATTATTTATTGTAACTAGGGCAGCGCAAACAAAGCTCACTAATTACTTAACTTTCAAATGCTGCTGAGACTGTATCATCCACTGGCACCAAGTTTATTGTACACTTCCTGAACCTGCCACCAAAAACATTTCAAAATCTGATACTATAGACAGGTCAGTGACCCCCTTTGAAACAGCACTTTAATTCAGTATTGCATTTGAAACGTCTTGACATTTTCTCTTGCTGACCTGATTTTCAGCATCTCTGTGAATCATGCTGAAAGGGCCTATTCAACAAGTCTAAAATGGTAAAATATCTGTAACCTGCTATCAAAAAAACCTTTCTTTCTTCCTTTCTTCCTTCCTTCCTTCCTTTCTTTTTTCTTTCTTTTTTCTTTCTTTCTTTCCTTATTTCTTTCAATTTTTTCTTTCTTTTTCTGTAAACACAAGATGTCTCTAGCAATATGATATAATAAGATGGTTACCATCGTGCAGACAAACACAATGTTATCTTATTGTAACAGAATGGCTTACTTAATGTTTTACTTACTTAAAAGTCGCCCCGAGTCTGCAGAGAGGGGCGGCATACAAATCTAATAAATAATAATAATAATAATAATAATAATAATAATAATAATAATAATTAAAACAATGATACTTATTGTGTAAAGCTGTATTTTCTAAAGCTTCATGGAGGTCTATCAGTCAAGGTAGGACATATCATTATGTTGATATAACCTAATCATGATTTAATAATAATAAATTGCTTATGACACATTGTACCTACATTATATATCTTGTTGAATCTAAGCAAGTGGTCCTCAACCTTTTTGGCACCAGGGCCTTTTTTCATGGAAGACAAGTTTTCCACAGTAGAGGGAGGGGAAAGTGGCATTAGGATGATACACAGCGAAGCCTACACTGGAGGAGGCTTTCTTTTGTTCCACCCAATCATATGACCACCCACTCATGTCTAACCAGCTGGTCATTTGGGCAAGGATCTGGTTGTTAAATTATTTGAATCCCACCTGGAGAAGAAACAATCCTAATAGCCAACTCTACATAGATCAATGCCACTTTGCAAAGAAACTTGAAGTGTTCAACCTCCTCAGTTTGTGAAATTTCAAGCAGAAAAAGCCTTTTAAACACACACAACAATCACACACATAAAACCAGACTGCAAGAAGCAGGCAGGATGTGTTCAAAACACATGAGGCATCATTGAACATACAACACTGGTATCCATCTGGAATGGATGATGGAGGGTCATTCTGAATCCAGGTGTTTTAGTATCGGCTCAGTGAAAAAAAGTATCTTCAATCTTTCAAATGTCACTTATCATTTCATGGTCCATTTTAAGGGTTGACCACGTTTTGGCTTTCTCCACCTTTGGTCTTAGTAAATTAGTAATAGGCAGTGCAATTTGGGCAAAAGCTGGGATGAATTGGGAGATAGTGATAGCAAGAAGAGGAAGGCAGGATCTGAAGTTCCTGCTCAAAAATGTTAGGTTAAAAGTTGTGGAAATTCTTTCTCTTTATCCACTCCAAGGCAAGCCAGTCCACAGATGCAAAGTTATTATGAGAACCTTGAGCTGAGAAGATGATAAGAAGTTGTTCTCAGGAACAGCTTGCACCTTACTCAGAGGTTGAGATAAAAAAGATGGCCTCAGGCTTATCCCTCCCCCTCCCATTCCCAAGAAGGTACATCAAAGTAAAAAAAAGACAAGAAATTGGAAAAGATTATAAAATGGCACCCAAGTTTCTTCCCACCAGAATGGCAGCATCTCAATAGGGATCTATTAGGATCTGACACAATGGTAGCTTGACCATCCATGTCCAGGAAACTCATATATAAGATTCTTTTTCTGTCAACTGAAAGAAAAGACTTCCAAGGACACCGGTATTATATTATTTAGATTTCTGATAACAAAGTTAATAAAGACGTTATAAAAGGATTCCAGAGAATGCTGTGCTCAAAATTCAAGCCTGTGCTCACAGAGAATGCTGTGCTCAAAATTTATACTGAAATCAATATTTAAAGATTTGAATTCCTCTTTCTCCTGTCTACACATCCAGTGGGCTGAAGCCATTTCCCTTGGGACATAAGCAGTTATTTCTACCTGTCTCTTATTTTGCTGTGGGACTTATC
This sequence comes from Erythrolamprus reginae, assembly GCF_031021105.1. NCBI lineage: Eukaryota > Metazoa > Chordata > Lepidosauria > Squamata > Dipsadidae > Erythrolamprus > Erythrolamprus reginae. The sequence goes on along the minus strand of NC_091955.1, from coordinate 31,958,945 downwards.
TGCTGTTAGAGTTGTAATCATGTCAAAACTTGTTCTCACAGAATAATTTGTATCCTGGCTGAAGCTTGCAATAGGCGTTCCTAGTAGGGTATAAGAATATCAGGAACAGCATGCTTACAGCGATTAAAATATGTCAAAACATCATTCTATGAACTGCACAACATTTTTGCAGACTCCCAGCATGCATGTATCTATTGTTGGCAAGAAAGAATTATTGATGCAGAGTGAGGAAAAACTTATCAAAGCTAAGCACCAGCAGATTGATCTACAAGGATAATTTTGCCCTTTTGTTATTTGTTACATTTAATTCTGTATATTTATGTCCGTGAATACAAACCTGACAGCTCAGTAGTATAAAGAGTATAAAATGAGGAACGGAAGAAAAACACACACAACTAAATTGGTTTTAAGAAGTGACTATGAAAGCACAATCACTTCTTAAAGAACTTTTATCCTCTGTGTACCAACAAAGAATCATATGATAATAACTCATGCTAAAAACACACATGTAAAAAATAAAACAAAACATATCCTACTAAAGTATGGTTATTCTGAGCATCTTTTAGACAGCTACAGTAATTTATTTTATATATCATATAACAACCAAGTATAGGAACAATAGAAAAATGAGCCTATTGGAAGCATTACGATTCTTATGACACTATGACATAGAACAAAACTAGTGTCTCAAATGAATTAAAAAATTGTTTCTAAATTCACATTTTTTCACATCCTTCCCTAATCTATACAGATGTGTACAGAAGATCTTAGCAGGAGGCTGTACTTAGCCTGAAAAGGCTAACCAGGACCAGATTATATTAATCTCTAGATGGGAGACAATCAATGAATCCTTGAGCTGCAGGCTAAATTAGAAAGTTAAGGAAACACCCCAGAAAAGAGAGTGGTGAACTAAATCTGTACTATTGCCAAGAAGATTAAGTGGACATCCGTATGAATGTCCGTGGGAATTTCCACAGGAATAAAGTGCCTGAATTATAAAAAGTTTCAATTTACAATTACTATATTACTATATCACTACTTAAAAATTCAAAATGCATTTTTCAAAACCCCATTAAACAAAAATAAAAATGGGAAAGTTGAAAGGATCATGTTTTGTGGTAGGAGGGAGAGAGAAATAATGCTTGGCTCTAAGTCAGATCATTAGTTGATCAGTTCAATATTATTCACATTAAGTGTTACCAACTCTTTCAAATGTTGAAAAATCCTACCTGGAGATACTCAGAACTGAACCAGGAATTTTCCACATGCAAATAAAGTATTATATCAATGAGCAATGATCTTTCTTCAAGGAAAGGAAGGAATTCTATAGGAACCCAAATACATGACCTTAGAGATGAAAAGCCATATGTTCCTGAATTAGATCTTAAAGTTATATGACAAAACTAAGGCAAATATTTGTAAAATGCAATATATTTGTTGCAGAATATGTTGCTTGAGGCTTGTTTGTTCTTTTCTGATTTTCTGAAGCTGGTATAATAGGAAAGATATACATCAATACTTATTTTGGTTTCTATTTATACTGGCCATATCTTTCACACAATTTTTCTTTTCTTTCTAAAAAAATAATTTCATGCTTGTACTAGATGACATGAAAACTCAACAGAGCTTACTTCAAAGCAGAACTTTAGATGGGAAAGTCCTGGGTTGACACTATTGTTTTGGCAATATCATCTCATTGTAATCTTGCCAGTTTGTTTTTGCAATCCATTAATTCATTGCTTCAGAGTTAAGCATCCTTCAACTATGGCAGGGGTCAATTAGAAACTGAACTGCATAGCTGTAGGTGAGCTGGAGGCATGTCTTCCACCTCCAGGCGTGTGGTTAGTATGCAGGGGTGGCAACTGGGGCAGGAGAGCAGTGGGGCAGAAACTGTCTTGCCCAGTGCAACTGGCTTGCCATTCCTGAGCTATGTGTCCTTCCTCCTCTTTTCCTCCTGCTCCTTCTGCTACTGCTTCCTCCTCCTCCTCTTCCTGGTCCTGCTTCTTCTTCCTTTTGCTACCTCTTTTTTTCTCCTCCTCTTCTTCCTCACTTTCCTCCTCTCCCTCTCCCGGCACACCAGTTGGGCTCATTTTGATGTCTGAGGATGTGTCATGTGTTTTGGGCACATCCTGCCAGCTTCTTGCAATCTGATTTGGTATGTGTGATTCTCCCCTCCCCCCTCTCTCCTGTGCTCCCTCTCTCTTTTACTCAGTCGTGGCATCCACCAGTTTGGTAGCATTTTTTGATGAATTCAGCAAACCAGTTAAATGTGTTCCAGAAAATCTGTGTTTTCCTGAACACATCTGATTTTCCTTCAACTGTCTTCCATGTGGGAGAAAAAAACCCTTCCCAAAAAGTCCAAGAGAGGAGCAATGGAAATCAAATGGAGACATGGGACCTTTGATGACATCGTTCAAATGTGGCCTTCACATAAGGCGGCAGCCCAGGGCCAAAGCACCAGTGGAGCACCAGAGGGTCGGGGAGGGTGCTCAAGTGAGCGGACATCCTGCCTGAAGTGCCTATGCCAGCTGCCCTTCCTGGTTAGAGCTGGAATGCTGCCACATTTAAGTACTGGTGGATGCTGACCTTCTCTCTATCAGGCTTTGGCAGCTGCTGGAGAGAGATGGGCTCATTTCAGCGTCTGGCACCCAGATGCCCTAATTTCCTTCAAGCATTTCTTTACTAACATGATTTCCAGCTCGTATTTCTCCATTGTGTTTCTTGCCATCGTGTGCAGGGAAACAAAAGTCTGTGGAACTTGATTGATTGAACTTTTTGTTTTAGTTCTACAAACGAGAAATGTCACAGACCTGAAAATCAGGTAGGCAAATAAATACTTGGGAGAAGCAAGAGAATCTGGACAGTGGTGGGTGGGGCAGGTTCCATGAGCATGGTGCTGCGCTGCAATGGAGTAATGGGAATCAGACTAGGGAAGGAGGAGGAACTGGGAGAAGAAAGAGGGAAAGCGGCCTCCTCCTTCCGTCATGCTGGCCACTCCATTTCCCATTTCTCCATTGCAGCACAGCGTCCAGGATCCACTTGATAATGGAGGGGGAGTAATTTAACAACCAGTTTGCCAAGAGTCAGGTTGGCCATCACAGGAGGCTCCCACCATGCCTCCCACAACAGCCAACCTGACCCTGAGCCAACTGGTTGTTAAATTTTTTGAATCCCACCATTGCTTTTACTGCTTGGAAACAAACCTAGCAAGCTAAGAGGGTTGCACACTTTGGGTTTCTTTGCAAAGTGGCATTGCTCTATGTGGAGTTGGCTTTCTCTCTCTATCTCCCCCCCCCAACACCTTCTTAATATGCTGGGCCTTTGGATTGTTTTCCCGAAAGGTTGTTAAGATTATCTCTTCTCCCCCACTTCCATTCCACTTTCTTAGAAACAGAAGCTCAGTGGTGTACTCAGTTTGATCTTGACTGGCTCAAGCTTGAGGTTGGTAAAATGAGGACCCAGATGGTTGAGAGCAATATATTGACTCTGTAAACTGCTCTGAGAGGGCTGTAAAGTACAATGAAGAAGTATATAAGTCTAAGTGCTGTTGCTTTAATCTGTTTTTTTTTAACAAAATGCTAATTAAGATATCTTCCCAAGCTTAGGAATCATACTGTTATGCAACCAAGGACTGGGAAAAATGAATGAATTGTTATTGCTGTTTCTCTAGGAAGTAGACTGGTGGAGAAAAATATCCCTGAGCCTGAGAGCCATGTTTGAGAAATGCCAAGAGCAATAGAAATTGATTTGCTTTCAGTGTTCTGCCAAATTCAATTCCCAAAAGCTTTATATATATTGAGAAGGTAAAGAATATAGAAATCCAGCAGGCAGTACTATGCTAAATAGACTAGCCTATAAGTTTTCTGACTTCCCAAAACTCAGTTGAAGAACCAAAACCATCACTAAGAGATAGAAAGCCTGCCAACCTCTGGAATGTGCTACTTCAATAAAATTAATATAAATTTTGTTCTGAACAAAAGAAGATGTTTCCGAACAAAAGAAGAAAATTACCGGTAAGCAGAGATGCAGGCATACTTAGGGTGATACGGAAGGTAGCATGACACTCCTATCTAATATCCCTGAAAAGCCCAAAGACAGAATGGTTTCTTTAGTCCCAGAACATCTGTAAAGCATTCAGACAATCAGATCTTTTGTTATCTAATACTGCCCAATAAACTTTACCAGTTGACAGATTTGAGCCTGAGTCTACACATTGGGTAACTTCACCTCCACTTGATAAATAATGATGCTGAGGTTCTTGTTTGTTTGCTTATTCTGAAATCAGATCATGTTTATTCTGTGTTGCTTTCCAGTTCTGATAGATAACTAATTGTTGGCAGATGTGTCAAGTATTTGGGCCAAGATATATTTGTTTGCAGTTCAGCCACAGCTAGTATCAGGCAGCTACAGCTGTTTTTTATCAAAGTCCTGTATATGTTAGACATCCACCTGGCAAAACAAGATTCACTCATTTGACCTTTAGCTAAAAGCCTGAAATAGGGGACGTTCTGCTTAAGTAATACTAGAAATAAATCATGAAAATACCTAATCAAATTAACAAATTGCCATGAAATGTTAATTTGTGTTTATATATGTAAAAGGTACCCCGTGGGTCATATAGAGAGATATCTTAGGCATACTTGTCAACTTTGATTTAAAACTTAAATTGCACAATGAGACCATTCATTTTTTGAGACAACCTTTATTTTGTGCAGTGTAATTGATGAATATGTTTTAATATGCTTTAGTATGTTTTAACTTAGAAAATACCCAGCATGCTTTTGGTTTTTTGACCATTGTAAGTCATTTGGACGCCCAGCAATAGGAAATAGCTTAGTTTTTGTTCTGAAGATTTATTCCTACATGTCAACATTTTAAGAAAAGAAGTCAAGTATGATATATAGAGTTTGAATTTCTTTTCATTTATATAAACCTAAGTTAAAATAGGTTTTTTAAATAAAATTTGATATTTCCTTTTTCTTCCCACCTCCATATATATTATTCATTTTAGCAAAAAATAAAATAAAATTATGAACTTATCTATATTCGGTGAAGAAAATCCCATTAAATATGTTAGCACTTACATCCAAATAGATAGACAGGATGGCATTAGGATTTTTTTTTTTGTCTTAGTGAATAACCTTGACTACACTTACTTCTGAGTTAAATTGTAGACTTAATTTACTTGACTGTTTGGAAATAAAACTTAGAAACTGTTCAGATGGTAAAAATTATGCCATGTTATACGTCAGTGTTATTTGAATTGGAACATCTTCTGCTTTTAATTATAAAATTCAATTCTAGCCCAAGAGAATCTAAAACAATTATTGGTTCCATCCCCTGAACTATTTTGTACACCAATCTCTCTGTCAGCAATTTTTTTTGCAGTCTTCCACATTGAATTTCATAGACCAATTTTAGCATAAATACCTGTAAATGTATAATAGATAAAAATAGAATTATGTTCCACAGTTCACACTTTTTAAACCAGAAACACTTGTTTAGGAAAAATGGATATGTGTTTTTCATTTTAAACATAACAGTACTGAAAAGTATTGTATACAAAAAATACTCTACATAGTGATCCTATTTCATTTTTTTTTTGTGATAGAGGCACAAAATATTTAATATCAATAATTGAATAGTGATATTTAGAACATACAGAACAGCCTTTTACCTCACTTGGACTAACAACAGAAGAATAATTTTATGGTTTCCCAGTGCTTTGAACTGTATCTTCTATAAAAACATCACAAATAATTATAGGTAATAGAAAGTGCCATGTTCAAGTTTCAGACAATTCTGACATATCTTTACTTAGCCTAAAAGGGTTGAATCTGGCTTATTTATGTATCAATAAAGGAAAATGTGTGGCTCAGGGAAATGAGGCAGGGATGGACTGCTGGGGGTTCACAGGGGTTCAGGAGAACCTTTAGTTAAGATTCTGTGCAGTTCGGAGAATGACTAAATCTCACTCCTGGTTGGTCCTGCCTACTCCACCTCTCCCAGGAGTCCCCACACATCCCATTTTGAATGCAGGTAAGTGCAGGGCGTGCACAGAGTCGTGTGTGTGTGTGTGTGTGTGTGTGTGTGTGTGTGTGTGAAAAATGGGCCTACTAGAAGTTCAGGAAGGCCAGATACAGTCTGTTTCCAGAGAGTCTCCAGAGCCTAGGGAGACCATTTTTGTCCTCCCAGAGGCTTGAGCAAAGTCTCCGGAGCCAAGGGAGGGCAAAAAGGCTCCCCTGTGGTGCAGGAGGATGTCTATGTCATCCCCATCATGCCATGCCCACCATGGCCACATTCACCCAGTAACCGAGCAAAGAACCCTTTGCCCAAATTTTTGAAGCCCACCCCTGAAAGGAGGGGTCCTTGGTGGTCTCTGAGCACAGCTGTTTTCTTGTAGATGTTTCATTCCCAAAAGAGGTAACATCATCATTGCTAGCTGATGATGCCACCTAGTTTGGGTAATGAAATATCTGCAAGAAAAGAAAGTACCAAGAACCCTTCATTATGTAGGTATGTTGTACCCCTGAGTTATTGTCCTTCCAGTACTCTTACATGGTCAATAGCTGCAATTATTATTATTATTATTATTATTATTATTATTATTATTATTATTATTATTTATTAGATTTGTATGCCGCCCCTCTGCGTAGACTCAATACTCCAAGAATTCTTAAGACTGTGTTCTAATCTAGTTCAATGGGGATTTTAGTGTTCTCCAATATATCATGCTTTGGAGATTTTTATTCATTTATTTATTTATTTATTGCTACTGCAGAAGAATATTCCTTCATTAAGATAGCAGCATCCCTGCTGGTGATTACCTCAACACTGTCAAACTATTTACTAAGTCTGCACTACTATTACTACTAGATTTGTTTTTCATCATTCCTATCACCCATCTCCTCCCACTTATGACTGTATGACTGTAACTTGCTGCTTGTATCCTTAAGATTTCTATTAATATTGATTGTTTCCTGATTGCTTATTTGACCCCTATGACAATCATTAAGTGTTGTACCTCATAATTCTTAACAAATGTTTATGCACCAAAGACAAATTCCTTGTGTGTCCAATCACACTTGGCCAATAACGAATTCTATCTATCTTCTATCTATTTATTCGGGAAGTGGTTACAAAGGAACTACAGGTAGTCCTTTATTTACAACCATGGAAGAGAGTGTTATTAATTGAATTAATTTCTCCCAATAGTTAGGAGCAAAGAAGTTGTTGAGTAAGTGTCTCACTGAATGCCTTTTAAGGAAGGCTAATGTAAAAGCTTTCTAAGGTTGCATAGGAGATAAAGAGATATCTGGCCACTAAGAATGGGTTCTTAAGCTTGGAATATACATTTGGGAATGGAATTTAAATCATTTTGGGAATCCTAGTGTAATCCTAACCTACCATAATAAAAAGTAGATGCTATTTGCAGAGGGTTAATTCCAAGACAACACTAATTTGAACAACACTACATTATAGTTGCCAAGATCTAGCAGGTTGCAATTTCCTATTGTGTTTTTTCCCTGCAGCTGAAGCAAGTAAAAGACCTGATAAAACTTTCTTCCTGTGAAATTATTGAAGGCTAAGAAGAAATGCTGGTCAGCAATCCTGGCAAATATTTTTACTCAAAAATCTCATATTTCCTGAAATATGAGGGCAAATCTATCACTGTTAGATTGAGAAGCTGTTTCAAAGAAGAAAGTTGATCTGTTTTCCAAAGCACCAAAGGCCAGACAAGGAATAATGGATGGAAACTGATCAAAGAGACATTCATCCTAGAAATTTTGTGACATTGATAATAATCAACCAATGGAACAGTTTGCCTTCAAAAGTTGCGGGAGCTTCACCCATTGTCCCTCACTCCTTACCTCTTTACTCCTTACCCTCCCCCCCATTGTCCCTCACTACCCCCTCTCCTTACCTCACGCCTCTCTGCCTTTGTCTCCTAGCCAGGGGAGCAGCAAAGTGTCGCTTCGGATATGATGAGACAGGCACTAAGTCTGCTGCTCCCAGCAGCGGCTTCCCTTTGAGGACACCAGTGGTGGCTGTGGTGGTGGCTTCTTTTAGGGGACAGCGGTGGCAGTGGCGGGGGCTTGGGGGCCTGGGAATGGATGTAATGTCCCCAGCGCTGCTGTTTCTCAAAAGGAAGCTGCCAGAGCCACCACCGCTGCCACCGCCACCACCAGCTGGTGGGCGGTAGCGGCAGCTCTGGCAGCTTCCTTTCAAGGAACAGCAGTGCTGGGGACATCATGTCCATGCCCATGACGCCAAGCCGCCGCCACTGCCACCGCTGTCCCCTAAAAGAAGCCACAGCCGCAGTTGGTGTCCTCAAAGAGAAGCCACCACTGGGACCAGCAAACTCAGCGCCTGCCTCGTCATAGCCAAAGTGATGCTTTGTTGCTCCCCTGGCGAGGGGATGAAGGCAGAGAGGCAAGAGGTAAAGAGGTAAGGAGAGGGGAGGAGTGAGGGACAATGGGGGAGGATAAGGGGTAAAGAGGTAAGGAGAGGAAGGTGGGAGTGAGGGACAATGGGTGTGGGGGGGAGAGAAAAATCCTAAATTTTCAATTTTCCCCATAGGAAATAAAGGCTGAGAACCATTTATTGATTTGATTTGATTTGATTTGATTTGATTTGATTTGATTTGATTTGATTTGATTTGATTTGATTTGATTTGATTTGATTTGATTTGATTTGATTTGATTTGATTTGATTTGATTTGATTTGATTTGCTTTGATTTGATTTGATTTGATTTGCTTTGATTTGATTTGATTTGATTTGATTTGATTTGATTTGATTTGATTTGATTTGATTTGATTTGATTTGATTTGATTTGATTATTTGATTTGATTGCCGCCCCTCTCTGCAGACTCGGAACAAAAACAGTACAAATTCAATACCTAAAAACACTTTAAAACCCTTAATATAAAAACAATCATGCATCTCATACAGACCATACACAAAGAGGAAGTGGCCCAGGAGAATCAATTTCCCTATGCCTGGCGACAGAGGTGGGTTTTGAGGAGTTTGCGAAAGGCAAGGAGGGTGGGGGCAATCCTAATCTCCAGGGGGAGTTGATTCCAGAGGGTCAGGGCCGCCACAGAGAAGCCTTTTCCTCTGGGTCCCACCAGATGACATTTTTTCATCGATGGGACCCAGAGAAGGCCAACTCTGTGGGACTTAACCGGTCACTGGGATTCCTGCGGCAGAAGGTGGTCAGGGAGATATTCTGGTCCGATGCCATTAAGAGCTTTATAGGTCATAACCAACACTTTGAATTGTGACCGGAAACTGATCGGCAACCAATCCAGACTGCGGAGTGTTGGTGTAACATGGGCATACCTTCGGAGTCTTCGGAGAGGGGCGGCATACAAATCTAATAAATAAATACCTAGAGAAGCCCATGACTGATCTCGCAGCTGCATTCTGCACAATCTGAAGTTTCCGAACACTCTTCAAAGGTAGCCCCATGTAGAGAGCATTAAAGTAGTTGAGCCTTGAGGTGATGAGGGCATGAGTGACTGTGAGCAATGAGTCCCGGTCCAGTTAGGGCCACAACTGGTGCACCAGGTGAACCTGGGCAAACGCCTCCTCGCCACAGTTGAAATATGGTTCTCTAATGTGAGCTGTGGGTCGAGGAGGATGCCCAAGTTGCGGACCCTCTCTGAGGGGGTCAATAATTTCCCCCCCCCCAGGGTAATGGATGGACAGATGGAATTGTCCTTGGGAGGCAAAACCCACAGCCACTCCGTCTTATCCGGGTTGAGTTTGAGTCTGTTGACACCCATCCAGACCCTAACAGCCTCCAGACAACGGCACATCACTTCCACTGCTTCATTGATTGGACATGGGGTGGGTATCATCAATGTACAGCTGTACATGGGTACAGCTGGGTATCATCAATGTACTGATGATACCTCACCCCATGCCCTTGGATGATCTCACCCAGCGGTTTCATGTAGATATTGAATAGCAGAGGGGAGAGGACTGATCCCTGAGGCACCCCACAAGGGAGAAACCTAGAGGTCGACCTCTGACCCCCCACTAACACTGACTGCAACTGACCGGAGAGGTAAGAGGAGAACCATTGAAGGACAGTGCCTCCCACTCCCAACCCCTCCAGCTGGCACAGAAGGATACCATGGTTGATGGTATCAAAAGCCACTGAGAGGTCAAGAAGCACCAGGACAGAGGATAAACCCCTGTCCTGGGCCCGCCAGAGATCATCCATCAACGCAACCAAAGCAGTTTCTGTGCTGTAGCTGGGCCTGTTGAGGGCCTAGATAATCAGCTTCTTCCAAGGACCGCTGGAGCTGGAGTGCCACCACCTTCTCAACAACCTTCCCCATAAAGTGAAGGTTGGAGACAGGACAATAATTGTTAAGGATGGCTGGGTCCAGGGAAGGCTTCTTTAGGAGGGGGCATACAAGTGCCTCCTTGTAGGGAGCCTGGAAGGACCCCCTCCCCAAAGAAGCATTGACAATTTCCTGGACCCAGCTCCATGTCACCAGCCAGGAGGGACACAAATCCAGTAAACAGGTGACGGAACTCACAGCTCCAATGGCCTTGTCCACTTCATCAGGTGTCACCAGATCAAACTCTTCCCAGACAGATGGACAAGTACGAGTCCCAGTCACCTTGACTGACTCATTGTCAGTCGACTCTGTTATCCAATCGGATTCGAGGTCCACCCGGATCCGAGCAATTTTATCATCGAAAAATGTGTTAAAATCTTTGGCACTGCTCTGCAAATGCTCCCCAACTCCCTCCTGGTTAAGAAGGGAGCGGGTCACCCTAAACAGAGCGGCCGGGCGAGATTCTGCTGATGCAATCAAGGTGGCATGATACGCACATCCATTCCCATTATTTCCAAAGGAATTATTTCAGATAACGACCATTTCGGTTAACAATCAACATTTTGGAATGGATTGTAGTTGTTAATCGAGGTACCACTTTATATCTGTAGGTCACCCTTTCTCAACTCAATCACCCAGTCTCATCTTATGTAAATTCAAAGGAAGTAAAATAGAAGTGTATCTTGATGCTGACTTTATTCAGCCTTTACATTTATTCTGTAAAGTTTGCTTTATCAATAAAAGAACATCAACTACACATGCTAGCTAAAAGATCAATTTCAATGTCTCCCTCTTTCTCTCAAGTTGACAGGAGGTTATTTTTGAACCCTCATGTTTTACTGTAAAGAGGACAATTTAACTATCAGCTGTGGAGGAAAAAATAGATATTTTCTAAAGTTCTTGACCCTCACTGTCATTCATGAATATGAAGTCAATCAATATCAAAAGGACTTCATCACCAGCAGAAGTCCGGGAGCTCAGGTAGGAGTCTGCTAGTCAAGCATTGTTACACTATCAAGAGCCCAGTACTACACTTCAGAAGCAGAGTCCTAGTCACAGGTAAGGTATTCTTGAATATTAGCTCTGTTTATTAGACTTGCCATTAAAATTGTAAAAGACCTTAAAACACAGGAGGATGGATCTCTGAAAGGCAAAATTACCACCCTTATCCAGTTCTGATATATTGGTCCGCCTGTCAATTCCACAAGTCTGTATATGAGTTACATTTTATTACAAACCTGCCACCATCATGCTGATGTAAAAGTAAAATTCCAATTATTCATAAATACTAGTCTAAATGAGGGGTGGGTTTTAACATATCTCTAACATACCTCGCTGCCATTTCACTTCCTCCTGTTCCTTGTAGGCAATGCCAAAAAATAAAAAAAATCTTCCCCCAAACAAAATGGAAAACAAAATGGTGATGCATGCACGATGCTGGAAACTCAGCTTCTGCACATGCACAGAAGAAGAAAAAATCCCATGTAAAAAAATTAAAAAAAATTCCCCCAAAGAAATTTCCCCCCAATTTTTTTTTAAAAAAGATGGTAACATCCGCAGACTGGTACCGACAGAATCAATTCCTTGATGTCATCATGACATTACCAGCAGCTTGCTACCAGTTTGGGCAAACTGGTCTGAATGGGAGAAACCCACCTCTGGTCTAAATATATACTAGCAGATTAACAAATGATTTTTTTTTGTCTCACCATTCTTCTTTTGGCTTGTCTGTATCCTTGGCATTGAATCTCATTACAGTGATCCCCCGGTTATTGCGTTCCCGATCATTGCGAACGAGCTAATTTGCGATTTTGCAACCCGGAAGTAAAAAACACCATCTGCGCATGCGCGTCCTTTTTTCTATGGGCACGCATGCGTAGATGGTGCCGGGCAGATCAGCTGCTGGGCGGCTTCCCTAGGTCTTCCCCCTCTTGCTGGTGGGAGGGCGAGCGGCGGGCATCAGCAAGGAGTTTCCCCACCGCCCACGCAAACTCCTCGCTGCCGCCCGCCCTTCGCCCGCCCACGCCGTTCATTCGCTTCAGGACTCAGCTGGGAAGCGGCGAGAGCGAGCGCGAGTGAACGGCTTGTCCGCCGCCCGCTCGCGCATCGCCCGCCCACGCCGTTCATTCTCGCCGCTTCCCAGCTGAGTCCTGAAGCGAATTCGCTTCAGGACTCAGCTGGGAAGCGGCGAGAGCGAGCGCGAGCGAACGGCTTGTCCGCCGCCCGCTCGCGCATCGCCCGCCCATGCTGTTCATTCTCGCCGCTTCCCAGCTGAGTCCTGAAGCGAATTCGCTTCAGGACTCAGCTGGGAAGCGCGAGCGAGCGGCACCAGCGAACGGCTTGTCCGCCGCCTGCCTGCCCGCTAGCGAGGAGCCGAAGATTGGGGGCCGTGCGGCTGTTTTAAAACGTCGCCGCTGGCATGGGGGGCTTGCCAGCACCCCCCGGACCCCCAACCCGGGTTTGGGGGGCTGCTAGGAAGCCCCCCATGCTGGCGGCGACGTTTTAAAACAGCCGCGCGGCTTCCCAATGAGTCCCGAAGACAAACACGGAAGTTCGGCTTTGACGTTTGTCTTCGGGACTCAGTTGGGAAGCCGCGCGGCTGTTTTAAAACGTCGCCGCCGGCATGGGGGGCTTCCTAGCAGCCCCCCAAACCCGGGTTGGGGGTCCGGAGGGTGCTGGCAAGCCCCCCATGCCGGCGGCGATGTTTTAAAACAGCCGCGCGGCCCCCAATCTTCGGCTCCTCGCTAGCGCTGCGGAAGTAAAAACACCATCTGCGCATGCGCAGATGGTGTTTTTACTTCCGCAATGCTACTTCGCTAAAACCCGCTCGTTGCGGGGGGTCCTGGAACGGAACCCTCGCAATGATCGGGGGATCACTGTATATCCCTTTAACTGTGCATTTTGCTGCTGGTTGGAACTTACTCAGATTTTGACATAAAATGGGCAGGTATGTGAATATTTAAAACAAACAAACAAACATGTAATATACCAAGCAAGATAAAATTGAATCCCATAAATGAAAGAGTTTTTTAAATTTTTCATAGGAAAAAAATTCCAACAAATATATTCAAAAAATATATGGATATAGATGTACATGATGGAATCTTTTCTTGGAAGGTCCCAGACTATCAATAAATTAAGACAATCCTCTGTTTGCAAGAAAATCCAGTGTTTAAGGACAGCAAACATACAAAAATTCCATAGAGTAGATCGATGGTTGAACTTCATTGTCATGGCAAGTTTGGCACAAAGAAACTCAAATGAAAAATTCATTGATTATTATAGTTCTTTAAAATTTCTTATTTTTTTAACCCTGCTGTTCTGTTCGAAAAAACTCCCTAATGTTATGTTCCCGGGTCTATTTGACCCGGACTGCAAATTGATCATTTTAGGTACTTATATTTGGTCTTTTTGAAAGCTTTTTTCACCTGGAAACAAGTTTGAACATTTCTGCACACAATGGAATGAAAATTGAACTGAAAAAATTAATCCTTATTGGTTTATTTTGCACATAAATGTGCCTCCCCCCCGTTTTTGTGAAAGTTTTTTCAATTTATGGATAGTTTTGCTTGCAAAATCCATTCTATTTTACTAAAGTTGGTGTGGGATTGGTAGCTTGTACCTTTCTGAACATAATGATATGAAAATTGAACTGAAAAAAGTTATCCTTATTGGTTTATTTTGCTCATAAATGGGCCCCCATGCTTATACTCAAATAGGCTTATACTCGAGTAGGCTTATACTCGAGTATAAAATGATATGGTCTTATATTCAAAAATAAACCAATAAGAATCATTTTTTTTCAGTTCATTTCTATTTTTCTTATGTTTAGGATTGTTCAATTTAGTATATCAAAACTTTTGAGTTTATTGATAATTTTGCCTGCAAAATGCATTCTATTTTACTATTCTATTTTGGTGTGGGATTGGTAGCTTGAACCTTTCTGAACATAATGATATGAAAATTAAACTGAAAAAATGATCCTTATTGGTTTATTTTGCTCATAAATGGGCCCCCATGCTTATACTCAAATAGGTTTATACTCGAGTAGGCTTATACTCGAGTATAAAACAATAAACCAATAAGAGTCATTTTTTTCAGTTCATTTATATTTTTCTTATGTTCAGGATTGTTCAATTTAGTATATCAAACCTTTTGGGGGAAAATTCCTTAGGGATTTGTAGCCTTAAAAAATATAAATTGACACGAAATTCAAAAAGGATGGGAGGAGGGGCTTTTTGATCAAAATAAAAATATAAGTCTCAATTTTTCCAGTTCAATTTTCATATCATTATGTTCATAAATGTTCAAACTAGTTTTCCAGTGGAAAAAGTTTTCAAAAAGACCAAATTCAAGTACCTAAAAAAATCATTTTGATCCGGGTCTATATGACCCGAACAGAGTAAACGTGACTTTTTTTTTGCCAAGAAAAAAAATTTTTCCCCACCCCCACAAATATTTTTTTGATGATCAGCATTGTTAAATTGAGTAAATGAATGCCTAAGATTTTAAAGAATATTTCGGATTTGGAGCATAAAAAAATAAAAAGTGAAAATAGTTGCAAGCAGCCAAGGGGGGGGGGCTTATTTCTGATGTTAAAAAAACAGTAAGAATCATTTTTTCCAGTTCCTTTATATTTTTCTTATATTCAGAAATGTTCAAGCTACCAATCCCACACCAACTTCAGTAAAATAGAATGCATTTTGCAAGCAAAACTATCCATAAATTGAAAACACCTTCACAAAAACGGGGGGGAGGCACATTTATGTGCAAAATAAACCAATAAGGATTAATTTTTTCAGTTCAATTTTCATTCCATTGTGTGCAGAAATGTTCAAACTTGTTTCCAGATGAAAAAAGCTTTCAAAAAGACCAAATATAAGTATCTAAAATGATCAATTTGCAGTCCGGGTCAAATAGACCCGGGAACATAACATTAGGGAGTTTTTTTGCCCAGCAAAAACTAAGCCCCCCACCCCCACCCAAAAAAAATTCTCATAGAGAGAACCCCTGAAATGATGAAAAGTCATGAAATTTCAAGTTTCAGATATGCAGGGAAAATGTTTTACAGGGGACTCAAACTTGGTTTCGGGTCACATACGACCCGAACAGAACAGCAGGGTAAAACATGACATTTCCTGCTTTGGTTAACCAACATAACTTGGGCCTTTGGATGGATAGTTTGGTGGTTACAGTGCTATGCTTTATTCATACCTACATGTCTGCCTTGCCTTGCAAAAAAAAAATCCCTTACCAAAAATGTAGTGGATACCTTTTATAATGTCTAGCCAAAATTGAGCATCGTGAATGTCCCCTAATCTGCTAGCTCTCTTATTTTCATCTAGGTCTGAAAAAAATAAAATAGCAGCTTTCTCATTATATTTTTTTTACTATTTTCTTTTTCCCAATTGAAGTTTTAAATAGTCCATATTAGATTCTTTTATTCTCCAACTCAGATTGCAAGCTTGAATTACATGGGATTTCTTTGGATTTTAGAATTCCAGTCCTGGAAGAATCAGGGCTGATTGGCTCAGCTTTGTGATAGAGAAAGAGAAATTGGCCACTGATTGGAAACATAGAATAGTGGAAAGTAATTTTGTGCAGGAAGTATGTGGAATTGGGAATTGAAAATGACAACATTGAAGTGTCTCTGCGTGTAAAGAAAGATAATTATAGACATGAAAATTAAACATTCATATCTGTTTATTCATTTTAGTATCTGGCATCAGAAATTGGAGATGAATTGGCAAGACCTTGGGGTCAATACCTTGTGGGATTTAGCTCATCATCCACTATCTAAAACCTAAAAATGCCAGGGCATGTGGATTTCATCAAGCCTAGATTTGGGAAATGAAATAATTTTATTATAAGAAATGCATGGGGTTTTTTTTAATCAAGGATATGATTATACTCTTTCCTCAGGAGTCTGGCATTGTACTGTTGCACAATATTTATTCTAAGCTAGCAACATACATTCACAAATGCAATGAAAGATTATGAAGCAAATATACCTGGGCTATCAATGCCTAATCCTTAAAATGATCTAAAAGCAATTCATTTTTCCTAGGGAATCCTGGAAAGTAAAGATAGCAAATAGAATTGTAGAACTTTAACTTTGATTTTGTTCAGTACTGCACCAAATTCCAATTGTTGGGATTATTTAGAATTGAGTCACATGTTAAAACATTTGAGTACTTGTAATGAAATTATTATTTATTATTTATTATTTATTATTTATTATTTATTATTTATTATTTATTATTTATTATTTATTATTTATTATTTATTATTTATTATTTATTATTTATTATTTATTATTTATTATTTATTATTTATTATTTATTATTTATTATTTATTATTTATTATTTATTATTTATTATTTATTATTTATTATTTATTATTTATTATTTATTATTTATTATTTATTATTTATTATTTATTATTTATTATTTATTATTTATTATTTATTATTTATTATTTATTATTTATTATTTATTATTTATTATTTATTGTAACATAGAAACATATAAGATTGACGGCCGAAAAAGACCTCATGGTCCATCTAGTCTGCCCTTATACTATTTCTTGTAATTTATCTTAGGATGGATATATGTTTACCCCAGGCATGTTTAAATTCAGTTACTGTGGATTTACCAACCACGTCTGCTGGAAGTTTGTTCCAAGTATCTACTACTCTTTCAGTAAAATAATATTTTCTCACATTACTTCTAATCTTTTCCCCAACTAACCTCAGATTTTGCCCCCTTGTTCTTGTGTTCACTTTCCTATTAAAAATACTTTTCTCCTGAACCTTATTTAACCCTTTAACATATTTAAATGTTTCGAACATATCCCCTTTCCTTTCTGTTCTCCAGACTATACAGATTGAGTTCATTAAGTCTTTCCTGATAAGTTTTATGCTTAATACCTTCCACCATTTTTGTAGCCCATCTTTGGACCCGTTCAATTTTATCAATATCATTTTGTAGGTGAGGTCTCCAGAACTGGAGACAGCATTCCAAATGTGGTCTCCCCAGTGCTCTATACAGTGGGATCACAATCTCCCTCTTCCTGCTTGTTATACCTCTAGCTATGCAGCCAAGCATTCTATTTGCTCTCCCTACTGCCTGACTGCACTGTTCACCCATTTTGAGACTGTCAGAAATCACTATCCCACTTCAGAAGTTTTTGCTAGCACAGAACTGCCAATCCTCAACTCAGATTGAGGATTCCTTTTGCCCAAGTATATTATTTTACATTTGGAAACATTAAACTGCAGTTTCCATTGCTTTGATCACTTATCTAGTAAAGCTAAATCATTTGCCATATTGCAGACGCCTCCAGGAATATCAACCCTATTGCACACTTTAGAGTCATCGGCAAATAGGCAAACCTTCCCTATCAAACCTTCCCCTATGTCACTCACAAAGATTTTAAAAAGAATAGGACCCAGAAAGACCCTTGTGGCACACTGCTTGTAACCAGGCTCTGCTCAGAATACTCATCATTAACAACAACCCTCTGATATCCACGCTTCAGCCAACTGCAAATCTACTGAACTATCCAGGGATTAAGTCCAATCTTCACTAATTTATCTATCAGCTCTTTATGTGGAACTGTATCAAAGGCTTTGCTGAAGTCCAGGCAATATCCACGGCACCACCTTCATCCAACACCTTTGTGACATAGTCAAAGAAATCAATGAGATTAGTCTGACATGGTTTGCCCTCAGTAAAGCAATGCTGGCTTGGGTCCAATAAGTTATTGGTTTTTAGGTGCTGATTTATCCTCTTTTTGAGTAGAGTCTCCATCATTTTAACTATAACTGATGTCAAGCTAACTGGCCTGTAGTTACTAGCTTCTTCTCTTCTGCCATTCTTGTGGATAGGCACAACACTGGCCACTCTCCAGTCATCAGGAACATCTCCTGTTAAAAGGGATTGTTTGTTTGTTTGTTTATTTAGATTTGTATGCCGCCCCTCTCCGCAGACTCGGGGCGGCTCACAACAAAGTGAAGAAACAATTTGCAACAAATCTAAATTTCTATTAAAACATTTAAAAGATCCCATTTTCTAAACACACGTACATACACACATACCATTCATAAATTGTATATGCCCGGGGGAGATGTCTCAGCCCCCCATGCCTGACGACACAGGTGGGTCTTAAGGAGCTTACGAAAGGCAAGGAGAGTAGGGGCAGTTCTAATCTCCGGGGGGAGTTGGTTCCAGAGGGCCAGGGCCGCCACAGAGAAGGCTCTTCCCCTGGGGCCCGCCAACCAACATTGTTTAGTTGACGGGACCCGGAGAAGGCCCACTCTGTGGGACCTAATCGGTCGCTGGGATTCGTGCAGCAGCAGGCGGTCTCGGAGATATTCTGGTCCAGTGCCATGAAGGGCTTTAAAGGTCATAACCAACACTTTGAATTGTGACCGGAAGTTGATTGGCAACCAATGCAGACTGCGGAGTGTTGGTGAAACATGGGAATACCTAGGTAGGCCCATGACTGCTCTCGCAGCTGCATTCTGCATGATCTGAAGTTTCCGAACACTTTTCAAAGGTAGCCCCATGTAGAGAGCATTACAGTAGTCGAACCTCGAGGTGATGAGGGCATGAGTGACTGTGAGTAGTGAGTCCCGATCCAGGTAGGGCCCCAACTGGTGCACCAGGCGAACCTGGGCAAACGCCCCCCTTGCCACGGCTGAAAGATGGTTCTCTAATGTGAGCTGTGGATCGAGGAGGACGCCCAAGTTGCGGACCCTCTCCGAGGGGGTCAATAGTTCCCCCCCCAGGGTAATGGAAGGACAGATTGAATTGTCTTTGGGAGGCAGAACCCACAGCCACTCCGTCTTATCCGGGTTGAGTTTGAGTCTTTTGCACCCATCCAGGCCCCAACAGCCTCCAGGCACCGGCACATCACTTCCACTGCTTTGTTGACTGGACATGGGGTGGAGATGTAAAGCTGGGTATCATCAGCGTACTGATGATACCTCACCCCATGCCCTTGGATGATCTCACCCAGCGGTTTTATGTAGATATTAAATAGCAGGGGGGAGAGGACCGACCCCTGAGGCACCCCACAAGGGAGAGCCCTCGGAGTTGACCTCTGACCCCCCACTAACACCGACTGCGACTGACCAGAGAGGTAGGAGGAGAACCACTGAAGAACAGTGCCTCCTACCCCCAACCCCACCAGCCGGTGCAGAAGGATACATGGTCGATGGTATCGAAAGCCGCTGAGAGGTCAAGAAGCACCAGGACAGAGGATAAACCCCTGTCCCGGGCCCGCCAGAGATCATCCATCAACACGACCAAAGCAGTTTCCGTGCTGTAACCGGGCCTGAAACCAGACTGCTGGGGACCTAGATAAACAAATCAGTCAGGGGGGTAGCAATCACATATCTGAGTTCTTTAAGAACTCTGGGGTGAATGCCATCTGGACCCATTGCCTTATTAGTCTTTAATCGTTCAAGTTCTTCTAAGGCATCGGCCTCTGAGATCACTGGAGCTGAATCCCTACAGCTGGAAGTAATGCTATATCCACCCATAGTATTATATTGTAAGCTGCCTTCTGAGAAAACTGAACAGAAGTAGCTATTCAAATAGTCAGCGACCTCCTTATTTCCATCAATGTATGTATCATCTCCAGAACTAAGCTTTGTGATGCTGCAGTTTTTCTTCTTCCTATCACTAATATATCTGAAAAATGTTTTATCCCCCTTCTTTACAGATTTGGCAATTTCTTCCTCTTTTGAGGCTTTAGCAGCATAAATTATCTGTTTCGCCTCCATCTGTCTCTTTTTATACACCTCTCTGTCAGCTATACTTCCAGACTCTTTATATCTCCTATAGGCAGACTTTTTTTCATTGACTAAATGAATTTGACTAATGGATTTGACTAATACATCATTACTAAAAGGTTTCTTCTTCCTTTTACCTTTAGTTATTTGCCTTACATACAAATGGCCTTTTTTAATACAGTCCACTGGGAGGTTGCTCCTGCCGTTTTATCCCTGCCCTTTAATTCATTATTTAAATATTCCCCCATTTTATTGAAATTTGTTTTTCTGAAATCCAATACAGTAATACCTCGTCTTACGAACCTAATTGGTTCCCGGGGAAGGTTCGTAAGACGAAAAGTTCATAAGACGAATCATTGTTTCCCATAGGAAACAATGTAAAATCAATTAATCTGTGGCCTCCCGAACCCAAACTTTTGCCAAACTTCCGGGTTCGGCGTTCAGGAGGCCACTGAGAAGCCCCGCCGCATGGCTGTCATCTTTTAAAACAGCCGGGGGGCTTCTCGGAGGCCTCCTGAATGCCGAACCTGGAAGTTCAGGTTTAGCGTTTGGGTTCAGGAGGATGCTGAGAAGCCCCCCGGCTGTTTTAAAAGGTGACAGCCAGGCGGCGGGGCTTCTCAGCGGCCTCCCGAACACAAACTTTTGCCAAACTTCCGGGTTTGGGGTTCAGGAGGCCGCCGAGAAGCCCCGTTGCCCGGCTGTCGTCTTTTAAAACAGCCGGGGGGCTTCTCGGATGCCTCCCGAACGCCAAACCCGGAAGTTCGGGTTTGGCGTTCGGGTTCAGGAGGATGCTGGGAAGCCCCCCGGCTGTTTTAAAAGATGACAGCCGGGCGGCGGGCCTTCTCAGCAGCCTCCCAAACCCGAACTTTTGCCGAACTTCTGGGTTCGGCTTTTGGGAGGCCGCTGAGAAGCCCCGCTGCCCGGCTGTTGTCTTTTAAAACAGCCGGGGGGCTTCTCGGAGGCCTCCCGAACGCCGAACCTGGAAGTTCGGCAAAAGTTCGGGTTCGGGAGGCCGCTGAGAAGCCCCACGGCTGTTTCAAAAAGCGACAGCCAGGCAGCGGGGCTTCTTGGTGGTGGCGGCGGTGGCAGCGGCGGGTTCGTAAGAAGAAAAAAGTTCGTAAGAAGAGGCAAAAAATTTCTCAGGTTGTTTGTAAGACGAGGGGTTCGTATCATGAGGTACCACTGTATTTGGTTGTAGTATGGTATAGTATATATTTGTAGTATATATTTATTGTAGTATTTATTTATTTATTTATTGTAGTATTAATTAATTAATTAATTAATTAATTTAGTCAAGTACGTATTGGTGGTATACAAAGATATAACAATATTTATATGCATGATACTAATAAGAGAGAAACATTAGGACAGGGGACTGAAGGCACACTGGTGCATTTATGCACATCCCTTATTGACTTCTTAGGAATCGGGAGAGGTCAACAATGGATAGTCTAAAGGTAAGGTTTTGGGGTTAGGTGATAATACTACAGAGCAGGTAGTGAACTTCATGCATCAACTACTCGGTTACTAAAGTTGTATTTTCTTTGGTCAAGTTTAGAGAGGTTTAGTTTAAGTTTGTATCTATTGTGTGCTTGTGTGTTGTTGTGGTTGAAGCTGAAGTAGTCATTGACAGGAAGGGCTGGTAGCAGATGATTTTATGGACTATGCTTTGGTCGTGTTTAAGACTATGTAGTTCTAAGCTTACTAATCCTAGGATTGTAATTAAGTTGTGTAGGGTATTATGTTGCGAGTGGGGGACTCTTCTAGTAAAGTATCTCTGCACATTTTCTAATGTGTTTATGTCTGAAATGCAGTGTGGATTCTAGACAGATAAGCTGTATTCAAGGACTGGTCTGGGGAAAGTTTTATATACTCTGGTTTGTAGTGTGAGATTACTGGAACAGAAGTTACGTAGGATTAGGTTAACAACTCTTAAAGCCTTTTTGGCAATGTTGTTGCAGTGAGCTTTGGCACTTAGATCATTTGATATGAGTATTCCAAGGTCTTTTATGGAGTGAGTGTTGTCTGTAAGGTCTTGCTTATTCAGCTTGTATTTGGTGTTCTGATTTTTTTTTTTTTGCCAATGTGTAGGACAGAGCATTTTTGGTTGAGATTTGGAGTTGCCAGATCTTTGACCATTCTGACACAAAGTCAAGGTCTTTTTGGAAAGTAGTTGTGTTATTGGTGGTGTTGAAAGATTTTGTATTGTCAGTGAAGAGAACCCAGTTGCTTGCAATGTGATCACAAAGGTTATTTATATAGAGTATGAAGAGTGTTGGTCCTAGTATGCTGCCTTGTGGTATACTGCTTGTTAGATCAGAATAAATGGAAGGACATACGTTGGCCTGATTTGTCTTTATTAGGAATCAGCCCATTTAACAAAGTAACCAGTAACTGTAACACAATTGAAGTTTGCGGCAAAAGATGAGGCGTGTGGCATGGTCTCTGTATTTAAAGGGCTTTATTACTGTAGGCACGGCTTTGACAGCCGTTTGGATTTTTCCACCTGTGATGTAGCCAATCAGTGGGTGGGTATGTAGATGAGTAGATTTAAACAGCTATTAACATAACTTATTTACATATCCTTACTTACATAGGTACATAACACTGCTGTTAACAGGAGCAGGATTAGATATGGTCCTTCCTCTTTTGACAACCTGTTTTCTGTTTGATCGGAATGCAGTTATCCAACTATGGAGGGATTCTAAAATATCATAGGATTTGAGTTTTAGATGTAGTTTGTCATGAACCACTGAGTCGAAGGCTTTACAGAAGTCAATGTAAATTGCCTCTATTGATTTCCCCTGATTGAGATGTGTAGTCCATATGTTTTGCAGTGAAGGAGTTGCAGGTTATAAGTTTTCTGAAACCAATTTTTTTGTTAGAGAGTAGGCTGCTAGTTTCTAGGTGGAGGGTAATTAATTGGTTTATGATTGATTCCATGACTTTGCATGGGACACAGCATAGTGAGATTGGTCTGTAGTTTTCAACTAGACTGGGATATCTTTGATGTTTATCTCAAACCCATATTGGATAAATGAATTTAAAATTATTAAAGGTTTTAGAAAGTTCTGCATTCAGATTCTATTTTTCAAAATCTACAAAAACCATGTTTCTGTAGAAGGATGAACTGGAAAAGCAATATCAAGAAATGCAGATGGCATATGGTATATCAATATCATACTGAAATGAATAGTTGCTTGGGCAACAAACACCTGTATAGTAATCATTTATTTTATACTTCCAAATCTCAATTTGGAAGTATAAAATAAATCTTTTTTATATAGACTGCATAGAGAGATTTGGTAATGAAGGAAAAATCATTAAAGCATCATCTGGCCCTTTTGCTGTATATTTTAAAGCTTCTGGGTGTGTTCTAGTTGCGTTTATCAAGGGGAAACATGGCCAAATTGAGCAGGTCTGGTTACAACTCTACACAATGGTAATATTTGGACAAATATATTTCCAAACTAATCTACTATGATGTTTCACTAACTTTGTACAAAAATTCTTCAGCAGATAAACTGAAAGAGAAAAGAATCCTGGATGGTGGTAATGTGAGATTTATTCCTTTATTTAGACAAGTGTTCAGAAATTAGTTATAACAAAAGTTGTACTCATTCTTTTCTGTTTGTTTGTTTTAAGTACTGAAAAGTACTTAAAAGTACTGAAAATGAAGAAACTTCTTAGCTAAGTAACATCTTAGCTTCAGTTGCACAATGAAAAGATAGATATTGAGATCTATGAATTACACTGCATCGCAGTCTCCTTGGATAGACGATCTAATCACTATGAGTGACATAGGGGAAGGTTTGGTAGGGAAAGTTTGCCTATTTGCCGATGACTCTAAAGTGTGCAATAGGGTTGATATTCATGGAGGGGTCTGTAATATGGTAAATGATTTAGCTTTACTAGATAAATGGTCAAAGCAATGGAAACTGCAGTTTAATGTTTCCAAATGTAAAATAATGCACTTGGGGAAAAGGAATCCTCAGTCTGAGTATTGTATTGGCAGTTCTGTGTTAGCAAATACTTCAAAAGAAAAGGATTTAGGGGTAATGATTTCTGACAGTCTCAAAATGGGTGAACAGTGCAGTCAGGCGGTAGGGAAAGCAAGTAGGATGCTTGGCTGCATAGCTAGAGGTATAACAAGCAGGAAGAGGGAGATTATGATCCCGCTATATAGAATGCTGGTGAGACCACATTTGGAATACTGTGTTCAGTTCTGGAGACCTCACCTACAAAAAGATATTGACAAAATTGAACGGGTCCAAAGACGGGCTACAAGAATGGTGGAAGGTCTTAAGCATAAAACGTATCAGGAAAGACTTAATGAACTCAATCTGTATAGTCTGGAGGACAGAAGGAAAAGGGGGGACATGATCGAAACATTTAAATATATTAAAGGGTTAAATAAGGTTCAGGAGGGAAGTGTTTTTAATAGGAAAGTGAACACAAGAACAAGGGGACACAATCTGAAGTTAGTTGGGGGAAATATTAAAAGCAACATGAGAAAATATTACTTTACTGAAAGAGTAGTAGATCCTTGGAACAAACTTCCAGCAGACGTGGTAGATAAATCCACAGTAACTGAATTTAAACATGCCTGGGATAAACATATATCCATCCTAAGATAAAATACAGAAAATAGTATAAGGGCAGACTAGATGGACCATGAGGTCTTTTTCTGCCGTCAGACTTCTATGTTTCTATGTTTCTATGTTTTGTTGACCTCACAATCTTTCACTCCAGCAGAATGTCTGTGTTCCATTTTATAAATGTAAACATTATTAGTACATATATGAAGACCACCTCAACTGTACA
The DNA here is from genome assembly GCF_031021105.1 of Erythrolamprus reginae. Taxonomy (NCBI): domain Eukaryota; kingdom Metazoa; phylum Chordata; class Lepidosauria; order Squamata; family Dipsadidae; genus Erythrolamprus; species Erythrolamprus reginae. The sequence continues at coordinate 31,933,965 of NC_091955.1, read as the reverse complement.
ATAGAGGATAAATAAATAGGAGATGTTATCACACTCTTGACTGAATATTATATATGATAGGCGCATTCAAATTTTGACAAAAGAAAAAGAAAATGCTTGTAGTAAGGACTGAAATATAATGGACCATTCTAAAGCAAGCTAAGTAATGAACCTTCTAAATAAATTTCATTATAATTAGGGCTTACAATAAAATTTCAGATGTTAAAATCTCTCCAATTGCTCTTTTTTAGTAAAGCAGCACTAACTCATTAAAACATTTATTCCTCTTTTATATTGAGCTTATTTTCAAAAGAAGCCATTTCTGAAGCTGGCTAGATTTCTATTATTACAAATAATTTATATTATTATAAGTCTGCTCTGTAACACAAAACACATGTGAAAGAAATGGGTGGAAAGCACATATGGAAAAGATGCCCTTCATAAGCATTCTGATTTGTATTTCCAATATGTAGAAAATCAAAAAATACAAGGGAATATTTTTAACCTAAATGCTATTTGTTCATGGCAGAACAACCTCTTGTAACTTGCACAGTTATTATTAAGTTACAAAACACACGTGTCTTTTGATGCATAAACCTCCCAGAAATATAGCTGGAATATAGTAGGTGGATTCTAGATACCTCTTCCTAGGGGTTGGCCCAAAGCAGCTTGAAAACTGTTTTGGTGGAAAGCTTGGAAACCATGCCAAAAAGCCACAGTTTAGGAAAAACATAATATTAACCAGACATGAGTTGATTGGGCCAGCATTCCCAGCAAAAACAAGCTGACAGTCATCGTGTTGATTAATGCAGATCAACCTCATGCAGATCAACCAGTTCTTCTGTTTCCATCATCACCAGGCAGACTCTGAAGCTTGCCCCCAGAAGAAGCCTCCAGAAGAGCCGCCTTCAGCAACACCACATCAAACTCTCTGACTATCGCATTCCTGTCATAAGCCAAGAGCACTTCCTGGTCAAGTTCAATCATTTCGAGGGGCCTCTCCAGCTCACCATGGTCACCGGTAGCCTTTGAAGCCTCTCCAGTCCTGTTGCTTGATCTTGCTGACTCTGGCCTCATCAGCTCAGCTCAGCTGAAGTGGCTAGGTACATGGCTAAGGACCCTTCACTCAAGACTGTCTTGAACTGGGTGTGAGGGGGATGGCTGAAGGACCCTGAATTCAGGCCATTCATACAACGACAGCATGGACAGTCAAAACAGGGAGGTTGCCTCCTGTTGTGTATACTCCCTTGCAGCTTGAGCAATATTCAAACTCAGATGAGATAGTAAATTTGCCAAATTTAGCCACAGAGGGCATGGTTAATGGAGACCATGGAGCTAGTGATATACAAATGGATTCAGATGAATCAAATGGGGAGATGAGAGATGGAGAAATGCCCATTTCAGAAGGTTTCACAAACACTTAGGGGAGAAGGGGAGGAGATATTAGAGTGATTAATTAATTACCTCACGTCTGTGTGTGAAACAGAAGAGAAGCTGGTTTCGTCAATCTTTCAATCTAAAGATGGTTGCATCCAGGACTTGCTCCGGAGCATAAGCTATCATGTGTGATTTATTACTTGCTTTTTTATGACTCCTGGCTAACCCTGATTAGCCCATACATTTTAGAATGATTTGTGGAATGTTTTTTATCTACTTAATTGCTGAGGTAGAGATGAGGAGAGAAGAAAACTGCAACGTAGAGGTGTTAAAAGGAGAAATAAAGAGGATGTGTTTTACAATGAGATGTATTGACAAATCATTTATTCCAAGTATTATCTGTATGAGCCTGAAATCTGAACACCTCCTATGAGGTGACCATGTGTCTGTGTACTGGCATTCTAAGGATCTTGCATGGGAGCCATCCAGGGATTGTGTGGATGAAAGCCCTTACTAGATGTTATGTTTGGTGGCTAAATATGAACTTGGAAGTTCAAGGTTGGGTAGAATACTGTAGGTCATGCCTACAAAGTGTGTAGGCCTTGCCAGGAGTCCAGGCCAGCTTCCCCAAAGGCCCCAGTTCACAATTGGGACAAGCCCCTTGGTCTACATATAGTCTTAGCAGGCCCATTTCATGACCAGACCTTTATGATCTTGGTTGACGCCTATTCCAAATGGCTTGAGATTTTTCTAATGGGCTCAACCTCTGTCGAAGGTCCTCCAATGCCTATTTGCTACCCACAGGTTACCAGTTGTCCTAGTATCTGATAATAGAACACCATGACTCACCATGACTCAATGAGTCACCATAACTCAATTTGAGGGGTCCCTAGTGGACCTAGGGATCTACCATATCCTGTCCATGCCAGTCCATCTGGCATTGAATAGCCTGGTGGAAAAATTCATATGATTCGCCAAAGAAGACTTTGGAAAGCTAGGCCACAGGGACTGGCATGCCAGGGTGGACAAATTTTGTCACAGCATATCACCCCAGTGCAATAACAGGCCTTAGCCCAGCCAAACCAAACCATTCATAGGTCACAGGATTTGCTGAGTCTTAGACCAACTTCACCCCAACTACATGCTAAAAAACCATGGCAAACCAAACCAAACCACTAGGTTCTTCATTGAAGGAGACCTAGTATTTGCCAAGGGGTCCCTACAGTTACATGGGGAAGTTGAAAAAATCCTGGGCCCAATGTCCTATTCAACAATGGCCGGCAATGCAAACAGCACATTGACCAAGTGAGGAAGCATGTTAAGGGGAGTTACAAAACCCTCAAAATGTAAATAATTATACTCCTTCCCTAGCTAACTCAAGCCTGATAGAGCTGGAAGACTTACCTGTCACACCAGGAGTCCAGCGGCAATTGCATGATGAACCAAGTGGCCACACCTGAAAGCTTCCAGGAGCTTCCAAGCTGATACCACAGAGCAGCAGCAGATCTGTCCACTCAGGATACTGCCTCACCCATGACTGAGCTGTGCATGTCAGAGATGGTTCCTAAATGCCCCACCTACCTGTGTGATTATGTGTGCTGCATGGATTGCTCCATCTGGGATTATTCCCACAACTCAACAGAATGATTTAATTATAAGCAAGGGCATGAAGATACACCTAAATTATCTTACTTCAAGTGATGTGAACAATGGGATCAATTCCTTTGATTTCCATTTTTTCCCTAGAGGTAAAAAACCCCACCTCTGCCACAGGAGACTTCTGAAATATATCATTTATTATTATTATTATTATTATTATTATTATTATTATTATTATTGTTGTTGTTGTTGTTGTTGTTGTTGTTATTGTTGTTGTTGTTGTTGTTATTAATAATAACAATAATAATTAGATTTGTATGCCACCCTTCTCCGAAGACTTGAACACTCGCGAGTTGCTCGCGAGATATTACAATATATCATATCATATATATCACTTATTTTCAATTTAACTTATTTTCTTTAACATACATCAATAGCATAAAGGTAAAGGTTCCCCTTGCACATATGTGCTAGTTCTTTACAACTCTAGGGGGCGGTGCTCATCTCTGTTTCTAAGCCAAAGGGCTAGTGCTGTCTAAAGATGTCTCCATGGCCATGGTCATGACTAAACGCCAAAGGTACACAGGACAATGTTATCTTTCCATCAAAGATGGTCCCTATTTTTTTACTTGCATTTTTAAATTGTTTTTTATCTTTAAACATCATGACATTTTTTTTCACAAATCTACATCCAAATTTCACACTTTGCAATTCACATATCTATTTACAATACCTTTTCCGATTCTTGTCCCAATTCTTAGTCTTTTTACTTGCATTTTTCACGTGCTTTCGAACTGCTAAGTTGGCAGAAGCTGGGACAAGTAATGGGAGCTCACCCCATTAATAACAGGAGCTCATCCCGTTACATGGCATTAAGGATTCAAACTCTGAAGTGCTGACCTTTTGATCAACAAGACTTAGACAGTGAGCCACCATGTCCCTTAGCAAGAGCATACAAACAGTTAAAAGGAGTGTGAACATGGGTTATATAGATATAACATTTTTATTTTTTCCAGATTATGAAATAGACAATTATACTTGAATTCAAAATCAGGCTTCACTTCAACTGAAGTAAAATCCAAAAAATCCATATTATATGTCTTTAGTTGGATATGATCTTTTTTCCTTGTTAAATTGTTACTACAATTGTCTTAAAAACAAAACAAAAACAAAAATACTCACTAAAAATCCATGGGAAAATCAGTGATATTTCTGTACCTAGCTAAAGACAAAATTTGGCATGACCAGGATGCAATAGTTAGAAACCTGGCCCAGTATCTGCGTTAATTGAAAAGGAGTTTAGAGGGGAAGAGAGAAAAAAATGTTTTCAGAAGACATGTTTAAAATAAACTACTTAGAAGAAAATTACTGTGACACTCCATGGGTTTTTATTGATAGGAGGGATATGTTTAAGACACACTGACACAAAATAACAAATCAATGCTGACTTCTGTTATTAAAAGCTAAAAGTAACATTCACTGATAGAAAAAAAAATGAGGGTGGGTCTCCTGCTTCTAAATGATAAATATGTATGAAAAAAGAAAAGTGTCACCATGGAAACCAAAGTCTTTCCAGAGTTTTTCAGGCAGGCAAGTGTTATAATAGAAACTTGCAACATTGTGAAAACAAATGGCTGGAGACTAAAAAAGGAGACCACATGTTTATTTGGGCCCATTTTGTACTTAAAATGGCACTATTCTTTTTGCCATTCTCATTCTCAACTGCAGCTTACAACATTGTGTTTTGGATTTTTTTTTTTCTTAAATAGGGAGTGATTTTAAAAGTTGCAGTAGGATGGGGAAATCTGAGTGGAGGGCTTTTCTGGTGAAGTATTTCTGGACATTTTCTATTGTATTTATGTCCGAAATGCAGTGTGGATTCCAGACAGATGAGCTGTATTCGATGATTGCTCTGGTGAAAGTTTTGTATGCTCTGGTTAGTAGTATGATATAACCAGAGAAGAAACTACATTGGATTAAGCTAGAGAATGAGTTTGCTTGCAATGTGACCACAAAGGTCATTTATATATAGGGTATGAAGGGGGTTAGTCCTAGTACATACCTTGGGGTACGCCACTGTTAACAGGAACAAGATTGGATATGACGCTCCCTGTTTTGACAACTTGTTGTCTGTTTAACAATCCTGCTTGTCCTTCAGGGAAATCAAGACTAGCAATTGGCTGCTATATGGATTGATCTACCCCTAATTACCTTTTTTGGGGTGATGTCATTGTTGGTCTCTGAGCTTGTTATTGTCTTGCAGATGTTTCATTACATTTTCAGTGCATTTAACGATTATTCCTTTCTCACTAGTCCTAATGCTTTTACTTTGCTTATTTGCATGCCTTCACTCTATCCCCTCCTTCTCACATTATCTTTTGACACTAACACAGATCCCTTTTTTTTCTCTTATATTCACCATTGCTTTCATTCTACAAATAGTCATACAATGGGAAAAGTGTGGAGGTTTCATGGAAACTTTGCAACAAGGTTGAACAGCTTAGCTTTACAGAAAGAAAGAAAGAATCTTCTTACATTTCAACTGTACATGGGGATCTTGAGCAGAAAGAGAAGACAAAACCCTCCCTTTCCCTTGACCCCCAACAAGTATACCCAAGGGAATCCTGCCTGCCTCAACCAACATAGAGGTGGCACTTGGACATCTGTTTCAATAACCACCGATACACTTGACATCCATGAATCTGTCTAATCTTGCCTTGAAGCTATCCAGGCTGACAGCTGTCACAGCCTCCTCTGGAAGTGAATTCCAAAAACCAATGACCCTCTGGGTGAAGAAATATTTCCCTTTATTTGTCCTCGCTTTCTTACCTATGAGCTTTAGGGACTGCCCCCTCATCCTAGCATTGTGTGATAGAAAAAATATTTTTTTTCTATCCACCTTTTCTATCCCATGCATGATTTTATACACTTTGATCAAGTCACCTCTTAAACTCTCTTTCAAGGCTGAAGAGACCAAAGCATTGCAACCTGGTTTCGTAAGGGAGGTGCTCCTTGATAATTTTGTTGTCCTTTTTTGCACCTTTTCCTTCTTGAGGTGCAGTGACCAGAACTGTACACAGTACTCCAAATGTGGTCTCACCATCGATTTTTAATGAGGCAATACAACACTTTCCGACCTATTTTTGATTCCCTTCCTAATCATGCGAAGCATGGAATTTGCTTCTTTTTTTTACTGCTGCTGCACACTGGGTTGACATCTTCATTGAGTTGTCCACCAAAACCCCAAGATCCCTTTCTTGGCTTGTCTCAGAAAGCTTGGTACCCATCAGTTGGTAGGTGTAATTGGGGTTCTTCACCCCAATATGCATAACTTTGCACTTGTTTAGGTTAAAATGCATTTGCCACTCACTCAATTTCAAGAGATCTTTTTGGAGCGACAGTTTCCCTTTTCACTACCTGGAACAATTTAGTCTCATCAGCAAACTTTGCTACCTCACTATTTACTTCTACATTCAGATCATTAATTAACAAATTAAACAGTAAAGGTCGCAAAACTGAACCTTGAGGTACACCACTTCTCACTTCTTTCCATCCAGAGAATTATCCATTTATTGCCACCCTTTCCTTCCTACAATTTAGCTAGTTACCAATCCAGGACAAGACCTGTCTTCTAATTCCATGACTGAGGAACTTTTTTAGGAGCCCTTGGTGAGGGAATTTGTCAAAAGCCTTTTGAAAGTCAAGATATACAATATCAAAGAAGTGAAATATACAGAAAATAAAGGAATGGGAATATTTACAGTATTATGAGCAAGGAATGGGAAAATTGGTTCACCCAGCCTGGACATAAACCATTGGTATGCTCCTTGGGAGATGTAAAGTTTGTATGAAGCATGAGCTTCTAACTTCAGAGAATAGGTCCTTGATTTATCAGCCATCCTTGGATCCATTGCAAACTTATAAAATATTGAGAACATATTAGCCTGGCATCATAGGATGAAATGCCTAAATGGAGCAGCGACCAGTCCTGTTGGAAAAGGAGTGTTTGCAGCTGTAACTGGGATTGCTATTATAAGAAAAATAATGGATGCAAACCTTTTTGAAAGAGTTAAGATAGCTCAAGTCCAACAAGAGCAGTTTTGAACTAAAGCTGGAAGACACCAGGGAGTGGTGAGAAGACAAATTATCTGCTTTTTGCATTCTGGAAGCCGTGTCTGGCCTGTATTGGCAATGGGCCAAGCAGAAAGTATAAATCTGCTTGTAGTTAATGAAATATGTTGAAAGAGTAGCACTAACGAACATGAAACAGTTAAAAACTGATTTAAAAAAAACACCACACACGTACACCCTCCAATTACATACCACAACAGTAATGAACCCTGTATGAGTTCCTCTCTTCTATCCATCCATAAAATTACAGTGATATTTGCAAAAATTAGTTATACCTCTATATCAGGAGTGCTAATAGTAACCCTGTAAAGAGATTTTATATATCTATTTATTTAGTTAGCAAAGTTATATAGTTACAAAAAGTTACTCTGGACATTTTGCAAGCAATATTATGATTAAAATCATGTCACATTATAAAAACAATCAGAGATAAATAATTTTAAACAAAAATTATAGTTTATGAACTGTGAGTGATATTTTTAGGCATTAGTACCACCTACCTATGAGTCACATAAAGAATAACTACTATAGTGAACATCACAAGGAAGATTGCTACCTTTTGGCTAACTTGGCCTTTGGGCCTTTAGCAGATTGTAGGTACAGTGCGGCAGACTCAAATCTATCAAAATTTAGAAATAGTGGGCACATAGAATTCTACTTTACATTTACCTTTACAATTTACCTTTACAATTACATTTGATGTTGGTATTTTATGTTGACAAAGGTAATCTAGAAGTGCATATATAAGATGCCCTAACTGAGAAAATCCATTCAATGTTGATGGGGGAGTTGAGGAGGTAGAGGGAAAAGATATGCAAGTAAAGAAATTATGATATGTGGCGATTTTATATCTAGAACAAAGACATTGTTTCATTGCAATACTATTTTTATGTTTTACTTTTGTTTTTCAAACAATCTCTAAAAACACAGATGTAACTTGTAAACATGGTTGGCTTGGTTTACCTTTTTACTTGCCAACAGTTTACATATTGTTTTGATTATACAGCCAAACATAATACCAAAAATATGCAGGCAGATTTCAATTCTTAATGACAGCTTGTGGCTGATTTAACAGCCTTGGCTGCTAAAGGCAATTGTTTTTATGTATTTATGCCAACATTTCGTTGTAAACAAAGCACATGGGCTTATATTATTGTATCACTACTGCAAAAACCATTTTAGCAGGTTTGTGACAGTATAAATGCCTAAGATTTCAAAAGTAGCATTAAAAGAGCAATATTCTAAGCCTCCTTGACATAAACTAAAATCTAGTGAAAGTCAGGCCTGCGTCCAAACTACATTTGAGACTGCTGTGATTTAACAAAAACATATATAAAGAGAAATACAATAAAACTGAAACCTGAAATCAATATGTAGGGTGTGGAGGGGGATGAAGAGAAATAAATTAGATTTAATTGTGGCTTTTGTTTTTCAGTTCTACTTGCATTTCTAAAGTTTCATTCTTTGAACAATATCCCAGTTTCCAATATTTGTATATTTATATAGGATTTCATAACTCTTGAAGCATTGATATCTGTTTAGTTAAATGTAATTGGTTTTATAACTTGCTTGTTATCAAGTGCCAGGCATTGTGTAAGGGGTGGGGAGAGAAATGCTGTCTACCAACTGGGCTTCCACTAGTTTTTGTCATGGATTACCAGCCCATCTAGGGTTGAAATAATTATCTTGGCTCTATACCAGTGGTTCCCAACTTGAGGCCCATGTCCCACAGGGGGCTAATTTGATTTTTAATGAGAGCAATTGGAACCTTGTTTAAACAAAGTTAATGGCCTTTTAGGCTTCCTTCATGTGAGTAGTTCACTTTTTGAATAATAAGCATTATATGTCACAGGGGTGGGGTTGGGGCTCAGGATTTAAGAGATGCTTAGGTGGGGCACGGCCAAAAAAAAGTTTGGGAACCACTGCTCTATACCTTTCCATAGGATTTTGGCAGAAAGTAATATTTCCCAAGTTGCAATGCAAATTTCCAAATATCCGCTGGCACCACAAACATAGAGTGATTGCAGCCAGTGGTAGGTTGCTACTGGTTCCCCCAGTTTGGGCGAACCGGTAGTGGTGGTAGTAGGCTCTGCCCATCCATCCACATGTCAGACAGATGATCTGTGCATGGGAAGAAGGTTCTGAACATATGCAGAAGCATTGCATGCATGCAAAGCATGCACGCACACATGGGCAATCACAGTTCTGAACCAGTAGTGAAAGTAAGTGAAACCCACTACTGATTGCAACAGCTTTGATGCAACACTCCTAGGGATCTGCCGAATATCATTCTGTCCCATGTTGTTTTATATTTTCTTCCCCACTCACTCACTCACAGCATTCCATTAATTTCTGACATCCCCCCCCCTTATCTTTTTAAAGCATTGGAAAATCATAACTCAACTTTAGGTTTACATAAAACCTTTACTAATTTGAACTTTTTAAAAGCAGAATACACTAAGTGATTTCCTTAGACTGAAAAGAACCATAACTCTGATGAAGATCTTTGCAATTTTCATTAAATATTCCAGGTTCAAATCCTAAATTTCCAGATTAGACATATGCTCAAAGAATTTAAAGACTTATTGCTAGCCAGTGTAGGTAATCTGACTTATTTATCACAATTAACAGCCTGTTGTAATTCATCTTTTTGTGTCACTAAGAAAGAATGTTGCTGGGGATTAGGATATTAGACAATATTTACCATAAAGTCACCAAGAGGCAGATATCACTGAATGGATAATATTATCATTACTCATATTAAAAAGAGTTCTTAGGCTGAACAGAAGGAAAGAAACAAATAGCATTTATTTTTTATACCTAGTAAGTCTGGCATACTCTAATTTGGGATAGGGTAAAGAGCTAGTAGAGAGAGGAAGATAGATAATCTTGGCAGAGATATGTGGGGACCGTTGCTTAGGCAAAGGGAATGAAATATATTTTACATCCAGAAGAAGCTAACATTTGGAAGACACACACTTCCCTAATATTACTGAACTATAACAAGCAAGTGACTGGTTCAAAAACCTTCAAAGAATCCTTTGTCCTTGGGGCAGCTCTTAGGAACTCAAGCAAGAAGGGCCCCAGGGTAGCTATTTAAACAGCTATTTAAAATTAAGATTTTAAAAACCCACCCAGTTTCTTCCATTTTTTTATGCTTGATGATAATACTGCACTCTGCTAAATATCAGTTATCAATATTAATTCCGTTGTTGCATATTCCTTAGCTAAACATTTCAGCTTTTATTTGTCATAATACAACATGTGATGGCAACATGATATTGCAAGTTTGACGATCATGGGCTAGATTCTAGCCCTACAGTTCAGGAGACTGTAAAATTGTACGACAATTTAAGAGTAGTTTCTCAATACTCAAAAATTGTTCCTTCTGCCCTTCTTGTGGATAGAAAAGAAATACACACACACACACACACACACACACACACACAAGCAGAGAGAATGGTAAGAATGACTAAAGTCTAAAGAGACACTCACTAGAATGGGCCCAGGAAACTGGCAAGAAAGAATCAACCAGTTCCTGCTGGCCCAACATATCACCCAATGTGCAGCCACAAATCAAAGCCCTGCCAAAATACTGATGGGTCATAGACTAACGTCACAACTAGACCAATTGAACCTAAACTATCACCCAGAGAAACCTTTCAACTCTAGACAAATATCCCAGTCATTGGAAATGGGTGACCTCGTCTTTGCACATAATTACACTGGAGATCCCAAGTGGGTGAAGGCAGAGGTAATCCCAGTCAGTGGCCCAAAGTCATACCATTTTGGAAGTTAGAAGAATGGACAGGTGTGGAGACAACATATCAACCAGCTTAGAAGGATGCTGGGGGATTTGTGGCTTTGCTATCAGATAAATTCCAGCCTCTTGAAAACTTGGAACAGTTAGAGTCTCTATCTCATGGGACCTTCAAAACAATTGAGAGTGCAATTCCACAAGACAGACTTGTCCTGACTACCAGATACTAAGAAACCCTAGGCTCAATACTGGACAAATGAGCGGACACCTACCAGATTCAATTATAGTCCAGCGAAGTCATCCTGAATCGAAGAAAGAGGACCCAAGAGTGGCTGCCACCATGCCTAGCAACAGGTTCCAGATAATTCCAGAGATGAAGCTAGGAGCACCAAATGGCATGTCCACCACCAATGAATTCCCCGGCATTAATGAATTGCACAGGCCCAGTAAAACTGCACAGTGCCCCACCTACCTGCATGGCTATGTAACTTGTACACAGAGACAATTAGAATATTCAAAGAGAGGCGGGATGTTACATATGATTGTATGTGGCACAGATTTGCAAAGCCACTGCTGATTGCCTAGTCTAGCGGCGGGAGAAATGAACTGCTGTCAGTGGCCAGCTAGCTACAAGAAAGGCTTTAAAAGTGGCTTCCCCGTAGTCTCCCAGCAGCCTGTATTACTTTCAGCTACTGATAAATAAAGGTGCTGAATTGCTCCTACATCTCGCCTCTTCATTCCCATGCAATCTAACAATACTACTTAAGGCTGAAATAAAACGCTATCCCCAGGGACTTTTAAAAACTTCAAGAGGTCCAGAGGACAATTATTCAGCTGTGCCTTCCCACTCCAACCTCTTTTCTTGATACTGGATTCTGTATTAAGAATATTTGGTATTTCTGTTGGTTTTGATCTACTCAAGTCAATAACCAGTATCAGGCTTTTGAGACAATCCAAAAGAGTTTGTGCTTTTTATTACACAGAAATTTTGTGCAAGTAAATGGAGGGAAAAGGCCATTTTTTATGTAGTTATGGGACTATATATTCAGATATTTTGTTCAGTTCTTCAGATATTCAGTTAGGTTTTTAATGTGGTCTATCTCTGTTTATCCCTAAAATTGTCCTGTGTTCAAGAGAAAAATGCTACAATCTAGCTTTGATGTAGACTACAAAATTGTTTAACCTTTATTTAACCTTTATAACTCCTTACATTGATAAATGAGTTGATTCACCAAAAGAGGTTTATAAGTAAATTCATGTTCTATGTTTATAGAAAGACATAAAATGTTTTGGATTCTCTTTTTGGAAGCAATCAAAGCATCAGGCCAACATTTGCAGATACTTTAGTTTGACACCAAAATCACAGTTTTCTATTGGAATCCTGCTAGCTAAGGTTATGGTATCGGCAATGGTAAATTAATTCAGAATGTAAAGATGGAAATACAATATTGGGAAATGTAAATAACCCACAAGGGTGTTGTGGACATGCTAAGTGCAGGTCATTTCAACTTCACTGAGTCTAAAATTGCTTTCTCATTATAATAAATTGATCTATCATCAGCTGACATTAAAGTCATCCTTAAAATAATGCATGCCTTGGGGTATATTAGAAGGTGAATTTTTTCAGGTACCCTATTGACTTGTCCCTTATACCCTTATATCTTTCTTTGAGAAATGTAGTTGCTGCTCCAATAGACATTAGCATAGTTTACTTTTCTTGGTTGTTTTATCTGGAAGGCATTCTTTTTCTTTGCTTTTATCTCCTTTTTTTGTATGATTGCTCTATGATTATAAATTGAATAAACTAAATGAAACAATGTTCCTGCCAAAACTTTGCAGAAGGATTTGCTGACTAGGAAAAATAATTCCAAACCCTAATCCAGCAAAATGGGGGGAAGGGAGATTCAATGATTCCAGATTGCTTCAGAGACTAAGCAATGATGATTTGCTACTATGCATATCTGACCTGGTCATATTCACAATGAAATAAAGTATGACTTATACCATCCTGGCTACTTTACATTCTTTTAGCTATCTTTGCCCAGTGGAATAAACCTTATGACTATTTTTAATAAAAGATAAATGTGTGCCTTCAATAGAATATTTCCAATTCACTTTATAAAAAAATGGGTAAAGTAAAATCATAATGATGCACTCAACCTTTCTCTTCGAAGAGGAGTCAAAAAAGGTTTGTGCTTGCAATTACGGGATCTAAGTATATGTTGAATCTTAAACATGGCGCTGAAAGTCTCATGCTGCCTGTCTCTCAACAGTAAGGCACTTTTACTGTATTGTTTTTATCTGGTTGGAATATTCAGTCTTTGGAAAACTAGGGTGAAAGCTCAGACTTCTGTGCCAAAGTCTACCCATTGTGTATTAAAATATCGAAGATGATTCATTCAGTCAAGCCAACATCTACTCATCAGCAGGTGAACTGGTTAAGGAGGCATTATATCTTTCTTTGGCATAAGTTAAAGGGAGGAATTCCAATCAAAAAGCTAAAACTGTTCTTTTGAGTAAAATATTTAAAGGAGCCTTCCTTTAATTCAAAAGAAAGCTGTTCCAAGAGAGACCTCTAGTGGCCAATGCTACATGCAACAAACGCTCTGCATTTTTAAACTGTTTTAAGCTCACATGGTTTGAATTTCATTTCCAAAAGAAATGACTGCACATTTCCTCTTACCTCCCCTTTTAATGTGGGTAGTTAAAGATCAAAGGTGCCATCTATTAAATATTTTATAAACTTGCATATAGCTAAATCCTTGTTAGATACTGAAGCGAAATTATTTTAATACGGCACTTACCTTCTACTCCAGTACAAAGAAAATTAAAAGACTGGAGCGCAGAACAATATTTCATCTCAAAAACAAAGAAATGTACTAAGTTACCTCTGTCAACTTGTCATAATTTGGGCTTTGAACCATTTTTAAAGGAGTTGTTGCCAATATCTCATTGTATAAATGATTGACTCCTGGTCATTATATGTAAGTTCCTTAACAATCAAGTGTGGGGCGGGGATGGAAATGTTCAGCTGAAATGGAACAAGTGAAGCTTCATATGTTTTTTAATGTGTATCATACAGATGATGGACATAAAAAATAGGCAAAATTTCATTTGCACCAACACCATAACATTTTGACTTTTTAAACCATAACCTGCAGACATCTCTATTCAGTATATTTAGACTGCTATTGCATTTTTCCAATATTTATTTTATTTTTACTTCTCAGCCTTAAAACTTCTGTTTTCACATCCATGTGATATGAAGGTAGGGCAATTCTGTTTAGCTTCTCAAGATTAGCCAAGGCTGTATGAGGGGTATAATCTGCAGTGAACATGAAGAATTTATTCCCATAAACACTGTTCTACCCCTTTTCTTGCTAGAATCATTGAAGCCATTCTTTTTGTCAAAAAAAACCCCAGTAGTTTCATAGCTGAATGTTACTACCACTCTGGCAAGAACACACTTGCTCCTCACAAATATTTGAAGACACCTTTATAGAGCACAATGAATATTGTTTAAAAGTGAGAACTTTAGCCCAATATTTTACTCCTCTCTTCTCCTTCCATGTTATCTAAAGTATCTGAAGTATCTTTTATCTAAAGCCTTAGGTCCATTCTCTATTCCCAACTGACGGTATTTGCCTTTAGAGGCAAATCATATAAATATAAGTATACCCAATATCAACTTTATCTCAATCAGGATTGATCAACTATATACAGGCTCACTAAATCTGCCAGATAATGATTCTGGGACCAGGAAATTTATTTCCTATCAAGGATCAGCTTTTAAAAGAAACCCAACTCTTTTCCAATAAGGAAATCAAGTGACACATATGCTTAGAAAATGTGGAGTACAGTAGTCCCTCGCTATACCGCGCTTCATCTACTGCGGCTTCACTTCATCGCGGGTTTCTGAGAAAGTCGATTGGCAGATTTAAACAGCCCGCCGAACTCGATCGGCAGGTTTTTCCCAAAAAAAAAATAAAAATCTAAAATTGTAAATACTGTATTTAAATACTGTATCTAAAATAAATACTGTGTGGGAAGGGTTTATAAACACTTAAAACAATGAAAACTTACCAAACAATTACAATATAAATACTTAAATAAGTACTATCAGTCGATAAATTCCCCATCGCGGATTTCACCTATCGCGGCCAGGTCTGGAACGTAACACCAGCGATAAGTGAGGGACTACTGTATTTCATAATAAACCTAAAGAATTGAAATGTGAAATATTTCTTCTTGTATCTTGAAAGAATATTGAAATATTTAAAAGTCAAATGGTGAGCAAATACTGTTTAATTCCAAAAAGGCCAATTCTGGAACCATATCAAACAAAATTGATTTGAAAATTGACTTTACATTCAGGCCCATCTTTGATCAAACTAAACACAGGCTTTGTTGGCCAATAGGTTTTACATTTTACTGATTTACAGCATACTTCCTAGAACAAGGGCTAAGTTTCTTTAGTTCTGATTTAGATATTTGCCTGCATTCAGGTGCTGAATTTTCCTCAAAATGAATAAAATCTGAGGAATCTACGTTTGGTTTGAGAAATTAAGGCTTTAAGGCATTTGCAATTGAGGGAAAGCAGACATTCAACCTGAAGCAAGGCATCGAAGTCATTGCAGTAATCCTTCTCAGAGGGCCTCAGACATGAACAGAGGAAACTTCAACTGCTGAAGCAATCACTCAACCAAAAGCACAATAAGAGCCAACGATTTAGAAAGGATTAACAAGAAAAGCTTGTTTGTTTTTTAATACTGTGGTTTTAAAAACACAATTTCAAACTCTTTCTAGGGTTATTGATCAAGGATCAAATGGTGGCCCATTCCTCATATAGGAACTGAATGCCCACTGAAAACGTGGCTGCAAATTAAGTACCACTGTTTCAAGGGGTGTAGGGGAGGGGCTTAAGGAAGAAGAGACCATGCAATCAAAGCAAAATGTGCAGATAAAAAAAAGCCAGGCATTCAAGTGTGTAATTTTGACTTTTTTGACATGCTTGCCGGCTTTCAGACAGGTTTGCTAATATGCTTTTTCTTTTCATTTATCATTTTTCAATCATTTTGTTGAACTGTTTTTCATAGAGCTGTGCAGTTTACTGGAGATTTGTATCTGACAATAGTGGGCAGGGAAAGCTATTATAGGCATTCATGCATTAAAAAAAACAGTTGTTCCTTGACAAAGTTTTGTGTACATGCAAATTTCTTTGATTCTGAAGCATTTGAAACCCATATGTGGTTCCAATAAGGAAAAAAATATATCTTTAGCTCAGGATAGAACTATGGAATCCTTGGAGTTCTGAGAGTTTGGTTCTTTTCTTGTAGACATTTCATTACCTGTTCTGTCTGGGTCCCTCCAGAAGCCAACACCAACCAAAAAGAGAATCCAGACACACTGGTAAAAAGCAAAGGCAGTTTATATAATTCAAAGCAAACACAGGTAACAGAAACTGTTCTTACAGACAGGAGCACACTAGAACTTCACAGAGGTTTCACGAAGGCCATGAAAGAAAACAGGATTCTTGCTGTCAAAAACAACGCTGGAGATAACAAACCCACACCTCCCCCAAGTCTTCCAGACTTCTAGGCCACAAGCCAAGATCAGAGACGCCGAGAAGCGAAGCAGGGTCACAGAACTTCCTGTTGATAACTCTCCACAAGGCTGCAAGGGCGGGCCTGCCTTTTAAACCCTGCTGAGGAGAACCACACCCAAACCCAGCTGTTGCCAATTCAGTGATGCAAATACCTTTCTAATTGATCCGTCTCTGAGCTGCATGTCGCTGTCTCATGTCAATTATAGCCTGTGCTGCTTCATCCAATGAGTCCAGGCTACTAGCTGGGGAGAGCCCCCCCCCCGGGGCTCTCAGGCTGCTCTCCCTCCTCCTCTTCCTGATGTTCCTCTCCCCCGTCTGCCTGGTCCTCCCCCTCCTGTTCACTGTCCTCCTCCTCTGGGCATGGATCCAGCAGAGACGCAGCCGGTCCCTGAGGAGCCTCAGGCTGAATCACAACATTACCCAACTAGGTAATATGAGTCAAGTGAGTGTGATGTTTGCTCCCAGTTTATATACAGTACTTATCCTGCCAGTGCTGGTGGGAGTGTGGTTTTATTCTTGTTAGATCCTTGATTAGGGTATTGTATTATTTAGGGCCATCCCTGCTCTCACAGTCATAGCACATTTTAGAAGAAAGTCTTCTCTCTTTTTCTATCTTTTCCATTTCTTACGTTTTTTTGCTCAGTGCCTGTTCATTATATATTTATTCCTCCTGTTCTACTTTAAGTAAAATATCCTTGCAACATACATCTTGTGCTACAATAGTAAGTGTATGTCATTTAACATACAACTAATTAAAAATATTTTAAAGTTTAAACAATCCGTCAATTTTCCATATATTTTAGTTGTCTCTTTATTAAAAATATTTAATATTGTTTCTCATAGAAAATAATCTTCAAGTGGTTTGCACATCAAGTACAAACTAACATTCAAAGCACTCAGATTCCTTTTCAGATGAAAGGGAGTGAGATGGCTATTACAATAACTTAAAACGGTTTGTGTTTAAAAGATATCCAAAGCTTACAAGCCTTAGCAAACCTGAGAGAAAAGATCTACAGGGCAGGTACTATTATGAGAAAGTGATGTGTACAACCAAAGCTGAGATAATAGGACCTTCCTGGAAGACTTAATTGGGGGCATTTTAAATCCCATAATTAGTTATATCTCTAGAAATATTCTATTTGAATCCTACACTGGCAATTTTGGAAATAGTTTAATACAATTCAGACTGATCTGGAAGCCCTTTAACTCAATTTAACTGAATATGAATCTTATTGAACAAACATGAAACTTTTGACTACAAATTGAAATCAACAAGTGGCTATAATTTTCTCTCCAGCATATAACATTCTCTCAAGTATATTGGGAGTTTTTGTTCTAGCTAACTTTATTTTTTTAATACAAGAAAAAACCTTTTTCCTTGGCATAATTAAATGAAAACAGCTGGCAAATGTGTCTCTTAGCTAGGATCAAACTAGCTAACTTCCAGATTAATAAATTACTGTACATTTACATTACAACCCCAAAAAGGATGTGCATTTTCCAAAGTGATAATGTTATAAAGTGTCACAGACTGTAGAAGAAACCCTAGATAAAAAGCCAGCAATATTTCAGAAGATTAGGAACACTGATTTTTAAATCTGGAAGAGGGAAGTGATTCCCTTTCCTCTCCTTTGAGCTTGTTTTAATAGGATATTATATAAAAATGACATATCATAAAAATGACTCTAGGCAAAAAACTTGCGTATTTCAGAAGGATAGCTGCAGGGGCTTGAAAATGGTGATGAATGAAACACTGCTTACAGGTTTTTTTGTTTTCTGCTCAATTAGCACCAACATCTAGGGAACTATAATGACAGTTGAAATAGTGAATAGGGAGCAGAAGTAGAAGCAGGCAGACTTGCATTTTCCAAGCAATCTTTCATTACTTACAGCTGAGTCCCACAGATCCTCCCTTTCCATCTTCGCTTCTAAGAGAGAGAGACTAAGAAAAATTATTGAAGTCTAGAGTTCTCCTCTAGTAGAGTGTTTTTCCAAGTTGGCAACTTTAATGTGTCATACTGCTGGGGAACTCTAGGAATTGATGTCCACACACTTTAAAGTTGCCAAGTTCAAGGTAACACTGGTCTAGTATGTTACTTCCCCAAACAGTTTGATTTATTAAAAACACAGTATTTAAAAAGCCAAAGATGTTAGCTACGATATTTTCTTCCGTCCTTTTTCTTTATTTATATTGAACACTTGGTAAAGGAGTTATCAACTTTTGCTAAGGGACTGAGCCTGTCACCATCTCTGAGTCTCTGAATCAATAATGAAATTCAATACATTTGCTCCAGCTTTGATATGATTCCAAGAAAGCCTACTTAAATTTTGATATACGTAATCCAAGACTGTGAGATTTTATTTTCAAATTCAGTTAAATCTAAAACACAGTGCTTCCTAATCCAGGTTGCTCACTTCCAGTAATAGGGTGGCAGTAATGTTGTCAGGACATATAATGGATATGGGAACACAATATAGACAACCTACCAGCAGACGTTGTGAACTTCAACACTCTGGACCTTTTTAAGAGAAGATTGAACTGCCACTTGACTGGTGTACTATAGGGTTCCTGCTTGGGCAGGGGGTTGAACTTGATGGCCTCCATGGTCCCTTTCAACTCTAACAATAAATAAATAAATAATAAATAAACAATGCAAGTAGCTGTCCCACAGTAGTAGATCTATAGTAGACTGTGGGACAGCTACTTGCATTGTTTGTGGCATTTGTTTTATATATTTATTTATTTATTTATTATTTATTTATTTATTGTTAGAGTTGAAAGGGACCATGGAGGCCATCAAGTTCAACCCCCTGCCCAAGCAGGAACCCTATAGTACACCAGTCAAGTGGCAGTTCAATCTTCTCTTAAAAAGGTCCAGAGTGTTGAAGTTCACAACGTCTGCTGGTAGGTTGTTCCATTGGTTGATCGCTCTGACCATCAGGAAGTTCCTCCTTATCTCCATGTTGAATCTCTCCTTGGTCAGCTTCCAGCCGTTGTTCCTCGTCCGGCCCTCTGGTGCCCTGAAGAATAAAGTGATCCCCTCCTCTCTGTGACATCCCCTCGTATACTTGTAGACTGCTATCATGTCCGCTCTGGCCCTCCTTTTCTCTAGGCTATCCATGCCCAGTCCCCTCAGTCTCTCTTCGTAAGTCTTGGTTTCCAATCCCTTAATCATCTTGGTTGCTCTTTTTTGCACCTTCTCCAGAGTTTCAATGTCTCTTTTGAAGTGTGGTGACCAGAACTGAATACAGTACTTCAGGTGTGGTCGGACCAGGGCGTAATAGAGTGGTATTAAGACTTCCCTGGTCTTGGAATGTATTCCCCTGTTGATGCAGCTTAGGATTGTGTTGGCTTTTTTTAGCTGCTGCTGCACATTGTTGGCTCATGTTTAGTTAATTGTCCACCAAGATTCTGAGGCCTCTTTCGCAGTCACTACTGCTAAGAGGGGTTTTTCTTGATTTCTTTTTGCAATACTTTGATGATCATTCTAGAGATCACAAAGAGGCAGTATTTTTATTGTCAGTTTCTGTTATATTCTGCTTGGACAGTTGTTCTTGTTTTGTGTTAATTATATACTTCTATGGCTCAATAGCTGAGTGGAATGCTTGACACTTTTCAGGCTGACAAGATTTTACATTATCTCTACAAGGAACAAAGAACCTTCTCCTACCACTCATCTAGTAGGACTTTGAAATTTTTGACCATACCACCATTGTGCAAATTATTTCACTATTGCTACTTTATTCAAGGTCAAATATCATTTGACTTTAATTGTTCAATGATGAGTGCTATTAGAAACCATTCCAATGTATCCCAAACTACTAGTCTATCTTCTGAATTAAGATATCAATAGTTAAATTTACTGGTACTTCCAACACCATCTTCTCCAAAATACATACATTAGCATAATGTATGGTGATACTTCATGAAAATTACATATTTGCATCCTGATGTTAGAGATAAATATGTTAGGTTACAGCCAGTGAAGGGCTACCAAAATGTTTACTACCGCACCGTGGGTGTGGCTTATGCAGGATGCCCTGCATTTTCTTTCAACATCTTTCAGTGCAAATTGGGTGCTCTGGAGTGGAGCTACATTTTTGCTACCCCATTGCGTGTCCCCCAGTCTGGACAGTAGCCCACCCCTGGTTACAGCATATACATGAGATTGGGACACACATTTTGTCATTTGCTACCCTTACACTTCCTTATCAACACTCAAGGTGAGCTTCTGATTTTTACAATGAACTCATATTCTTTCAATACCAGACTAACCCTGTTTATTTATTCAATCATTTAAAATCTATATTTATTCTCCATGTTTATTCTGTTGTTGCTCTGTCTTTAGGCACTATTCTTGTTATAGTCTCATATGCTTCTAGTGTCTTGTTTGGCATATTTTTCAAGAACAAAATATTTCAAACCTGAATAATCATGCTGTCTTCTTTATCACAAGATGCCTCAATCTCAAATATAACACAATGAGGCTGCCTTGTATATGGTTGTTTGGAAGGCTTCAAGCTTTTGTCAATATTAGAACTGAGTATCTTAAGATAATCAGGAAAGGAAGACGAGAATGGAAACATCAAATCTCCATTCAATATTAATTAAAAACACAGAGGACTTTTTTCCTTGGATGAATTATATTCTACCTAAAAAAATGACATAAAACAATATGTTTATTTAGATGAGAGAGATGAATGAAAGACTTATGAGAGCAGCATAGGAGAAATAAAGATTTGATAAGTATGTGCTATAAAAGAAATATCTCTTACTACAGCAGGTCTTGTGAATTCTATCAGCTAATGCTGTCACCTTAAAGGTTTATGAGGCAAGTTAATCCAGAATGAGTTTCTGAGGATGCTATTTCTTGACTTTTGGAGGTTATTAATAATCATTACTTTTTAAGTGACAGAAAATTGAAGATCCTCAATTCATTGTTAGTGCCTTTTCACTTGAACTGACCTTCTCATATATTTGCACACTGCAAGGAAAATATATTTATTATACAATAGGTTAATGTTAATTATGCTTGGATTCTAAATGAAAATTCTATTTTATAAAAGCAATGAAATAAAGTAGTTTGTAAACATTTATTAATATGTACAATGTATGTCAGTAAAGTCAATGCTGACCAGTTATTTATGTATTGTCATTTTGAAAAATAATTGTATGCATTTGAAGCACTTTTCAACAGAATAACATTTTTCTCTATTATTTTATAGATCTTACAATTTAATGATGACATTCTGGGCTTCTTCTATAGAGACAAGTTGAGGTAAAATAAGAAATGGGAACTTTTTGAAAAAGCCTATAAAGACTATGCATGCAGGGCACATCTAATATTTTACTCTAAGGGATATAATATTATAACATCTGATAAGCAAGACAGAAGTGTAGGAGAAGAGACATTTTTGTCTTTTGACATCTTTGTCAGCTCCAAAACTAGAAGAGGTGAATTGCCAAGAGGATAGGACTTCTGCAGGCAGTGAATTAATAGTTTATTCCTATCATGGTTTCTTTTTGGCCTTTTGGATAGTCCAGGTTTTTATACATTGAGAAGATGCAGCCCTAAAGGTGTTGATTGCTAGCAGATTTCAGGGATGCCTGTACCTTATTTAGTCTTGCGATGAACGTGAAAATGTGTCTTAACTTTTCTGTCACAAGGTAGTTTTCTATCACATCTACATTAAAGCAGAATGGTAAAATGCATTTGAACATGTTCAAATTAAGGGTAAAATGTTTGACAAAACAATTTAAAACAGCCTTCACATGCTAGATATGTCTTAAGCTAATCATAAAATTCATATGGTAAATCAGAATATTTCAGAAAGGATATTCAGCTAAAATTCAACCAGAGGTCGGATGCTCCCATTTCAGACCAGTTCTTGAGAATCGGTAGCGGGAATTTTCCCCTGCTCGCCAAATCAGGAGCGATCACTGGTTGGCCACGCCTGGTGACAACATCTTGTTTTTGGCTTCTGCACACATGCAGAAGCTGTTTTGGTTTTTGGCACTGCTCATGGAAGGGAGTGAACTGGCGGTGAGGTAAGTTAGAACCCACCCTTGAATTTAATAACCCTGTAATCCCTTGCATCAGGATGGAGTCATAGAGACTGAATGGAGATGAGAATTTATTGGCTGGAGAGAGACCTATGTGCATCTCATAGCAAATATCTTCTCTTTGTGCCCAGAGAGAGAAATATCTGCCACTGCCTTCTGATTGTCTGTTAAGAGCTCATCACCATGTTCCCAAATAGTTGGCAATAAATGAATGAAAATAACTGTTTCAAAAATGTACAAATTAAAAAGGATATCAAAACAATAAAATATCATTGCAATGGCATACCTAGTATATTTGACATCCAGAGCTGATAAAACCTTTTAAAACCTTCTTCCTCATGTTACAAATTTATTTTCAGTAATAATCTTGAAACAGGCAATAAAGATGGTCAGAAAATAAATCCAGACAATGAATTTTTTCTTTTCTTGAACAATAATCATGCTAGTAAATTACATAAATAAAGGATGCACTTTATAGCATTAAAAATTTTAAATGTTTATCCTGCTCTTACTGCTGCCAGTAAACTAATATCTTCAAATAAGAATACCACTGCCATCTGGTCTTCTACAGGTGAAACTCAAAAAATTAGAATATTGTGCAAACATTCGTTTATTTCAGTAATGTAACTTAAAAGATGAAACTTAATATATGAGAGATATTCATAACATGCAAGGCAAGATAGTTCAAGCCATGATTTGTCATAATTGTGATGACTATGGGGTACAGCTCATGAAAACTCCAAATCCCCCATCTCAGGAAATTAGAATATTACATGTGATCAATAAAAAAAGGATTGTACATAGAACAATATCGGACCTCTGAAAAGTATAAGCATGCAAATGTACTCAGTACTTTGTTTGGACCCTTTTTGTAGCAATTACTGTCTCAATGCGGTGTGGCATGGATGCTATCAGCCTGTGGCACTGCTGAGGTGTTATGGAAGACCAGGATGCTTCAATAGCGGCCTTCA
This sequence comes from Erythrolamprus reginae, assembly GCF_031021105.1. Taxonomy (NCBI): domain Eukaryota; kingdom Metazoa; phylum Chordata; class Lepidosauria; order Squamata; family Dipsadidae; genus Erythrolamprus; species Erythrolamprus reginae. Next base: position 31,910,479 of record NC_091955.1, on the reverse strand, counting down.
GTTCTTCTGCATTGTTCGGTCTCATGTCTCTCATCTTTTTCTTGGCAATGGCCCATAGATTCTCTATGGGGTTCAGGTCAGGCGAGTTTGCTGGCCAATCAAGCATAGCAATCCCACAGTCATTGAACCAAGTTTTGATGCTTTTGGCAGTGTGGGCACGTGCCAAGTACTGCTGGAAAATTTAAGTCACCATCCCATATTACTTGCTTGTGCCCTGGTACCCTCACTTTTTTCTCTTATTATTTTCTCTAACTCTATCTCCTCTCTAAATAGTGCTTCTTTATTCTCCCTCTCATTCAGATATTTACATATTGCATATGGCACTGGACCAGATTATCTCAGGGACCGCCTTCTGCTGCACGAATCCCAGCGACCAGTTAGGTCCCACAGAGTGGATCTTCTCCAGGTCCCGTCAACTAAAGAATGTCACTTGGCGGGACCCAGGGGAAGAGCCTTCTCTGTGGTGGCCCTGGCACTCTGGAACCAACTCCCCCCAAAGATTAGAATTGCCCCCACCCTCCTTGCCTTTCGCAAGCTGCTTAAAACCCACCTCTGCCGTCAGGCATGGGGGAATTGAGACCCTCTTCCCCCTAGGCCTTTACAATTCTATGCATGGTATGTATGTATGTATGTTTGGTTTTTTATATTAATGGGTTTTTAATTGTTTCTAACATCAGACTACTATTGTATACTGCTTTATTGTTGCTGTTAGCCGCCCCGAGTCTCCGGAGAGGGGCAGCATACAAATCCAATAAATAAATAAATAAATAAATAAATAAATAAATAAATAAATAAATAAATAAATAAATAAATAAATAAATAAATAAATAAATAAATAAATAAATAAATAAATAAATAAATAAATAAATAAATAAATAAATAAATAAATAAATAAATAAATAAATAAATAAATAAATAAATAAATAAATAAATAAATAAATAAATAAATAAATAAATAAATAAATTTGTTTGTAGCCATCTTATTTATTTATTTATTTAATGGGATTTGTATGCTGCCCCTCTCCATGGACTCTTACTTACTCAACCCCCATTCTATACGATTTCTACTTGGCCTCCCATCCTTCTCATATAACTGTTCTATCTTAGTTATCCCTCTTCCCTTCAACTCTCCTATAACCCTATTAAAGCTTCTTTCATCTATTTATTTATTTAAGTTTGTTTCATTATCTCTACATATAATGATGACAATTTTGATTTATATAATCTTATTTTCCCCTGCCATTTTTTCCAAATTTCCATAGTCCCTTTCAGGGGACATATTAATTTATCTAGATCACTATTATTCCACCTTCTAAAAATTAATTCTCTATTTTTCATCCTATTCATCTCTTTTTCCAGTTTCACCCATTTATTTTCAAATAATTGCAACTTCATTAATCTTTCAATTTGAAATGCTTCTCTATACAACTCCAAATAGGGAATTCCTCATCCACCCTCTTTTCCACCCTCTTTTTCATTAGCTATTAACCGCTTTTTCCTTACTCTTGGTCTTTTATCTTCTTCAATCCAATAATTAAGTTTTTTGTCCCACTCCCTGAACTTTGATACTGATAAACCCTTGGCAATACCTAAAACATGTACATCATCTTGGGAACTATCATCTTTTTAATGCTCTTATTTTAGCCATTCTCCTTAGCTTTTTTCTTTTTACAGCTCCTCATTTGTTTCAACATTTTCCTCCATATTTGTCTTTAATTGACCTCCTCAATTTTCGCTGGATTTCTCAATAACCAAATTACCAAGTATTTAATTTTCTTTAGTCCTAACGTCAACCCTGATTCTTTCCTAATTTCTATCTGCTCTCCTGATTCTTGTTTAAACTCTTGCAAAATATTTCTTATACCATTAATCGTCTCCATCAGGGTCTGGGTCAGTATAATTGCATCGTCTGCAAATAGGTTAAATTTCATTTCTAATTCTCCTATTTTATATCCTACCCAAGTGTTGCTATTCCAAATAACATTAGAGATAATGGGCATTCCTGCTTGGTGCCGTTTTGAATTTTAATTCTCTGCATTCTTTGTCCATTCACTCTTATATATGCTTCATTCCCCTTATATATCTCCCCCATATTTAATTCCTTACATAATTTATATAAATAACTGTGGTTAACTTTATCAAAAGCTTTATAGACATCTAATTTCAAAATTCCCAATTTCCTTTTAGTAACAGTAGCATGGTGCATAACATTTATTACATTTCTAATTGGTTCGCTTATCTTCCCATATTGATCCTCTTCAATTATTTTTGGTAGGATATTTTCAAGTCTATTTGCCAATATCTTCATAAATATGTTATAATCTTGATTTGCCAAACTAATAGGATGGTAGGATCCTGTCTCTCTTAAATCTCGGTCGATCTTCGGGATAATCACATGTAATATTCTAATTTTCTGAGATGGGGGATTTGAGGTTTTCATGAGCTGTACCCATAATCATCACAATTATGACAAATTGCAGCTTGAACTATCTTGCCTTGAATGTTATGAATATCTCTCATATATTATATTATAGATCATAACCAACACTTTGAATTGTGACCGGAAACTGATCAGCAACCAATGCAGACTGCAGAGTGTTGGTGTGACATGGGCATATTTGGGAAATCCCATGATTGCTCTCGCAGCTGTATTCTGCAAGATCTGAAGTTTCCGAACACTCTCAAAAGGTAGAGAGCGTTATTGTAATCGAACCTCGAGGTGATGAGGGCATGAGTAACTGTGAGCAGTGACTCCCGGTCCAGGTAGGACTGCAACTGGTGCACCAATTGAATCTGGGCAAATGCCCCCTCGCCACAGCTGAAAGATTGAGGTGGACGCCTAAGTTGTGGACCCTCTCTGTGTGGGGGGGTGTTAGGGTTACAGGTAATACACACCCAGAGGCCTGCACCTGAAAACTGACCACTTCTACTGCCCCATCCTTGGTGGACCATTCCAGCAATGGCAGGCCATTAAAAAGATGAAACAATAAACTCAGTTCTCACTGAAGACCTTCCAATCCCAATTGTATTCAAATGACAGTCAAAGAATAATAAAAGAAGGCTAGACCTCAACCACAACTGATTGTTGCATATCTTGAGGTAAGCTTGGGGAGTTTTTATATGGGCATCCTGACATAATACACAGCTTTGAAAGGAATGAAGTGCAGGATGTGATCTACTATCATTACTGTGACAAAAACATCAATTTTTCCCAGTGTCAAACCAACTAGATTACTCTTATTCATATTTCAAAAGATAGTATAACAAAATCTTATATTGCTAATTTATTTGATAGGTTGACTCCCTCTTCTTTATGGTAGTCTCTTAGATATTGGAATACTGCTATCATTTCATGCTTAGTTCATAGTTTTATTTCCTTGGGTAATTTTTTTATATTTTATATAAAGGACAACTCAAAAATTTGGGCAAACATGTATACACAACAGAATTTTGAGAGAAGAGATATTTAATAAATTTGAATGTTGTTTAAATCTGAATTCATGTATTTAACAGATTTAACTTCATTTGTACGAAATAATTTGCATAGTTATACAAGTGATCTAATCACATTTTTGTCAATATGCAAATGACAATGTCATAATTATAGAATTATACAAATGACAATTATACAAATGACAATGTCATAATTATAGAATTATACAAATGTACATCAAATGACCCCAATTATTTGGACTGCTTTGGAATCAATGGAATTTATCTATTTGCGAGTAAAGTGAATTAAATTGTGTTTCAATGAAGTTTTGTTTTTCTATGTTAGAAGAGGGGGGGAAATCAAAACATATACTATATGAAATGGCCAAATAGCTAAATCCCTACCCCCTCTATATTGTTTTCACATAATTTTTCTGTTAATGCGAATACAATGTATACATTTCTGTATTATTTGCATAGCAATGATATACATTCCTTTGCAAATGTATTTCTTCTTCATAAAGTCCATCAATGCCTGTGTTCCCCAATGTGATCCCTCATGAAGTTTTTTTATTTATTCATTATTTGCAAACCATTACCTGTTAACCATTTCCCATTTACTTTGTTAGCTCCATCCTGGATCATTAAAAAAAAATCCAAAATCATATCAACAGTATGACCAAAAAGGCATTTTTTTATTTCAAAATGGTAATGCTGGGAAATCTATGCAAGAATGATATATCAATTTCAGTATGTTCAGAAACAAACAAAAACCCCAAAGAGATAATCCATTTTAAATTCTTGGAGCTTGAAAAAAGATAGCAGTCCACTTGATGTATATAACTATTTAGCAGGATTCGCAGCAATTCTGCTACAGGATTCTAAGACTGCTTCCTAATTTTTTAAAAACAGTTCAAAGCCTCTCTCTCCTATTCACAACAGCAGCTCTTAAATATCTTTAAGTCAGTCAAAAACTGTTTTATCAGCTTCCCATTAATGCATTTTGAACCTTGCTTAGTTACAGTCTTCAGTCATTTTAGTACATGGAGAAGTAATCTCTAAGTCTGCCATTCCCTTTTTTGCATTACAAATCATTTGTAGTTTTATAACTGTCATTTCCAAGGACATCTGGAAAAGATAGATTTATGAAAGGTTATCGTGCATTCTAAAGAGGCCAGAAATTAGCATGACTTTGTAAAGGTTTTTGGAAATTGAGCAGGAGCTATAACCGACAATAAACTATTTTCTGCTCTAGTCAAGTATCTTTATTTAAATATTAAGAGAAAGGTATGACCCCTGGCCTCAAAGATCACTGTGCTACAGCAATAGTGCAATCTATTAACTGTCAATGAAGTACCATGCACTTGTATCTCTCAAGATACCTATTTGTAGACAGTGCTATAATGCTCCTTCCATTAGGCATCCCCAAGGCAAATAACCTTGGCTTTAACAGAGTCAATTTAAAATCCCTTAGAGTAAAATTAAGAGAATATCTGAGTTTTGTGAATTTAAGATAGAATGCCCGCATTAGTGTCATTCCATTATCTAGATGTCATCTCAATGGAAGAAATTCACATATGCCTACAAGTAAATGAAGAAGACATCAAAAAAGCCAAAAGGGTGTTTTCATCAGAATGACTCATTTTCACTGATATACATCTTATTTATTTTACTATAAAGAAAAAAGTCAACAAGAAGTTTGTGCAGAAAAACTCTAGTATTGCGTAAGTGAAAACTTGTTTAGAAAAGCCAGTAATTACATATTTTTTCAAGTAGAATCAGTGATGGGCTCCTACGAGTATGGTGAAGTAAATAGAACCGGTAGAAAAAAATGGTTTTTTTTCTTTTTTTCCCTTCTGGGCTCTGGGTATGTTTTTCCTATTGCAGTAAATGAGATTGAATGTGTATAATTTTAGAAGAGCTGTACATGTTTGTGCATTTGTGTGTACATACACATATAGTTTATATAGTAGAAAAATATTTTTTTGTGTGCCTATGTGTCTATGTACACATATGGCATATATACATAGAATTAAATAGTATATTTTGGATGTTCAGTAATAGTAAATAGATAGGGAAATTGTATCTTTTTGAGGCGAGGAGAAGCCAGGCACCGTAACCCTAACACAAACTTTTGACATTAGTGATGTCAAGTTGGCTACCTCTTTAAGCCAGTCACATGATCGTCAAGGCACTCCCACCTGGTCATATTTCCAGCAAGCCACACCCACAAAATAAGCCATGCCCACAGTGTGATAGTAAAATTTTTTGCCTCCCTTCACTGAGTAGAATTGATATTAACATACCATCAAAAGTAACTTTTGGATAAATTTTGGATTTGGAATTCAGATTATGACATTTTCCCAATCTAATTTAAATGTTCAAAAATATATATTTAATATGATTTGTCAGGAGTAAAATGTATGTTATTAACTGGACATTAATGAATCATAATTAGTAAAAAATATAGTCAATCGTTCATATGGTATAATTGTGAGATGCCATACTTTAAAAAAACCACTACGTATTCCATCCACATTTTGAATCTGAAATAATTTTGATAATTGTTAAAATTATGGAATTTTACTTGCAAAATGTCTTAGTCTCAAGACCTGTAATACTATTAGGTAAGAATCTTTGGGTAAAGTTCAGCTATTACCTAATTTCAACAGTAAATACGAGAGAACCCATCTTGATTTTTTTAAACAAATAAATTAAGGCTGCAAATTGTCTCACAATGTGTCCACATAGTACTTTGGGCACTGATCTATAGTTGTCAAAAGTTAACAGTACAATTAAGTCATTAATAATTGTTAAAATTATGGAATTTTACTTGCAAAATGTCTTAGTCTCAAGACCTGTAATACTATTAGGTAAGAATCTTTGGGTAAAGTTCAGCTATTACCTAATTTCAACAGTAAATACGAGAGAACCCATCTTGATTTTTTTAAACAAATAAATTAAGGCTGCAAATTGTCTCACAATGTGTCCACATAGTACTTTGGGCACTGATCTATAGTTGTCAAAAGTTAACAGTACAATTAAGTCATTAATAGTTACAGCTTAAACAGTAAGGGTTAGATAATAGGCTTGTAACATTGAAACCATTAAAAATGGAGCCATGCATACAATTCTAGTCTTTCTGTCTGAGTTATGGAAAAGTACTCATACTTTAGACAATTTAAATACTTTTTATTAAGGCCATGGATTCTGTGTAGATCTATATTAAAGCTCAAGCAAATATTGACTACAGATTTCCTTCAAAGTACAGTTCTCCATTTTTAAGTTTCATTTACAATCAACATTATAGAGAGGGGTGGAGCTAGTCGTTTCACCATTTTTTTTGTTGTGGTTGTTTTATGTTGGTATGAAAGTGCAGGGTTTTTCTAACAACTGGTATTTTTTAAAAAATTAAAAGTATTTTAGGATAAATCAACTGATCAGAAGGTGGGAAAAATGCTAAGATTTTGTTTATTGAGAAGTATAGAAAGTAATAGTTGTGGACAACTACTTTAAGAGAAGTCTTGCTGCTTTCAAGAGTGTGGCGAACTGCTTGGAATTTTCTGAATTATGTTCAAAGATATTTTCACCAGTTGATTTCCTGCATACCAGGTATTTCAAACCATAATAATAATAAATATGAAAATTGGTCACAAGAATGGAACAATCTGGTTAATTTAATCCAGGGGTGTCAAACTCAAGGCCCAGAGGCTAGATCCATCCATTTATTGGGCAGGCTAGGCCCAATATGATTGCTTCTGACATCTTAGGAGCGACTATAAATTGAATGAGTTCATGGTGATGGCCCATTTGCAGTTCCACTAACTCAGTTAAGAGGGAGGCTGGACACCACCAACCCCATTAAGAGATCTGTCCACTTCTTGGAATCAGATGGGTTTAGCTAAAGGTTTGTTTTGATTCTCAATTTTTCTACTTCTGTTTTGCTAATCAGGCATTTCGAGCAACCTGTATCTATCAGGGCATCCACTTCCCTCTCTTCCCCATGCCTTAAGGAGGAATGGATGGATGGCTTCACTCACCATTAGATCATTTTCTCCACTGCCCCCACCTCAACCCAATATGAGCTGAGCTCTTCTGTCAGAGATCTGTCACTTTCAGTCCCAGGGGGAAAGGCTCCACTACTTGTAGAGCCCAGAGTCCCGGCTCCGGGTCTTTCACCGGTTTCTCTTTGGCTTTGCTCTTGGGAGAGAGAGTGGGGGTCTGGTGCCAAGCATTCAGACACCCTGTGACCAGCCTGACCATATAGTTAGCACTTCACATCTGTCATAGCTTCGAAGCAAGGGGGCACAGCCTGATGAGGAAAAGCATGACATCCTGTTGGTTTGCAAGCCATACAATTGGGGATTGGATTTTTCTCATTATGGGTTATAACCAGGGGTGGGCTACCATCCCCGGCCTTCCAGAACGGGCCGGGAGCTTGCCCCTGTGGCCCCTTGTGCACACCCCATGTGTGCATGAGATTTCTGGGGGGGTTTTTTGCTTCTGCGCATGCTCAGAAGCAAAAAGAACCAAGAAATAGGAAAAAAGGCAAGTACCTGCTCACTGCTGCCAACCGCTGTTCGACACTCCGCACCTCCTGCTCGATGCCATTCGCCCCACAAGGCGGCTTCCACCACCCACTACCCACTCTGCTGCTCCGCCATCCCCTCGCTGTCCTGCAGCAGTGGGCTTCTAGCTGGAACGGTAAATTGGGCTCACCGCCATGGCTCGTTAGTGCTTGCAGGGCCAGTGCGATTTTACTTATTTGTTTATTTATTTATTTATTGGATTTGTATGCTGCCCCTCTCCGCAGACTCAGGGCGGCTAACAACAATGATAAAAACAGCACGTAGAAATCCAATTAATAAAACAACTAAAAACCCTTATAATAAAACCAAACATACACACAAACATACCATGTATAACTTGTAATGGCCTAGGGGGAAGGAATATCTTAACTCCCCCATGCCTGGTGGCATAAATGAGTCTTGAGTAGTTTAAAAAAGACAGGGAGGGTGGGGGCAGTTCTGATCTCCGGGGGGAGTTGGTTCCAGATGGCCGAGGCCGCCACAGAGAAGGCTCTTTCCCTGGGGCCCATCAAACAACATTGTTTAGTCGACGGGACCCAGAGAAGGCCAACTCTGTGGGACATTATCGGTCACTGGGATTCGTGCGGTAGCAGGCGGTTCCAGAGGTAATCTGGTCCCATGCCATGTAGGGCTTTAAAGGTCATGACCAACACTTTGAATTATGACCGGAAACTGATTGGCAGCCAATGCAAGCCACAGAGTGTTGAAGAAATGTGGGAGAATCTTGGAAGCCCCACGACGGCTCTCGCAGCTGCGTTCTGCACAATCTGAAGTTTACGAACACTTTTCAAAGGTAGCCCCATGTAGAGAGCATTGCAGTAATCAAACCTCGAGGTGATAAGGGCATGAGCGACTGTGAGCAATGACTCCCTGTCCAAATAGGACCGCAACTGGTACACCAGGTGAACCTGGGCAAACGCCCTCCTCACCACAGCCGAAAGATGATGTTCCAATGTCAGTTGTGGATCGAGGAGGACGCCCAAGTTGCAAACCCTCTCTGAGGGGGTCAGTAGTTCCCCCCCCCCCAGGGTAATGGATGGACAGATGGAATTGTTCTTGGGAGGCAAGACTCACAGCCACTCCGTCTTGTCTGGGTTGAGTTTGTTGACACCCATCCAGGCCCCAACAGCCTCCAGACACCGGCACATCATTTCCACTGCTTCGTTGACTGGACATGAGGTAGAGATGTATAACTGGGTATCATCGGCATATTGATGATACCTCACCCCATGCCCTTGGATGATCTCACCCAGCGGTTTCATGTAGATATTAAATAGCAGGGGGGAGAGGAACAGGCAGCAACTGCGCTTCTCAATGGCCTCCATTCCAGGTTAGATGCCCATGCAACCTCCATCTTGGCCGCACACTCTTGGTGAAGATACAGGCTTGACACTCCCCCCACTGGCTGTGGAAGATCTGCTCCTCCCAAAGAAAGGGATTCAAAAGCCAGTCATTTCCATCAAGCCACCAGTCACTCCCCCTCCATAGTCTCCAACCAGCCCATTGCCTCCAGAGGAGCAGGATTGAGGACTCCAGCGCTTCTCACATCTGGTTCCTCAGCTTGCTCTTTCTTCTCTGTTGCGCCTGAGTTTTCCCACCACCTGATACTGGGAAGCTCAAGACCCCAAACAGCACCCCAACTGGCTGGATGAGATGAAAGTTTAGGAGTATTGAATTAATGTCAGCATTCCAAATAACACCAGAGAAATAAATTAGAGTCCAAACCTTGGCTGCCTTCCAAGTTCCAATTTATTAACAGAGCCATGTTGGTTATGAACTGTAGTCAACCCGATACTAACATTTCCTACAGTTCTCCACCAAGGTTAAAGTTTATCCCTCATCCCCGCACCCACAAGTTCATCATATGGATCACTCCGGTTCTCTCAACATCCATGATCCTTCCCTGTACTTCTGGCTAGTGCTAAACAAAGGATGACCTTGAATCACTGGAAAGAATTTGTTGTGGCTAGTACCTGTTTCTATATTTTGTACTTTTATATGTTGTAAGCCACCATGAGTCCTTGGAGAAGGACAGCATATAAGTAAATAAATTCAATGAATGAATGAATGAATGAATGAATGAATGAATGAATGAATGAATGAATCTTTCCATCTCATGCAACCACCCCTCCTCAATTCCCACAGTACTTTTCTACTTGTGGCAGGCCAAAGTCTCTAACTCAAAATGATGGCTTCAGACTGACATAAATATTTTTTTCCACAGAACTTAACTGAGGTCTAATGCAGTCAAATATGTTTGTGATTCTGCCTACAAAAGTTTCACATATATTAAATCAAAACGTACTACTATAGGATTGCCAAGTGCCCACTGATTTTCTTCAGAAGACAATTTAGAAGATAAAGTTGATCCAGAATGCAGTGGCATCAGTAGCAATTCTTAGGTCATCCAATTGATCTCAGTAGGTTTCTTAGGTCAGTTCAAATGCTGGTTATTGCTTTTAAACAGGGTTAAAATGCTCCCAGTTCGTTCATGCCTGTCGGTCTTTGGAGAGCCGGTCAGGAAGGGAGCATGAAGCTCTGCCCACCTGCCCACCTTTTACCTCTGTGCATGTGCAAAGCGTTCGGTGCATGTGCAGAGGGTAAAAGAACACAAATGGCGGTGTCCAGGCAGGTGGGCAGAGCCTTGCACTCCCTTTGCAACCGGCTCTCTTACGACCAACAGGCATGAGCAAACTGGGAGCATTTAACTCATGCTTTTAAAGCATTTAATGCCACAGAATTAGGTTCCATCAGGCACCTTCTTGCCTGTTTAAAGATGGCCTGCAAAAACATCTCCTAAGCTTGAAGTAGTAGATGGATACTTTCTCTGACATGCACATTGGGACACAATTCTTCAGAAGATATGCTTTACTCCTTTCTTTTGCCTCCAGAAATTATGGGCACTCTATCACTGGATGTTTTTAAGATGATTCCAGACAGTCACTTATCTGGAATAGTATCGGTTTTCCTGCTTGAGCAGGGGGCTTATTAGAAAACCTTCCAGCTCAATTATTCACAAAGAGCTAAAACATACAGTACTATTTCATTCTATATCTGATGCAAAATGAATGATTGGGGAACATCATCTTTATATAAGTTAGGAATATTAATTACTGGATTATTGGCTTTTTCTGATTTTTCGTTTCCTTCATGGCCTATTGCAGCTGATTAAGGTTCCTTACAAATATATAAACAAGCATGGTGTATTGAATGTGAAATATAAAATCTATGTCACCGCTGCTTTTTAAAAGAGTCTATAAGTTGTAAATATGAACTATACAATGAAATATTTTATAACTTCATTGAGGGAGGTAGACATTTCTTGACTTCCTGTGGCTGTAAAACCTGTATGATATTTATTATTAAGACATTCAAAAAACCTTTTGTGCATTCTTTGTAAGGTACAAATATTACAGATAATATCGAATCAGCTCAATTCATCCAACCACCAGGGAAGATTTTTCCTATTGTCATCTTCTAGGATATTTTTGAACTGCTTAATCTAGTTATAACTTTTAAATTCTCAACCCTCCCCCCAAAAAACCACACCCCAAACCCACTTTCCTTCAAGTTTTGACCAGGTATCTCCATGTCTGAGCTTTCAGAAAAGGTTGCCTTTATACTCACATTTGCAAACAATAGCATATTTCCAATACCTAGCACAATCCTGTAACACACAAATTATTAAGAGGGATTATGCTCACTCGTTTTACTACATCTCACAATATAAGGACACATGTATGTTTAGAAAGATATGAAATGATACCAAGAATAACAGCAAGATTTTAAAAAAATTGTATTAAGAATGTCAGCTGGATAAAAGCATTCTTCCTATCCCCATTCCAGATAGAAATCAATATATTAATAATATCTTAATAGTGACATTTTAGCATCACAGCTAATTTCAATAAGAATAATTGTCATTTTTAATGACACCTGGAAGAAAATGTTTGTATAATATGAACATTGTTCCTGTCTCTTTACAATATATTGCAAAGAGATTGTTATTGTTATATATAACCTCCCATAATTTTCCCTATACAGTTGTTTTCCATCAGCCTTTCTCTCCCTAGCCTGCCTCTTATTCAATTATAATACTTGAATGAGTCACGTGCAATATTTCCAGGCTACTTTTCCTTGCTCATGAAACTTTTTAACGAAATGTTAGCATTTGCAGACACCAGATGTTTTGACATAAGGAGAGGCAATATGCAAATTTTAATCCATGCTAGGAACAATAGCCTGCAGGCACCTTTTTCTTATTACATGAATCATATACTTAACCACATTGTGGTGGATTGTATCAGAATCATTGCTATCCTGAGCATTCGACACTTGTCTTGTAGTTGCCAATTAATGAAACTGATGTATATTTAAGTTGATGGGTATCAGTGATTTACCAACATTGCTTGGCATACTTCACAACTGGTGCGTCCTTGATTTGGCTGGCAGACTTGACACTGATTAGCATCAAACCTCCCCAAGTTTGCTTCTAATCGACATTGTCTTTCCATACAAATGATGCTGACACTGAGTTTGATTGGAAGTCTTTTGTTAATGTCATTGTCTCTAATTAAGTAGATAGCAGACTGTTTTTGAAAACTGTATATTGTGATTCCATTTTCTCAAGCTATTTAACTGAATTAACAGAGTGACCCAACTCTGCCTATGTACAGATCATTCTGTGACTTCAAACACACTAAAGCTTTTGCATCATCAGCTCTCATGTTAAATTTCTTTTTCTAGTCCATCTAATTCAAATTTAATTGAATTACAAGTGTTAATTAGTCCCACTGTGTACAACAAAATAATTAAAAGAGTTATAATTAAATAAGTCCGAAGTAAATAAATCCGTATATGTACATTCACATGCCATGCTAAATAGCATTTTTAAAGGCTGTGAATTTTAAAATATGCAAGGCTGCTACAAAGTTATTGCTAGCATTGTATACTATTTAATCACAATGTACCATTCTATCATTTGCATAATCTTTTAAATATATTCTAGAAAAACACACACTTAGTACTGGGAATTTTAAATGCTAAAATTCTTTCTTAAATTCATGAAACATGGATATCTTTTGAATGACACAATGTTATGTAATTATCAATGATTTCCAATATATTGCTTGCTGAGATAAAATATTCTGTTTCTCTTAAACTGTCTGAGGAGGAAGTTTTAATATACTTAAAAGGTTGGTACAATGTCTTTATTAATTATTCAGTATCATCTTGCCTACCAGCAATTACTACAGCATTTTAAATTGTTTCCAAAACTTTAAGAACATGAATGAAACAAAAAAGGAAGCAACATGAACATGATTTAGCAACATCATAGCAACATGAACATGATTTAGAATGGCGTTGTGTATTTATTGTTCAACATAGTCTCCTCAGTAAGGATGCTTAACTGGTAGTAGTAGTATTATGTGTCACTGGATATATTGTTTAGTGCCATTATGACTTCATGCAATTTATTAAAAGATCTATTTTACCTTTGTTATAATCTCATACTTTAAATAAATAAAATATTAGCATGTATTAAACCACTTTAATGAAGATTGAATCAGAGTTGGTAAAAAAACATATTCTTTTGCATTCAATTGCTTAAAAACAAGTGATTGTATTATTATTATTTATCAATTATTTATAACAGTAACACTAAATAACAGTAAATGCAAATAATCTACAAGATTTTACCTAATTTTAAATTACAATAATTTTTTTATAAACAAGCCCTATTATAATTAAAAGATCTATAACAATGTTCTTAATATTAAGCGATGAAATTATTACAGTGATATAAAGCCATAGCAATTCTTTTTTATTTTTATAGAATCTTATCTCTGCTCTTAGATATCTTAATGCTTGGGTTTGTATTTATCTCATGAATACCTACATTTACTGTATAAATTTAATAAATTCTTTCTCTTAATTTTACTGTTCATTTTGATTAAACGACTTAGGGAATGTAGAATATCTCTTACTAGGGAAAAAGATAACAAATATTCAAAGTTCCTGTTCCAATGAGTAATTTCTATGACCTTTACCACATGGAAAGTACATACTTATTACTGAGTCTTGACTAAGTGATTTTGATAGCTTTTGGGTTATTTTTCAAAGATATTTGAACAAATATTCAAATACCCATTTGGCCTACCTCTCTTCCCCATGTATGGGAACACAGTAAGAAGGCAAATCCTACCTTCTTTGCATAAAGGACACAATAACTATCTTTCAATATTCATCTTACATTTCAAATATTGGTAAAAAATAAATGCACTTCATGCAAAGACGATATTAGAGCAATTTGGATCTCCCTCTCTCTCTTTCTTTCTCTCTCTCTCTCACAAAGAGAGAGACATATAGAAGAGTCAGAGAGCGAGAGAACTGTGCAAATTGCTCTAATGTCGTCTTTGCATGAAATACAATTTTTTTAGAGGAGGGAGAGACATAAAATATACAAGTACTTTGTTTGAATATTTAAATTGAGATTCAAAACACAAATGCATGTATATTGTAACATGATCAATAAAATTATACTGCAGATGAAAATGCAAGATTTAAAAAAACACAAAATAGCAAGTACCTCAATATAAACTAATGGGCATATAATTGATTTAATTTCAATGTATTCATTAAGAAAGTGTCCGTTGTAATGTTATTTTGAAACTGCTTAGATTCTTTGGCAGTCCTACTTTGTGGTATGCTCCTTCTTTTCTTTTTTTTGTATCAAAATTTCCTGCTATTCTCCAGGATGTCATATAGCCTAAAATGAGGTAACCCATGCCTCTTAGTACTGAAACTTTTTCATCATCAATCTATGTTTTGTGGACATCTATTACAAAAGCATTTCTGTTATTAAGCACATCCTTAAGCCAATTTTCAAAGATTATCCCAAAGTCAACTAGTTTCATCTTTGGATCATAAATTGTGTGTGTGTGTGTGTGTATGTGTGAGTTGTGTGTATAATATAAACAGACACTTTCTGTGTAGTATATATAAAATGCTCCAGTGGCAAAAATTATGAGTGCTTCAGTCTCTTTAGCCTTGATTCTTATCTATCCTTCTATTCATACCTAACATTGATATTTCATTTCAAATAATATGCACAATGAATTCCACAAAAAATTTCCTGACTTTAATGGGGTATAGTTTTCAACAGCTATACTCCTGTAGTACAATTTCTCCATTCTAATAAAATGTCAATTCTTCAGTGATTGGAAGAATTAACATTCATGATAGGTATTTTACTATATTTAAGTATTAAGCTGAATCAATCTAGGCCAGAGGTCTTCCAACTTGGCAACTTTAAGAATTGTGGACTTCAACTCCCAGAATTCACCAGCCAGTTATGACTATAACTATAGTAAAACTCTGAGTCTGCGGAGAGGGGCAGCATACAAATCTAATAAATAATAATAATAATAATAATAATAATAATAATAATAGTAGTAGTAGTAGTAGTAGTAGTAGTAGTAGTAGTAGTAGTAATAGTAATAGTATTCTGAGAGTTGAAGTCCAGAAATCCTAAGGTTGCCAAGGTTGGGCACCCCGATCTAGGCCTTTGTTTATATGGCCTGGACTTTTAAAACCACTGAGTGATTTTATCTCCAAAGTGCACTGGGGCAAAATTTGTACACCAATTTATAATCATATAATTCACCTTCAAGTGATAATGCTGGGCTATACCCTGTTTATGGGGAATAGGGCAGTCCAATTATGTGAAGATAGAGATGTCTTCCCATATGCAATACTGTTTTATATCCCTAATTCATGCTTTCCGTGCTGTTAGGTTTATTACCCACTGAGATTCATTCCTAGTGAGTAAATAATTTAAATTGATCAATGTCAAGAATTCCAGGATGTGAAATACATTCTCTGAACTTGAATCTTTTTAAGCTGTTATGGATGCAGTATGATACATAGAACAATTTCTAGAAGTTGCCAGGTATCTATTTTAGGGTCCTGCTTCAAATATCTATTTTAGGGTCTTGCTTCTCATTTTCAATAGTTCAAGCATCCTTGAACTATAGTAGTATTGAATTTCTGGAACACATTCCCTCAAATTTTAGACTGGTATGCAATGGGCTATCTTTGACCCCATCACTCTCTAGCACCAACCTGCTTCAATACAATAGTGGAATAAAATTGCAAGATAATGTATGTAGGGCATTCCTGGTATATAAGTAAGAACAATGCAAAATGTCTGATGCTTTGAGTCATCACTTTCAAACAAGAGAGTTATGGAAATAAATAGATTTTACATATGTTAGAAACATAGAAACATAGAAACATAGAAGACTGACGGCAGAAAAAGACCCCATGGTCCATCCAGTCTGCCCTTTTACTATTTCCTGTATTTTATCTTACAATGGATATATGTTTATCCCAGGCATGTTTAAATTCGGTTACTGTGGATTTACCAACCACGTCTGCTGGAAGTTTGTTCCAAGGATCTACTACTCTTTCAGTAAAATAATACTTTCTCATGTTGCCTTTGATCTTTCCCCCAACTAACTTCAGATTGTGTCCCCTTGTTCTTGTGTTCACTTTCCTGTTAAAAACACTTCCCTCCTGAACCCTATTTAACCCTTTAACATATTTAAATGTTTCGATCATGTCCCCCCTTTTCCTTCTGTCTTCCAGACTTTATGTTCCTGCATAAAATGGTATAGTAGAGCTTCTATATATTAGCTTCCATGCACAGAGAACCAAGAATAAGCTCAAAGTTCTTTTCATGATTCTGAGACTTTGTAATGAATAAATTAAGCTCTCATTCAAAACGTTTCTCTGTATGCATGAAAAAGTAATGTTCTCCTTGAAAATGGGTGTCCCCCCCCCTTGTCTTGCCTAAGTGTAAAATCTTTCTTACTTTCTATAAAGTTGGAAAATTTCTTCTTATTTTTTTATTTCACACTCAACTCTTTCCAAAACAGATTCTATCAGCAACCAAACTGATTATGCTCAAATAAACAGTCACATAAATATAGCACCAGTAAGGCAAGGGAAAATTCATTTTATTCTATCTATGGAATGTTCTTCTATGTTATACGTCATCATCTGAACTGTAACTGCTCCTTCGGCTGCTTCCTTTTGATACAGCAGGAGACATAGAAGATAAAAGAGGGTCAATCCCAAGAGGCGATATGGTATCATCTAGTAATATTTCCTCCAGTCTCTGTTCTTTTAAAGCAGCACTAAAAGACAAGTCTGTAAAATGGGAGAGTGGATCAGAAAAGGCTGCAGCTGGGTCGTGTAGATCAACATGTTGCTCATGAGCCATGGCTATATGTTGAATATAGTCTATTGAATTCTCTTCTGGATATGCCTGTTGTCTCATGACTCTGGATGCTAAGTCAACTACGCTGACCGAAGACATGATTGGTAGTCCATGGGTATGTGCTTGTATTTCTAGCTCCTGTGTGAGAAAACAAAATATTTAGAGAGCAGGAATTTTAAAAAATTGTAGGAATTTCATGCATCATGGTAGTATATCTGGCGCAGTTCTGAAATCTAGTCTCACAGTATGCTTAAAACGTAACATATTAACGCAACAAGCCTAGTTTTTTATGTTTTCATAAAGCCACATAAAGACTACATAATCATCATAATGTTGAATTCTGGTCAGTTTGGTATGATTTGGGAGTCTAAGTTTCAAACACAAATATAAATTTATTTATTCCTTCCTTCCTTCCTTCCTTCGTTCATTCATTCATTCATTCATTCATTCATTGGACTTATATGCCACCCTTCTCCAAGGACTCAAGTCGACTTACAACACTTTAAAAATACAAAATACAAATACAAAAAAGTCCAATATTTAAAACAGCCTAAAACCCCAAATTTAAAATCATGCACCCTTATTCACTCATACTAAAATCATACTAAGGCAGGGCTAAATGTTAATGTTCAAATGGCTCCAAGCCTGCCGGCAAAGGTAAGTTTTCAAAGCCTTTCAGGCCAAGAGAGTGGAGGGCGGTATGGATGTCCAGAGGGAGTTTGTTCCAAAGGGCCAGAGACACCAAAGCGAAGGATCTTCCCCGAGGCTCTGGCAGATGACATTGCCTGGCTGACGGGACATAGAGAAGGCCAACTCTGTGGGACTTGACCAGTCACTGGGATACATGGGGCAGGAGACGGTCCCATAGGTAATCTGGTCCTAAGCCATGTAGGGCTTTATAGGTCATAACCAACAATTTGAATTGTGCCTGGAGACCAATCGGCAACCAATGAGCTTGTGGAGTTATTCTCTGAGAAGGGCAAAAGTCGTCCCCCCCCCCAGGTAATGGATGGACAGATGGGATTGTCCTTGGATGACAAAACCCACTGCCACTCCGTCTTGTCAGGGTTGAGCCTGAGCCTATTAACACTCATCCAAATCCTAACAGCCTCCAGACACTGGCACATTACTTCCACTGCTTCACTGAGTGGACACAGGTGGAAATGTATTGCTGAGTATCATCAGCATACTGATACTAACTCACCCTGTGCCCTCGGATGATCTCACCCAGAGGTTTCTTGTAGATATTAAGCAGCAGGGAGGAATCCCACAAGGGAGGGACCTCTGACCCCCTGCTAACACCAACTGCAACCAACCAGAAAGATAGGAGGCAAAGCACTCCTGACCCCCCCAGCCAGTGTAGAAGGATACCATGGTATCGAAAGCCACTGAGAGGCCAAGAAGCACCAGGATAGAGGATTGACTCCTATTCCAGGCCCGCATGACCAAAGCATAAATGCCTCCATTCCAGTTCAGGAACAAAAAAAAAGTCTCCTAAGACATTTTCCTTCTAAATAATGGAAATTAGATTATGAGATTTATTTATTTATTAGATTTGTATGCCACCCCTCTCCAAAGACTGGGAGATATTGTATAATACTTTATTTTGCATAATACTTTATTTTGTAATGATATAGAAAATGGTATAGAAAATGACCAAGATGCAAAAGACATTAATCTATGTTTGGAAATCAAGATACCCATTTAAAAATAATATTAGTGGAAAAAAATTAGTTTCCAAAAGTTCATAAAACAATAATATTATAATTAAATTATTATTTTATAATAGAATGATGAAAATGAAGGCTTACAGGATATTAAAACTGTTGTGAGGGGGAGGTTTGGATTCTTAAAAAGAAACTTCTTTATACACAGTCTTTGTGACAAAATATATAATCAGAGCTTCTTCACAATTTTTCTGGAAAATCAGTACTTTCTACATCCGGAATACACACATACACACACATAAATATTAACAATTCTTTCTGTTTACAGGATTGTTTTTCCCATATCAGCTTCTTTAAACTAACAAAATTGAAGAATACTTCATTCTAAAGCTAAGCATTTTGCATATGCGTTTCAGTAAAATATTTCTTAAAAATAAATTCAGTTAATATTACAATTATTCTCTCAATATATTGATTGAAAGTATATTTTCATTTTACTATCCCAGCAATTGAAAGAGAAAGAGAGAAGAAATCAAAAGGAAAAGAGAAAAAAAGAGATGGAGAGACCAAGAGGGAGGGAAAGGATGAAAAAGAAAAGAAAAGACAAAGTCAAACATCTAAATAACTATCCATAATGAGTGCTGAACTAAATAACTCTATAGAGTGCTAAAAATAACTATAACAATAAAAACATTTAATTTTCTCCAAAATTTTCAAAGCAAAACAAAAACATTTTTCTTTCCTTGATTCAGAGTTTACAGAAATATTAAATACCTAAACTTATCCTTTGTTACTTAGGACAGATGAGACTGGAAATCTTTGTTCTCACTTTCTTAGCTAGTGAAAGTTTGGCATGATTCTTACCTTGCTTACAGCTTATAATTGATTGAATTAAACCAGTTTTAAACATTTATAAATCAAGCTGTCTTGTTTCCATAAAGTAGAACTTGATTAAAACTGTGTGTGTGTGTGTGTCTTTCAATATTTGTAAACTAATCCAATTAGCAATGTTGTGTACATAACAAATATTAAAATAGTATTATATAGAAAACAAGATTATTATAAATAAGATTAATAACAAAATTAATAATTTTAAATTTACTACTTTTAGAATACTAACATATAAATATTTTAATCATCTAAAATATTATCAGATGGTCTTCCTATTTTGCTTGTAGATGCAATTCTACTGTAGAATGAATTCTTAATATCCTCCATGATACAGGTGACATCTGAAGAAGACAGAGGTCAGATACGATACTGGGAAAATGAGGGAGATCTACTGTATGAATAAAGAATGGCTGCTTAATATAACTGTTTAGCAGGGCTTTTTAATTATGGGGAAGCAGTGACAGTATGGAGGCAATTGCCTGGGCTTAACTCATATTAGGTTCATCTCCAAAGAAATTAAATTATTTGAAATTATCAAGATCACATTTTTAATTCATGTCAGAAAAACTAATCAGTTGAAGTATGATCCTAATAGATATTCTATTAGAAATTCTCCACAAATTCCCACTGTATGGGTTCTTGAGTTCAATGGACCAAAATAATCAAAGTGGGGGACTGTGGATTTGCTGGAGAGACAGAGTAACGACACGGACACAAGAGCT
The DNA here is from genome assembly GCF_031021105.1 of Erythrolamprus reginae. Taxonomy (NCBI): domain Eukaryota; kingdom Metazoa; phylum Chordata; class Lepidosauria; order Squamata; family Dipsadidae; genus Erythrolamprus; species Erythrolamprus reginae. The sequence goes on along the minus strand of NC_091955.1, from coordinate 31,889,895 downwards.
GGATTTAAACTGGGTCATTTTAATTAACATAATTTTGCATAATTTATTCATTAAATTTGCATATATTAGCATAATCAACTATGACCCGGAAATGGACCTGCAGGGTCAAACAAATACTTCCGGGGCGGAAATGACGTTATGACAAAAACTTCCTGGGCAACTCATGGGCGTATCTCAATGCAAGTCCAGGTGAGGGACCATTCCATCACCTGCGACCCTGCCATGCTTTGCATGAGGGCGGTCCCACCGGCTAACCCGAATCCGGGAATTAAAGGTGCAGGACCCAAAGACAGGTTCCCCCCAGCTGCTCAGGCAGACACTCCCTCCATGAGCTTGCGGAGAACCTGTCAATCATCCCCAAAGATGCCCAAGGGAGAACGCGCGGTTGCTAAACCACCCCAGTTTTCCGCCCCTAACCTGCCTACCCAAATGACCAAAGGTAAGCCAATTAACCTAATAAAGGCAAGCACCCCCTAACCGCACATCCATCTCCTCAGTGTGGAATGGGTGAAAAAACAGCCCGGCTAAGAGGCAGAACTGCAAAAAATTCCCATTCGGCCCCCTAAGGGCAACCCCTAAGCACACTGCAAAATAGGGAGGGAGGGCGGGTGTCTGCTCGTGGCTGATGTCCGAGGCGAAAAGGCTGAGCCTCGGCCTGCTCGCCCTTATATAGTGCGAGCAGGCCCCGCCCAGACCAATCAGCAGCCAGGCCTGTCAGGCCTGAACTCCCGAGCGAAGTCTCGCCTCGCGAGACTTCGCTCGGGATCCAAAATGGTGGCCGCCATGAGGGTCCGGTGTCTCCCGGTCCCTCCAGCAAAGCCTGCTGCCGGGTAAGTCCAGCGCCGCTATTGCTGGAGAGACGGAGTAACGACACGGACACAAGAGCTGGATTTAAACTGGGTCATTTTTATTAACATAAATTTGCATAATTTATTCATTAAATTTGCATATATTAGCATAATCAACTATGACCCGGAAATGGACCTGCAGGGTCAAACAAATACTTCCGGGGCGGAAATGACGTTATGACAAAAACTTCCTGGGCAACTCATGGGCGTATCTCGATGCAAGTCCAGGTGAGGGACCATTCCATCACCTGCGACCCTGCCATGCTTTGCATGACGGGGGTCCCACCGGCTAACCCGAATCCGGGAATTAAAGGTGCAGGACCCAAAGACAGGTTCCCCCCAGCTGCTCAGGCAGACACTCCCTCCATGAGCTTGCGGAGAACCTGTCAATCATCCCCAAAGATGCCCAAGGGAGAACGCGCGGTTGCTAAACCACCCCAGTTTTCCACCCCTAACCTGCCACGGAGCGGGGGTCAGATCTCTATCTTGGCCCCCCGACTCCCCCCTCTAGCTGCGCCAGCTCACGCAGAGACCGCTGCAGGTCCTGTAAGAAAATGGCGTTCCACTGTTCTGCCCGGTAAAGCCATGGCCGGTCTATGGTGATGAGTGGATGGGCCACTACAACCCCACCTAATTCCCTAACTGTATTGCCCAGGGCCCTATTCACTCTACATCTAGCCCGGTGAATGGCCCTAAGGGAAGTGGCGGCCCTCCCATCCTAGGTAGGATCTCCGACCACACCACTTGCGTGGCGGGCCACTCTGCACGAAGCCTTCGCAGGTCTTCGCGCGCCTGGATGATCAGCGCCAGGCCTCCCAGAATGCAAAGGTCATTGCCCCCGAGGTGCAATACCCACCATCTGGGTGCGGCCACGGGATGCTGCCCACCCAGACCCAACTGGGCGCGACCCTGGGTAGCCGCCCGCCCAGTACTGCCGAGCGCAGCCACAGAATGCTGACCGCCCAGCAACGCCGGTAGGAGACCCTCCCACCGCATACCTCTCCGGCCCGTCCAGGCAACCTTGACCCACCGCCCCAAGGACAACTGGGTCCCGATGGCGCTTCTGGCTGCTGAGCGGCCGGCCCCAAAATATCATGCCGTGGCCACACAGCAGCGCCGTCGGTTTCGCGTTAGCCTGGGGACCTGCAAGAGGACACACACAGAGAGGTTACCCAGCCTAAGCCCTGCCTAGGATCCTCAGCGGGCCTAACATAACCCAAATATGCCGCTGCCCGCCAGTGGCCGATCTCCTGAATCCGATGGGCCGGAAAACCAGAAAGTGCCGTGCTAGTGGCAGCGCCGATACGGAACGAATGTGTTCCATAACCGGCGGGATCCATACCTACCTGGGCCATTGCCCTGGACACTAACACCCAAACTTGGTAACGGGTCAGAGGGGTACCGACCCAATGCCTAAAGAGGTACCCCTGCCCCGACCCCCGTAAGCTACAATAAAGCTGTAGGGCGGCCACCGGACACACCGACTGGTCGGCGGCCGCACTAAGCTGGATACTAACCCCTCTGTGTAGCTGATCCGTCTTAGACTGCCTTACTACAAGGGATACCCCCCCTTGTCTAAAGGCCAGATCATCATACTGGAAGGCCCGGAGCAGAATGTCAGCCAGAGATGACGCATGGCCTCGCTGACCCTGAGGGCCCCAAAAAACATGACACAAGTCGCAGCCCTAAAAAAGACGGGACTCATACAAGGAGGCACACAGACTGTCAAAAACCCCTCTAGTCAAAGACAGCCGCTCCACCGTCAGAGCCCGACGAGTGTCACCAGGGCCCCCCGCTTGCTCCCTCATCCTGCCTTCCAGCATCTTCTTGATGCGGAAGTCACCTGAAAAATCCGCAAACCCACCCCCGCCTTGGACAAAAGGCGAGGCCGGCTAACCTGGACCAAATAGTCCTAACTGACAGGCCACGCTGTCTAAGCTGGACGCAAAAACACGGCCAGGCGCTCTACAGGGACAGGCCAAAAATGGGGAACCCCTGCCCTGCCTGAAATCCACAAACTCCCTACCAGCTCGCTGGTATGCCCGCAGGGTGCCGGGCGCTACAGCTAGGGAGACAGCCCTGGATGCCTCGTCTCTCCACCGCTCGGTAGCCCCCCAAGACTCCAGAGGTGGCCGGGAAACGCTTCTGGCAACTCACAGGCCCATGGGGCAAGGGTCCGAAACCTGGACAGCTGACCATGGGACAAGGCATCAGCGACCCCGTTATCCAACTCGGGGACATGCCTAGCCAAAAACAACGTGTTTAGGGACAAGGACCTGTGCACAAAATGGCGGACAAGCCGCATGACCCTGTCGCTCTTAGAGGACAGGGCATTCACCACATGGACAACCGCTAGGTTGTCACACCAAAAGTGCATGGTCTTGTCCCTAAACTGCTCCCCCCAAAGCTCTAAGGCCACTATTAAGGGGAAGAGCTCTAAGAACGTCAGGTCCTTAACCAACGAAGAGGCACTCCATTCCGGAGGCCATGCCGACCAGCACCACTGGTCACCTAACACTACCCCGAAACCACAAGTCCCCGCGGCATCAGAGCAGAGCTGCAACTCAGCTTCCAAAAGAAGCTCGTGCCTCCAGAAAGACAAACCATTAAACCTGACCAAGAAATCCCGCCACACGCCGAGGTCAGCCCTGACCCCAGCGCAGAGGCGGGTACGATGATGGGGCAAACGGAGCCCCTTCATCGCGTCGTACAACCTCCTGGAAAAAGCCCTACCAGGAACAACCACCCGACAGGCAAAATTAATAATGCCTGCCAATTCCTGAAGCTGACATAGGGTAACCTTCCGGCAGCCCAGCACCTCATCGAGCTTCCTTCTGATCTTGAGCAACTTCTCTAGGGGCAATCTGGAAGATTGCTCCTCTGAGTCCAATTCAATACCCAGAAAGGTGATCCTGGTGGCGGGGCCTTCGGTCTTCTCAGAGGCTAAAGGCACCCCTAATTGAGCACAAAGGGCTTCGAAGTCCCGCATTAGAGCAAAACATTGCTCCGAATGCGCAGGCCCCGCCAACAAGAAATCATCAAGGTAGTGAACGACAGTACCCAGACCACTTTGCCTCCTGAGCGCCCACTCCAAAAAGGTGCTAAAAGTCTCAAACAGAGAGCACGAGACAGAGCAACCCATAGGCAAGGCTCTGTCCACGTAATAACCACCCTCGAAATGGAAGCCCAGCAGCTCAAAGTCGTCGGGGTGTATGGGGAGGAGCCGAAATGCCGACTTAATGTCGCATTTACCCATAAGGGCTCCTGTCCCACACTTCCTAACCATAGTCACGGCCGCATCAAAGGATGCATACCTGACTGAACAAAGCTCGTCAGGAATGAAGTCATTCACTGACTCCCCTTTTGGAAAAGACAAATGGTGAATCAACCTAAATTCACCACTCGCCTTTTTGGGGACCACACCTAAGGGAGACACATGAAGATTCGGGAAGGGCGGCTCCAGGAAGGGCCCGAGGATCCTGCCCTCGGCCACCTCCTTCCGAATCTTCTCCCTAACAATGTCTTCATGATCAACAACCGACCTAAGGTTGTCAGACATGAAGGCCCTCCTAATACCCATGTAAGGGATACTAAATCCCTTCGAGAATCCTAGCAAGAGAGCGGCCGCTCTCGAGCGAGGGTGGTAGTCGCCCAACCAACCCTCAAGCACTTGTAAATTGATTGGACTGGGCCCCTTTACCCCCAACAGGTGGGGGAGGCTTTGGGGGACCCCCGCCCTTCTTTTCCGCCCCCTTCTTGGGGCGGGGACACACGGCTGAGGAATGGTTCCCCCCACAATTCCCGCATGCGTGACGAAACCTGCAAAAGGGACGAAAACACGCCCCTTTTGCGGCGAACTCGTGGCACACCAAGGAGGCCCCTTTTCCAACACCACCCGCTGCGGCCTTGGCCGGCGCGGGCGTCACGGGCTCCTCTTCCATAAAGTGACCGCTGTCGGTCCTATCACATCCTTCCTTACCGGACATATGAGTGGCCTGGAACCAAAGGTCCGGGACCACCATATCCCAGGGCAAGTAGGGGTCATGGGCGATACGCATCCTAAACCCCTTATCGTAGTGCCGCCAGATCGTACCTGCGTACTCAAAGTGGGCTCTCGCTATTAGATCTATGTATTTCAGCAAGGCAGCGGCCCTACCCGGCTGCCTCTGAATCACTACCGAAGCGAAGGTCAAAAAAGCGTACAGCCAAGAGCTGAAACACTTTGTGACCTTCGTTTTTTTAACCGTCTCCCCAGGCACCACCTCCTTGTCCTGCTTGGGGACCTCCCTATTTAAAAGGGAGAAAAGGTCGACATATTCCCCCCGCCAGATTGCTTCCTTCACCGAGGGATGGAGATGATAGCCCAATGGTGTCGCGGGCAACCCACAAGGGATGGCCCCAGGCTTGATACTGGCGAACGGGTCCCACACCGTGGTGGCCCCCGTCCCCAGCACTCCAAGCCCTGGTGGGTACACCAAAGGGGGCGGTGGCATAATGGCCGGCTGAGGAGGGATCCAACCCCCCACCCCTGCCCCAGGTGGGAAAGATACCCCTGGCGCCACTGCCGGCGGGGCCGGCGGGGACCAAACCTGTCCACATGTGCCTGCAGTGGCCCCCAGAAAGCTAGTGCCACTCCCCAATGCAGGCGGGATAAACCCGGGACCCTGCACGGGGAGGAGCGGTGTAGTACCAGAGTGTGGTGCAACCTCACCTGCCCCATAAGGGGTGGAAGCCATCCACGGGGGGCCCATCCTGGCTGGGCCCTGGAATGATGACCACTGCCCCGGCTGGGCCATCTGCCCAGTCTGGGCCGTCTGCCCGGTATGGGCCCTCTGCCCGGTATGGGCCAGCTGCGCGGTGTGGGCCACCTGCCCCTCCTGGGCTGGCTCCTCTTCGGGGTCGGAACCCCATGCTATGGAGGCAGTCATGGGAAGCCCCTCCGGGCCACCGCTCCAGCTCATCGAGCCTCTCCAGGACCCTGGCCCAGGAGACAGAAGGAGAAACCTCGGTTTGAGGGACTGTGGGCATAAATCCCACCCCCCTGCCGCTGGGACCACCCCCGGGGGCCCCTCCGCCGCAGCCCGAGCCCGGGCAGAAGGCCTAGCAGCCCTCCTAGGCCGCACCACAGGTTGGGCCGGGAGGGCCTGAGCTTGCCGCTTTTTAGGGGCCATTGAACAATGTATTGTGTTTCTGTTATTAACAATAGACAGAAGAAGGGGGGAGGGCGGGACCAACCCCCAAGAACCCTGCACCCACTAAGCAAGGCCTACCCTACGCAGCAGGCCTCGCAAATGCAACTCCCAGGAGGCCAATCCTCCACCCCTCTCAACGGTGGCAGCAAGGCCCCACCACCAGGCCTTTTATAACCAAGACCGCCCGCCCCCCCAGGAACCCCCGCGGGCCCGCGAGGCCACCGGAGGGCGGCACCCCCACAACCCCCAACCCAGGGGCAACGGGGCTCCAAACCAGAGCGGAGCCCAGCCAATGCTGGCTCCGCTGTTCGCAGAAGGCCTTTCGCCAACAAAGCAGACCACAAAATGGCGGCTCGCACGAGGCCGCACATAAAATGGCCGCCGCGAGCAGACTGACAAATGTCTGCTCGTGGCTGATGTCCGAGGCGAAAAGGCTGAGCCTCGGCCTGCTCGCCCTTATATAGTGCGAGCAGGCCCCGCCCGGACCAATCAGCAGCCAGGCCTGTCAGGCCTGAACTCCCGAGCGAAGTCTCGCCTCGCGAGACTTCGCTCGGGATCCAAAATGGCGGCCGCCATGAGGGTCCGGTGTCTCCCGGTCCCTCCAGCAAAGCCTGCTGCCGGGTAAGTCCGGCGCCGCTAATTTTACTCTGTGCCTCTCAGAATTTTAAAATGCCCACATTTTCACATGTTTCACTGTGACTGTTTTTATAAAAAAGATTGTTTTCAGTAAACATCTATTTACCATGTTATGCATATTCTAGATAACATATTTTCAAACCCTGTAATGTTTAGTGTTTTTAGCACTGTGTTACTTGAATGTTGAAGTCCTATCAATCTCTGTAGAGTTTTAATACTATGTTACCTAAGATCACCATACTTTGCAACATAGTCCTACACATGTCTATTTAATTTTAATTTAATTTAAGATATGACAAACCACTTCTGAAATCTTTCCAAGAAAACTGCAGGGACTTGTCTACATTATTGTGGCTAAAGATTATTCGCTTGATTCTGGTTGCATTATCTACCTCTGAAAATGAAACAGGTCCATGGGTTTTGCCTTACACTAAATACTCTAAAATGCCTCTTTTTGCACACCAACTCTCCTGCAATATGTAGGAATGCTATCTAGAACTGTGTGTATACCCTACCGCATTAAAAATTATATAGCTCAATCACAGTCAATTATAGGAAGTGACCATAAAATTTGTGCTGCTTAATTTCAAGTTGGACAATGTAACTCAAAGTAAAACAAGTAAGGTACAAGTAATATAGATCTCCCCCTTATAGTGTAGATTTATGTATATGTGTTTTATAATCATTCAATATGGTTTGATCATGTAGAAACTATAGCAAAATTAAAAGAAGGAGGACGGAAGAGGCTGGCTTTGAACCAGCATTTTTCTTTACAAACCTGAATTCGTAGCAAGAGTCTTCTATTAGCCTGTTCTAATTTCTTCTGCCTCTGCTCTAATTCTTGAGCTTTCTGTTGTTCTTTCTGTAACCACTTGATATACTCCACTGATGCCTTTAAAATAGTTCCTTTATTCCAGCGCATATCACTGTAGAAAGTAATGATAACCTTTTCACAATTATGCATGTCAGCAAAATTCATAAAAATGTACAAAATCTTTTATATTCATATGAAATAATGATTTACATGACCATTATTCACTCTTAGATATTATTGCTTCTGAATGGAAATTTTAATAGAATAGTTAAAAAGCCCTTATATATTAAAATTAATCCCAGAATGAAAATAAGTGTCAAAGGAACATAATAAAGTACCTTTTTTTGTGTAAGATCTAAATGCAGATTCGTGATTCTATTTTTATAGTCTTTATATTTTTAGTAAAAATGCTTTTGTTATTAACTCTGATTAAATTCTATGTGTAGAACTCTCCATTAATGAACTAGAAACCATATATTACTGACAATTTAAGCATAAATTTCTGAATATAATTTAAAATTTATCTCTTTCCACGTGATCTTCTAATGAACATGCTTTTATTCTTATTTGAATAAAAGGTTCTATCTAATTTTGATATTCAGTGTTAATAATACACCAAAATCATAGTTTAGTTTTAGCAACAATTCCATATCATATTTTAAAATACTATATGAAAGTGTTTTGTATATCTAGGCTAATATGATTTCTCACTGTTAATAAGAGATACTTAGTCCCAAATGGCATTTATCTTTTATCTATCTATCTATCTATCTATCTATCTATCTATCTATCTATCTATCTATCTATCTATCTATCATCTATCTATCTATCTATCTATCTATCTATCTATCTATCTATTTATTTTAATTGGACTTGTATGCTGCCCCTCTCCATGGACTCGGGGCGGCTCACAACATATATCGAAATACATAACAATAGTTTGTCCAATTAATGTACTAAACAAGAATTCTTAAAATTCTAATTTTAAAACTTTCATTCACACTCTCATAATAATCATGCTAACGGCATTTGTTGGATAGGGGAAGGTCTAATGTCCCCAGGCCTGACGGCAAAGATGTGTTTTTAGGCTCTTTTGGAAGGCAAGGAGGGTGGGGGCAGTGTGAATCTCCAGGGGGAGCTGATTCCAGAGGGCCGGAGCCCCCACAGAGCCTCTTCCCCTAGGTCCTGCCAGCTTACATTGTTTGGTCAACAGGACCCTAAGGAGACCAACTCTGTGGGACCTCACTGGTCGCTGGGATTCGTGCGGCAGAAGGCGGTCTTGGAGATAGTCTGGTCCTATGCCATGTAGGGCTTTATAGGTCATAACCAATACTTTTAATTGTGTCTGGAAACCAATCCGCAGCCAATGCAGTCTGCGGAGTGATGACAAAATATGGGCATGCCTTGGAAGGCCCATAACCACTCATGTGATTGCATTTTGGACGATTTGAAGTTTCTGAACACTCTTCAAAAGTATCCCCATGTAGAGAGCATTGCAGTAGTTGAACCTCGAGGTGATAAGGGTTATAAGAGTTATAAGTATGCTATTTCAAGTATCTTGTTGAAAATATCTTACTGTGTGGACCAATATATTATATGTAGATGATCAGTTAAATTTGAATCTGAAATTATCCATCAACTGACACAAAAATTGACTCTAGCAATGTGCCACTTTGGACAAAATGTCCACACTAAATATGAGATTGAAAATTCCTGCTTCATACTCCGCTCCATTTTTTGAATTTCCTTTTTATTTAAATTCTAAATACAATTATAAAAATGACAGGTGAACTCACGGATCATTAGACTTTGGAATAAGGGTGCCAAGCTCTTTGATCCGGTAATTAATGTTATACCTTCTTCTTCTTTCAACTATAAAACAAGATATCTTAATAGTTGCAGAATATAACAGAAAATATTTAATTTGTTAACAAACAGCAATACAGTTGTTCTGTTACAAAACATGATATTTCAAACATCACAGTATTTCTATTTTGTAAAGCTTGAAAATATTTAACCTGTGAAAACCATTAAATATCTAGTTTAACTATCCTGGAGACAACTTATTTTAAAAGGGGAAAAATAAGAAATACAAAAATATTTATTTTAATGAAAGAACACCTAACTCTTCATTTAAACTGGGCTACTAACAAAGCTTTTATAAGGATTTAACATATAAGCAGTGAAGGGCTGCAAAACAATTTTATTACCACACTGTAGGCATGGCTTATTTTGTGGGTGTGGCTTTGATGATCAAGTAACTGGGGGTGGCTTAAAGGGCATATGACTGGCTTAAAAGTGGCCAACTTGATGTCACTCAGGTCAAAGGTTTGGTTTAGGATTAGGGTGCCTGGCTTCTCCTCACCTCAAAGCGATACAATTTCCCTATCTATTTACTGTTACTGAACCCAGAAGGGAAAAAAAGAAAAAAAAATCAAAATTTTCCTACTGGTTCTGAGAACCTGACCAAAATTTTTCAACCTGTTCTGCATACCTGACCCCACCCTCAGGAGCCCATCACTGCATATAAGATAAATATAACAATGGCTACCTCTAACATTATGGCTGTGTGTTCAAATTGTGATTCTCATTTGATTTGACAATTAACTAAAATTGTGAATCAGTGCACACAGATCAGTGTTTTTATTTTATCAGATAAGTTATTTTGAAAAGCTGCAAAGAGGTGATACCATGTATTTGCTGTTGTTTGAATGAAAATATTTACTTTACAATTTCATCCATGTTTACTTTAAAGGAAGGTCTAGCTTTGATTTTTAAAAATGAATGCTTTATTCTTTCACAAATTGTAAATCTTGGTTACCATTCATGCTTGAAATTGGTCTGTGAGACCCGAAATCAAGGTTTGAGACCCTGTAAAAAATTTTCCCTGCATATCTGAAACTTGAAATTTCATGACTTTTCATCATTTCAGGGGTTCTCTCTATGAGAATTTTTTTTGGGGGGTGGGAGGTTTCTTTCTTGCTGAAAAAAAAAAACTCCCTAATGTTATGTTCCCGGGTCACCCTGACCCGGACCGAAAACTCTTCATTTGCAGTGCTTATGTTTGGTCTTTTTGAAAGCTTTTTTCACTTGGAAAGTAGTCTGAACATTTCTTCACACAATGGAATGAAAATTGAACTGAAAAAATTAATCCTTATTGGTTTATTTTGCCCATAAATGTGCCTCCCCCCCCGTTTTTGTGAAAGTTTTTTCAATTTATGGATAGTTTTGCTTGCAAAATGCAAATACCTTGAACATTTCTGAATATAAGAAAAATATAAAGGAACTGAAAAAAATGATTCTTACTGGTTTTTTAACATCAGAAATAAGCCCCCCCCCCCCCCCCTCGGCTGCTTGCAATCATTTTCACTTTTTATTTTTTTATGCTCCAAATCCAAAATATTCTTTAAAATCTTAGGCATTCATTTACTTAATTTAACAATGCTGATCATCAAAAAATATTTTTGGGGTGGTGGCTAATTGTTTTCTGGGCAAAAAAAATTCATAACTTCGAATCTGTTTCTGTTCGTATATGACCGGACCAAAAATATTTTTTTTAGGTACTTGAATTTGATCTTTTTGAAAACTTTTTCAACTGGAAAACTAGTTTGAACATTTATGAACATAATGATATGAAAATTGAACTGGAAAAATTGAGACTTATATTTTTATTTTGATCAAAAAGCCCCTCCCCCCATCCTTTCTGAATTTCGTGTCAATTTCTATTTTTTAAGGCTACAAATCCCTAAGAAATTTTCCCCCAAAAGGTTTGATATACTAAATTGAACATTTCTGAATATAAGAAAAATATAAATGAACTGAAAAAAATGGTTCTTATTGGTTTATTTTTGCCACAAAAGGGACACCCCCCCCCCCCGGCCTTGCTGTGTGCCATTATTGTCACTGTTTATACATATTTGTCTAGAAATATTTGGAATATCCTTTTGAAAATCAACCACATTGTAGCCAGATAACTAATTTTATGAAAGAAATCCATTTTACTAAAAAAAAGTATGTAAGTTTGAAATTAACAGCATAATTTTTATATAAATTGAAATAACTTTATATGCAAAATAAACCAATATGCATCAATTTTTCCACTTCAATTTTCATATCATTATGTTCAGAAATGTTCAAGCTACAAATCCAACACCAACTTTAGCAAAATTGAATGTATTCTGCTAGCAAAACTATCCATAAAGTGAAGACTATGTCACAGAAACGGGGGGGAGGCACATTTATGTGCAAAATAAACCAATAAGGGTTAATTTTCTCAGTTCAATTTTCATATCATTGTGTGCAGAAATGTTCAAGCTACCAATCCCACACCAACTTTAGTAAAATAGAATGGATTTTGCAAGCAAAACTATCCATAAATTGAAAAAACTTTCACAAAAACGGGGGGGGAGGCACATTTATGTGCAAAACAAACCAATAAGGATTAATTTTTTCAGTTCAATTTTCATTCCATTGTGTGCAGAAATGTTCAAACATGTTTCCAGGTGAAAAAAGCTTTCAAAAAGACCAAACATAAGCACTGCAAATGAAGAGTTTTCGGTCCGGGTCAGGGTGACCCGGGAACATAACATTAGGAACTTTTTTCGAACAGCATACAAGGGTTAAGTTTTTTAATTACTTTACAAGTGTTTTTTTAACAAACAGTATGAGTCACTTTTTTATTGTAAAATATCTTGTGTTTAGGGTTGAGTAGCATTAATCAGTTTAATTTGACGTTCATGTGCGAACTCATCTTTCACACCTAACATTTTATATTTAATATCTACTTGTTGCATGCAGCCATCCACTTGCTTTATATTATTATAGAACATTATGGCACAGTTAGCAGTCACTGTCATTAAATGTTTATGCAAACATAAAAATATCAGGTTAACTAGAATATTGTTCAAATTATTTGGCACACAGACATAATTTATTTGGAATGGGCAGTTTCATTTCAAGATGCCCATGAAGCATGATGCATATATAAATTGCAAAGAAACAATGCAAATAAAGTACAGTACAATTATGTTAACCTCACCAAACCTTGCATAATTCAATACAATGATATTAAGTGAAGTGGAATGTTGGTTTCATTACTTAGTTTAAACTAGATATCTAACCTTATGGCAGAAGTCATTATGATTTATTATTGATAAGATGATATGGGCCATACACACATTTTTCTCCTAAAAATCAATTTCTGGTCATTTCAGGATTTATTTCTATGCATACAGCATTAGGCAACATATCTACATTAATCCAAGGCACTGAAGACCAATAATGCAGTATTATTGATATTTAATAATTTGGGGTAAAATAAAAAACAATATATGAAATTAAAATGCCAAACGAGCCATGGCAACACAGTGGTTAGAATGCAGTATTGCCAGCTAACTCTGCCCGCTGCAAGAAATTTGATCCTGATCAGCTCAAGGTGACTCAGCTTCACATCTTTCCAAGGTTGGTAAAATGAGACCCAGATTGTTGGGAGCAATATGCTGATTCAGTAAACTGCTTAGAGAGTGCTTTAGAGCACAATGAAGCTGTATATAAGTCTAAATACTATTGCTAAATGGAAAAACCAGCAGGAGCTGTCTGTGAATATTAAGCAACATATGCAAAAAGTGAGAAGAGTGATGGAAATGCATCCATACCTGGACCATACCTATGATATAATACACATCTGAAATTATGATTTGGATACAACTTGAACTGGCCAATTCGGAGTAAAACCATTAAAGCAAATGATGATTCACTATACATTACATTTCCATAAAAACATTAATAGATGATGTCTTTCCCACAAAAATGGAGGAAAAGTTTACTTCAATCAAACAAATTGTCAAAAAAGGAAGTAATTGCATAAAAGACAGGAAGAATAGGCACTGATGCAAGTTTAAGATTGGCACTTATTGAATACATAAGAAGCAAAATAATATAATAAAAACAAGAACAGAATACTGGCATAAAATAGCATTGCATGGTCAAATTCTATAAAAAATTGAGGGGAAAGTAGATGACAATAAAATATGGCAATGGCTTACAACTGGGACATTTAAAAAAAAGAAATTGAAGACATGATTGTGGCTGAGAAATTGGAGGAGTTGGTTTATTATCCATGTCAATGTTTCAGGTCTATCTCCTTCACATACAAAAAGTTTGTTCAGTCTTTCTTCAACTATAACTCTAAAGCAGAATTATTTCCACAATCTACTAACAACAATAAATATTTGGAAAGTGTTAAATGTACTCACTGAGATTATGGTTGTCCTTTTTTATTCTCTCTTTTGTGATTCTGTGTGTATCTGTGATAGAAAGAAAAAATATTTATACAGGTCATAGATTCTGTGTGTATCTGTGATAGAAAGCAAAGTCTAAGTAAACAGTTAGATTACTCTATATGAACAAGAATTTTTTTACAAACAAGGTTTTAAGAAAAGTTTACCATCTCAGACTTCCTAATTCTTTTTGATATTTGGTACTTCCTTACTTGTTATTTACAGTATGTGCTGAGGTTTTGTTTTGTTTTTAAATATCATGCATTTTTAATTTTTTAAATTCTGAGGAAGCAGTATCCAATTTGTTGTACTTTACATTGTGGTGAGAGAAAACTTTATAATATTTTAAAGTGAATTTGAGTTCCTATTATTATCTTGCCAGGAATAATCAGATTTGTATGTTGGAGAAAGAGGAAGAAAATCATCTCTTTGTTCCTTTAAGTTGTACTGATAAACTCCATGGTTGTTAACATTCTTTAGATTAATTGAATAAAAGTCTGAAAGATGTTAATTCATTAATGTGGTGAATGGCTGTATTGTGAACCTTTAAGAGAGTCACTTATGATGACCTGGAACAAATGTAATGGATGATAATTTATTTATATCATGGGCCAGAAGTCAAAATGTGTGCAGATCAATTATATATCCTACAGTAATTACAACCATTAGCTGCATCTGTCTAGTTATAAGGACCAGCAAGGACAGCCATGACTTTTATTGTTAGGGATATTCACTTCAGAACAAATAGAGAAAAATGTTTTGAAGCAGAACATTCTGATCCAGGGAGGCTACTAGTCATTTAGAAATAGAATGCTAAATGGCTAACAGTGTTCCTTACCTGTTCTCCACATTTCATAATTCATTACCAAGAGTGAAAACAATCACATGGATGGTTTAAAACCAGTTAATAAGGAATTAGAGAGGAGAAACAATACACTGTGAAGGTGTCCAATGTGTATTTAAATCACTTCTACTTTATTTTCAATCTGCTTGATTAACTTTGTTCTACAAACAGATCCTTGAGCCTTTGTTTAAACAAGCTTTTTAGTATGCCAAAATCTCAAGCTGTATTACCTGTGATTTCCCTTTTTACTGGCAAATTGGAAGGACAAGAAGTATTGGTAAGACCCATATTGGCAGCCGACATTCCTTGGTCACTATTGTAGATATCCAGAATGCTATTTGAAAGCTTTGAAGAACAGAGAGAGAATGAAAGAAAAAGACATAAAATTAGATGTGAGGGAATAAAAATAAATTTATGATTTTGCCATAGGAACTTAGGAAAAAAATTCCATTTCAGATGTTTATTCAGGTCTTAATCCCAATGGGAACTGCAAATGTTCATCTAAAAACATACTTTGCCCTTATCATCTATAAAATAAAATAAAGTGCGGGGGTCAAAATTGCCATTGTTCAATATGCAGAAACTAGAAGGAAATTGATTTGAGTTTTATATGCAGAATGATGCCTGGTTATGGCCCCTGATGTCTAATTTTGAATTAATGCCATAGCATATTTTCCAATAACAGGATTACTGTTACTACACTTCAAATATGAGTCAAGTTGAAAGGAAAATAACCTTGCTGATCTTACCTGGGACCCAAGTGAATTTTCAACTATCTCCCTGAACTCAAATCCTAAATTGTTTGTGCTTTGTGCAGCATACAAAAAAGATGCAGCTATGCAAAGCATTTTAAAATAGACCTGGATAGAGCATATGAGACCATGTTATGGGCAATTGTCTTGCAAGGGCATTAGGAGACATTATGTAATTAATTCTCTATCTGCTATGTAGATGTAATTTTTATAATATGCTATTTGATTATTCATTTCTGATCTTAAATATAAAATCCTTCCAAACATAAAATTAAGCTTGTATTTTGTTGGGATTTTTAAAACAACATTCAAATTTGTAAAGCCTTTGATTGATACAATTTCACGCAATATGAACAGTTGATTCATACAGATTGATTTTTGTGTGGCTGCAATTTTCCCCCTTTGATACTACATGATTTGGAATGGGGACTGTTTCCAGAATTTTAACTTGCTACATAATTTGCTGGCTACTCAATGGACATAGAATCAACTTCCATATGCTCTTACCTAGAGTTCTGCATAAAGTTTAAGTTTTATTAAGATTCTATAGCCCCAAGAGTGTGCTTTTTATTCTTTTCAAGATCAGTGCCAACAACTGATTGTTTTATCCTATTTGTTATATGGCTACAAGGAACTCTTACAGACAACAAGTAAGGAGTAATAAGGCACCAGGCTAGAAACCTGGAGTGGAGACTGTGAGTTTTAGCCCTGCCTTAGGCACAAAAAGCCAGTTGGGTGATCTTGGCCCACACTTCCACACTCTTTAAGAAGTAAGCAATGGAAAACTGCTTGCCAAGGGACTTGTACAGCCAGTCACCAGGAGTCAAGACTAATTCAAAGGCATCAAAAAACACCAAACAAAACCAATCAAAACAAAAATAGTAAATGAGATATCAGAAAACGGATAAAATGAATCAAAAAAATAAATGTCTAAATTGCACCATAATCCATAATATCGGTAAACTGGAGTATTTAACACTATATCCAAAGTAACTCTAAATATAAAAACCAATTAACATTGTAATTTTATCACATGTATTTGCAAGAACTGATGTTTTTATTAAAATGATTAAAAACACTGTTGCACTGTAATACTTTCATGGATTGCTATTGTTAGCAGCAGACTTCACACATGTGAAGTTTTGTTGGATGTCTACCAAATTCTTTCTCTATGCTTGCATGCATTTTCTATCCTGAGTCTGAAACATGCAGTTTTCTTTACTGCTGTGATTTTTTTTTTTTAGCCCTTGATAGAGTTAACTGGTTAGGGAAGTAGTTTTATAATTTCAACTGGCAAGCTTCTGTTAATGTAGCTTTACAATAAAGCAGAATTATGTCATCTAATCTTTTTGCATGTCTGGCTTTCCTGAGATGGCTGACAATATCCTAGTCTAGGTAAACACTTGTTCAGTTCCAATGTACAATACTTTTAAACTTCAGTGTGAATATAAAAAATGTGGAGAATCTATCTATCTGTCTGTCTGTCTGTCTGTCTGTCTGTCTGTCTGTCTGTCTGTCTGTCTGTCTGTCTGTCTATCTATCTATCTATCTATCTATCTATCTATCTATCTATCTATCTATCTATCTTGTATACCACCCCTCTCCCAGGACTTAGGGCGGGTCACAACAATCCAAGAATCTTGGAAACTTTGGAGGAATCAGTTGTGATACATTCCATCAGCTACATTAAATATTGCCCCAAATTATGTACCAAAGACAAATTCCTTGTGTGTCCAATCACACCTGACCAATAAAGAATTCTATTCTATTCTATTCTATTCTAAATTATCAATAATATGTATAATGTTGGTGTTATGGTTAGCTCTGGCCCAGCTCCTGCCCCAAGGACTGTGGATGTGGGGACGACATCCACATGCTGCAGGCCTTTTTTGCCCCTGGTGGAATCTGCTGACCAAAAAGACATGAGTGACAGGGAGGAGGAGAGTGTGGCCGACAGCTCAGAAGGAGATCAATTATCTAGCTCCTCCTTGGATTCAGAACAAGAGTTAATGATACAGCCACGCATGCGTAGAGCGATGCATAGGCAACAACAACTGAGAGATTATTATCAAAGAAAATGAGGCCACCTGTGGTTGGGTGGGGCTGTGGTGATTAGTGAGGCTGCTATAAATAGCAGCCTGCGGGTTTGGCCATTGTGGAGGATTATCTGATCATTGTTTCGTGACTGCTTTTCTGACTTTGACCTTTTGTGTGCTGCTTTTTCCCCACTTTGAAACTAAACCAGAGCAAAGGGTGTTTCACTTTGTGAAAGAAGAAGGACTGTGAATTGCCTCACAGCTGCAAGCTAAGTATCGCAGAACTGATAAGAGACTTGTACAAATTACCAGTTTGTTTGGAGACGAGTGTTCTTTGCTGTAGCAAAAGAGGGCTTAGGTTAAGTGAATTTTCCTTATAAAGAACATTGTTTTGAATTTTCAAACGTGTGTGTGTCTGAAATTTGTACCTGTGAATTTTTGGGAGGAGTCTACCAGAGAGCCCGACAGAACAGTATAATTCTCCACCTTAGACACACACCGTTCCAGAGGAAAGTGTTTGGGATTGTTTGCTTCTCTTTTTTCTGGCATTTACCTGATCCTGGCTGCTGGTATGGCAGACATCCAAGCAGTCTTTGAAGCTTTGCGGTTGGAGATACAAGGGCTGATGCAGACAGTGCAACAATTACAGAATCAGATGGAGTTATTATCTCAGCAGCCTGTCATTTCACCAGTGCAGCCAGCAGCTCCTGTCCCACAGCCCCTGCCAAGGAGGAAATGCTTTGTGGCTCTGCCTGAAAAATTCTGGGGTGACAGACGCATGTTTGCAGCTTTCCTCAGTCAGGGGCAGTTGTTTATAAATGCACAACTGCCCCATTTTCCAAGCGATGCAGAGAAGGTGGCATTCCTCTGCAGTTTGTTGGCCGTCCCTGCTGCTTCCTGGGTGTCTCCATTACTGGACAGAGATGATCCAATACTGCAGGATTACATCGCCTTTTGCACCCAGTTGCGCTGGCAGTTTTCAGATCTGGTGCGGGAGCAGACGGCCACGAGGGCATTGAAACAGCTGAAACAAGGTTCACACCCCCTAGTGGAGTATTTAAGTGACTTTTGTAGCCTCAGTGGACAGGTGCAGTGGACAGGTGCAGCCGCCTTGATGGAAGTGTTTCAGGATGGCTTGTCAGAGACTATGCTTGATGAGCTGGTGCATGAGGCCCTGCCAGGAACCCTGGAGGAGCTGGAGCAGCATTGTTTGGCCATTGAGGCTCGGCTGCTGGCTTGAGAGGTGCACCGGGCTGGGCGGTCCTCCCCCCATGTTTCAGGTGTCACCCCAGTTCCTGTACCCCATCGCTTCCTGCCTGCCCTGCCTCCTCGTCTAGAGGATCGTGCCCCTGCCAGAGAGCCCATGAAGGTGAACTTCGTGTGACCCCGTTTGTCCCTGGAGGAGAGAGCGCAGAGGCGTGTGACAGGCTGGTGCTTCTATTGTGGGGGGCAGGACATTTCGCGCATGCCTGTCCCAACAGATGAAGGAGCACGGTTGCTGCCATGGTGTCGACTCCTCCCAGTCCTCCTGTTGCCACGCAGACTCTTGCAGGACAGCTCCCAGAGTCCTCAACCCATGTTCCCACCATGGCTCCGGATCCCTCAATAGCTATCCCCGTGCCCCTGGTTTCCCCGCCGGAAGTGCAGTCAGGAAACGAGGGCAGCCCAGCTTGGTGGCAATGCTAGGTCGGGCTGGCATTTCATCAGTTAAAGATTCTTTGGCTAATGACCCCGGGATGTACCGTCACCTCACGATTAATGTCAAGCTCCTAGTGGATCGGCGTACTCAATCAATTTCTGCTCTTGCCCTCGTGGATTCGGGGGCCACCACAAATTTCCTGGATGAGGAGTTTGCACAGAGACATTCGTTGCCCTTGTGTCCTGTGGACCCTCTGTTGACTGTAGAAACCATTGATGGGCGGGTGTTGTTGTCTGGGCCCATCTATTTTCAGACCTTGCTGGTGTGGATCAGCATCGGGACTCATGTGGAGGCATTACAATTTTATGTCACGTGGGGCCTCTATTTCCCTCTTGCCTTGGGGTTGTCCTGGTTACAGGCGCATGATCCTCAGGGGTGTGGTCGCAAAACATCATCACGTTTCCCAGTTTGCAATGTGTAGACCACCATCGTCATGTGTGTGCCATGCAAGGGCCTGTTATCCCCGCAGCAGTGTTACCAAAGGGCCTCGCTGAGTTTGCAGATGTCTTTAATGAAAAAGAGGCAGACCCCATGCCGCCGCATCGCCCTTATGATTGTGCCATCAACCTATTCCCTGATGCCAAGTTGCCGGCTGGTTGTTTGTATTCTATGTCAGAACCTGAACTAGTGGCCCTCAAGGACTTCATAGATAAAAATCTGGCCAAAGGGTTCATCAGACCATCGACCTCCCCTTTGTCGGCGGCTGTCTTGTTTGTGAAAAAAAAGACTGGGGACTTATGTCTGTGTTGTGACTACTGGCGCCTGAAGGCCATTACGGTGCACAATCGCTATCCCTTGCCACTGATTCCGGAATTAATGGAACGTTTACGAGCTGCCACTGTTTTTCCCAAGATCGACCTATGCAGCACTTATAATTTGGTTCGTATAAGGCCAGGGGATGAGTGGAAAACAGCGTTTGGCACCTGATACGGGCATTTTGAGTATACAGTGATGCCCTTTGGACTCACCAATGCCCCGGCTGTTTTCCAGCATTTGATGAACGATGTATTCAGGGACATGTTAGACCATTTTGTGGTCATATATTTGGATGACATTTTAGTTTACTCCCCCTCCATGGCTAGTCATTTGGGACATTTGCGCCGGGTATTGCTCCGGTTGAGAGAGCATTGTTTATATGCTAAGCTGGAGAAGTGTCAGTTTCTGCAGACCACCATAGAATTTTTGGGTCATGTCATTTCTCCAGGGGGCATCGCTATGGACCCGGGCAAGGTGTCAGCACTAAAGACCTGGCAACCCCCAAAGAGAGTCAAGGATGTGCAGAGGTTTTTGGGGTTTGCAAACTACTATCGCACATTCATACCAGGGTTTGCCCAGTTGACCGCACCTCTCACCTGGCCGTTGCAAAAACAAGTCTCGTTCCATTGGGGTGAGGAGGAGCAGCGGGCTTTTGTAGCTCTTAAGGACGCATTCATGAAAGAGCCCTTGTTGCAACATCCTGATCCGTGTCGGCCGTTTGTCATTGAGACGGATGCCTCTGATGTTGCCGTGGGAGCTGTACTTCTCCAGACCCGTCCCGAAGGGGGTACCTTGTTTCCGTGTGCATACCACTCCAGAAAACTCACACCCTCAGAAAGGAACTACACGATCTGGGAAAAGGAACTTTTGGCAGTCAAGTCGGTGTTCAAGATGTGGTGACATCATCTTGATGGCGCCTGGCATCAGATAGAGGTCAGGACCGACCATAAAAACTTGGAGTACCTGAAAACGCCCCGAAAGTTGAACCAACGACAGATACGTTGGTCGTTCTTTTTCTCAAGGTTCAACTTTCAAATCCAGTACACACCCAGCTTCCAGAATCCCAGAGCGGATGCTTTGTCTAGGAAACCCGAGTTTCTGCATCCGAAAGAGCCGGCCCCATTACAGACAATCTTTCCAGCAGCAGCGCCCCAGGACCCCATTGACTTGCTGAGGCGTATCCATGAGATGCAGCAGGGGGATGGGTTTGTGGCACAGCGAGTCAGGGAGATGGTGCCCAATTCTCCCTGGACATTTGCTGAGGGACTGCTCCGGTACTGGGGGCAGCTGTACGTCCCAGCAGGGCTGCTTCGCGGATTGATTCTGTCCCAATGCCATGACAATCCTGGGGCAGGTAATTTTGGCTTGTTTAAAACCTTGGACTAAGTGACTCGAACATTTTGGTGGCCACGAATCCAAGATGACGTTCACTCATATGTTGCCACATGTGAATGGTGTCGTGCAGCCATGTCAGCCACAGGGGCCCTGCCAGGATTATTATAGCCATTGCCAACGCCCACGAGGCCGTGGGGAGCTGTGTCCATGGACTTTGTCACACACTTGCCCCCCTCATTGCGGTTCACCACAGTCAAGGTGGTGATGGACATGTTGACAAAAATGGTCCATTTCATCCCCTGTCACAAGGTACCCACATCCCATGACACCGCTAAATTGTTTGTGCAACATGTCTTCCGGATCCATGGACTTCCAGGTCGAGTTGTGTCAGACCGAGGAACTCAGTTCACGGCACGGTTCCGGAAAGAGCTTATGTCTGCTTTGCAGGTTCAAGTGTGTCTTGCTTCGACCCAGCACCCTCAGACTGATGGGGGAACAGAAAAAACCATTGGCATTCTGGAACAATACTTGTGGTGCTTTGTGTCCAACCAGCAGGCTGATTGATCATGTTTCCTCCCGGTAGCGGAGTTTGCATTCAATAACTCCCAGCATACGTCCATAAGACTCACACCCTTTTATGCTAACTATGGTTTCCATCCCCGGTTTTTCCCGTTAACCCTGTTAGATTCCCTGGTCCCTGCAGCAGAGGACTTCTTATCAGAACTGCATGTGGTTCATGAGATGGTGAAGCAGTATTTAATTAAGGCCAAAGAGAATTACAAATGGGTGGCGGACCGGTCTCGGTGAGACATCCCCCCGTTGGCTGTTGGTGACCAGGTGTGGTTATCCACCAAACACATCGCTTCGGAATTATGTCAACGTAAACTGGATCCACGCTTCATGGGCCCTTTCCTGACTGAGAAGGTCATCCATCCGGTGGCCTATTGGCTTACGTTGCCTGCCAACCTGCAGGTTCACCCCGTTTTCCACCATTCCCATTTGGTACCTGTTTCTCCTGAGTGCCCCCTTCGTCCCAGTGTCCCTTTGTTGCCTTCCCCCTGTGTTCGGGATCATTTGCCTGAGGTCATAGTTCATGCCATCCGGGACTCCCATTGGGTGGATGATTGTTTTCAATATCTTGTGCAATGGGTGGAGGGTGAGCCTGATGATTGTTCGTGGATGGAGGCTGTCCTGGTTGATTCTCCCGTCCTTATCCAAGCATTTCATGCCCAATTTCCCCAGAAATCTCATCCCTTGCGCTGGAGCCAGGGGAAGGGCCTTCCGAGAGGGGATGGTGTTGTGGTTAGCTCTGGCCCAGCTCCTGCCCCAAGGACTGTGGATGTGGGGGAGACATCCACACGCTGCAGGCTTGTTTTGCCCCCGGTGGAATCTGCTGATGAAGGCTCCTCTGACCAAGAAGACATGAGTGACGGGGAGGAGGAGAGTGTGGCAGACAGCTCAGAAGATCAATTATCTATCTCCTCCTTGGATTCAGAACAAGAGTTAATGATACAGCCACGCATGCGTAGAGCGATGCATAGGCAACAACAACTGAGAGATTATTATCAAAGAAAAAGAGGCCACCTGTGGTTGGGTGGGGCTGTGGTGATTAGTGAGGCTGCTATAAATAGCAGCTTGTGGGTTTGGCCATTGTGGAGGATTATCTGATCGTTGTTTCATGACTGCTTTTCTGACTTTGACCTTTTGTGTGCTGCTTTTTCCCTGCTTTGAAACTAAACCAGAGCAAAGTGTGTTTCACTTTGTAAAAGAAGAAGGACTGTGAATTACCTCACAGCTGCAAGCTAAGTATCACAGAACTGATAAGGGACTTGTTTGGAGACGAGTGCTCTTTGCTATACCAAAAGAGGGCTTAGGTTAAGTGAATTTTCCTTATAAAGAACATTGTTTTGAATTTTCAAACGTGTGTTTGCCTGAAATTTGTACCTGTGAATTTTTGGGAGGAGTCTACCAGAGACCCTGACAGAACATGTTGGTATGCTAAAGAAATCAGGATAGTTACAAAAGAATAAAAAGCAAATATGATATTATCTGAAAGGAGAAAAGGATATACAATGACCATTAAGAAGGCAGTGCTGATTATAAAGTTAACATTATCATTGGAAGGTTAATTTATTAATAACTGCCATATCGTCAAAAAATGTTGGTCCAGGATGGAAGGTTGTCTGCTGTCGCTGTTGCTGCTGTGTCCCCAACTGCAGAGCTCTGAGGCTGGGGCCGGAGGCGCGTGGGTGACTGCGGAGCGACCAGCTGGGACGCGGAACCAGCTGGGACGCGGAAGATGGCGGCGGTGCCTGGCGCGGAGTTTTGACATAGGAGGGAAGAGAGCGGCCGAGAAGATGCAGAGCGACTGTCGGGCTGAGCCCCCCGATCCGGCCCGACAGATGGGAGCAGACGGTGCCGAGATGGTGGGGGCCGGGGGGTGTTGTAGGCAACGAAAAAGACCACAGCGTCGAGAAGTGGCTGACTGGGACGCGGAAGATGGCGGCGGTGCCTTGCGCAAAAACCAAGAAACATCGGAGAAGAAAGGAGGAAAGGAGGAAAGTGGATGGTGTTGAAAGAACGTGGAGCATGGAGTGTGGGGCTACTGATGAACTGACCCCCCCCCCTGACCTGGTGAGTGAGAGTGACCGGCGTCGAGGCGGAGAGAGACCAGGGGAAATGGAGGCGACAAAGAGCGACCTGTTGCCAGTGGAGGATAATTGCAAGCGGGGTATATTTGGAATAACAACCCCCCGCCCCCCCCCCCCTTCCTGCATGGCACCGGCAGGTGAGAGCTGCTGGTGCCAAGGGAAGATTAGGTGGGAAAGACTGTGGAGATGGACTTGCTGGACGATAAAATCTGATGAACTGACCTCCCCCCCCCGACCTGGTGAGTGAGAGTGACCGGTGTCGAGGCAGAGAGAGACTTTGCAAATGACTATCTTGGTTTGTCCCCCCCACCCTCCCCTCCCCCCCCACCCTCCTGGCTTCTATGCACTTTACAGAAGATCCATGCCCCCTAGTGGACCGGCTGGAAAAAACAACAGCACTTTTTAAAGACTTTTTAAGATCTAAGTTATATTGAAGACCTACAAGACACTACACCTGGGCCGATTGATTAACCGATGATTAGCTAATAATTAATATTAAGAACTGATTTTATACCATTTTTACTATTTTATACTATTTTATACTATTAATTATTAATCTTGTGAATTTTTCTATTTATATGTATTTATATTGTGTCACATTTTATCAGCATTTTTATCTATTATTAATTTAATCCTTTTTAATATTGGGGGGGTTCTCTAATTAATGGATGATTGGAGTAGATTCAATGTTGTACATGGAATGAATGATTGGTATGAGTGTGATGGTTTGGGTGGGTGGGAGTATGGTATGGATGGGATGAGTGACAGTAGTATGAGTCATAGATTTGGCCCACCTGACGCTCGGGAGACGGGAGAGGAAGGGGCATTGATCTCTGGGGTGGCAGAGGGCCGGAATATCCCTGTGTTGCTGGGGAGAGGCAGATATGGCGGGGGTCACAGAGTTAGCCGTTCCAGGGGAACGAGAGACCGTTGCTTAATAACGGTCCCTTGTTCTGGCTCTGTGAGCCCAATCTTGGGTACTGGTGATGAGTGTAACTCTGGCCCTGGGCTCAGGTTGCTGCTGCTCAATGCCAGGTCGGTGGTAAATAAAGCTCTCCTCATCCGGGATCTGATCCTGGATGAGGAGGCCGACCTGGCTTGTATTACTGAAACCTGGCTGGGCCCGGAGGGAGGTGTTCCTCTCTCTGAAATTTGCCCAGCTGGGTTTCAGATATGGCATCAACCTCGACCCCAGGGAATGGGGGGAGGAGTGGCTATTATAGCCAGGGAGAGCCTTTGCCTGCGTAGACTCATTGCTCCGGAAATTGTGGGTTGCGAGTCTCTCTTGCTGAAGTTGGACTTAGGGGTTCAGGTGGGCTTATTTCTCATGTACCTGCCTCCCAGCAGCGTGTCAAAAGCCCTGCCTGTGCTACTCGAGGAGGTAGCCGGGTTGGCGGTGGAGTTCCCCGGACTCATCGTCCTGGGGGACTTCAACCTGCCGTCACTCGGTGAAACCTCTGGGCTGGCACAGGAGTTCATGGCCACCATGACAGCCATGGACCTGACTCAAGTAGTACAGGGTCCGACTCACGAGGGAGGGCACGCACCTGACATGGTATTCCTTTCCGAGCAATTGAGTAATGGTCCGAGACTAAGGGGCTTAGAAGTGTTGCCTTTGTCATGGTCAGACCATTTTCTACTACGGCTTGACTTCCTGGCTCCAATCCTTCCCCGCAGGGAGGCGGAACCAATGAAGATGTTCCGCCCCAGACGCCTGATGGACCCAGAGGGCTTTCAGACGGCGCTTGGGGTTATTCCAGAAGCACTCATCCACAGTTCGGCGGAGTCCCTTGCTGAGGCCTGGAACAGGGCTGCGGCTGGGGCTCTTGACCGGATTGCGCCTTTGCGACCTCTCCGCGGCGCTAGACCCCGTAGAGCCCCATGGTTCAACGAGGAGCTCCAGGAGTTGAAATGCCAAAAGAGACATCTAGAGAAGCGATGGAGGAAGAGTAGGTCCGAATCCAATCGAACACTTGTAAGAGCTTTTATTAAGACTTACAAAGTGGCGCTCAAGGCGGCAAGATGCGCGTACCATGCCGCCTTGATTGCATCAGCGGAATCCCGCCCGGCCGCTCTGTTTAGGGTGACCCGCTCCCTTCTTAACCAGGGGGGAGCTGGGGAGCCCTTGCAGAGCAGTGCCGAGGATTTTAACACATTTTTCACTGATAAAGTCGCTCAGATCCGGGCTGATCTCAACTCCAATTGTAATACAGAGTCGACTGACAACGAGTCAGTCGAGGTGACTGGGGCACGTACTTCTCCACCTGTCTGGGAAGAGTTTGATCTGGTGACACCTGATGAAGTGGACAAGGCCATTGGAGCTGTGAGTTCCGCCACCTGTTTACTGGATCCGTGTCCCTCCTGGTTGGTCTCGGCCAGCAGGGAGGTGACACAGAGCTGGGCCCAGGAGATTACCAACGCTTCCTTGGGGAGGGGAGTCTTTCCAACTCTCTATAAAGAAGCGCTTGTGCACCCCCTCCTCAAGAAGCCCTCCCTGGACCCAGCCGTACTTAATAACTATCGTCCAGTCTCCAACCTTCCCTTTATGAGGAAGGTTGTCGAGAAGGTGGTGGCACTCCAACTCCAGCGGTCCTTGGAAGAAGCCGATTATCTAGGTCCCCAGCAGTCAGGCTTCAGGCCTGGTTACAGCACAGAAACCGCTTTGGTCGCGTTGATGGATGATCTCTGGTGGGCCCGGGACAGGGGTTTATCCTCTGTCCTGGTGCTTCTTGACCTCTCAGCGGCTTTCGATACCATCGACCATGGTATCCTTCTGCACCGGCTGGAGGGGTTGGGAGTGGGAGGCACTGTTCTTCAGTGGGTCTCCTCCTACCTCTCTGGCCGGTCACAGTCGGTGTTAGTGGGGGGTCAGAGGTCGGCTCCGAGGTCGCTCCCTTGTGGGGTACCTCAGGGGTCGGTCCTCTCCCCCCTGCTATTCAACATCTACATGAAACCGCTGGGTGAGATCATCCAAGGACATGGGGTGAGGTATCATCAATATGCCGATGATACCCAGCTTTACATCTCCACCCCATGCCCAGTCAACGAAGCGGTGGAAGTGATGTGCCGGTGCCTGGAGGCTGTTGGGGCCTGGATGGGTGTCAACAGACTCAAACTCAACCTGGATAAGACGGAGTGGCTGTGGGTTCTGCCTCCCAAGGACAATCCCATCTGTCCGTCCATCACCCTGGGGGGGGGGAATCATTGCCCCCCTCAGAGAGGGTTCGCCACTTGGGCATCCTCTTCGATCCACAGCTCACATTAGAAAACCACCTCACAGCTGTGGCGAGGGGGGCGTTTGCCCAGGTCTGCCTGGTGCACCAGTTGCAGCCCTATCTGGACCGGGACTCATTGCTCACAGTCACTCATGCCCTCATCACCTCGAGGTTCGACTACTGTAATGCTCTCTACATGGGGCTACCTCTGAAAAGTGTTCGGAAACTTCAGATCGTGCAGAATGCAGCTGCGAGAGCAGTCATGGGCTTACCTAGGTATGCCCATGTTTCACCATCACTCCGCAGTCTGCATTGGCTGCTGATCAATTTCTGGTCACAATTCAAAGTGTTGGTTATGACCTTTAAAGCCCTTCATGGCATCGGACCAGAATACCTCCGAGACCGCCTCCTGCCGCACGAATCCCAGCGACCGATTAGGTCCCACAGAGTGGGCCTTCTCCGGGTCCCATCAACTAAACAGTGTCGGTTGGCGGGCCCCAGGGGAAGAGCCTTCTCTGTGGCGGCACCGGCTCTCTGGAACCAACTCCCCCCGGAGATTAGAACTGCCCCTACTCTACCTGCCTTCCGTAAACTCCTTAAAACCCACCTTTGCCGTCAGGCATGGGGGAACTAAGACATCTCCCCCTGGGCATGTTTAAATTGTGTATGGTATGCTTGTGAGTGTTTATGTACTATATGGGGTTTCTTTTTAAATCTTAAATGTTTTAAATGTATTCAGATTATTTATGATTTGTTTTTCTCTGCTGTGAGCCGCCCCGAGTCCTCGGAGAGGGGCGGCATACAAATCTAAATAATAAATAATAAATATTAGGGTTTCACTAAATGTTTACCATACATTTGTGAGTTTGAGTAGGTCTGTCATTTAATGGGGTGAAAATTAGTTTTTCAATTTTTTTTCAGTGAGGGATTCCAAAAATATGCATTTTTTACACATGTTGAATTCAAATTTACTGTTATTTTTGCAATTGCCCAATGTTTAGCTTGGAATAATAAATCCATATCTGATCATATACCTCACAAAAGTATCTTGTAACCCAACTTGTGCTACAAAACATAAAGAATTTTTCTGCATGAATCTTATCTAGTGAAGAAAAAAAATAATCCATGCAATCATAATCCAACATCAGAAAGCAATTATCTGAGTTACAAAAATGTTTAAGCAAATTTCATCAACTCTTGTTTTGTTACATTCTTCAACATCATCCACCAATTTGCTTCTTGGCCTCTGATATAATCCACACATTTCTCCTGTGTATACACTCTGCTTTCTGCCTCTGTAACCTATTTCACTCATCTCTCTATTGATTGGACATGACATGGCCACTATGGTGTTTGCATTGGTTAGTCAATGAACTTCTTTACCTCTGCTGTAGTCAGTTTGCATGTCAAAGGTACCTCATATACATCTTCAGACCAGTCAGTCAGTTCCAGCAGAGTGGAAGCTCTGATGTTGAATAAAGGCATTTTTCTTGCATGTACAGAAAAACCTCCCAGCACATCATCATCTGCACCCCTCAATTCAATGATCTTTTGCACACCACTCTCCTCTCTTGAGTAACATCTGAACACAAGAGTGTCTGGATTATCATTTCACTGAAAGAGTATCATGCTGAGCCCTGAATGGTTAGAAAACAGCATCAGCTATAGCCTTCTTTTGCAATTTGACTTGCTGCAGCTAGAACAACACACATATATGCCCCTGTTATATATACAGTTGGGGTTAGGCACTTGTTGTGTCCTGAGGACAATCAGGGTTTGTAACTGCCCATAATTGGGGTGTGGAATAATGCTGTAAGTTGATTGGCTAGCTGAACCTTGTAGGCTGGGTTATACATATATAAGCAGCTAGGTAAGTCCAGCTGTTGCTGTTAGTTCCTTTTAATACTTGTTACCTGTTTTAACCTGCAATAAAGAACCGTCAACTGCTCCAGGTCTATGGTCTATTTTATACGAGGACCCAACATTTTGGCGACGAGGAAAAGTTCTTCACGGACTTGAGGTAACCAGGATTCTTCTTAGCCACCGCTGCCTTTCTTTGGGCTCCACCATTGCTGTGCCATTGCTGACGACGGGGCGATTGTTTCGCCACAAAATCGGATCGAGAATTGTTCGACGGGGAGGAAGAAGTATTTTTAGCAGCAGGAGGTGGGACTAAAAAAAATTCCATGGTTGTAACTATTGAGGGGTCTTCCCTAGAAATGGAAGTAGACACTGGGTCTGCCAGGAGCTTGGTTTCCTGGGACACACTCTCCCACCTTGTTGTGGACCCATCTCAAGTCAAGTTGGGCCCAACAAGCATGAAATTGAGGGATTATCAAGGAAACCTAATTCCAACCAAAGGAGAGGGAAAATTCCATGTAAAAAAAGGGACATTTTCTGGGATTCTTCCATTAATAATCGTAACTAATCCCCTACCATCACTATTGGGGAGGGACTGGTTTACCAAATTAGGGTTGTCTGTATCAGGAATTCATTCAGTAATCTCTGACGTATATTCTTGAATATTTGATGAGTTCTCTGATGTATTTAGCAATAGTTTGGGCTGTTATGTGGGAACACCAATATCCCTTAATTTGGATCCAAAAGTGGCCCCTATTAGATTAAAACCTAGACAGGTGCCTTTTGCGCTACGAAAAAAGGTAGACACAGAGTTGGACAAGCTTATTCAGCAAGGGGTCTTAGAGGCCACCGATTATGCTAAATGGGAAACACCACTAGTAATCCCTGTTAAACCTGATGGATCTCTCCGCTTATGTGGAGATTACAAGGCAACACTCAATCACGCCCTCAGCTCTAACCCTTATCCGGTACCGGTTGTACAGCACTCCCTGGGCCAGGGGTCAGTTTTTGCCAAATTGGATATGGCGCAAGCATGCCAACAGCTCCCGGTGGATGATGCCACTGCGGAAGCTCAAACATTGGTCACCCATCAGGGTGCATTCCGTTGTCGCCGCCTCCAGTTTGGTGTAAGTGTGGCTCCTGCCCTTTTTCAGAACATCATTGAGAGGCTGCTATATGGACTGCCTGGTGTAACGCCCTATTTTGATGACATTTTTATATCAGCCGCCTCACAACAACAACTTTTCACACGAGTTAGGGGCGTTCTATCTCGCTTCCGGAAGGCAGGCCTTCGATTAAAACGTAGTAAATGTCAAATAGGAGTTCCCCGAGTTGATTTTTTTAGGTTATACTTTTGACGCTGCCGGCATTCATCCAACACAGACCAAGATATCAGCTATCAAACAGGCACCTGCACCTGTGAATAAGCCTGAATTACAGGCCTTTTTAGGCCTTCTTAACTTCTATAACACCTTTTTACCACACAAAGCAACGATAGCAGAACCCTTACATCGACTATTGGGAAATGATAGGGTTTGGGGAGATGTGGAACAGGCTTCGTTTAAGGCAGTTAAGGACTTGCTGTCGTCTGACGCAGTCCTTATCCAATACAATGACCAATGGCCATTGGTACTTGTGGCAGATGCCTCGCCTTACGGTATAGGTGCCATTCTTAGCCATCATTTACCCAGTGGCTCGCAGGCCCCCGTGGCATACTTCTCACGGACCTTGTCAAACACCGAGATAAATTATAGTCAGACGGACAAGGAAGCCTTGGCCCTTGTTGCATCAGTTAAAAGGTTTCATGATTATTTATATGGCAGACCTTTTGTCCTGCAAACGGATCATAATCCTTTATTGGGTATTTTAGTGAGCACTAAAGAGTCCCCTCAATTTACATCTCCTAGGATGACCAGGTGGACGGAATTTCTAGCTGCCTATAATTACCAGTTGCAATATCGCCCCGGGAAGAATATGGCACATGAAGATGCCCTTAGCCATTGCCCTCTACCAGTACCGGTCATGGACCCCGCACCAACATCACAGGTCCTCCTGGTAGAGGAACTTAGCAACTCATTGTCTGCAGCCGATATAGCGGCCCACTCCTCTATGGATAATACCATTTCCCAAATTATTGACTGGGTTAAACGGGGGTGGCCCACAGCAGCCATACCTAGCAAATTTACACCATTCCAGACAAGGCAGAGCGAGTTATCTATGCATAGAGGGTGCTTATTGTGGGGATAAAGAGTCATTGTTCCCCCTTCCCTACAGGACGCAGTTTTGAACCTCCTCCATGAATGCCATCCAGGCATAGTCCGGATGAAGGCCTTGGCTCATAGCTATGTCTGGTGGCCGGGATTAGACCAAGCCATTCAGACTTGGGTAGATCATTGCATGGAGTGTCAGAACTCCAGGCCTATGGAATTACCTAGAGGACCATGGTCTAGAGTCCACCTTGACCTGGCTGGCCCTTTCCATGGACATCAGTTCATGGTATTAGTAGACGCTTATTCAGGCTGGGTAGAAGTAGATATCTTACAGTCTACGACATCAGAGAGCGTTGGTAACCGATAATGGACCGCAGTTCACATCCTCACAATTCCAAGCATTTTTAGCCGCCTTAGGAATCAGACAAACCTTAACAGCCCCTTGGCATCCGAGGAGCAACGGCCGGGCGGAGAGGGCTGTGCGGTCCACAAAAGAGGCCCTCGGCCGTCTCAAGGGACTGGATTGGAGAAGTAAGGTGAACCTCTATTTAATTACTCAACATTCAACCCCCTGCCCCACCATAGGCAGGAGCCCAGCGGAGGCACTTATGGGCCGACGTTTGCGTACGAGGCTAGATCGGATCTACCCTACATATACTCCTAACATAGATAAGGAACCACCAAAATGTACGAGAGTATTTGCCCAAGGAGACCCGGTATATGCTCGAAATTATGGGGGGGGGGGGAGAACACCGTTGGGAGCCAGGTTGGGTCTCTGATGTAATTGGGCCTTATTCTTACAGGGTCCAGCTAGGGGATGGACGGACCTGGCACCGGCACATAGATCAACTACGTCGCCGAACTTTAGAAGCCGTTACACCAGTATCACAAGTACCATCTGTCCAACCAACCGGCACTACACTACCCGACTACACAGAGATCACTCCCTCCCTGGATAATCAACATCTAGGACCAATACCGAAACCATCACATCAGGAAAGTCACACAGAAGTCCAACCACAAACATGAGAGACAGAGTCATCAGTTCCTCCACCAGAGGTCGAACACCGCCGCTCATTAAGGTCACACAAGCGACCCGCATATTTAGAGGATTTTGTGTGCACCAACTAGGTGGGAAGGGGTGTTGTGTCCTGAGGACAATCAGGGTTTGTAACTGCCCATAATTGGGGTGTGGAATAATGCTGTAAGTTGATTGGCTAGCTGAACCTTGTAGGCTGGGTTATACATATATAAGCGGCTAGGTAAGTCCAGCTGTTGCTGTTAGTTCCTTTTAATACTTGTTACCTGTTTTAACCTGCAATAAAGAACTGTCAACTGTTCCAGGTCTATGGTCTATTTTATACGAGGACTCAACAGCACTAATAATTTTTTGTCATTCTTCTCATCTTCACTTTAAAAAATTTTTAATTACTTTTATTACTTTTATAACTAACTCAACAAGATGGCAAATATATCCTCCTCCTATATTCCCCACAACAACCCTGTAATGTGAGTTGAGCTGAAAGAGAATGCCCAGCCGGTGAATTACTCCCCGGCCCGGATTTGCCGCAGGGCCAGGGAGACACGACCCTTCAGCATAGCTGCCATCTTGGGGGCATCTCGCGAGATTTCGTGAGATCTTGGCCATTTTGGGAGCATCGGCTATAGCCGATGACGTCGTCGGGGGCAGAGCCTGCCAGCCCTATAAAAAGGGCTGTGCAGGCTTTGGGCCTCCTTTTCGCCCCGACGACGACAGAGTGAACACCCATCCGCCCTCCCTATCTTTCAGTGTGCCACTGTGGGTCACCCTTAGGGGGCCGAATAGGAATTTTTGGCGGTCTCAGTATTTTCTGCAACCGTTTTTTTGCCTATTCCACATTGTGGTGATTGATACACTATTAGGGGGTGCTTCGACCCCTGTTTAGGCTAATTGGCTTACCTCTGGTCATTTGGGTAGGCAGGTTAGGAGCAGAAAACTGGGTGGTGTTTAGCAACTGCGTGTTCTCCATTGGGCATCTTTGGGGATGATTGACAGGTTCTCTCCAAAGGCTCATGGTGCTAACGGCCTGAGCAATTGGGGGGAGCCTGTCTTTGGGTCCCGCCCATTTCTTTCCCCTTGTAGGGGTTAGACGGCGAGACCTCCCACATACAGGTGCATGGCAGAGATCCAGGTGAGGGCGGGGCCCTTCACCTGGATCAGCATGGAGCTACGCCCATAAGTTGCCCCGGAAGTTTTTCTGATGTCATTTTCCGCCCCGGAAGCAATTGTTTGACCCTGCGGGTCCTTGTTAGGGTTATAGTTAAATTTATGCTCATTTAATGAATAAATTATGCAAATTTAATTAATAAAATGACCCATTTTAAATCCAGCTCTTTGTGTCCATGTCGTTACTCCGCCTCTGCTGCAATGGCTGACCTAAAGTTTCCCAGCTCTGTTTCGTTCCTAAGGAAGAACTCAAACTCATGATCACTCGGTGCATTAATCACTGGACCAAACTGATTCTCAAAAAAATTCAATCTGGCTCTTTTGGGTCCCTTAGCTTAATTTCATAAGGCTGTCTAGCAAAGTAGATAAGATGAAAAAACAGTGTCCAATCTTTTAATAATTTTATGAAATAGCCCCAGTGACTTTATCCTTCTGCATGTGTATATTTATCCTATTTAAGATATAAGAACTGTTGAATCAAGCCAAAGATCAATCTACTGCAACATTTTTATCCTTGCAGCTGCCAATCTTCTACCTTTAAGACATTAAAATTAATCAGTAGCCTCTGCTTCTATACATATAGCTATTATTTATTATTTATTTATATGCCGCCCCTCTCCAAGATCTCGGGGTGGCTCACAAAGTTACTATTATTAGTAGTAACTATTGATATTCTTTTTTGATCAAGTCATGTAAATTGGTGGCTTTCACTATACCTTGAAATAACAAAATTGATAAAATATAAAGAGTGTAAATAGTTATTTCCTTTTGTCTGTCATGAAGAAGAATGGTCATTGAGAAATCTGTCTGATCTTGACTGCCTAGTTTGGACACATGATATCCGGCTTTGGTCTTTGAACACATAATTCATTTAGTTATATCTGTCCAGTCTAGGGTGATTAATATTGGGAGTTAACAGTAAAAAGCCTTCTTTCTAGTTTGCATTTTCCAGAAAAAATTCATAGCTTGTTGTTTTGAATTAGCAGCTTCCTATCAATGAATTTTGGGCCAGCTTTTTTTATTATTACTTTGATTCTATTTTAACTGCTAAGTTTCCCTATATTGGATATTGCTAGTTTACCTAGCTCAGGAAGCATTTTATTATGAATAGTTTGATCTATTAACAGGTTTGGCAGCAATATTTTTTAAACGGGATCTTGAAAGCATTTTAGTCCAATGTCTGCACAGACTAGGAATCCTCAGACACTCCATACAAATAGCTATCCAAATGTTATTTGAAAACCTCTAGAGATAGAATAGAATAGAATAGAATTTTATTGGCCAAGTGTGATTGGACACACAAGGAATTTGTCTTGGTGCATATGCTCTCAACGTACATAAAATAAAATATACATTTGTCAAGAATCATGTGGTACAACACTTAATGACACATTCCAGGAGATATGCTGTTCTATTGCTTAATAGCTCTAGCAATTAGAAACTACTCCTTGAATTTGAATTTGTCTCTGTAAAGGTTCCTTTTATTGTGCTATTCTAGGATATCACAGAAAATAAAGATACACCCTTTTCCCTGGGACATCTTCCTATATTGGAAGATTGCTTTCATGTCTTTCCTTAATGTTCTCTTCATTAGGTAGCTATACTTATCTACAACCTAATATACATTTTCTTTCTATGAACCTATTTGTAATCTGGTTTCCCAATCTGTTTCCACCTCGTTTATTGCAGCAGTCGCTATTATCCATGCTAACATTTATGCTTCTATTATCTTAAAGCAACATACCTGAAACAGCTGTCAGACATTGACTCTACAGATACATCACATCCAAAATTCATACATACAGTTATAAATAACCATATGTTCTATATTAAGAACTACTTTGTACTTATTTGTGAAATCAATCCTGTCTGGGCCATGTTAAAATCACGATTGATATCTGTCCAGCATTCACTGAAAACTTCTCTACATTCAGTTAATTCAAAACTTGCTTACTGGTTTAATTTGTTCACCTGTTAATTTAACTGCTTCTAGTTATTGCTTACAATTTGTCTCAACAGAATAGCACTCAGAACCCATTTTAAGCCTATAATTAATTAGAAAGTATGGGGCATAGATGGTGACAAAATATTTGGTTTTATGCTAATTTCCAGGGAGAAACTTAAAAAATAGGTCTTCAGTTTAAACCTCAGACACACTGATTTAAAATACAGTCATCAATGACAGTGCTTCAAAAGTTTAAGAATGTAATGGTATTTTCATTAACAATGCATATGAGAAAAATGAATGTTTTGTTTCAATTTAATTAACTAAAATAGATTTTGTTCAATGTTTGTTTCATATTTTAATCATTTCATTTTTAGGTATATCCAATTTAACTAATCAACATGTTCACGTCTTTGCAGATGAATGATCGAATAAGTATTGACTTTGGACCTTTTAATGCAAACTGATACACTGCCTCTAATGCAACCACCAATGCAACCACCTACACAACCACCTATTGCATTGGCAGTTCTGTGCTAGCAAAAGCTTCAGAAGAGAAGGATTTAGAGGTAGTGATTTCTGACAGTCTCAAAATGGGTGAGCAGTGTGGTCGGGCGGTAGGAAAGGCAAGTAGGATGCTTGGCTGCATAGCTAGAGGTATAACAAGCAGGAAGAGGGAGATTGTGATCCCCTTATATAGAGCGCTGGTGAGACCACATTTGGAGTACTGTGTTCAGTTCTGGAGACCTCACCTACAAAAAGATATTGACAAAATTGAACGGGTCCAAAGACGGGCTACAAGAATGGTGGAAGGTCTGAAGTATAAAACGTATCAGGAAAGACTTAATGAACTCAATCTGTATAGTCTGGAAGACAGAAGGAAAAGGGGGGACATGATCGAAACATTTAAATATGTTAAAGGGTTAAATAGGGTTCAGGAGGGAAGTGTTTTTAACAGGAAAGTGAACACAAGAACAAGGGGACACAATCTGAAGTTAGTTGGGGGAAAGATCAAAGGCAACATGAGAAAGTATTATTTTACTGAAAGAGTAGTAGATCCTTGGAACAAACTTCCAGCAGACGTGGTTGGTAAATCCACAGTAACCGAATTTAAACATGCCTGGGATAAACATATATCCATTGTAAGATAAAATACAGGAAATAGTAAAAGGGCAGACTAGATGGACCATGGGGTCTTTTTCTGCCGTCAGTCTTCTATGTTTCTATGTTTCTATGAAACAAAACTATGAAAATCTATTTCTCCTTCTAAACTAGAAAGGAAATAGCACAGCTTTGTGTATTCAATTTGGTCTAGCCTATATTAAACCTGTTCATAAAGCCTGTCTTATTAGCTGCAAACTACAGAAATGACCTTGAAGTAACTTTAATTGTTTATTTTCAATTCTCTGTGATTTAACTGCCCATCTACAAGACCTTTTATCTTCAAGGTAACATTTGTCTTTGTACTAGGCAAGCAAAAATGCTGAGTTTGATTATATAGTAAGCAGATGGATGAGGCAGACAATATTGGAAAAGCAGAACATCCAAGGAGAATAGTGTTCAAACTAGATAATGGAAACATAGCAGCAGTATTAACTAGAAAACCTTTCAAGAAAGAGGTCAACAGCTGATATGTAATTATGCTGTGGTCCTTTTCTTCAAATAGGACTCAGATTAGAACATAGGTAAAGGTAAAGGTTCTCCCCCACATGTGTGCTAGTCGTTTCTGGTTCTAGGGGTGGTGCTCATCTTCATTTCTAAGCCAAAGAGCTAGCATTGTCCCAAGAAGTCTCCATGGTCATATGACCAACATGACTAAACACCAAAGGCTCATGAAGCACCAAAGTGGTCCCTATTGTTCCACTTGCATTTTTATGTGCTTTCGAACTGTTTGGTTTGCAGAAGCTGGGACAAGGAACAGAATCTCACTCTGTTACATGGCGCTAGAAATTCAAACCACTGATATGCCGATCTTCTGATCCACAAGCTCAGGATCTTAGCCACTGAATCACCGCATTGTAGAACTACAATGCTGCAATATCATTTCATTGCCAGATTTCTGATTACATGAGTTTTTAGATCATTTCCAGTATAATACATCTATCTTGGACAGGACTGACTTTCTCATGGTGTAAAACAAGATCTTTCATTAAGCTAGATTTTAAGGTATCTTCTCCACTAGCAGCTTGTGTTTATTTATTGAGAATAATTCTATAGCAGAATATAAATAAATGTGAGAGTGATCAACCCAAAGACTGTTCTAGCTGTCATCTTAGGTTTTTTGACCTCACCTCATAAGCACTAACATCTTAACCTTAACCATGAGGATCCAAATATTTACTGCAATGAGTATGAGAAGACTGCCTCTTGTCAATATGGGACTTATCTGATTCTTAAAAAAATGAAGCATTCAATCTACATTAACTCACATTTTAAATATTTGTTCATGGAGATTAATCTTTTTAAAGGCCATGATAATTTCAGAGTAGCGAAAGAAAGCAAAGCAAAACCCTTCTACAATGGCATGATAATAAATGATGATTTTTGATAAATTATCAGTAGATCATTAATGCCCAAAGATTTAATGTTCAAAGGTTTCATCTTCTCTGTCCATTCTTTTTTAAATATATATTAAGATTTTAATGCTTGCACAGAAGGAAAGTATATGGGCTGTCCAAAGGACAAATATATAGCAAACAATGTATAAAATATAAAGCACAACTTGCTTTGCAAGAATCTGTTGTTATAGCCAATCCCAATAATGTATAGTTTTAGTCTTTCTGCGGAGTTGATTTCCTGGTTTAATCTTATTTATTTATTATTTATTATTTAGATTTGTATGCTGCCCCTCTCCGCAGACTCGGACTAGTTGGACTGATATTAATCCTTTTCAACAGAAATTCTACACATTAACAGTGGGTTTTTCTTTAAGTGATCTATGTGATTGTGATTTCTGTACAATTGGTATACAGTGAACCCTCGATCATCGCGAGGGTTCCGTTCCAGGACCCCACGCGATGATCGATTTTTAGCGAAGTAGCGGTGCGGAAGTAAAAACACCATCTGCGCGTGCGCAGATGGTGTTTTTGCTTCCACTGCCGCCCGCCCTTCGTCCGCCCACCCCGTTGCTCGCGCCCGCCCACCCCGTTGCTCACGCTGTTGCTGGGGCCGCTTCCCAGCTGGGGAGCCGAGCTAGGGAGTCCCCACCGCGCGCGCGTTGCTGGGGAAAGCGCGCGCGCTTGGGGACTCCCTAGCTCCGCTTCCCAGCTGGGGAGCGGAGCTGTGATGTCCCCAAGCGCGCGCACTTTCCCCAGCAACGCGCGCGCGGTGGGGACTCCCTAGCTCGGCTCCCCAGCTGGGGAGCGGAGCTGCGATGTCCCCAAGCGTGCGGGCACCGCCCGCCCGCCCACGCTGTTGCTGGGGCCGCTTCCCAGCTGGGGAGCCGAACTGGGGTGTCCCCGCGCGTGCCGCCCGCCCGCCCACGCCGTTGCTCGCGCCGCCGCTGGGGTCTTACGGGGGCAAGAGGGGGAAGACCCAGGGAAGCCTCTGCCCGGCGGGGAAACTCCACCATCTACGCATGCGTGGAAGGGCACGCATGCGCAGATGGTGGAGTTTACTTCCGGGTTGAAAACTAGCGAAATAGCCCTTTCGCGATCCTTGAGGACGCGAAACTCGAGGGTTCACTGTAATGATTTGCAGACCGCCCTCCCCACTTTCACATTATACTAAAATGGAACCATGAATTGCATCTCTCAGACATATTCTACTTGCAGAATATCACATGTATTAATTGAAGCTTGCTCCCTTTTATTGCACCCAGCTCTCAAATTAGAAGCTTTATAACTTACCCAGTTTGTGAAATATGAGGGTTTATTTTGGGTACAATACTAAATTAATTGTATTAAAGCTGCCCCAAGTCTTCGGAGAGGGGTGGCATGCAAATCAAATCAAATCAAATCAAATTAAATAAACAAACAAACAAACAAACAAACAAACAAATAAATAAAATAAATAAATAAACGTTAATAAGAAAAAATGGATACTGCCAACAACCACCAAGATTGCTAAGAATGTCATGCCAACTCCTATGAGACTGATGTGTGTAGAAATACACAACAAGATATGTTTCATGTTTTTATCAGCAATAAAAGCAAAGTAAAAAATTGAATGTCTATAAGATGCTAAGCTGCACAGTGAAGAAACACAGTCAAAGATCACTCCAAAAATATTTGCATGGGAGCAAAGGGGAGGCACAGTGAATGTCAGGTTGGGCAGGCAGGCATTCTATGCTGAAATAAATTGTATTGATTTAAAAGAAATGAGATGACCTAGTAGTTTGTTCTTTACATAGCAAGCATTTACCAACTAAATTCCCATTTATAACAAGTTTTATCTCAAACAAAAATGTTATATAAATATTTTATGTACAAATTAAGCAGAACAAAACACCATATTTCAAAAGCCTAGTTATTGATGAACAAATATTATGCAGACAGATCTAGGAATACACTTAGATGTCAGCATGACGAAACAGAACACATTGAGATATAACAGCTCTATGAAATCACATCCTCACCATAAAATTACACAATTATACCTTACTTAACTGGAAAGATGGTATCAAAATATAGTTCTACTTGAAACCACCTCCTATTACAAACATAGAAGATTGACAGCAAAAAAAGACCTCATGGTCCATCTAGTCTGCCCTTATACTATGTCCTGTATTTTATCTTAGGATGGATATATGTTTATCCCAGGCATGTTTAAATTCAGTTACTGTGGATTTGTTCCAAGCATCTACTACTCTTTCAGTAAAATAATATTTTCTCACGTTGCTTCTGTATTGAAGTGAAGTCAATCTGCATGTTACAGATTAGGGGGCATTTATTGAAATGCTCATCTTCATATGTCTCACCATGCACATGAATGCTATACCAAATATGACAGCAACCTTTTGTAAGAGACAAGGAAATAATGCACAATATTCTTGTCAAAATGGATTCATGTGTGTTGTAGATGGCAATATACAATGTTTATTGCCGACATTCTACCCAGCTATATTTCAGCAGAATCTGAACTGAGGGGATAGCTATTCTTTCCATTGCTGATAATAATCATTTATGCACAGTTTCTTTCTCAGTATTAGTGCATATAACAATTATCAGATCAACTTGAAAGTTCAGAACATTTGCTAATACATTAAAACCAATGGGAACAATAATAAAAGATTTGTACAACATCTCTTGTTATTTGCTAGAAATAGTTAATTGCAGCTTGCTTGGGGGATGCAGTTTACATAAATGATAAATTTATATTTTTCATATTTATTTATTTAGGAAATTTATTTGCCACCCATCTCATATCCAATTTCCCCTCTTGGGAAGTTTAACTTAAACCTTTTCATTAAACCTTTACCTTAAACCTTTTCACCGCACTTAATGGTATACCAAAGCCAACTCTTCAATTCTCATTACTCAGTCTTATTGAATTATACTATGTAACATTCATTATGCTTAGCTAAATAAATGGTTATTTTAAAAACTCAGTATGGAAACTTTGCATAATTTGATCTTTTTTCTTGTTAATTTTTGTTTTCTGTCAAGCTTGTACTCATGACATATTCACAGTTGCTGAAGCTGATATACCAAATGACTTTTGACTCCTCCTTGGAATTTATGCCCGATCTAATGTAAAATGTACTTAACAAAGTCATTTGCCTTGATGTCTTGTGCAGCCTTTTCCAGTCATCTAAGATTAGTGATAGAGGAGTTAATATTTAGTCAGCTCCTTTCTCTTCAAATATGTACTAAACTTTAATGCTCATAGCAATTACTGCTAGATATTGTTCATATCAACAACATTACTTCAGGTGCCATAAAGATATAATTTAATATTTGATTGTACAGCTAGACTTCAATTTCTGGTGAGACGAGAAGGGACAATTTTGATTTTTAATAATGGTTCAAAAATGTTGAAAAGTTGGATAGCGAGAGCTGGGATTATAAATAAAGTGTTAAACTTAATTGCAATTTGTTTATAGAAAATTGTACTTAAATATTTTTATATTT
Organism: Erythrolamprus reginae; assembly: GCF_031021105.1. Lineage (NCBI taxonomy): Eukaryota > Metazoa > Chordata > Lepidosauria > Squamata > Dipsadidae > Erythrolamprus > Erythrolamprus reginae. Next base: position 31,848,547 of record NC_091955.1, on the reverse strand, counting down.
AACAACAGTAAGTTTCAACAACAATCATTAAGTATGTAAATATATACTATATACAATTCTTGTTCATATTTTTTCATACCTACAGAATACTTAAATAATTAAAATAAATCAATAAATATATTTTCTTGGCAATAATTTAATATTTTCATAGAATATTGTCTTAATAAATGTTCTCCGTGAACTTTTTCTGAAAAAAGTGTCCACAAACTGGTGAAGAAAATAAGAATATTAAAGGTATTTTAGCAAAAAGATGAATCCACAGCTTCACCTATTATAATATAGGTTTACAATGGCACACATTTACAATTTGTAAATGCAAAGAATAGTTTGACAAAAGAGTACAAGCAAAACATTTTACCTGACTATAATTCCAAACTGCAATTTTCTGACCCACATTCTCAATTGTTTGTATGAAAAAGTATGGGAATTACTTACCGCTCTTGGCATGAGCAGTGGTGTTTCAATACGACTTATCCCTTCATCATTAAAATTTGATTCCATGTTGATTATGTCATCAATAACGTCTTCCATCTAATATAACAAGAATTGCTAATGAGTGAAAATGCATAGTTAATAGAGAAACTTACACTACAATCCTATACAAGTTCATGCCAAAAGAAGATCAATGATACATACAATGAATGAAGTAGAGGACTGCGGTCTCAAAAATAATAAGAGAAAAAACCAAATTAAAAATTAATATTTGGTAAAAACTAATATTTGGTATCTCCTCAGAATGGTCTGAAAGAGCACAATGTTATGATCATTCTACAATTAACTGGAATGGTTCCTATATAACTATGCGGGTTAAAGATCACCTGGAAACAATATGTAAGATTTGCTGAATTCTTTGAAGAAAGAACAGAGGAAAAGAAAAATCTATCACTTAACCAAATGGTAACTTGTTGATGTGGTGGGGGGAGGGGGAGGTTCAGTATACCCATTTGAGGAAATAGACTATAAAGTGAAAATCTGCTTCCTCTCTGAAATAGGATTTGTCTTCAGCCAATCAAATTCATTTCAGTTATTTACTGATTTTATCATATTTCCTTATTATCTCTAATCAACTAGAATCATACACATGACTAATCCAAAACGTATTTCCCTTCTCTCTCAGTGGGATAGACATCACATAGCCCAAACTATACTGCTACTTAGGATAATAACCTCTTATTAACTATTTATTGATGTCTTATTAGCTAGAATCATTTATCTGACTAATTTACAGTGATAAAAGAAATAATAAATAGAAGTAGGCAAACTAGATGGCAAAAATAATGGCTCTAAACATTTTAAAAATAACTAAATGAACTTAAAGCATTTGAGAACAACTTTCTATCCCTGTAATAACAATATTTTGGCCATGACGCTAAGGCATGAGAATCTGAAAAAATTGGGATAATAAAGCAATAAAACAATAACAACAGCTATTTGAAATAGTTTCAAATTGGTCAAAAAATTGTTCCATAGGAAAAGGAAAGGAGCTTGAAAATAAGGAAGAATACATATTATTGTTTTACTCCAAAAAGTGAAGGAACATACTGCTTTATACAATCATTTCCAAGAAGTGATTCATTTCAGACTCTGTCCAAACCAACCTACCAATTGTTAAAGATCTTGACAGCCCTATGGTCTACATTTGCAGAATAGGAGCTGTTATATTATTAAATAATATGCTTATAAAGTATAGAATACAATCCTTATTTGCTGAAACAAGAAATACTTAAGAGTATATTTACATGAAAGAAAGACTATTTTTTCTTTGAAATGGAAAGGAAGTCTCAAATAAAACTATGGGAAAACAGATCAAATAAAGGATGTTGGAGTCTTTCCCCTACCTTATTTTTCAACCTCTAATAACAAACATCAACCATAGGTTGTTCAGCTATGGTTAAATACCTTAAAACATGGAAATTATTTTTTAGCACATCATATGCAAAACACATCATTAAGCAGTGATAATCAAAGACTTGTTAATGATGATGCATTGCTTGTTGATGTCCAAAGGAAATTGGATACACAATGAAGTTATGCCTTTTTAATATGCAAACTTGATTATGGTGCAATCAATAAAACTAATGTCTGAAGTCATCCTTCTTTAACCCTATCTTATTTAAATAGCAAGAGCTGGACAAACTGGAGAATTGTTTTCTTTGTCAACTTCATTTAGTACGATAGCTTTCTCTGAACTAATCTCATAATAATAAATCATACCCCATTTTCATGTTCTCCTCCAAGAGTTAGTATCTTGGTTACTGGACTTTCAGGAATGCTGATATTACTAGTAGGTGGCACATGACTATTCTTTATTATAGGTGTAAATCCTGAAGAAGATACAGATTGGGAATGAGGCAGTGATAGAGATTGATTAGATGACTTGGTATCCAGTGTCAGGAATGGTTTCACTTGATGCTGTGGAATGTGATACCTCATTGGATTTTCCAGGTGGGCTTGTACCTGAAAAGAACGGGGGGGAAATCCTGAAATGTTACTTTTCCTTTGTAAGCCTGATATACAAATTTCTGATACAGAAATGAGATAGCAGTGTGACATATTTCCACTTGAAATCTATATCCTTTGAATGTTAATACAAGTAGACTGTTATTGCTATTGCTTGCATCAGAATTATCTATGCTACATTCACAAGCCAGTAAAAAATGATGGTATTTCAAACAATTTTTCCTTACTCTCTAAATTTTCCAATTTTCAGTCACTACTCATCCCACTATTGGTGAGGATAAATATTTAGTAAAGATATCTAGGAATTATTTGATATATAATTAGCATGCAACCCTGTTTTAAAAACTTGCCTGAAATGAAATCTATCTACACAGTTACAGTATATCCTAATAACAAACATTCTAAACTATAGACATTGCAGTAGAAAGTAATCATTAAACATCTTTTAAAAAATTAGCTCACCTGATAGCAAGAGCAATCTGTCAAATGAGGCATTTTCAGGTTTATCACAGATTATCCAGGAAAGTATATTCGATGATAAAAGTCTGAGTTGACCAATACAGTGTTCTTAGTGCTTTACTTCGGGACTGACAAAATTTTGTGCAACCAAAGACGCATTATAAAGTTAGTGGTCATGTCCTAAATTGCTAATTTACAGCAGATTGACAGCCACAACTTCAAATAACACCCATTTTAGAGCCTCTCCACATTCCTACTATTTATCTACTTCAAGGATATAGGCTATACAAATATGTACTGTTATATTCAGCCTCTGGCTTTCTTGAAATACTCTAGTATGACTAATGAGAAATTTCTTCTAATTTTCTTCCAATGTTTCTTAAGTTTTAAATAATACTGAAGCTTTTGTGTATTATATTTTAATTTACTTCTAACATTAAATGCAGTATGTAGTTCTAATGCACCAAGACAAATTCCTTTTGTATCCAATCACACTTGGCCAATAAAAATTATATTCTAATCCTAGTTTTAGTTAATGTAATTATTTTTCAGGCAAATATAAGAGGATCACAAACTCACATTTATATACTAATCCTTTAGATACCCATTGCTTCCCTAGGTATCCTATGGTTATTTCATCTTGCTTTTACTTTTTTTCAAGCTCTATCCCATTAAAGGTGTGTGTGTGTGTGTGTACGTTTGTTTGTTTGTTTATTTGTTTCTTTAAATACAATTGCAAAAAATTAAGTCAAAAGCATTAAAGTTGAGTTTAAAGATAGCCACCTCAGTTTTCAGTCATCTACAAAAATATTTGCATTTATGGAATAGAAAATAACTGTGTATAAATCAGAAAATTCAGCCAAAAATATTTCAACTGTATTTTCATGGTGCTTCAGTTTATTATTCAATTTTGATTGAATTATGCAGCCAATGAAGCTGTTACTGATTCACAATTAGAATTGAAATGTTCATTGTATAGTTTATGTAGCCACATAAACAAAGCATGGCTGTTTTAAACTAATTTTTATACGTGCATTCAATATTTGAGTTAAAATATCTCCCAAGAGGAAATATGTAATATTCAGCATCTGAAATCAGACAATTATTTTGCAGTGGTTATTATTCAGTCTGGTCTGAAATAATCTTCTGGATTATATCTAGATGTTAGAAATTATATGCATGTTTACTTGGAAATAGATCTTTGCATCTGTATAGATTATTATTCATTAATATAACTGTAACTTATTTGTATTGTGAAATAGAATCCTGATTAAATATTTAAAAGGATATTTCAACATCTAGTTTCAATTTAACATTAATCATTATATTTCAAGAGTATCCTACTATATCATTCTATTTATCCTTCCTAAAATCATTTTTATTTTGGCATAGCTTTTCATTTACATCAAAAAAATTTAAGTGATCTATCTGAAGGGCAACTGACTCACCAGAACTAATAGTAATTAGTAAGTATACAGTACCTAATCATATAGAATATTACATTGGTGAAAGGACCACCTTAAACAACATTTGATCCTTCCAATATTCTTATAAATATGACTTTCAAGACCATCATTTTAGAGTTTAAGTTGAAAACTAAAAGCATCTGCATCGGGCTGGGTTCCTCCTGGTATGGTCCCGGTAGCAACCCGCTGGTGATGTCATGATGACATCACTGGCCCGGTTGATGCCCATCCCTGAACACCTCCATATTTTAAAAATGTATTTTAATTTATTTGTATTTTTTTTCTTCTGAACATGTGCAGAAGCTGAGTTTTCAGCCCTGTGCATGTGGTCGCCATCTTGTTTTTGGCTTTCTTTTTTTAAAAAAATAATTTATTTTATTTTATTTTATTCTTCTGAGCATGTGCAAAAACCAAGTTTACGGTCCTGTGCATGCAGTTGCCATTTTATTTTCAGAGTTCCTTTTTTTCTTATTTTTTTAAAAAATATTTATTTTTCTTTTCTTTTTAGCATGTGCAGAAACCGATTTTCCGGCCCTATGCATGTAGTTGCCATCTTGAGGAAGTCAGCCAGCAGAGAGGTAAATTAGAACCCACTCTGCTTGGGCCACTCAACTTTTCAGCCCCCAAAATAGCGTATGGCTGTAAAGTGCCTTTCTCCTATTTGCAGCTAGGCACCATTACCCTTGCCTCCATTTTTAATTTGGTTTTCCCTCCCACCCTGAATGCAAAAAGAAGCGAGAGGGGCAGAGGGGAGAAGGATAGCTCAAACTATTACTATGATTTTTTGCTCCTGCAATCAGGCTGTGGAGGGGTGGAGAAAGAAAGAGAAAAGAAGGAAGGAAAGAAGATAAAATCAAAAATGGAAGGAAGGGAGGAATAATGGGATTCATGTGACTGGATGGGGGTTTTCTATGGAAAATGGGTCCAAATGGCTCTTTGAATGTTTAAGACTGCTGATTCCTGACCTAAACTAACAAAAACGACGACAAAAAATGATTTAATGTGCCTTCTGCATCATTTTTATTACCTCCATGATATTATTTGGGGTGGCACAGCAGGTAGAGTGCTGTACTGCAGGCCACTGAAGCTGACTGTAGATCTGCAGGTAAGCGGTTCAAATATCATCACTGGCTCAAGGTTGACTCAGCCTTCCATCCTTCCGAGGTGGGTAAAATGAGGATCCGATTGTGGGGGCAATATGCTGCCTCTGTTAAAAAGTGCTATTGTTAACATGTTGTAAGCTGCCCTGAGTCTAAGGAGAAGGGCAGCATAAAAATCGAATAAATAAATAAATAATTCAATTGTTAAGATATCCAAGACCTAAACAAATCCTTTGCTGGCATACTCCTTATAGCAGAGGTAGCAGATCACATATATGAATAAAATTCACTTATATCAATCAGTAGAGCTCATATAAGGTATTAAGAAAGAAAGAAAAGGGGAAGGAGGGAGGAAGAAAAGAGAAAGAGAGATAGGAAGAATTGGAAGGAAGCACATTGAAAAGAAGGACTGGGAGAGACATGATAGCAGTGTTCCAATCTCTCAGGGGCTGCCACAAAGAAGAGTAAGGTCAGACTATTTTCCAAAGCACCTGAGGGTAGAACAAGAAGGAATGGGTGGAAATTAATTACCATAAGCATAAGCCTATAACTGAGGAGAAATTTCCTGACATGGAGGACAATTAATCAGTGGAACAGCTTGCCTCAAGAAGTTGTGAATGCTCCAACATGGATATCTTGGAGGTCATCTAGTCTATTTTGATGCCTCTGGCAGAGAGGGATATTGCCAGAAAGGACATGGAGTTTACTATAACAAGATTGCCATGAAGAAGAAGGCAGAGATAGTCCTTGACTTATGACCATAATCGAGCCCAAAGTTTTGGTTGCTGAGCAAGAGCGTTGTTAAGTGAGTTTCACCATATTTTAATCAATTAATTACATTTCCTGACTCTAACAGTCATGTGCAAGCTAGGGAAGAACATCTGAAGGCATATTTAATGTTCTAATGCACAGATGTTATAGTTAAATGTGTGGCAGAAACTGGACTCTGGGTGTGTTTTTCCAAAAGCAGTAAGTGAGGTGGATGTGTAGTTTTAGAAGCGCTCTCTCTCTCTCTCTCTCTCTCTCTCTCTCTCTCTCTCTCTCTCTCTCTCTCTCTCTCTCTGTGTGTGTGTATATACATACATATACAGTATATATATATATATATATATATAGTAGGTAGCATATATTTTTGTGTGCCTTTGTTTAATATTTATGTACACATATGGCATATATATATTCCCAGTGTAAGTGTCAGGATGGTTCTGGCAATAAATTGGAACTTTGAGGAGTACTTTGACTTGGACTCAGATTTAGTTTGGATGCTACCTGGAACCTTGAAAATATTTTGGATGTTCAGTAGTAATAATTAGACAGGAAAATTGTATCTCTTTGAAGTGTGGAGAGGCCAGGCACCCTAACCCTAACCTTTGACGTGAGTGACATCAAGTTAGCCATGGGCACCTAGTCACATGAGCACCCAGCAACCTCCACCTAGTCACATGACTGCAAAGCCACTCTTATCTAGTCACATAACTGCCAAACCACCCACCCAGTCACATGACCATGAAGGCACATCCACATCACATGACCATTAAGCCACACTCACGAAATAAGCCACAGAGAGAGAGAGAGAGAGAGAGAGTGATAGTAAAACATTTGGAACCCATCCATTATCTGCAGCATGAGAATCTTCATACATGAAGAATCGGCTTCACCCTTTTCTGGAGACACAACTGAAATATTTGATTTCTTTGGTCATCTTGGGATTTGAACATACATTGTTAGGAAAGATTCAGTCCCTTGTCCATGTAGATTCTCAGTCATCCAGGCCATGGTTGTCTCAAAGGTGCTTTTTCAAGAGGCAACTGGGCTTTCTGATTTTTTATTTTTTTTTTACGTTTTGCTTCTCCATCCAAGAAGCTTCTTCAGCATCTTGGATGAAAAGCGAAACATCAAGAAAAATCCAGTCCAATTGCCTCTTGAAAAGGCACCTTTGGTCCAGTCCTTTGGTTATTAATAATAAAACAGACCTCCTTTCATTTCATCAAGATGCAAGAGCTGCTCTGTTGCTTTTGGCATTGTGAAATCAGAGGGGAAGGCACTTGGGGTTTTGCTTCTTTGTTTCTGATTTTCAAAGGCAAGAAAGAAGGTTGTCCACTTTTAGGAGATATACAGCAAATGCTAGGATCTTCTATCTGCTGCTCTACATGGTAAAGTTAAAGGTTCCCTTGAGTTTTCATATTTTCCAAATGGAAGTCGTTAGCTATTGCCTTCACAGCAGTTGGCAAAATCTCAATTGATTAAGAAAAAAGCTAAGCAGGAACAATTACAGTTCATACTTGAATTAGACAACGTTTTAAAAAGCATCGGGCTGGAAACAAGCCTGGAAAATAAAAATAAAAATAAAAACAAAAAGTAAAATCCTAATAGACTGATTACTTCTACTTTGATACAAAGAAAACTATATGGTCATGTTCATGTGGTCCCCTGAGGTTAGCTAAGGAGACGTATCAGTTTATATGGTCAGATTGCAAATATTATTGCTAAGGGTTTTTTCTTTCTTAACCCTGAAAATAGAATCTCCTTTATAGTCATCTTCATCAATAGCTACATTTTATTCTGTCCTGTTCATAATAAAGGTTATTGTGTGTAAAAGCTTTGAAGTTTAAACAAAACATTCACATGACATTAAATAGTTATTTATATTAACCTTTTGACATCATAATCTTCAACAAACTTTGAGTGAAATGAAAGAAACTGAAGAACAACTATTTTCACGGTTCCCGCTACAACACGGGCTGCACAAACTGCATTATTGAGCTGTCTATTTTAGTGTCAAAAATCTAAAAATAGTTCTGGTTTCTCCCTTTCTGAATATACTTCTTTATCATAGCTGTTAGGCATTATTAAATCTTCTTGTATCATAGTTCAAGAGGAACTATCTTTAGACCCTGAATTCCTTGCAATGTTATAGCACTAAGATTGACATGCCGGTAAGCCAATTTGAAGCCAAAATAGTTAAATAATGCAATGTTCAACTTGATGGGAGGAACTTGTACTCAAATCTTGAGCTGAATATATATTGATGGACCAGATATACAGTATTTTATAGTAACAACGTGGATTTACTTACCCCTTCCATCATATATTCCAGAGTGATTTATGAGAAAAATAATTAAAATTATAAAGTTAATACAGAGCAAACCTAAGATTTAATCAGAAAAGCAATATGAACTAAAAGGAAGGAAAAAGGAAAGGAATCCTTGAGGATTTTACTCCACTAGCATTGCCAACTATAGGGGGTGGCACTCCTCTGCATTTCAATATGAATTAATAACCAGTTTTAAATTTATGCTGGTTAAAGGCAGTAAAGCAAATAACCTGATTAAGAAACACATACTACAATATTTCATTCACCATAACTAAACTAAACAATAACTGAAATCTCAGCCTTATGCTAGCACCAGCTACTTATTGTAGTTTACATATACCAAGAATTGGAAACCAAAGCCCAATTCAGTTTCCATCAAGCCAAAACAGAATTAATGACTAAGGTAAAACAATTTAAAATGTCTATGCAGGGGAAATACATTTTTCAATCTAATATTTATATGCATGATGTCTACCATAAGGGATGAATGAATCTATTATATTGCAACTTTTAAAAAAAGAAATATTATTTGTATTTTTGTACATGCTTCTATTAATGTGTTATATATGTATAGAAATTTGTTTTACAAGGTGTATTCAGTTGGTGTAGTCACTTTTTCAAGGAAAAGTGCTAGTACAGTGTTCTGCCGGCGTGTCCCAGAGAGACACACACCACATGATAGAAGGAAAACCAAAAGTCTTAATCAACAGAAAAGCAGAAAAAACTCCCTTTTTAAATGTCAAAGGGATTTTCTGGTACACACAAGGCACAGGTTAAATGCAATCCAATTTCTCACCCAGTAACTGGGAAATTGAGTCCAAATTCCAAAGTCCAGAAAATCCACACAGTCTTGAACAGCAAAACCACAATCTTGACGAACTATGAATCAGATAAACTTCCACAAGGCTAAATCAGGTGGGATTGTCCTTAGGAGGCAAAACCCACAGCCACTCTGTCTTGTCGGGGTTGAGTCTGAGCCTATTAACATCCATCCAAACACTCACAGCCTCCAGACACTGGCATATAACTTCCACTGCTTCACTGAATTGACATGGGATGGAGATGCATAGCTGAGTATCATCAGCATACTGATGATAACTCACCCCGTGCCATTGGATATCTCACCCAGTGGTTTCATGCAGATTAAACAGCAGGCGTTTAATGTAGATCATTAAACAGCAGGGGCAAGAGGACCGACCCCTGAGGAATCTCACAGAGGAGGGACCTAGGTGTCAACCTCTGGTCTCCTGCCAACAGCTACTGCAACCGACCAGAGAGGTAGGAGACGAACCACCATAAAACAGTGCCTCACACTCACAGCCCCTCCAGTTAGTGCAGAAGGATACCATGGTTGATGGTATCAAAAGCTGCTGAGAGATGAAGAAGAGGATGACCCATATCCTGGGCCCACCAGAGATCATCCATCAGCATGACCAAAGCAGTTTCAGTGCTGTAGTCAGGCCTGAAACCAGACTGCCAAGGGCCCAGATAATCAGCTTCATTCAAGGACTGTTGGAGCTGGAGCAACACCACATTCTCAATAACCTTCCCAAAAAAGAGAAGGTTGGAGACAGGATGATAGTTGTTTAGAACAGCTGGGTACAGGGCAGGCTTCCTGAGGAGGGGCTGCACAATTGCCTCCTTTAAGGGACCAAGAAAGGACCCCTCCCTCAGAGAAGCATTGACAACCACCTGGACCCAACCCCCAAACCAGCCAGGAGGGACACGGGTCCAATAAACAGGTGGCGGAGCTCACAGCTCCCATGGATTTGTCCACTTCATCAAAACTTATTAAAGTCCTCAGCACTGCCTGCAAGAGTTCATCAAACTCCCCCTGGTTTAGGATTGAGAGAATCACCATAAACAGGGTGGCTGGGTGAGATTTTGCTGATGCAATCAAGGCGGAATGATACGTGCATGTTGCCACCTTGAGTGCCACCTAATAAGTCTTAATATAAGAACTTACAAGAGTTCAGTCAGACCCAGATTTACTTTTCCTCCAACACTTCTCTAGAACCAAAGAGATCTCTTGCGTCTACTGCCACAGAGAGGTCACAAAGGCGCAATCCAGTCTAGAGCCTCTTCCATGGCTTTATTCCAGGGTGTTATCAGGGACTCTGCTGAATTGTGTATAAATGAATCTGATAATACCCTAAGTACCCTCTGAAAGCCCTCTGGGTCTATCAGGCACTTGGGGTGGAATCCGTTCCACCTTCATGCCAGTGGGAGAGGGAATTGGAGCATTAAACTCAAGACATCAAGTAAAAGGGGGGGAAAACAGCACTTGGCAATTGTAGTAATCTTCAGGGATTTACATATTACTGTTCACAATGAGTGGCCAAGAATCTTCTCAGAAATTGTTAATATTTAATATTTATTTATTTATAGGACCACCTAGCCTAAGGCAATGAGACTCTGGGCAACATACAGGAAAAAGAAAAGAAACAGAACAAAAAATAAATCCAGAAATAACCATATAAAAAGTAAAAACGTACCCAAAATATCATATATAAAATGGAGAATGAACATGACAATTAAAGCAGAAGGGAATTCCAGTCAGCTGTTTCCAAGTACATGGGGCAAAACCAAGACCTTAATGGCTTTTCTAATGAAGTTATTCCTTTGTAATTTTAAATATAAAGTGCTCTGTGAATAAAGCTACCGCTTGAAAAATGAGAAAATAGGGTTATAAAATATATTTTGATTGTTTTCATGTGTAAAAAATACACTCCAACAAATATTCACACAGACAGGTTTATAGAGCAAAAAAATAGTATAAATGGGTGACTTAATCGTCTAGAGCCGTGATGGCAAACCTATGGCACACATGCCACAAGTGCACACAGAGCCCTCACTGCAGGCATGCCAGCTGTTGCCCCAGTCCAGGTCCACCATGCATACTTGCATGCCTTTTGATGTCCAGCTGGACTACAGGTCTCTTTGGTACATGTTTAGGGGGCAGGGCACATGCAGAGTACATATACATGCACAGGAAGGTGCCTGCCCTGGGGGCACTCGCATTGCATTTTGTGGCCTCGTGCAGCGCCCTGTGCCCAGTTTTGGCTTCCAGGTTGGTGCAGGGTGCTTTCCAGGCTTTCCCCATGCTGTTTTGGGCCTGGAAGCCTCCTGCAACAACCTAGAAGCCAAAAATAGTCAAGGGGGTGGGGCACATGCAGGGGGTGTGTGAAATCATGCACGCATTGCATTATGGGTGCTGCTGTGCACAATCCTTTGGCAAATAACAACAAATAGATTAGCCATTACTGATCTAGAGGCTTAATGCAAACATAGGATTCAAGCTAAGGCTTCCTGTTTGCAACTCTGTTAGTTTTAATATTGATGCTAGACACGATATTTAGCTCATCACTGCCAGATACATACTGGGGAGATTTTAAAAAGTCAATATGGCAGTCACAAATACTGTTTTGACTTTATGACCTCCCTCCTGCAGACATTCTTGCTTCCTAGCACCGGAGGTAGTTATACAAGATACTCCCAGGAGCACCTTGTATTTGATTAGGCATAGCATCACCTTCTGCACAAGGCTATCCCCTTTCCAAATAAAGATATTACAGTATAGCAAAAGGTATTGAGAAGGTCAGAAGAACCTACAAGTTGCTCTTTGGTCATCATTGTCTATTCATCTGATTTAAACGGATTGAGACAATCAGTCACAAAAATTACATCAGCAGCGAATTCCTTCTAGCACCACTTGTTCAGAGTAAAAGAAATCTAGAAGGGTGATTTACTACTTAAAAATGAAATCTACATTACAGAGAGCTTTAATTGTTTACTTCATTCTCATTTAGAGAGATTCTAATTGTTTACTTCATTCTCATTCTTATTTAGGCCAATTTAATATCAGTATCATTGCTACTATACATTTTTTTTTTAGTTGAGGATTACCTACCTTAAACTAGTAGGTAAGGTTGTGTTATTTGGGAGCAGCTGGAAGGGGGATGATAAATGCATGAGAACTTTCATTCAAGACTTCAAGATTGTAATCTTGGGGTAAGAAAGCATAAAATTAGTATTCGTTTTTGAAATAACCATTAAAAAGAAAAAAGTAATTTGTTGAAAAAAATCAGCCTTAGCTGATGCAATATTATCAAATATGTATTTTCTTTTAATAATAAAACAGCACATCACACATCAGCAAGTATTGCCAGCCTAGTTGGCAAAATAAATCTGAGGACCATATTGGTTGGAAACATGCAGCAGAGGCCGTCATTTGCAGGGGATAGACAATGGCTAAAATGATGATGATGATATATGATCTTTAAAATCTTTTTGTACATACATTGGAACACATTGCTGTATTACCATATTATAACAACTGTGAAAACAAACTAAGATCTTAATGCACATTAAAATCACATATGCCTTAAAATATAGTATATCAGAATTCACTTAGCCTTATGAATAAGTCATATTCAATAAAGATATATATAACATATTACTTCCCAAAATTACTTAGCCCACAATAAGATGCTGTGTTTTAAAAAGAAGAAATTTATAAATGGGATTTGGCCATTTTAGTTAAGCAGCAGTATGCAGAAGATCCTAGCAGCTTAGTTATGATTGGAGCTATTGGATTTTAGTAATTTATATAATTACTCATATTATGCAACCCAGTTTCAAAGATCACTGTTACTAGAATGAAAATTGCTTGCCAATGACAAGTGAACAAACAACAAGGTGTTAAATATCTGACAATGCCGCCGGCGACTTACCAGCCGGCGCGGGGTTGCGGCGTGGGTGGGGAAGGAGGCCGCCATTGTGGGGGCGGTGCCTGCGGCCCCTCGTCATCCCCAGGGGCCGCAGGGATGACGTTGTATGGTGGCGCTGGCCACCCATTGGCAGGGCGAGGGTGAGGCAGCCCTATAAAAGGGGCTGCCTCGTGGCGCAGTTCCCTCGCCCTCGCAGATCGCCCTGCTGCTGTGTCGAAGGTGCGGCTAGGCCCGAAGGCCGAAGAGGACGCGTGGGCGGCGATCCGAGTTTCGGATCGGCGGCGAGCGCTGGGAGAGGGCGCGGCGAGGCGAGGAAGACGAAGAGGACGCCGAGGAGACAGCGGGAGGCCCTGGGCCGGCGGTGCACGCGGCGCTGAAGGCGCGACTGGGCCCGGAGGCCTGTCGACGACGCGTGGGCGGCAGAGGCTCCGGCCGGCAGTGCTCGGCGGTCTCTAGGGCCGTTTTTGTTAAAGGGGGGTAACGATGGCTAGCGGCAGCAGGGCCAAGCCGGGGACCCGGCGGAGGGCAGCAGGGGGGCAGGCTGGAGTTCTGGGCACCCCCCCCCCAGCGAGCCCCGCCATACGGGCAGGAGGAGGGCCCCCAAGCGGTCATGGGAGGAGGCCCCCGGAGATGGACAGGCCGGTAGGCCTGCCAGGGAGGTCAGCTCCAGGGGGGAGGTGAGCCACAGGGGGCGGGCCGTAAGGAGCCGGGGGATGACACCCAGGGCTGCAGGCCGCCAGGGGAGGGCCCCATCCCGGGGGCCACGTGGCAGAAGGAGGGAGGCCTATGACCCAGGGGAGGGGGACCCCAGCCCAGTGGAAATGAGGGGGTTTGATGAGGGGTCCCCCGCAGCACGGGCGGTTGGGGATATGGATGCTGGGGAGGAGTCAGTGTCTGTATCCTCACACCTTCTTTCTGCCTTACTCGAGAAATTGGATGAGGGGCCAAGGAAGAGGGGCAGGTCCCGGCACGAGGACGCCAGGGGTGCCACGAGTGCAGAGGGGACCCGGAGCTCCTCGGAATCGGAGGAAAGGTCCCAGAGGGTGAGATCCGGCCAGCGCGCTAAGAAGAAGCGCAAGAGGAGACGGGGAAGCAGGGCTGCTTCCGGCTCAGAGGAGGCTGATGATGACTCTTCACATTGGGGTGAGTGCCCTGTGCCTGGGCATCGCTGGTCCCGGCCACGGGGGCCACGAGGCAGGCTACAGGCGGTTAAACTCAAGTCACACAGGTCACATAAAACATGGCGTTCGCGCACGGCAGCCCAGGTGTGGGGGAGGGGCCGAAAACGTGGCGTATCAAAGCGGGGCAGGAAGAAGAGGGACTCCTCGAGGGATAGCTCGGAGTCCACAACCACGGTGTCCACGGATACTTCCACAGTTGATAGTGACAACCCCTTTGCCCCGGGCCTCCCTGACACTCCTTTGAGTATGCACATGTCACAGGCCCTTAAGCGTAAAATTTGGCGCGGGGCCTATGTGGATATATTCAAGATTTTATTGCCGGCGAAATCCAAGAAGGACAAGGACAAGGACAGTAAGAAGGGATCCGAGGGGTCAAAGGACACCAAGATGGACAAGGGGATATTATCTTGGGCATACGCCTTTCTGGCATATCACTCGGTGGTGGTCGAGGATGACGTCCATAAGACTCACGAGCTCATCCTGTATATGAATATGATTCTACGAGCGTATCAGGAGTTCGGAGGGGAGGCTTGGAAGCAATACGATGAAAACTTTAGGAGGTTCGCCGCACACAATAGGCACTGGCCGTGGGACATGCGGCACAACGATCTGTGGCTTCAAGCCACGCAGCAACCAGCCACCCCGGCTAGTGGGCGTACGCCTACCGGCCACCTGCTGCTGACCCAAGGAAAGGAGGCTACCCTCCCCCGCCCAGGGGCGGGTTCGTGGACCCAGGGCTCTGCGCAGAGTAGTACGACAAGTTCGCCCTTTCGGATCCCGCCGTACTGTTACGAGTACGGCGCCAGGGGAGCCTGTTCCAGGCCAGTGTGCCGCTTTCGCCATGCCTGCGCGTTGTGCAATGGCAGACACCCCACATCCGCCTGTTATAAGAGCAGGGGGGGAGGCGGTAACAAGTCAGCGTTGGGCTCTGCCAAGCCCCAGGCGGCTGGAGCTCAGAACAAGGGGACCAACCCCCATTAAAGTGGACAGGTTGAGGGACTGGCTCACGGGCTATCGCCCTAGGAAAGGTGCCGAATTTTTGGTTGCAGGCTCATTCATCACCTGTCTTTTCCTCCGGGTGACTCGGTAAATGATCGCATCCCTGGGGACTTGTGCTCAGTGCGTTACACCCCCTTTTGAGACAGCTGTCTCGGTGGTACGTGAGTGCGGACCGGGGGCCCTGATGGGCAAATGTGATATCAAGTCGGCCTTCCGGCTTTTGCCGATTCACTCCGAGGATTTTGACCTGTTGGGTTTTCAGTTCGAGGGGGGGTTCTTTGTTGATCGGGCCCTGCCGATGGGTTGTTCAGTTTCATGTTCATTGTTCGAGAAGTTTAGTTCTTTCTTAGAGTGGGCCCACGTGAAGAGCTCAGGGATTCGGTCAGTTGTCCATTATTTAGATGACTTTCTTTTCGCAGGGCCGGCGGGCTCTGATGTATGCCAATGGGGAATGGCTGGTTTTCAGGGGTTGTGCGGGGACCTTGGCGTGCCTCTGGCACATGAAAAGACCGAGGGACCCACCACTAGGCTTACATTCCTGGGCATCGAAGTAGACTCGGTTGCCCAGACCTGTAGGCTTCCGGAGGATAAACTCTCTAGGCTCCGGAACACGGTGAGGGTGGTTAGGGCCGCCAGAAGGGTGACTCTTCGGCAGGTGCAGGAGTTGGCGGGTTTGTTGAACTTTGCTTGTAGAGTGATAGCGCCGGGGAGGGCGTTCATGTTTAGGCTCTATCAGGCGATGGTCGGTCTCAGCAAGCCACACCACAGAATTTGCTTGACGGCTAGTGTCAGGAAGGACCTGGGAGTGTGGCAGGAATTTTTGGACACGTACAACGGGGTCTCCTTCTGGAGGCAAGACATGCTGTTGAAGGGCGACTTCCAGGTGAAGTCTGACGCAGCCGGGGCGGCTGGATGTGGTGTGGTCTGGAAGGATGGGGTAGCAGACGCGTTATCTAGGGGGCAGTGGGCTAGGTTCCGGCTGCTTGCCCCACAGGCCGCGGAGCATCCGGAGGCACCACCCCCCCGCACCTGTGGCAGATTGGAGGGTCGACGTGAACAGGGCAATGGACCTGTCCATAGCAGCAAGCACCAGGAGGTCATACCAGCGGGCAGGTAGGGAATTTTGGGCTTTTCGTCAACTTAGGAGAAACGATCAGCTTTGGCCTGCCCCGGTGGAGCACCTGCTTGAGTTCTGTTCACTTAGTAAGCGCCGGGGGTTGTCAGCCCGCACAATTCGGGGCAAGCTGGCTGGCCTGGCTTTCATAGCCAAGTCCAGGGGCTTCGCGGACAACACGGGGGACTTTAGGGTCAGGAAAACACTGGAGGGGTGGATCAGGGAGAAGGGCCCGCCCCGGGGAGATTGGAGGCGCCCCCTTAAGTTAGCTCACCTACTGGGTTTGGGCGACTTGTGGAACAGTTTGTGCCGCTCGCAGTACGAGGCAGCGCTTTATCGCGCAGTTGCGGTTACGTTGTTTTTTGGTGCGTTCAGGATAAGCGAGTTTTTGGCGGCATCCAAGTTCGATAACTCTGGCCGAGCCTTTACGGCCAGGGACATTCGATTCCAGAGGGGCTCAGTTCGCCTCCGGTTGCGCTGCTCCAAAACGGACCAGAGAGGCCGGGGCATGACAGTCCAACTTTCCAGGACCAGCCATAAGAAGGTGTGCCCCGTTAGGGCACTCTCAGCGTATTGGAGCATTCGAGGAGGTTACCCCGGCCCGCTTTTCTGTCACGCATCTGGGGAACCTCTCACCAGGTACCAGTTTTGGGCTATGACGACTAAGGCCCTGGCCCGCACGGGCCTGGACCCCAAGCGTTACGGGACTCACTCTTTCGGGATTGGTGCAGCTTCCTTTGCAGCCACAGTGGGTTTCAGCGCTCCAGACATACGTGCGGTGGGCCGTTGGCGATCGAAGGCCTTTCGGGCCTACATCCGTCCTTAGGTGAGTGGGGCGGGACCGGGCGCGGCCCAGGTGGCCGATTCTGATGCTGCTTTGTTTCTTCCCTTCTTTCTAGATGATGTACAGGGGGCTCAGAGAGTCCTGATCTTTGGCCACAGCATGGTGTACTGGGCCGAGAGGCGGGCCCAAGAGACAACGCCTGGCACGCAGTTGCAGCTGGACCGGCATGTTAGAGTGCAATGGTTGGGTCGTAGAGGCCTACGTTGGTTGGAGTTGCTTCCCTTGCTTTTCAACAGCGGGAAGGTGCAGGGGGTGCCGGGATGGTTGGTCTTACACGTGGGGGGTAATGACCTGGGAGCTATTACGGGCGTTGACTTGCTGTGGCACATTTGGGATGGCTTGCAGGCGATTTGGAAGCGGTGGCCGGACACCCGCATTTTGTGGTCCAACATCTTGCCATGTAGGGTTTGGAGGCATGCTAGAAACCCCAGGGTGGTTGATAGGGCTAGAAAGAGGGTCAATAGAGCAGTTCGGAAATGGTTATTCCAGGCGGGGGGTGGAGTGATAGACCACCCTGACATCAGGGCAGCCCTGATGGACTTATATAGGCAGGACGGCGTACATTTGTCAGATAAAGGGAATGACAAATTTTTAGCGGACCTGCAGAGGTGCCTGCACATTCATGTGCAGGGGGGGAGCAGGGGGAATAAATTAAAATTTCACCCCCTGCTGTGGCCGATAGGGGGCGGAATTGGGCGTAAGCAGCAACGTGTGATCTCCTTTAGGGGCACCTCTACCGAGGTGAGGGGTGATCTCCCTCTCGGATCACAGGGCTCGACCGGCCTGGGTTCGGTGAGGGGGGTTGCTCCTGTGGCTCGCTGCATGGAGATTATCAGAGACCAGTGGCGAGCCATCCCATACGCCGCGGGGGCGTGGCCTGGGGCAGGGCGCAGGTGTAATTTTACCATGACCTTGCACCCGGGCTAGGAGCTTTTGCCCAGATGTTGCTCAGTTGAGTTTGGTTGGAAAGTTAACTCCGCCCCCATTTTATTTTGCACCACTGCAGGTCACGTGGGCTTATTTGGTAAAATAGTTAATCCAAGTTGAGTTAATAAAAGTGACCCTATTTATACCCATACCTTGTGTCCGACTGTTACTCCGCCTGCGCCGCAATGCCGCCGGCGACTTACCAGCCAGCGCGGGGTTGCGGCGTGGGTGGGGAAGGAGGCCGCCATTGTGGGGGCGGTGCCTGCGGCCCCTCGTCATCCCCAGGGGCCGCAGGGATGACGTTGTATGGTGGCGCTGGCCACCCATTGGCAGGGCGAGGGTGAGGCAGCCCTATAAAAGGGGCTGCCTCATGGCACAGTTCCCTCGCCCTCGCAGATCGGAGACACCCGCCCACCCTCCCTCTGCTGCAGGGTACATATGATGGGTCGCCCACGGTGGGGCCGATTACGAATTTTTTGCAACCACAGCAAATTGGACGAGCTCTGGTTGTTTTTTCGCCTGCTCTACTCTGTACGTGGGAGTGCGGTTAGGGGGTGATCTCACCAACTAGTGCCCCCCCCTCAAGGTCACTGGGGGGGGGGGTTGGCCGATAGGGGGCGGAATTGGGCGTAAGCAGCAATGTGTGATCTCCTTTAGGGGCACCTCTACCGAGGTGAGGGGTGATCTCCCTCTCGGATCACAGGGCTCGACCGGCCTGGGTTCGGTGAGGGGGGTTGCTCCTGTGGCTCGCTGCATGGAGATTATCAGAGACCAGTGGTGAGCCATCCCATACGCCGCGGGGGCGTGGCCTGGGGCAGGGCGCAGGTGTAATTTTACCATGACCTTGCACCCGGGCTAGGAGCTTTTGCCCAGATGTTGCTCAGTTGAGTTTGGTTGGAAAGTTAACTCCGCCCCCATTTTATTTTGCACCACTGCAGGTCACGTGGGCTTATTTGGTAAAATAGTTAATCCAAGTTGAGTTAATAAAAGTGACCCTATTTATACCCATACCTTGTGTCCGACTGTTACTCCGCCTGCGCCGCAATGTATGGCTAATTACTTTTTATAAATTTAAAGAGGCTATTTTTAGAGAGAGAGAAGTGGTATATTTGTATACTTCCTTAATATAAAATGAAATGTTGGATAAAGCACTTTTCAAGATAAAAACATTTCATGTTAACTTACTGAAATAAAAGTTTAAATGTATATTTAAGGATATATCTAGAAATAGGAAAACATGAAGATAGAAATATAGATAGAATTATCACAATCAAGTAAATTAAACTTCAACACACAATTCACTGCTAGCAAGGCTAAGGGTCAAACATTATGGAACTTGAAGTTCAGTTCTATCAGTTATGTGAACTGAAATGTAGATTTGGTATACAGTATCTACATTTAGGCTGTGATATACCTAGAATATTTACTGTTTTATGTTTATAGTTTTCTGAATATTATACTTTTTGAAATATAGTTGTAGGGTCCTTGATGTTCTCTTGCAAATCTCCTTGATGTTTTCTTGCAAATATTTCATTACCAGTGCACTGATGATGTTACTAGTTTGTTAATGAAACACCTCCATGAAAGCAATTAGAGAGAACACAAAGGAGTTCAAACCTGAGTTTGTTTGTTTGTTTGTTTGTTTGTTTGTTTGTTTGTTCGTTCGTTCGTTCGTTTATTTATTTATTTATTTATTTATTTATCAGATTTGTATGCCGCCCCTCTCCATAGACTCGGGGCGGCTCAAACACAATAAAACAGTTCATGACAAATCTAATAATTTACAATTTAAAATATTTTAAAAAACCCATTATTAAGCAGACATACATACAAACATACCATACATAAATTATATAGGCCTGGGGGAGATATCTCAGTTCCCCCATGCCTGACGACAAAGGTGGGTTTTGAGGAGTTTACGAAAGGCAAGGAGGATAGGGGCAGTTCTAATCGGTTCCGCCTCCCTGCAGGGAAGGATTGGAGCCAGGAAGTCAAGCCAGAGTAGAAAATGGTGATGCTTCTAAGCCCCTTAGTCTCAGACCATTACGCAATTGCTCAGAGAGGAATACCATGTTGGGTGCGTGTCCTCCCTCATGAGTTGGACCCTCTACTACTTGAGTCAGGTCCATGGCTGTCATGGTGGCTATGAACTCCTGTGCCAGTCCAGAGGCTTCCCTGAGTGATGGCAGGTTGAAGTCCCCCAAGACAATAAGTCCGGGGAACTCCACCGCCAACCCGGCTACCTCCTCGAGTAGGCAGGGCTTTTGACACGCAGCTGGGAGGCAGGTACATGAGAAACAAGCCCACCTGAACCCCTAAGTCCAACTTCATCAAGAGAGACTCACAACCCACAATCTCTGGAGCAATGAGTCTACGTAGGCAAAGGCTCTCCCTGGCTATAATAGCCACTCCTCCCCCCTTCCCTGGGGTCGAGGTTGATGCCATATCTGAAACCCGGCTGGGCAAATTTCAGAGAGAGGAACTCCTCCCTCTGGGCCCAGCCAGGTTTCAGTAATACATGCCAGGTCAGCCTCCTCATCCAGGATCAAATCCCGGATGAGGAGAGCTTTATTTACCACCAACCTGGCATTGAGCAGCAGCAACCTGAGCCCAGGGCCAGAATTACAAATATTCACTTCTATTGGTGCAATATATGGTAGTTCTCTGACAAAAAAGTTTAAAATTATATTTATTTTGATTAAAGTAAGAATTTAGAGTAAATTATTTATGAAAACTAATTGCTGTTTGGCATAATACTCATTTCTGAAGATTCAAACTTCACTAGCTCAAAATAGGACTAAGTAAAAAGAGCTAAAAGATGGCAAACATAAACCATGGCCCCACATGTCCTCAAATGCATAAATACTTCCTGTGTTTGGTGTTTTAAAATTTACAATTATATCTCAAGGCTAAGTTGATCTGAGTGATTGTACTTCACCCATCTATGCAAATGACAACACTATTTTATGACTATGATGAAGATTCTTCATTATCACAGATCATTATGAATGAAAAATTAACAGCCAAATGTATAACAATGATTTTTTTCCCCAAGCAACCTAGCATGAAGGGAAAATAAGTATTTGAATTTCCACCATAGTTTATTCCTTCTAATATATAAATATAACCGAAAGTGCAATAGAAATAAGTTGTTTCTATTTTTGTTTGTTTTATTTATTTTTACACTGACTAGCTATTCTCTTTTTCTTTCCTTTTTAAATTCACATTCATTCACATTCTGGTATTTTTGAACAAAGATTTTGGAGTCTTCTATTAATCTGCATTAGCGTTATACATAGTGTCATGAAAGGACATATTTTTGTTTTTAAATTGGGTTCCATCTTTATGTTTTGCTACATTAATTTCCTATATATCAGTTGCTCTGGAAATAACATTTGAACAGCACTTAGCAGACTTAAAGTATATACATGAGTCTCAGGAGAAGGGGGGGCATAGAAATTGAATAAATAAATAAATAATGAATAAACAAATACAAAAAATACTAAAATACGAATTTCATAGTACTAATTTCAGGGTACCTTTCCCCCCATTATTTGATTATATATGTGATTATATATATCCATATTTCATACATTCAATCAATATACACCTCCCGCTTGTTTGCCATTTTGATCAATTCTTTCTACTGAGCCTTTCATTCTTTTGAGAAGTCAAATTAGATCATGGTGATAAATAAAAAGTCTTCCCATTAAAGTATTGGGCTTGAACTACGGAGATATAACTTCAGGTGTAGATATTTCTGTGCTCAAATTACCAGTTTTTAGAGCAGAGAAGAGGTAACCTATATATCATTTTAAGATTAGAAACGCATATAAATAAAAGAAACATAATGCACCTACAATCATAGGCATTTGAAATATAGCACAAAGCCGTGCATCCTCAAAGATAACGAAATCTCACTTCTCCAGATTGTAACTTGTAGAACTGATTCTTCTATATTAAAAATTGACATCCTCACAAGTTAAACATTAACACGTCAGTCTCCAGGCTAGTAAAATTTAACCTATATTTTCAAATCCTCAAACCTGTCTTTCATGTTAACTATTGAAGTTTCATTTTCACTTCTAAAGTACCTCATCACATTACACTACATGTCCCCCCCCCTTCCAAAACCATTTCAGTACTGCTGATTTGACATTTATGTTTGACAAGAGAGTGAATAGATTGAGATGAACTCTCACACTAAACCATTTCACCTTCTACCTGTGGAAAGCTTCATAACCCCTGAACAAAAAGGAAGAGTGATACAAATGGAAAGTGTCTTAGCCACCATTAATTTGGACTTTATCATAATCAAATTTCCTAGCAAATGTTCCCTGATCTTTAATTTAATAAAATAAATAATAGGAACTCTTGATTTGTGGTAAATAAAAAGATTAAAGCTGAAATTCTGGACAGTTCATAATACCTAAATTGATTTCCAAACAATAATATAATCAATATAAGTAGAAAATAAGAAAATTAAAGAAGCTCAACCCTGACCTGCAAATATTCTCCCCTGTTGGTTAAAGATGCTTATGGGATTACTATTTTTTTTTCCATGCGTGTAAAATTGTAGAAATGCATTAGAAATTCATTTTTGCTTTTTGGACTTTTCAATACAAGCATATCCAAATTGTCATTGTCATCAGTTTCTTCAATTAATGACTACCTTTTATTTCCATCCATCCAGGATATCTATATAAATACTGCAAGCGCTATTGAAAACATGAATCATCTATCACAAATGAAAACGTGTTTTGCATATAAGAAATCTTAACCTTAAGGTGAAAAACTGATTAAAGTAAATGAAATGTATTTAATTGTCATAAATTAAAAATAGAAATAAGATATTTGTATTAAATCAGAACAGGTATATCTGAACGGAACATCTAATGTTTTATTATATGACTATAATAAAAGAAAAAAAATCTACTGATTGTAAAAAAAATGCAGACCCCATCCCTCCCCCAAAACAGAATTATCTCATCTCTAGTATATGTACGCTGTTGCTTTCTTAGATCAATCATGAATTCAATGATTAGAAGAATTTGACTTCCATAATTCCCATTCATGATATCGGAAATTATGTGATTTGTAACAATGATATTATGGGTGATATTTCAAATCTTATACCTTGTCCTTTTATTGATATTCTCCCATACCATTATAATTCCTTCCCATTTTGTCATTAAAATGTAGAAGGTGTGGTTATTCTTATATTTTTCATTTTTTGTGATTTTTTTCCCTTGTGAACTTCTTCACAAAATGTTATACAGTATTTCCTAGAATTTCACTTGTTTAAGGTTCTATCAGTTCCCTAATTTAAATTATATACTTTAAAAAGTTAAATTCTAAAACTTTCTCAATAATAAAGTTGTTGGGATTAAATGTGTATAGATCTGCCCTTATTAGGTGCCTGATATAAGATGACATTTGCTGTTTCTCAAATGTAAACAGTTACAGATACCTTTTCACTGAGCTTATATTTTTAACTAAAACAGAGAGTATGCCTTTCTTGCCCACTTCCTTTTAACTGATAAAACATGATGATTTCCCCCTTAACTAAAACTGTCATGCCTGCTCATGTTTATGCAAAATAGAAAATTTGGAAGAAGAAGGAAAAGAAGAAAGGAACACAGTAACATCAGAAGAAAATATCAAAGCACCTGTCACAACATCTTATGGCTTTTATCAAAGTAGTAAGAGAATACATTAAAGTAACAATATAGGTAGCTCACATGTGACAGGACTACTAACTCAGCACTATATTTGATTAACATTAGTATGTACAAGATTTACATGTATGCTTTGTTTATAAACCCAGACACCATTTAAATATTACAATGGAAAATATAATCTTGTAAAAATCAGGTTTAAATTTTCTGCAAGAAAAATGCTTCTTTTCCTACAATTTTTCATATGGCAGCATAGATTACAACAAATATTTCCTTGCCTTTCATCTTCTTAATATAGACCTTTGAAGTCTAAATGCATCCTTTAAAATATATTTGTATTCAAGACATTGTATAATCTATTTTAAAAACACAGAAGAGCATACTGGTATTTATAAAGCAATACTTTATATGCAATATTATGTTGAATGGACAAAGTTATGGTTCAAAAAAAGAAAGAAAGAGAAAATTTAAGGCACAATCCCAAAGGAATATTAAAGGTTGCATTGCAATAAGAATATCAACATTAGGAATATACCGGTATTTAAAATACAAGGAGTCAATAACAAAATATTACATATGTTTCCCTAATAGTCAAGGAAACATGGCAGAAACAGAAAGTATCTTTTGTAAAGGTACATCTTGATAATGATATTTATTTAAAGAAAAATAGTGGTTTGCTATAGGCCAATGCTATAGCTGAAAATGTGTCCATCTCCTTAGAAAAATAGCAAAGACGGAGGGATAATCTATAGTTGAGATGTAAATTATGAGTGATAAGTAGCCTAGGTAAGTTATGAGTGATTTTGTGAATAAAAAAACCCTTTCCCCATGACAGCCATTTTGTGGCTCCCATGACAGCTATTTCTATTGAATCATTTCATCCACATGATTGTTGGTAAAATATTATAAATATGCGCAAAAGATGTACATTAAAAGAACAGCAAAACTTCCAATAGACTTTGAGACCATTGCCTGGATCCAATATTTTAAAAAACATGCTTCTACCACCAACAGCATTACAATTCTACTACTATTTCAATCCATTGACATTTGTGGGATTTATATCATAATTTGCAATAATGTATCTTTTTTAATCACTACAGGTTTTTTTACTGGATGACTATGTTTCATTAGTTTTTCCTTAACCTGATTTCATCCCAGAATATTCCCAAATATTATATTGGTGTGTTCAGTTTTGAGATCAGAGGCCACAAATGCTAGGAAGCATGGGAAGTTAACAGAAATATTATAAAGCTAAAGTAAAAATTAGGAACGGTTTTTGATAAGCCACAGGAGAAATGACTGGTGGTCATTTCTGAAACCAACCAGGAAGGCAGGTCTACCACATTTCCGAACAAGCTTATTTTTGAACTAAAACACTGATATAAAACAAACATTTATTTTGTAAACATTTCTTATGCTCCATCATGTTAAAAATATAAGAAGACCCAGCATAGATCAGTTTTACTTGTAGAACATTACTTTCTACAGTGATCAGCTAAAAAACTAAAGAGGCCATAAGGCTAACAGAAAATCAAACAAAATTTAAGAATGCCAAAAGGAGTAACATATATTTATTTATTTTATTTGCTATTCTACATTCTTCAATTAAGAGAAATGTCATCTGTATTTCCTGTTCTTCGATACCAATAAATCTTGACCTTATTTTGTCATTATGTAGAAAGTGCATTTAATCTAAGTCTGTAAATATTCATTTGATTTGATATTCTGTAACTGTAACTGTAGTTATTTTTATACAATATAAAAAATGTATAGCAAGAACACAATACCTATTCCATCCCAGTATTTCTAATTGGGCGAACACATAAAATAGATTTTTTTTTAACAAGAAAAAAACTATCTTGTGGACTATTCAAAATGTTTTGCTGTCTCAGATGAAAAAAGTTGCCCTTTACAACTTTTATATATATTCCAACTGAATGGTAAAATTAAAGTCTTCTAAGATAGTTTAAGAATAGTGTTTAGAAGAGTGAGCAGTAAAAGGAAATTAGGCCATCAAAGAATACAAAAATGCTGACTCTGTTTAAAAGTGCTATTGCTAACATGTTGTCAGCTGCCCTGAGTCTAAGGAGAAGGGCGACATAAAAATCAAATGAATGAATGAATGAATGAATGAATGAATGAATGAATGAATGAATGAATAAATACTGTGGATGGTACCATGAAAGCTGACACCAGCCAGGGCATAGAAAAAAATAAAATAAAATAGTGCAAAATTGAAAGATGTGCAAGATTATGAGCTGTGGCAGTGCAGCGGTTAGAATGCAGTATTACAGGCTACTTCTGCTGACTGCCAGCTGCCTGCAATTTGGCAGTTCAAATCTCAACAGGCTCAAAGTTGACTCAGCCTTCCATCCTTCCGAGGTGTGTAAAATGAGGACTCAGATTGTTGGGACCAATTTGAGACCACTTAGAGAGAGTTCTAAAGCACTGAAAAGCAGTATATGTCTAAGTGATATTGCTATGGCCCTTAGAATCACCAAAAATTAGATTTGACTGAATGGATATCATCATATTCTTCTTCATCATCATCTTAATGGAACAAACTATCCATGCAGGATATTTTAATTTTTAAAAATGGCATACTTCTTATCTTCATTTGATTTATAGCATTTGTTCGTTCATCCATCCATTCATTCATTCATTCATTCAATTTCACTGCTGATCTCATTCAATGACTCTGGGTAGCTTACGATTCAAAAGTATATTACAATTAAAAAATTAAAAACATTTTAAAAGCAGCCCTCGAGATAACAATCAACATTTAAAACAAAAAGAAAAGATTCTAAGGAGTAAAGATGATGGAGATATACAGATTGGGAAAAAGAAGCATTCTTTTAAAGTCCAGATTTTAAAGATAACCTTTGGATGTGATTCAGACACATGCTTCCATAATTCATTGAACTATAAGAAGAGAAAAGCACAGCACAATAAACTTGCAAGATTGTTATCACGGCAAATTTCAATAAAGGTACTATTAGCTTTCTTATAGAGATAATTTCCTGATCATCGGGCTGGCAATATAAAAATTCAAAACATAAATTAGAATGAATAATATAATAAAGTTTGCCCAGTAAAAGAAGTTTGAAGTCACCTTTTTAGAACAATGAATTTTATAAATAGGTATAGGCTTTTGTTCCATCTGACTTTTGGATCCTCTAAAACAAAACTGCTTTCATACAGAAAATAACAAGAGAGACTTGAGAATGTCAGCTGGGGAGAAGACAAAATTGGGTATTGAGGTAACCTTGTCAAAGTGAAACCGACTTTCAAAGATGCAAATATCTGTGTCCCATCCCTGCAGTTCAACTGTCATTTTTGTAATCTTAAGTGTGTCACTTATGGTCAGCACACAATGCAATTCAATAATATGAACAAACCCATCAAAGAATTGTTTTTAATGAAGCAACAGTAAGGGCTAAAGGTGTTCCTTTTCTTTCTTTTCCTTTTCTTTTTTTTAAATGTATATTTATATACTTCAGAAATAGTCCAGCTTCTACCTCACAAATATTTTCTCTTTTGACAAAACATATACCAGATCACACTGAGTTAAGAAAGTTAACAATAAACACAGGAAGGCTTGAATCATTCATTATCTCCTGCTACATACACTTAAAATGCTCCCAGGAAGTCCTATTTTTATATGCTTTTGTGCCGATTTCCAACAGAGGCCATGACAATCTTTTCAACAGATTTATGCATACACATTTCAGTACCACTTAGGGAATAATGTCACTGTTTGAATAGTCAACAATTTTCTGTTAAAAAAAGAGTAATAACAGCAGTAAGCACTAAAACCTATTTAAATAAAAACTGTAGATGGCTATGATGACCATGAAAGATAACATAGAATAGAATATAATTCTTTATTGGCCAAGTGTGATTGGACACACAAGGAATTTGTCTTTGGTGAATATATACTCGGTGTACATAAAAAGACAAGATACATTCATCAAGAAACATAAGGTACAACAGTTACCGTATTTTTGGTGTATAAGATGCACCTTTTTACCTCCAAAAATGCTTTAAAAATTGGGACCATCTTATACATCGAATGCTGCCAAGGCCGCGCGGCAGCCTTTGGCAGAAGGCTGACAACACAGACCCGGGGATGAGTGGGATGCCAGGCAAACAGCTGGGGCAGGGGCCATCTCTCCCGGGCTGAGACAGTTCCGAAGCTGGCCCCTGCCCCAGCTGTTTGCTGAGCTGCCACCCAACAACAAGGCACAGGTGCTGACGATGGCTCTGTCCCTTCAGGGCCAGTTTGCCGAAGCTTCGGAGCTGTCTCAGCCCAGGAGAGATGGCCCCTGCTTCAGCCGTTCGCCGAGCCACCACCCAACAACAAGGCGCAGGTGTGAACGATGGCTCTGCCCCTTCAGGGCCAATTTGCCGACCTCCTCAGTCTTATGATTCGGCAGCAGGGGCCTGGAGTGTGGATGTGACATTCCCAGCACTGCTGCTCCTCAAACAAAAGCCATCAGAGCCACCAGAGACGGGATCAGCTAACTCGGGTGGCGCGCCAACCTTGCATTTTCCTATTACTTCTGCCCTACTGTCCTTGCCTTCACTTCTGACCACGTGACTCCACCTGTGCCTTCGTCCCTGACCCTGGCGAAGCCCGCTCTTTAGTTCCACGGACCAATTTGCGTTTAGCTTTATAAAGCTTTGCGATAGCTTGCACCAACGAAACAAAAGAAACGATTGGAGTCTATATGGTCTCTACATCAAATCCATGAACTAAATTTGAATAACCTACTGTAGTCTCCTGGCATAAGAGAACGTATAATGCCAGTGGAAGAATTCTATATTTCTTATATGCTCCTCCATCTATTTCCTACAGTTTTGTTTTCTTAGCATGAGCCCAGTAACCAAACTTCACAAACAAAACTCCAGTGGTTTTTTTATTATTAATGCTGGATCATTATTTGGGGGGACTTTATTATTTTACTATATAAAATTTCAAAACTATTGTAAAAATAAATATAACTATAAACATATTCATTAGATAAACCTTGTACTTCAGAAATATTACAAACAATCTTTTAAATGAATTTGTGCATTATAGATTAGAAGGTGATTGAGCAACTCTTACTTGGGTTTTATTAATAAAAAATAAAACTGAATTAGAAAGAGGGACAGTGTGAGTGCTAGTTCTCCCTGAAAAATGAAATATGGCTAGTGATTTGGGACCAGCCATATTATCTCAGCCCAACCTGGTTTCACAGATTGGCACCAGCCGAGACCTCAAGGAAAGGGAGGTAGGTGGGAAACGGGGCAGTAATGGGCTGCTGCCCCCAAGTGATGGGGGGAGCACAATGGAGGTAGTAAATTTATGCATTATTTATTTAATACTTAATGATTTTTTATTGTCCTTCCTTCTCTAGTACCTTAATATGATCCTTAGTTAATTTTAAAATTGGAAATAATTAAATAGTATGTTTTTACCCATAAACGCTTTAATCATTTTAAAGAACTTAAGTGTTAGGAGTGCAAGGGTCTTCAAACCTGGCAAGTTTAAGGCTTGTGGACTTCAATCCCCATTCCTTAGCTAGCATGACTCGTAGAGGAATTCTGGGGGTTGAAGCCCACAAGTCTTGAAGCTGTCAAGTTTAATGTTTGTAAAAAAAGTGTACATTGTTTTTAAAAGTATACATGGTTGTAAAAAGTATTCTGCTACACTTGTATTTTATTAAACAATATAATACTACACCATTTGGTTCAGAATACTTTTTTCCTTGTTTTTCTCCTCTAAAATCTAGGGGCGTCTTATACACTGATGCGTCTTATACACCGAAAAATATGGTAATTATAGTCATAGGGTACAAATAAGCAATAAATCATACTAGGAAACAATAAATATAAATCGTATAGATAAAAACCACAAAGTTAAAGTCATGCAGTCATAAAAGTGGGAGGAGAAATGATAGGAACGATGAGAGGAACGATGAGAGGATTAATAGTAATAGTAATGACTTAGTGAATAGTTTGACAGTGTTGAGGGAATTATTTGTTTAGCAGAATGATGGCATTCAGCGAAAAACTGAAAAAGTTTAAAAACTCATCTTTGCTGCCAGGCCTGGGGTTCCTTAGACCTTCCCCCCTGACCGATGAATGCTTAGTTTGACTGCTGAATGAATGATATTGATAGTTTTTAATTAGAATTTTAAGATTGTTTTTAACGTATAATTGGATTGTTATTATTGTTTCCTGTTTTTCTGTACATGCTGTGAGCTTCCCTGAGTCCTCGGAGAGGGGCGGCATATAAATCCAATTAAATAAATAAATAAAATTTATTTACTTACTTACTTACTTACTTACTTACTTACTTACTTACTTACTTACTTACTTACTTACTTATTTATTTATTTATTTGAGATTTTTTTTTTTTAAATGCCACCCTTCTCCTTAGTCTCAGGGCGGCTTACAACATGTTAGCAATAGCACTTTTTAACAGAGCTAGCATATTGCCCCCACAATCCGGGGCCTCATTTTACCCACCTTGGAAGGATGGAAGGCTGAGTCAACCTTAAGCCGGTGATGAGATATAGCAGTCAGCTTTAGTGGCCTGCAGTACTGCACTCTACCCACTGTGCCACCTCTGCTCTTATTTATTTATTTGTTTGTTTGTTTATTTGCTTGCTTGCTATTTTTATTAATTTTACAAATAATTCAAGGCAGTGAACTCATCCAATACATCTTACTTCTATTTTTCCCATAGCAATGACCCTGTGAGGTTCCCAACGTGGGAGCTACGTCCCATGGGGTGGGGGTGGGAATTTGATTTTTAATAGGGGAAATTGGAACCTTGTTTAAACCAAGTTAATGGCCTTTAAGGCCTCCTCCACATGAGCAGGAGTTCACTTTTTGAATAGTAAGAATTATATGTCACGGGGTAGGGGGATAACATCAGGGTTTTAGAGATGCTTAGGTGGGGCATGGCCAAAAAAAGGTTGGTGACCACTGCTCTAGAGTCTAGATTTATCCTTGCAGAGAAGAATGCAATCTGCATATTTAAAAACAAATCTTAATTTGACAATGCTCAGTTCTATAGTTTATAAAATTAAAATAGATTAAACAATTCTTGAGTATGTTTGGTCTGAAGTATTAGTATGATTGTATTTCTATCTAACATGGTGATCTCGAATGTACTTAATATGTGGCTTTGCACTTATAGCAAGCTAAAAATAAGCCATTTATTGTGAACTGAGCTGCTGTAATCAATAACAATTTACTCAATATCTAGGAGGGTCTGTAGAAATTGCAGGTCATCCCTATTCATCAAAAATTAGACAAAGATTTTCCAGTAAGAATATAATACTTCTTAATTGATTTGAACTCTCAAATCTTCCTTGGATCTTTTCCACCCTGTGACTGACAGAAATAATGGGTATACTAAAACAACTGTCTTTAACTTCTATTCTTTATTGTTTCAATTTATCAATCAGTCCTCTCTGATCTTCTGCAATTTGGGCTACTGGCACCACAGCTATTTAGATGCTGCTGGACTCATATCAGGATTTTTGAGATTAGCAGTGCTAGAGAACTTATTACAAGTAGTTCATTGAAGGTACAGGAATTTGTTGTGCTTTCCAAAGCACAACAAATGGGTGATTTCCTGAAGCTAACAAGAATATCTTTCAGTATAGATGATTAGGGGAAGTGGAAGAAATTTGTCATGGTTACAGATGGAAATAACAGTTTCCTGAAATAGACTAGAGAGCATTAGGATACATTAACACACAAATATAATTTACCTTTGTTTTTTAAGCATTCAGCCAGGGTTCCATGCAAACGTATTTTATTACAAGAGAAATGATATACAATTAAGTATAACATCGTAGTTTAGGACCAGATTACCTGTGAACTGTTTTTACAACTATATTACAGTATTGGACAAAATTGTGAAAACCTCTTGAGAAAAGTATACAGTATTTTTGAGGTATGATGGCTAATAACGCCACTTTTTTGGGGGGGAGTAGTACCCTAAAATTACCATCAATGGAAAGATAATTTAATCAAAAATGTAATGTAACAAAGTTTGCTCAATTATCTGTATTCTAGCCAAATAACAAGAAAAATGAAGCATAACTTGCTTAGGTTGATATCAAGTAGCTTTCCTTCATCTGATTGAAGCCAATCAGCATGAGTGTTTAGAGAGCCAATCAGGTGCCATATTGTTTTGGCAATGAGACAAATAACCCGGACCAGTGATGGGAAGCCAAATTTTTTACTGCCACACTGTGGGGGTGGCTTATTTTGTGGGGGTGGTTTGATGATCATGTGACTGGGTAGGACTGGCTTCACGGCCATGTGATCAGGTAGGAGTGACTTGAACAATCCTCATTGTTCAAGTGAACTGTTAAGTCCTCAACTTACAACTTCACCAGTGTCCCTCGCTGTGGTGACAATTTGCTTTGTGTTTCCCACACTCTCCTTCCTGGCTTGCCCCCTGCCTCAGGCTGGGTAGCTAGGTGAATTGGTGCTGATCAACTATTGAGAAAAGAGGGGGGAGGAAAAGGGCCCCCTGCAACTCCTGCCAGTGCTGGTCTCCCTGACGCTTTCCGAGGAGGAGGATGGGAGGGGGGGATTTAAAAATATCGGAAAGCCAAGGGAGAGTTACAAGGTTATTATTGCTGCACAATGTGTTTTCATCTCAGCTGCAGGCAGATTGAGGACGTCACAAGGGGGAAAAAGACTGCAGCCCAGACCACTTTGGCACGGCTCAGCTCGGCTTGGCTCAGCTCTCCTTTTCCCCCCTAATGCTGCTGCTATGTGCTCCTTGCTTTTTTCCTCTTTCCTCCTTCCTGGCCTCTGGAGGTGGCCACGTGAGGCTGCAAGGGAGCTGGGCAGGAGAGAGGGAAGCTCGTCCGAGACCAAGAAGGAGGAAAGTGGAAAAAAGCAAGGAGTGCAGATGCAGACACAGCAGCAGGGGAAAAAAGGAGAGACCAGCCTGAGACCTGTAATCCTGGAAGTTACTGCCACTGGTCAGCTAGAGCTGAGACTGCAGCTTCATTTCCACTGGTGGAACTGCGTTCCACCCTGTCCTGCCTGCTGCCCACACCTGACCCTGACCTTAACCCAACTGAAAATCTATGGAACTGACTAAATAAACTTCAGAAGCAACCCAACAATAAAACCCAGTTAAAACAGTAAAAACTGTTTCTTGTCTCATGTATCCCAGCAGCCAGGGCTCACAGAGTTGGCCTTCTCCAAGTCCCATCAGTCAAGCAATGCCAGCTGGCGGCCCCTAGGAGAAGAACTTTCTCTGTGGTGGCTCTGGCCATTTGGAATCAACTACCCCCAGAGATTCGCATCGCTCCCACCCTCCTGGCCTTTCAGAAGTTGCTGAAGACACATCTTTGCCGGCAGGTTTGGAACTATTGAACATTCTGCTCCTACCCATGTTATGACTGAGATATGTATGAATGTGAGTGAATAGCATTAAGATATGGGCTTTTAGGATTGTCATTTTAGTATATTTAATGGATTTTAGATTTTTAATTAGTCCATTTTAACTTCAATTTCTACCATGGTATATTTTGTATTTGTTCCTACATTTTAAGCTGCCCTGAGTTTTCAGAGAAGGGTGATCTACAAATTGAAACAATAAACAAACAAACAAACAAATAGTAGAAGCAATTGTTCAATCTTGGTTTCACATTATGACCAGTGTTCCCTCTAATTTTTGGGGGTGGTGGGCGGAAAAGTATAGTGTCTGAGCGGCAGTCCCTTCGGGACTGGGCGGCACAGAAATAATAAATAAATAAACTAGATTTTGATTTTCTTTCTCTCTTCCTTACTTTCATTCTTTTTCTTTCTCTTTTCCTTCCTCTCTTTTTTCTATCTGTTTCTCTCTCTTCCTCTCTCTCTCTCTCCTTCCCTCTCACTCTTTCCCTCTCGGCTTCTGGGCAGGTTTGGAAAACTCTGAGTTGATGATGATTTTTAAGTGAGCGATTGCTCACTGCTCAGCTTAGAGGGAACTATGATTATGACAGCTGCAGAACTAAAAGATTTGGTTCATTCCATGGGAAGACGTTGTAAGGCTGTAATTCATGATAAAGGTTACCCAACTAAGTATTAACTGACATTTGTATATCTCTTTTTTTATGGTGATAATTTTTTATATCTCATTTTTTCCTGTGTTTCATATCTCTTCATTATAACTGCTATTGGAGAAATAAACTGCTGTCAGTGGCTAGCAGGCTACAGGGAAGAAGAACACTATGCAACCTCAGACCATCTGATGATCAGCAGAAACGAATTCTACCATCGATGGCTGCAAGAAAGTGAATCAATAAACGACTTCATGACTAAACTATGGGAAATCTCATCCAAGTGCAAATTCATAAACCCAGAGAAGATAATGAAGGACAGAATCATCTTAGGTATGAGGAACCTCAACCTTCAGAAGAAACTGCTAATTTGAAGGGAAGCAAGTTCGAAGATGTGGCCGATGAAGCAAGAGCCGCTGAATCATCAGACACTTCTGCACCCAACATCCGGAGACCAGCAGACTCCATCATACCCATTGGCAGACTGACTGGAGGACTGAGGTACCGGAGGAAGAGGAGGAATACAGTGATGTGATGACCATATGCACTGTATCAAACAAGAAAGAGGGTGAGCCCCAGAGACTTTGACCAAAGGCAATCCCATTTTTCCAGCTGCCTATGGGACCATACCAGGGCAGCCTGCAAATTTAAGAAGCCATTTTCTGCTGCTGTCAAAAGTGGGGCTGCACGTGCAAAAACGACCCCCCATGCAGCCTTTTCCAAGGCCATGCACAACAGAGCTGGGTGTTGGAGTTGGGGGCAGGCCGCGATGAAAGTGCAGAAGCTGGCAAAGATTTTTCTTGTTTTGAATGTCGCGCGCACATGTGTGCGCGCTCTGCATCCCCCTACCAACCTGCCGGGGTGGGGGCGGATCCATGCCCTGCATGCTGCTGGTGCCGGCCCGATGATCATCTGGGGAGGATGGATCCACACCCTCCGTGCTGCCGGCGCCATCCCGATAA
Organism: Erythrolamprus reginae; assembly: GCF_031021105.1. Taxonomy (NCBI): domain Eukaryota; kingdom Metazoa; phylum Chordata; class Lepidosauria; order Squamata; family Dipsadidae; genus Erythrolamprus; species Erythrolamprus reginae. Next base: position 31,813,460 of record NC_091955.1, on the reverse strand, counting down.
TCATCTGGGGGTGGCAAGAGAGAGAAAGACAGAAAGAGAGGGAGAGAAAGAAAAGGGGAGAGATAGAGGGAGAGAGAGAGAGAGAGAAAGAGAAAGAGAGAGGGAGAAAGAGAGATAGATAGAGAAAGCAAGAGAGTGAGCAACAGACAGAGAGTGAGAGAGAAAAAAGAGAGAGGGAGAGAGAAAGAGTGAGAAAAAGAGAGAGAGGGTGAGAAAGAGAGAGAGAAAGAGCAGGGAGAGAGAAAGAGAGAGAAAGAAAGCAAGAGAGAGAGAGAGAAAGAGAAAAGGAGAGGAAGGAAGGAGGGAGGGAAGGAAGGAAGGAGAAATAGAGGGAAAAGGAAGGGAGGGAGGGAGGAAGGAAAAAGAAATGGAGGGAACAAGGAAGGAAGGAAGAATGAAATGAATGGAGGGACAGAGGAATGAAGGACTTTTTTGGGGGGGGTAGTATTTTTTTTTACATTTTTCTCTCAACATACATTCAAATAATACAGTGTACCATCTAATTTTCCATGAATAAAATGCGATATTTTGTTAGTAACTAATATCAATCATCAAAAAGTTGCAAAAGTTTTTTTTAATGTCATCCATGTACATACTTTTCCTTTAATTAAATTCCCTCCTTAATGTTCCTTCAAAAAGTACACCAATTATATTTCTAACTTATTAACCATTATGCCAAAGTACTTCCTTCTTTCTTTATACATTTTTCTATAAACTAGTAAGAAATCTACATTTCTTACTTAATTATTAATCTTAAATTTCAATTTGAGAAAAGAAAAAAATTCTAAATATTCTCTATTTTCAATCAAGTAACCCCCTTTTGTTTCTAACCGATCCATGCCCAGGCATGAAAATGTGCTGTTCAGTCATTATACTTTTCCGCCCACACCAAAAAAAAATTAAGAGGGAACATTGCCTGTTACATCCTGAGACATTGTGGAACACACAGCAAAAGACAAGGTATTGTCTAAAATCATGAACTGGGTGAACTATCGATGCTAAAGGGGTGTCTGTTGTGGAGGGAGCAAATTATTGTTCCACAAACCCTGCAGAAAAGAATAATCAAAATGCTACACACGGGACACCCAGGGATAGTGCACATGAAAGTACTGGCAAGGTGGTGGACCATATTAGACCAGGACATTACCAGGTGAATAGTGTCAGTCATGCCATGCCAAGAAATCAGGCCAGCTCCACTGCAGACCATTCCCTTGGAATGGGAGACACCCAAAGCCCCATGGTCAAGAATCCACATAGACTTCATGAAATCTATGGCAGGGCAAACATTCTTGATAGTGGTGGACACATATTCTAAATAGCTGGAGGTGGTCCACATGCCCACATTGACAACAGAAGCCACCATAAGAACTCTGAGGACCCATCATGACCCATGGCCTGCCAGATGTCCTCGTATCCAACAATGGGCCACAGTTGACAGCCAAACATATGAAATCATTCCTAGCCAACCTTGGAATAAGGCATGTGTTCATATCACCATCCAGTCTGACTAGCAATGGCCAAGTAGAGAGAATGGTCAGAATGACCAAAGAGACACTAATTAGAATAGGCTCGGGAACTGGCAGGAATGCATTGACCAGGTCCTATTGGCACAGCACATAACTCCATGGACTGGTACCAACTTAAGCCCTGCTGAAATGCTAATGGGATGGAAACTTAGGTCCCAATTGGGCAGGCTGAACCTCACATACAACCTGTTCTGTGCACAGCCCTTGGAGTGAAACCTTTGATTCCAAAATCCTTTATTTTATGAATAAATCAAACTCTTTATTGACATAAGCACACATGGTTAAAAGCAGGTTTAAAAGACTCGGAGAAAGATGGATTTTCTTTTTGGGAGCTAATGTCAATAAGGTCCAGGAAAAAGGCCAAGCTCAGCCTAATCAGCATTCCAATAGATAACAAAGTCAATTTATAATTTAAGCATATGAATTTTGCTCACCAGAATCCTGGCAACAAGCATCCAGCTGAGAATGAATGTTATTGAGGCAGAAATCATGGTTTTAAAGCTTCATTCAAGCACACACACACCAGTTTAACATCTCTTCCACTGAACAACATTGAAACTCAGTTGAAGACTCCCAAGAAACTGTTTGTGCATGCCAAGTAGACTATTAGGCATCCTGTTTACTTACATGATTATGCGAACCACATAAGTTCTTGATTGGACATTCCATAAACTAAGAAGGGAGGGTGTTATGTACTAACATATAGAATATTATTTACAGAGCTGCTGCTGATTGGCTAATTTAGAGATTGAAAGAAATAAACCACTGTCAGTGGCTAGCAGGCTTCAGGGAAACCCTTAAAAGCAGCTTCCCTGCTGCCTCCCGGCAGTCCGTATTAGTCCTAGTGTTGTAGAATTGACGAGACAGAAGCCAGCACTTTAGATGAAGGAAAGGTTTATTGCGCAGGTTCAAGCACAAGATAACAAAATAAATGGCCTGAACCCCGAATGGGTGTCAGAATCATTCTTTTATACCCTTGGAATACACAGTAGCTTGGGGGAGCATAAGTTGCCATATATGGTTATAACAGTTTGTGGAAAATAACAGTTTTCGATATATATCATCAGTTGGCATGTGTACATGGGAACATCCTGTTTCTCCTAACATAAAAAGAGGACCTTTATACCCACACAATAGCACATTTCCAGTAAGCAAGTCCCCCTACACATTTTCCCTACTTCCTTATCGTATCTGCAGCTGCTGATTATACAGAAAGCAATAATAGCCAAGGTTATAGTGACCTGAACCAAAGCCTTGGGCCTTCATCCAAGTTAACTTTGGTTCACCCATTTACTTTATTCCCCCCTTTGCGACTCTTCTTCCTCAGCAAGGAGAGTCGCATACTCAGTTTCCGCAGTTTCCGCATCCAATGCAGCATATTCAGCTTCATTACGATCTTTAGCAAATTCCCACATAGCCATTACCTGAGCAGTAGCTTTACGCTCAGCCAGCAATGATAAGCTATTGAATATAGTCCTAATGAAGACAGGTAAGATACAAGGTAAAAGTACACAGCCCACAGCAATCAACCCAATAAATGCCACTATTGCCTGTAATCCAGGCAACTTAGGAAACCAAGTACCGAACATATCTTTTAAATTAATGCCCTTCCATACCTGGTCCGGATTATGGGTCAATTGTCGTATCTCCTTAGTGAGTTGCTTAATCACCTTTCCAGTATCATCTATCTGTAAGCAGCAATTGGAAAGATTAAACTTCCCACAAACTCCTCCCTCCTTCGCCAGGAGGTAATCCAATGCCAATCTATTTTGATACACAGCAGTCCGAAGCTTGGTAGAGGTTTCCAATAGATAATTCAAAGCAAAATCTATCCTCCTTCCAGACAAGTCAAGGACTGCCTGTAGCCTAATGATCCTATTTAACATATAAACCGGTGTCCGGTATCCCCAGGACCCATCTTCCGCCCACGTAGCCTCCCCATATGTACACACAATCCTTTCTGAGCTCCAAACCTCACTTTCCTCATATTCAGTCAAGGTCTTACATGGGAACCCAGAAAAGGTATTACCCTGGTTGTCCGTGGTCTCTATATCTCGCCGTCTTCTATCGCGTGGGCCAATGGGTTCATACAGGGGGACACCTAACATTTGGCGAGTTGCTATCGGCAATAAGAAAAATGAAGGTTTAATCCAGCCTAGCACACAGGAGCCAGACCAATTACTAGGTAGGGCTTCATAGGCTATCTTGCCACACATCCAATACATATTCTGAGGAGCTACCCATTCTTCTCCCTGACCTACAGACCCAAGGTATTTAAGATTAGTAGTATCAAATTTCACAGGTTCAGTAGCATTCCCCGGGGAAATCCACTTTTCATAAGCTAAATCCCAAAATCCCAAACAAATCAAGTGTCCAACATTCACACTACCCATTCTCATAAAGCAATTTCTACCCACTAAGTTAGTGGTTAAAGTCCACATGATTCCTGTCACTCTTTCCCTTTTAGTTATGTTGCCAGTAACAGACAGATTATTAAAAACAAGGGGCTCTGCCTCCAAGGCCTCCCATGGCCATTGTTCCCCCATATTCGTCCCTCCACACACAAAACAATTCCTAACAGTCAGTGTCTTTGCTACTTTCTCAGCCATTTCAACAAACAACTTTTTGGCTGTGTCACTGATTGGCAGGGGTTTTTCCAGTTTCCTAAGGGAATCATAAACAGACCACCCCAAGGTTCGCACTTCCCCTGCCACCACCTTCCACATTTTAACTGAGAGATAGGTAATAGGATCCCTTCCTAGCCCATTTATGCCAAAGGCAAACGTAGTTCCTGAGGGAATAGAACGATCAACCTCTATCTGTACAATGTTTCCAAAGACTCTCCTAAAAGATATTATATATTTACACCCTTTATAGATCTTCCCCGCCAGACCTCCAGTATAAGCACACACACAGTTATGAATACATACATGATTAGCATCAGCAAAGCATAAGAGCAAGATTAACATAAGTACCCCAAAACCCCTTGACCCCTTCATCCCAGCCTCTCCCGTGCGTTGAAAACCAGCTTCCGGTGTGGTTTAGCAGGGGGGGCTTTGTCTTCACCACTGTGCGATGTAGACCTATTGCCGGTAAGGTCCCTGCAGAGTGGTCTCCCTTTAACACGCAGCCTTTTCTCGATAGCCCAGTTATATTTGTACACAACACATATGCTAAAAGCAAAGCGTGTAGCAATTAATATACCCAAAGCAAAATTTCAATTTCATTGGATGAGCAGTTGGCTGCACGCTCCATTCCTCATCTGCTGCTTTCGTCACTCGAGTCCAATATATCCAAAATTTGGACTCGGCTATCTTAATAGCAAGGGGAGATGTCATAATTACGACATACGGACCCTTCCATCTCCCTTCTGATGGTTCCTGTTTCCAATGTTTCACCCACACCCTATCCCCTGGCTGAAAAGTATGGCACTTGGTTACAAGTCTTGGGGGGGGATTGTTCCAATACATAATTTCGGATTTTTTTTTTTTTTTCTACATGTTTCTCCAATTCCTGTACCATTTCCATTTTCCATACTCCCCCCTTATGTCCCAATTCAGGCCATCCAGCCAGATCTCTCCTCTGAAGTGTTGGAGGGCGCCCAAACATCAGCTCATAAGGTGAAAGTCGGTGCTGCCTTCTTGGAGCACTCCTTATGGGATAAAGAGCCAATGGTAGAGCGTCCGGCCACCTCAAATGGGATTCCGTACAAATTGTGCCTTTTTCCGAAACACCCTATAACCACACTCCAACAACCATACAAGTAAAGCATTAGTGTTGTCCCAACATGATTCCTCTGATTGTCCTGTACCCAAAACATCATCTACATATTGCAATATTGTATCCCCTTGCTGTCTAGGTACATAATATACCAAATCCTTAGCCAAAGCTGTCCCAAACAACGTCGGTGAATTTTTAAAACCTTGAGGTAAACGAGTCCATGCATACTGCCTCTTAGCCCCCGTCTCTGGATTATCCCATTCAAAAGCAAACAGCGGCTGGCTAATTGGATGTATTGGGATTGTAAAAAATGCATCCTTCAAATCTATCACAGAAAACCACTTTGCCCTTGGTGGAATCAAACTCAACAGTGTATAAGGGTTGGGCACTGCCGGGTGAATGGTAACTGTCACACTATTTACCACCCTCAAATCCTGCACAGGCCTATAAGATCCATCTGGTTTCCGTATTGGCAAAATCGGGGTATTCCATGGGGATTGAATAGGGACCAAAATTCCAGCTTTTAAATACTTTTGGATACAATTATAAATTGCTGCTATTGCTTCCCTAGAACAAGGGCGCTGCCTAATGTTCACAGGAGTGGCAAGCGGTTTCACTTCCACTATAATGGGGGGGTGATGCGAGGCAAAGCCGGGGGGGTTACCTTCAGCCCACAGACCAGGCACCGCAAACCCCCTCCACTTTTCTGACACCGCCTGCTCCACTTCCTTAGCCACCATCAATCTCCACATTGTCTCAGGGCGATGACTAAGCGTTAAAGATTGCCTTCCCTCATTAAACGAAATAGTAGCTCCTAATTTATTCAATAAATCCCTGCCCAGCAATGGCTCAGGGCATTCCGGAATATACACAAACTCATGTCTGAGCTCAGAACCATTAAATTCACAGGTGACTGGGTTCAAAATTTGTCTCCCGACTACCCGTCCAGACACCCCCTGAACTTGTATTTCATGGGGTCCGGGAGGGGCAATCTGCTTATTCACCACTGACCGACCAGCCCCCGTATCCACCAAAAATGTAGTCTGATGACCCCCAATATTCATTGTAACCATAGGCTCAGGGGGGGTCTGCTCTAAGCCAGGTCCCCGTCACGCAGTCCATCCAGTGCCTGCCAAGCCAATTCCTTCAACCTGAGCGGCATTCTCTGGGGCTACTCCGGCCAATCCTGTAGCTCCCCCACCTATGGGATTTCCTTGTGCATTTCCTCCTCTATAGGGGAACCGAGGGGGGCCTCCACGGCCCATTCCTTGCCCTCGCCCCCCAAAAAGCCGTCCAAATGGCCGTCTCCACTCACTTTGTCCCCACTGTGCCCCCTGTGGGCATTCCCATTTCCAATGTCCTTCCAACTTGCATATCGCACATTGATTCGGTCCCAAACCTACCCTGCCTTGAAAACCAGCTCTGCCCCGAAACCCAGTCCTTCCTGGAAACCCTGCCCTTCCTTGTAACGCCACCGCCAACAACTCAGCCTTCTTATGCATCCGTGCATCCTTTTCCTTCTTCTCCACCTTATCCCTATTCACAAACACCTTACGTGCCACTTCTAACAACTCTGTAGTATTCTTTCCCAAAGCTCCTTCTAACTTTTGCAACTTTCTCCCTTATATCTTCATAGCTCTGAGCTGAACCAATTGCCAAGTCATTGATGCCGGTACATATATTCGACCATCCGGTAAAACATACCAACCATCCGTAACAACCCAATTAGGGTTATGAGTCTGCATAATAGTTTGAAACAAATCAGCCAACTCAGTTGGGTTAACCGACAACGGCCCAAAGTGCTGCTTCCAATTGAGCAAATCAGTTGTTGAGAAGGGGACATCCTGAAAACACGGTCTATATTCCAAATCCCCTGTCTGAGCATTCACCACTTGCTGATCCATTTGACGCAACGGAGCCATAAAATCTCTCTGCGTCTCCTCTAGTTTTGCCATTTCCTCCCTGGCTGCCTCAGCCCTTGTTTGTATCCGATCAATCGCCCCAGCGCCCCTCTCACGACCTGCTCCATATGCCATTCCTTCACCACCCCCTTCCCTTTTGGCGGGCCCCACAGCCTCTCCTTCCTCATCATCTCATAATGCAGCAGCCGCTGCCATCTGTGCGTTATCTACCGGGGGTGACACTTGTGCGTATGGTGGGGGCCTGATTATTTCCTCCTCAGCCTGCCCCAACACCTTCTTCTTAAAGTCTGACACCTTCGGTTCTTGCCTTTTCACAATTCCCTTCGCAGTTCCTCCTTTACTCAGCGTATTCTTAGCCTTTTCCTTCCGTGGTCTAGCCACACACAAACGTACCATTTCAGCCTGACATTGCAAAAGCTCCCCTGGCTTTTCTGCCACCGCATTTTCCCATGCCTCTATATATTGCAACTGATTGGGGTACTGCTCCTCATTTACAACTATCTTTCCCCACACATCATCTATAATTTGGTCTTTAAACGTTCCCTCCGGTGGCCACCCCACCCCCAAATAAGGCCATTGTTGTTGGCATAAAAAACGCTACCTCTCCTTAGTTGCCCTAGGACGGGGGGGGGCTTGTAATCACTATGATTGAAATAAGTATCAAAACCCTTCAGCATGCATTCCAGTGGGGTACTGGGAACGCTTCCTCCACCACCCATTCTACCCTAACCACACTACCTCCGGCCCACAGTGCTGGACTTTCCAACAGTCACTGAAGGGAACCGCGAAGGTTTAACCACCCACACAGCCTACACAGACTTCGTTAGGACAATCGCCCCGAGTCCAGGGGGGTGATCAGACCCCCTCTTCGATCTTCAAATGAGACCGGTACCACTTGAATTTACAAATACTCGCCTGCAGACGTCTTCCCAAACCTTCCTGGCCAGGATACCAATCCGTTCAGACCTCCTTTCCTTCCCTCAAGGGATCTTGGGCTCACCTTCAGCTCCGTCGGTCCCAGCGGGGTGTCACTGCAGTCTCCCGGAGGCTTGCTCCCCCGTGGCGCCTGGAGAATATTCAGCAGTGGCCCCCGGATGGGCCCGAGGGGTCAGGCTACCCTCAGCGAAATATCGCCTCGCTTACTGTCCCATCTGGGGTGCCAGAAAATGTTGTAGAATTGACGAGACAGAAGCCAGCACTTTAGATGAAGGAAAGGTTTATTGCGCAGGTTCAAGCACAAGATAACAAAATAAATGGCCTGAACCCCGAATGGGTGTCAGAATCATTCTTTTATACCCTTGGAATACACAGTAGCTTGGGGGAGCATAAGTTGCCATATATGGTTATAACAGTTTGTGGAAAATAACAGTTTTCGATATATATCATCAGTTGGCATGTGTACATGGGAACATCCTGTTTCTCCTAACATAAAAAGAGGACCTTTATACCCACACAATAGCACATTTCCAGTAAGCAAGTCCCCCTACACATTTTCCCTACTTCCTTATCGTATCTGCAGCTGCTGATTATACAGAAAGCAATAATAGCCAAGGTTATAGTGACCTGAACCAAAGCCTTGGGCCTTCATCCAAGTTAACTTTGGTTCACCCATTTACTTTACTAGCTAATAGGCAATAAAGGTGCTGACCAGTTCCAATGTCTCGACTTTTTATTCCCACACAAATCAAACACCATTGATATATAATTTTATGGTACTACTCGAAAAAAAAGTGGTGTTATTAGCCATCAAACCTCAAAAATACTTTTCACATTAGTGTATGAGTCTCAGCAATCGGTTAGGTCCCATAGAGTTGGCCTTCTCCAGGTCCTGTCAACCAGACAATGTCACTTGGAGGGGCTAAGGGGAAGAGCCTTTTCTGTGGGGGCCCCAATCCTCTAGAATCAACTCGCCCCAGAGATTCGCATTGCCCCCACCATCCTTGCCTTCTGCAAGAGTCTTAAGACTCACTTATGTCACCAGAGTTATGGCAATTAGATCTTGGCCCCCTTGCCGATGAATGTTATGTATGGCTGAATCTGAATGTGTATGACTGATTTTTAAAATATTAGAGATTTTAAGCTAGTTATTTAGTTTAATTAATTGGATTCGGCATTATTTTTTATTGTTTTTATTATATGTTGTAAACTGCCCCAAATCTTTGGAGAGGGGCAAATAAACAAACAAACAAACAAATAATGTTAGGTACATTTTTCCATTAAATGAAATGTAATGTTGGCTCTTCTTTATACAATAGCTGAGTTTCTATGATTAGAATATATTAAGTATTTTCACACTTGGGTTACAAAGATTCTTCTTTAAATTATATAATCTAAACACTTTTAACATATTAATGGTGTCTTTAAGATAGAATAGAATTATTTATTGGCTAAGTGTGATTGTACACACACGGAATTTGCCTTTGGTACATATGCTCTCAGTGTACATAAAAGAAAATATACATTTGTCAAGAACCATGAGGTACAACACTTAATGATTGTCAAAGGGGACAAATAAGCAATGAGGAAACAATCAATATTAATACACATCTTAAGGATACAAGCAACAAGTTACAGTCATAAGTGGGAGGAAATGGGTGATAGGAATGATAGGAATGAAAAAAAACTAGTAATAATAGTAGTGCAGACTTACTAAATAGTAGTTTGACAGTGTTGAGGAAATTATTTGTTTAGCAGAATGATATGTTCGGGGAAAAACTGTTCTTGTGTCTTGTTGTGCTGTGCTTTGCAGCCACGTTTTGAGGATAGGAATTGAAAACATTTGTGTCCAGAATCAGAGGTGTCAGTAAATATTTTCACCGCCCTCTTTTTGACTTGTGCAGTATACAGGTCCTCAATGGAAGGCAGGTTGGCAGCAATTGCTTTGTCTATAGTTCTGATTATCCTCTGAAGTCTGTGTCGGTCTTGTTGCGTTGCAGAACAGTCCTTGGACTTATTCAGTCCAAGAAAGTGGCTTGAATAATTAAAAAAAACAAGCACTATTAAAGCTGCTTGTTTTTTTAAAAAAATGTAAACACATTTTTAGAAAACATTAGCTCTATTTATGATAATTCATTCATTATTGATTTTATTACTCTTTTTATGATAATTCATTTATTACTGAAGTGAAACTATTTCTAAGTCAAGAATCTCTGTTCACTAAAAATAACATAAGATTAATTAATCAGTTTGTTGATACAATTTCTAATAACATTTACTGAAATGAAGCAGACCAGACAGATATAGTGAAGACGGTTCCGTTTATTCAGCTCTCTTGCAAGTGACTCCAGCAAGGAACGCGTCTGAGCTGTCAGTGTCAAAAACAGCTCTATTTATACTTTAAAGGCTCGCGCCTAAAAGAAACGGCCGCGCGTCTTAACCAATCAGACGCGACCTTGATTTATTCACATTTAAATTGTCAGAGACAGTATTTTTTACAGAATTTCTTTTTACAGACTTAACACCCCTCCCTCATTGGTTGAGTACAACTGTCAATCAGTGAGCCATGTGATATAATCCTCCAGTCTGCTTGGCCTGCGTGAAGTTCGCTCAGACCTGCGCAGATCATTTGTGTCTGGGATTTCCACGGAGGAGGATGGCTCGCTGTCGTCTCTTGTATGCGGCTGGGCCCGAGTTGGGGCTCCGGCCTGCGGCTGAAGATATGTTGGCGTTGCACCGAGTCCTGACGAGGAGGACGGCTCGGAGTCGTTGGTGGATGCTTCTGGTCGTGGTGAGTCCATTTGGTAATCAAAAGTTCCAGGCTGTGTGTGAGAGTCTGCTTGGGGGGAAGAATTGTTGTTAGCGGCCTGTTCGTTGATAGGTGTTAAACGCCCCCGCAAGTGATCTATGTGCCGCTTCCATGTGCGGCCATCCTCTAGCAGAATAATATATGTTTTAGGAGCTGTTTGCTGGATTATTTTTCCTTTGAGCCAATTCAAACCCCCATCAAAGTTTTTTGCAAATACATTTTGCCCTAGGTACAAACTTCTTTCAGGTGTTATACATATTACATCATTATAATTATTTGTACAATAATGGGGGTGCAACCTGTCCAGAGGAGACCTTATTTTCCGACCAAATAGAATTTCTGCAGGGCTTTTATTTGTGATGGAATTTGGGGTGATATGTTGCATTAATAAGAATTTATCTAAATTGTGTTGTATTTCCCCTGGGCCTGCCCTGCGTAGTGCTTCCTTGGCTACCCGAACATAACGTTCTGCCAGACCATTAACCCATGGCGAATAAGGGGATGTGAGGGCGTGTCTGACCCCCAAATTACTTAAAAAACATTCAAATTGTCTGGCAGTCAATTGTGGCCCGTTATCAGAAACCAGGATGTCTGGACACCCATGAGTGGCAAACAAGTGGTACAAAGCCTTTATAGTGGCACAAGTAGTGATGTTTTGCATGGCTATTATTTCCACCCATCTAGAGAAAGCATCTACTACAATCAAAAAATTCTGAGATCCAATAGGTCCCGCAAAATCGATGTGTATACGTGACCATGGCCCAGTGGGTTTCTCCCATTCAACCGGTGTTGTTTTAGGGGGATTGGGACGTGACTCCTGGCAAGGGTCACAGTTTGCTACCCACTGCTCGATGTCTGTGTCTAGGCCTGGCCACCACAAGTGTCCCCTGGCCAAGCCCTTCATTCTAACAATGCCTGGGTGGCCCTCATGCAGCATACATGGCACTTTTTGTTTTAGACTGTTAGGAATGACCACCCTATCACCCCATAACACACAACCCTTCATGTAGGACAATTCCAACCTTTTTGATTTAAAATCTGTTAGTCCTGCTTCCTCAGGGTCTCCTAACCAACCCTTTTGTATACAATTGATGACTTTTAACAATATTGGGTCCTTCTTGGTGTATTCAGCTACCTCTTTGGCTGTGGTCAGAGGGTTTTCCTCAAAGTCTAATAGCAATATGTCCTCTGAGGGGGTTGGGTCTTTAACTAATTCTGGCATGGGGCATCTGCTTAGGCCATCTGCATGGTTTATTGCTTTTCCCCCTTTGTGGGTTAATTCATATTGATATCCTGATAGAAATAGCGCCCACCTAATTAATCTGGGGGACATGAAAGGAGGAGTTGGCTTGTTAGAAGCCAGTAGACCTAATAGGGGTTTGTGATCTGTGATTAGTTCAAAACTCCTCCCACACAGGTAGTTGTGAAATTTCTTCACGCTAGATACTAGGGCCAGTGCCTCTTTGTCCAGTTGGCTATAATTTCTTTCAGCCATGGACAATGTCCTGGAGAAAAAAGCGATTGGGGCTTCTGTTTTGTTAGGCATTATATGAGGTAATACCCCGCCTACCCCATAAGCCGAAGCGTCACATGTAAGCCTTATGGGCAATATTGAGCTGTATTGAACCACTACGCTTTTAGATGTCAACAATTGTTTTATTTTACGAAAAGCTTCGCGCTCAGGTGTGCCCCAGGTCCAGGGAATTCCCTTCTGCAGCAGTCGGTGTAGAGGTTCTGCTGCCGTTGCCTTCTGTTTTAGAAAGATAGAATAAAAATTAAGAAGGCCCAGAAATGCTTGGAGTTCTGTCTTATTATTTGGCTCGGGTGCTTCTGTTATGGCTTTTAATTTTTCTGTTGTGGGGTGGATTCCCTCACCGTCTATTCTGTAACCCAGGAATTCGATGCTTTTGGCTCCCCATACACATTTGTCTGCTTTTACTCTCAAACCTCTGGATTGTAGCCTGGACAATACTTCTCTAATTCTTTCATTTAATTGTGACTGGTTGTCCCCTGAGATAAGGATATCATCAAAATATGGGGTGGTTCCTTTGATGCCTGCCAATAGTCGCTCCATTAGGCTTTGGAAAATGCCCGGGGCTATGCTAACCCCAAATTGTAAGCGGGTGCATCTGAAAGCACCCCTGTGAGTTACTATGGTCTGTGCCAGAGATGTGGGCTCATCGACCGGAAGCTGTTGGTATGCCTGTGCGAGGTCGATTTTAGAGAAGACCCTCCCCTCCCCTAGTGAATGCAGGAGCTGTTGGACTACCGGAATTGGATATGGGTGGTGTTGGAGGGCTTTGTTTATTGTTGCTTTGTAGTCTGCACAGACCCTTAATGAGCCATCAGGTTTAAGCGGTGTGACTATAGGGGTTTCCCATGGCCCTTGCTCCACCGGGACTAGAATGCCCTGAGCTATCAGTTTATCCAGTTGGATGTCCAATTTAGGGAGGAGCGGTAAAGGAACCCTGCGAGGCTTGAGTCTGACAGGGGGAACCTTGGGGTCTAGAGAAAAAGAGATAGGGGGCCCATTATATGTGCCCAATGTAGGGCTGAAAACCTCAGGAAACTCTTGCACAAAGTCAGGAATATCATTATCAGCATTAATATTGCAAATTCCCAATATTTCAATACCCAGAGGAGACATCCACGTTAACCCAAGGAGGGAGTGTTTAGCTCCCTCAACCACAACCAATGGAAGAGAACATTTACATTTCTTAAATTGGACAGGCACATCTACTTTCCCTAATACAGGTATAACATTTCCCTGAAAATCCCTTATGACCAGAGTTGACTGAATTAAATCAGATTTAAGAAAATTAGGCATATACATTTTAAATTTGTCCCAAGGCATAATAGAATACTTTGACCCTGTGTCCAATTCCAAATTACAGGGCTTGCCATTTAAAAGTAACGAGATGACAATTTTGTTCCCTTTTTTCGTATTTGCGCAATTTACGTAAGTTTGTGCGTTACCTCGTGAGTAGTCACGGTTAACGGTGGAGTAGTTTCTTCGGTTGAAGCCTCTGGAAAATTTGTTGTCTCGCGGTTGTTGTGCCTGGTTGTTGAACCTTTGTTGGCGGGGTGCAGAGAAGGACTCCTCGGGTAGGGGCGCTCTGCATGCCTCGGCGATGTGCCCGCGCCGGTTGCAACGGCGGCAAATAGCGTCGCGGAACGGGCAGCATTGTCGTGAGTGGTTCCCTCGGCATCCGGGGCAAGGGTTGGATGGACGTTGGTATCTGGGCTGTCTGGCTTGGTCAGATGGCAGCAGGAGACAGGTGTCGTCGTCCGTGGCAGCTGGGCTGAGGTCATCTGGTGCCTCGGCGTGGGACACAGCAACGGAGATTTTTGAAACGGTTTCTTTTTTCTCATGTTCTTTTAGTTCTTTTGCGGCGGCGGCTGCTACTTCGGCAGTTTGAGCCAGCTTAATGACAGATTGAAGCGTTGGCTCGTCTTCTGTTAGGATTTTATTTCGGACTGCGGCGTTTTTCATCCCAAAAATAAGAGCGTCGGTGAGGCGAGCTTCCGGGCTGTCAAATTTGCACTTTGACAGCACCGTGCGAAGTCGCGTGGCGAATTGGTTTATGGATTCTGACTCGCGTTGAGTCATTCTGGAAAATTGGTGTCTGTAGACTACGGCAGGTTTTGTTGGTTTAAAGTGATTGGCGAGTCTTGCTTGGAGGTCGTCCCAAGGAACGGCTTTAGCCGGGAGCGGGTCGGTCAGCGTTTGGACGAGGTCGAAGATTTCAGTACCGCAATAATTTAGAAAAATTGCCCGCTTCCTGTCGGCTTCGGCTTCTCCCATTCCTACCGCTTCGAGGAAAATTTCGAATTTTGCCATGTAGGCGTCCCATGACGACTTTTCGGGGTCGAAGTAGTCGGGAGCCCGGCCGATCTGGAGGTTGTTCATTCTTGACACGTGGATTCTTCGTTCTCTCGTCGCCAGTGAAATGAAGCAGACCAGACAGATATAGTGAAGACGGTTCCGTTTATTCAGCTCTCTTGCAAGTGACTCCAGCAAGGAACGCGTCTGAGCTGTCAGTGTCAAAAACAGCTCTATTTATACTTTAAAGGCTCACGCCTAAAAGAAACGGCCGCGCGTCTTAACCAATCAGACGCGACCTTGATTTATTCACATTTAAATTGTCAGAGACAGTATTTTGTACAGAATTTCTTTTTACAGACTTAACATTTACTTATTTATTTGGCTACCCACAGTGACATTGGGTGGTTTACAATTAAAGGGGAAGAAAATAAAAGAAAATATACAGTACATTTAAAAAATCAGGCAGTTCCTCAGTCGCTACACCTAGTTCCATGAACAACTTTATAGATGATAACCAAGACTTTTAATTGCATCTGTAACCTGACTGGTACCCAGAAGCAAGACTCATGATGATATGTAACACATCCATGACTGCCTATACCACACCATTCTGAACCAACTATAACTTCCAGGTAGTTTTTAATGGTAGTCACATGTAGAACATGTTGCAACCAGCAACCAGATCATAGATGACTGTCCCAAGGAAACAGGTACCACTGATGCACCAGATTAACTTGTTTAAAGGGCTTCCTAGCTATCATGCAACCTGTTTATTTACTAATATTTGTGAATTCAGAAAAATCCCAGATTATAAACAAATCTTGCATTGGGTAATGTAACCCTCTCAGAACTGGAAGATCCAATAAAGAGAACCATTTGATTTTGTCAAGACTGAACCAGAGTCTAAACAGGGCCTTCAAAAGCACCCCTTCCTAGCTTCAGGATAGGTATCTGGGGATAACCGGGTATCATCATCTTATTGGTTGTTACAAACCTAAACCAAAGGATGATTTCACCCAAAGATTTAATTTAGATTAAAGAGGAGAAAGGTAGGTAGGTAGGTAGGTAGGTAGGTAGATGATAGATAGATAGATAGATAGATAGATAGATAGATAGATAGATAGATAGATAGAAAACCAGTAATCACACAATAATCATAAAATCTCCAGAACCGTAAAGCCTACAAACTTGAAACTCTTGGCCTCATTTCAAAATGTATTTCTTATATTATTATTATTAACAAGCTCTGATACTATGGAGTTCTACTCCCCCTCCCCACCTGAAAATAAATCTGAATGAAATGCAAAACAGAAACAGAGGAGTTTCACTTTCACTTTTGCTTACACAGCATTGAGCAACTTTACTACAGAACAGACTACTAGCCAAGCTACACACAGACTCCTTCCTGTCTCCTTCTTGCTCAGACAGCAAATACTGTTTGAGCTTCAAAACACCCCTCAACTCTTTTGCACACTAACAGGACACTAGCCAGATGAATACTGATGGCTGCTGGTAGGCAGATACAGATTCCCCACACACACAGTTATTTTCCTTCTCAGTTCAGACGAGTCTGTTCCTTCTACCATAATACCAGTTAAAGGGAAAAGAGGCAAAAAACAGAGGAAAAGATTTACAGATGGAATTAGGAAAACACAAGTAAGGGAAGCTGCCTGTTTCTCCCATGGCCCATTCTATGTGGCATGCTTCAGAGTCAGTTCACCTGATAGCCTGGTCATCCTCAAGCCAAACAGAAAAACCAGGAATATTTTTTACAGGGAAGTCCTAAGCAATTAATCTGAGGGACAAATTGGAACTCTATGCTATGCAAATAATGTCTTCATCCGTAACAGAAACCTAGCTTACCATCTCAAATGAAATAATACAGCCCCCTTTTTAACTACTCATTAATTTTTAAGCTTTAAATGTAAATTTATCAAGCCCCATCACATAGGTTAGGTTAGGTTAGGTTTATTGGATTTATATTGCTACATAGTTTTGTAGCAAAGCAAGAGTATCAGCTGGTAAATAAGTATAATTTAAGTTTGCAGACCAACACAATTGGAAGACAATTGGAAGACCTGGATGGCATTTTTTGCAAAATATGTAAAAAAACAAAACAAAACCTTGAGGTTAGAGCAACTCTGTTTCTCCTCCCTGCAAAAGCCCTGAAAAATCTGTAAGTCAGGACAACAAATACTATAGATAAAAAGAGGCTAATTCCACCTTTCATTGCCTTCATAACTAAAGGAGAGAAATTGACCTCAAAAACTTAATCCTCCTCCAACAATTTATATATTGGGTGGAAAGGGGTGAAGGGAGTCTTCCTCCTTTCTCATTTTCTTCTGAATTTTTTAGAGTTCTCACTCAAAGTATAACATAATCAACTTTCAAGGAGGCACACTCTTTACAATGCAAAGTAAAAAAATAATGGGGGCAAGAGTAAAATGTGAAATGTCATTGTTCCTTTATTCCTAAAATTAAATAATAATTTATGGCTACCACTAATAACTCACTGACTAGAAAATGAGTGAAAATGAGATTCACTGCATCTATCTATCTATCTATCTATCTATCTATCTATCTATCTATCTATCTATCTATCTATCTAGCTAGCTAGCTAGCTAGCTATCTATCTAGCTAGCTAGCTAGCTAGCTAGCTAGCTATCATTTAGTTATACAGTGTTCCCTCAATTTTTGCAGGGGATGCGTTCCGAGACCACCCGCGAAAATCGAATTTCCGCAAAGTAGAGATGCAGAAGTAAATATACTATTTTTGGCTATGAACAGTATCACAAACCTTCCCTTAACACTTTAAACCCCTAAATCTCCCCCGGGCATATACAATTTATGAATGGTATGTGTGTATGTATGTGTGTTTAGAAAATGGGGTTTTTAAAATGTTTTTAGTAGAAATTTAGATTTGTTATAAATTGTTTTTCACTTTGTTGTGAGCCGCCCCGAGTCTGCGGAGAGGGGCGGCATACAAATCTAAATAAATAAAATAAATTAAAAAATGAATTGCAATTTCCCATTCCCTTAGCAACCATTTAGATTATTACTCACTGTATTTATTTATTAAAGTTTATTTAAAAAATATTTATTAAAGGCAGACAAAAGTTTGGCAATGACATATGATATCATCAGGTGGGAAAAACTATGGTATAGGGAAAAAACCCGCAAAGTATTTTTTAATTAATTTTTTTGAAAAACCGTGGTATAGACTTTTCGCGAAGTTCGAACCTGCGAAAATCGAGGGAACATTGTATATCCAAACAAACACACACACACACTTGCAAATTAAATATTGAAATTTATGAGCCTAAATTAATTAAATTATAAAATAACCAAAATCTATGCACGTTCACTTTAAGACATGATAATATAATAATTATAATAATAAATTATAAATATTATTTTATATTAAGAAAATTCAGAGGCATGCTGAGAATCTGTCTCCACAAGTAATAACACAATCATATTCAAGATACTGGACAAAATCAATAGAGGATGAGATGACTCTTTCATCACAGCAGGAAAGTTCAAAGAAGGTAGGAAAAAAACCACTGTCCTGAATATGGATCAAGGTTTTGCATATTTAAAAGGGCAAACCAATTAGGTGATGCAGGTATGTTTATCTCAGACTGAGATTAAGAAACCATAACTATGGAAAAGCCCTTAATGCACAACGATATGACTGAAATTATGAATATTTTTTATAATGAAGACTACATTCAATCCAGTACAGAATGTACTATTACATTTAGGTGACATGAAGGTATTTTTACCAATTTTTATAGAACCATGCTAAAATGTTATTGGCATTATCTAGTCTCTTGTACTCCTGTTTCATTTAGGGATGTAAAGGAGTTTAGTAGACACTTCTTTTTTATTTGCTAACAGTATTTATTGGCTACCTCCATTTCTCTGGACTACATTATAGGCTGCCAGCAATCTCGATGCACAATCTATTTAAAACACTCACTAATAACGATTAGTTTATTGTTTACTATCTAGAATTGGTACCTGTGACTAAGGATTCAAAATCCTTCTGGAATTATCAAATTTCATTGGAATGACCATTCTTTGCCTAACTGTAACAGAATACCATAAGGTAATTTGAGGAGGATTCCCCCACAGTTTTAAACATAGTTTCATCTGTGTCACCCCAGGTTTTGAGAACTAACATCCAGATTGAATATGATGTTGAATACATCATTAGAAATCTGTTTTGAACCTTTAAAAAAAATTGCCTGTTTGATCAGAAACACTTGTTCTTGAACAAAGAATGCCTTCTGCAAGAAGGGATTTTCTTCCACACATTGACACAAATAAAAAGACATGGGTGTCTTCATTAAGTATTTTGTATCACATATAGTTTGGTCATAATTTTTTTCTCAATACTATAAAAATATAGTCAAACTCAATAGGTGTACAGGTGATAAATAGAACTAATAATAAAGTTTAATGAATATTTCAGAAAACTATAATTTTCCAACTTTATAGTTCAAAGGTTATAAATTTCCAAAGGTTAAGACTATAAGACTATAAGCATGGAAATTTAGTGTGTGTCTTTTTTAACTTTTGCTCCTATCACAAAACAAAATAAATATGAAACCTAGAATTTAATTTAAAAGGTCAAATCATTTCCAGAATTTAGATGTACCAAAAGTTTCACACAAAGAGAAAACTAATTTCTGGATATTGATTGTATGCATTTTACCATGAAAACCTTGATATCTGTCCCTAAGAGAGCAGCTACAGAACAGTTGCTTTGATTCCAATATTGCTTATATGAGTGAGAAGAATATTGGTATTCCTTTGATACAATTGTCAACAAGCAGACATTGGAGAAAATAAGCAGTTTAAAAATTAAACAGAGCAATCAAGATATATATTATCTGATTTCAGAATGTCTGGCAACTTGAAATTTAGGCTTGCAGACAGGGGAATATTAAATCATCTAAATTTATACTCTCATATTTTTATACATGAAAATCATCAAGATGTTGCTATCTTCTACAGATAAACACCAAATTATGTAATTATAAAACAGATGACTGAGTAAAGAGGATGATGCTGATTGTTAAAATATAGATAGCAAAGATTATAAACAATATATTTACCAGATCAAGATGACCATTGCAAGCATTTATTTTTCTTGGTATCATTCAACATTGACTAGAATATAGAGGAGCATCTTTAAAAGTCTGATTAAAAATTGTTAATGTTTTTCTTAATGTTAATGTTAATCCTGTAAAATAACTGAAGTATCACAGAATTTGCAGGAAAATCGCCAAGATGGTTTGGAAATAGGTCAACCTTTGGCATTATTTACATTTATAAACTGCACAATACAGTATTGTTCAACAGCAAAGCATTGTGCTAATAACTATCCTGTAGTCTCATCCTAAAATCCAGTCCAATCTATTAAAAAAACAGTAGATATTATTTATTTAAGGATGAGTCAAGCATTGACTCACCTTAGTCTCAGGAGAAGGGTGGCATATTAATCAAATGAATAATAAAATAAAATAATAAATTTGCATTGTTAAACTCTTGTTCAATATCTGTACTCCAGCCTCATAAAATGTCAATGACCTTGACACCCAAAAGCAAGTATCAATACGAGTGATGAAGTTTTCTTTGTGGTAATATATATATATATAATTGAAGATTATATGACTGCAACTTCCAAGCCCAGTATGGTACTTAACAGTCATCATGCAAACAAATAAAATTTTAAAAATAATCAGGTTTTAAAATATTATCTTACCACTGCTGATAAATCATTTTCTTCTATGCAGGTTAAAAAAATCTGAAGTATGTATCATATCCTTAGGGTTTTTTTCTAACTTTACTCAGTCAATAACCAGAATGCTTCAGCAGCTCTCTAACCCTAATCATATTACCTTATCTTTTCCAAAGCAAGGTGGAAAAAAACTTAACCAGCACTGAATAGATAGGATAATAATGTTGATGATAACAATAATACCACAATAACAATAAGAGGATGAAATTTTGCAATCATATATATAGCGCAAAAAAATCCTTCAATAATCTGAAAGTGGTTTCACCCAATAAATCTGATAATAAACTGACATTTACTGCAAAAACTGGCTTTTCCTTGGCGCCAAGCATTCAACCATATGCTGGAAGTCATGCTAGATATAGATTTGTCATTGCTCTAATATGCTTTAATTGTATTTATACATACCTGCCCATACCAGTTGTATTCCAGCATTCTAAAAGGAAGGACAGCCAAATCTGAGAAAACTTAGAAAAACTTTGAATACGCACTTTTTCATTAAGTGCAAAGTTACTCCCTGCCCCGCTTTTGTCCCTTTCAAGGGAGTGTGCTCCAGACTAAACTTTTTTACCAAACCATCAGGAGTGCTACAATCTTAGCTTTGTTAAAGTGTTGTACTCTTACAGCTAAAACCTGTTGATAATGAACCTGAACCCATTATTTTGAGTCAATGAATTGAAAGAAATAGGGCAAAGAATGAAAGCCACAGGGCCAATTACCAGCATTCTTTGATGTATTACTTGCTAGCACACACCAAATAACTTTGTGTCTTTGTCTTGATCCTCTCTGTTATTCATTAATTATTCTGGAAGGGTTAGAGTTCAGATAGCTAATTGCTCAAACAGTTTTACTTGGTGGGGATTCTCCTTACACTGACACTTTCCCAACTGTGCCCAGCTACCTTATATTATGCCAATTAATCCCATTTTTGGCATTTGTACAACCTTCCAGTTTCCTTTTAAAGTTATGCCTAAAATGTTTTCTCATTTGCCAATCATAAAGACAAGACGTTTAAAGAATTGACTGGATCATCAAGATGCCAAGCTACTTAGAGAGATTTGATTGGGTTCCAAAAGACTAGAGCTCTGCAATTCACAATTCAAATAATATAGTACAGCTAATCTACATTCCACATTGACTTGAATGTTTTCCATGATCTTGGGTATATTGACAGTTTTAATAGTGTTCATTTTTGTCTCATTTGTAAATTATGTATACATACAAATAGCAATGAACTGCTCAACATAGCATAACACTTTCACCAGCTACAAATATATCTTCTCCAATTTGGGGTTCTTCAGAAATATTGAGCTGTAATGAATTAGCATTAAAAGGCCAATGTATATCGAAATATCATGAGATGCATCATATTTAAATATTAACCTATTTATAAGGACATTTCAGGCACTAGTAATTAAATAGCTTCTGTTACTATATATAAAATGTGATTAGTTTTCTTCAATATCCTCACTGCCTTCCAAATTTATGCTATATGTTTATACATATCTAAGAATTAACATCTTTATTCCTTAATCATAGGAATAGGTGCACAATCAACTATTCCTTTTATCTTCAAATTCAAACACATACACACAAACACACACACAGACTAAGAAGCATGAAATACATACACGCACATGCATATACAATATACATATAAATATTGTACATACACACAGATATACATATGCACAGCAGAGATCTGAAGACCAGCTGGCTGGTGGGAGGCAGGGAATCCCAACACCAGCAGAGGTAAGATCTTTTTTCTTTTGGGAGCTTCTGTTTCATTGTTTTTTAATGTTTTTTTCTGAAAAAAAAATTCTGTTGAATCACCTTGGTATACTAAAATATGGGAGGAAACACACTGCTTTCGTTTTGCCTCTTGGCCCCTTCAGGGGCCATCCAGGCAGTTAATTTTATATCCAACAAACTTTTGCTTTGTGTGTAACATATTTTTGCTGATAATAAAAATGAAGGCAGGCTATTATAGATCTATTTCAAGCTATTTAGCTCTCATCAGCTAGCCATACCCTTCTGGGATTTGAACATGGGTGGCCTGCCTATAAGACAATAGCTTTAACCTCTAAGCTACTAATCTCCCTTCATTTTCATTATCAGCAAAAATATGTAACATTTTTATGTAATAAATATGTAAACCAGTGGAAAATATGAAGTTATCAACCAATGGGTAGTTATCAACCAAAGGAGAATCAAGGAGTTATTATTCCTTTTTTTAAAAAAAAGTTATAAATGTGGTTCTAAAATGAATGCATCCAATTGTCAAAAATTCTATAACAATTTTCCATTTTTCTTTTTCCATGTCAATATTTAATAAGTTGACATGCACGAATGTGTGCATGCATGGACATGTGAGAATGTGTGCATGAGCAGACATGCATGAACGTGTGGATGTGCTGACGCCTGCATGCATTTGTGCTGATATATCCATGTGCATGTGCAGACATGCACATGTGCACAGCAGAGATCTGAAAACCAGCTGGCCGGTGGGAGGTGGGGCATCCCAACACCAGCAGAGATAAGATCCTTTATCTTTTGGGAGCTTCTGTTTCATCGTTTGCAGGGAAACAGAACTTCATAAAACAAATGATATGGAGATCTGACCTGGGACAATGGTGCATTTGACAGCAGAGTGGGCCCTGCAATGTGCCATATGTGGTTCACCATCATGGCCCTTTGTTATGGTACTAAGTTTTAAAAGTTATTCTGCAATACAGAATGAGAAAACCATACAAAAATAGCTCTGGTAGAGAATCTTTTGGACAGCAATGCTATTCAGCTTAAGTTAGAAGTACAATATCTGCTGCAGCCTTTTGTAGGTATCAGTAGGCTGATTACTTTCTATCCTTCAAGACTGTCTTTCTCACGGCCTGCACATTTCTTCAATATTCTTATTATTATGTTCATTCTGACCCACATTCTGACCCATTCACTTAAAATCTGTTTAGATAGCCATATACAACCTATTACACTTTGGAATAACTTTTCTTAAGCATAACCACCTTTTATAGTTATGTTATATTATACTTAATTTTGATTTGTAGTTGTCATTCAAAAATCTAAATTTTCCCAAGTACAAGAATCTATTTTTAGAATAATTATGGTTTTGGTTGAAACTTTACTATGTGACCATATCTTTCTCCAAGTATAGCTTACCTATGTGCTTTCTCTTTTTAAAATATACTGCTGCTATTAAATAATCAGGACTACCTTCAAGAGTCTTAGAAAATAAAGGTCTAAGATTAATTGGTACCAACACTCAGTTTTTAGAAACATGCTTGATATTTGACAAGAGGCTGAGATAGGCTGTGTAATTATTGCCCCAATCACATGCCCTCTGTCACTTTGCTACCATAGCAAAACTAGGAAATCCTTTCATTTATTAAACGGAAAATACAGGGGTTAGATACTGGGTAGCATGTTAATGAGATGTTCCTAATAGTAATGGATAAGAACATATAAATATAAATGTTTGATTTCAATCATTGGTCTATATCATTTTTTTTATTTTAAAAAATTTAAAATGTTTTTCATGGTTGGGTGTTTTGAGTCAATACAATGTACTGGTTGGATTTCATCCTGAGTATTCAGAAGCTGTAGTCAAAGGTTAGAGTTCTGTAACAGGTTCTATGTACTCTTTGCATAACATGCAAAATTGCAATTTGCTAATGTATTGGTTAATTCCCAAAATTAATGAAATAATAAAATACAAAGTACATGTACATAGAGGACAAAATGTGTCCATTTTATTTTAATCCAGGACAGATTTCAAACTTCAGTTCGCTTAATTAGAAAGCTAGTCAATTAAAATGTTGACTATGGAATTTATGGAAGCTAGCTTTCATAAAGTAATAGTTTTAATTGAAAGGTTTAGAATGAAAGCACATTTTAAATATCATTTGGTTTTGTAATGTTAAAGTAATATGATAAAGTATAGTAGCATAAAATAACAGGAACTTTTCCTTTATTAAAATGTATAAGTTTTTTAATTATATTTTTTTATTATTTTAATGGTCAATTTCAATTTCATTGAAGGCCACATCAGCATTATGGTTCCTCTCAAAGGGCCAGTTGTATGTAAGACTATGACAACTCGCATCAGCCAGGAGGGTGTGACTGGTAGGCATACCTGGGTGGTCACAACTGGGTTGTTGTGGGTGGGTATGATGGGGTGGGCATTACCAGCTCAATTCTGCACACTGGGCACAGCTGAGTTGGGATGGCTGACTTGGGATGGAACAAGTTGCTCAAGCTAACTTAACATGGGAACAATTCAGTGCCCCACAAGCTCCTCGGTTCTCCAAACTGCTGGCATAAGCATGTATTATTTTTTTATTTTTAAAAAAATATTATTATTATTTATTAGATTTGTATGCTGCCCCTCTCCGTAGACTCACACACAAACTCAAACACACAAACACAGCATTTTAAGTTTGGGACTTTTATCCATAGAGGAAGGAGAAGACCTTCTCTCCAAATCCAGGCATGATTGGCAGTTTTTTTTATTTATTAAATTTGTATGCCACCACTCTCCGTAGACTCGAGGCGGCTCACAACAGCAATAGAAAAACAATGTACAATACAAATCTAATAATTAAAACTAAAAACCCATAATTTAAAAAACATGTACACAACATACCATACATAACAATATAGGCCCGAGGAAGTTATCTCAGTTCCCCCAGCTCAGATCTGGATAAAAGTCTCCAAGTTTGGAATGGTGTGTGTGTGTGTGTGTATGCACACGATGCATGCGTGTGAACAGCACATCAAAAGAAACATTCTTTTCCCAATCCCAGACATCATTGGTGTTTCCCTGTCCAGTGTCCCCTCCCAGCAAAAAAGAAGGTGGAGGACAACACTGATGCGTGTGGAAGTGCAGAGGAGAAAGTTTGTAGGAAGCAGTTTCCTCCAAGTTCAACTTCTGTCTTAACAGATCTCTGAAGAACAACTGGAGGAGGCAAAGGAGCAGTGTTCCCAGATCCTGCATGAGGGAGGCTGCACATTCTTGGACAAGAATCTCCATTTCCAATCATGTATAGTTATGATGCTGGCTTGTTGGGACAGCCTGCCTCACACAACTCCTCTGCCACCCCTCCTCCTTTCTATATTAGAGTCCATGTTAAGGGACTTGTTTCCCCCTTCCCAGTTTTTAATAATCAAAGGGGCAATTTGGTAATCAAAAGGGCAATTTCTGTGAAGGAGGGGATAAACTGCCTATAGGAGTTTGTGAACCCAAGAAACCTTTGGAGTTGCCTGTTGGTTCGAGGAAGTTGCCATTCCGGTATGCTTCAGTCACTGGACAAACTACACTATCCCAAACTAGTCCAGGCTAGTTTTGTGGAATTCATATATATTTTCCACACATACATCATTAATCCCCATAAAATCCCCATATAATCTCATTGTCCATTTTTTTTTCTTTGAACAACACTAGTGCTACCACACAAGATTTTGCCTGCTGGATGAATCTTCTGGCCGTTCTTATCAATGCACTTCCTTAGTTCCTTCATTTTCCTAGGGATCATGGAATACATCTTTGGCCTGGCAGCTTTGCACCAGGCAGGATTTCTATTGCGCAGTCAGTAGGGCAGTGGGATGGGTAGGTGGGTAGTATGAATATGTCTTTTCACTGAATATGTCTATTAGGTCCCAGTATTCCTTGGGGATTATGGAGGTGCTTGGTGGCTCCAATACACCTCTCATGTTTTTATTCCATTTAATGTCCTTCAGCTGCTGGACATCTCCCCATTCAGGGTTGTTGGGAAGGGGAGAGAACCCACCCTTGTCTGAATTTTCTCTCCCTCCCTTTCCACCAGATGGTGGGACCCCATTTATTCAGTCATGACAGCTTTAAGATTACTGCTTCCTCTTCTTTGGAGCTACTATGAAATGGATTATTTCCCAATGATGCCCTATTTCTAGCCTGACTGGTTAGGAGAGGCATGGCAAGGAGCCTCCACCAATCAGCGACCCACTAACCTGCTCAAACCTCATGGGCTAGGGCAGTTTCCTCACCCTGATACCCAGCTTCAGGACCAGCTGCCAATTAATCAGGCAATATGTAAGCCTGAGTCTATTGAGACATCTACCTTCCCCTGGGTCCCAGATTTTGGCACTATGAATTTTGCGTGGATAGTGAAAGGGTGGATGGTTTCACTTAGCATCGGGACATCCTCACCATCATTAATATCCATTTGCTTAAGCCAGTGGCCCCTAACCTTTTTTGGGCCAAGCCCCACCTAAGCATCTCTAAAATCCTGATGTCCCTCTCTATGACATATAATTCTTACTATTCAAAAAGTAAACTCCTACTCACTCAGAGGAAGCCTAGAAGGCCATTAACTTGGTTCAAACAAGGTTCCAATTGCCTCCATTAAAAATCAAATTCCCCCCCTGTGGGGCATGGGCCCCAAATTGGGAAACAGTGGCTTAAGCATTACTAATATGTTATGTACAAAACCAAAACAAACTATGGACTGATGGTCTACCCATTGATATCACATGGTGGTCAAAAACCTGCTTCTCCTACACTTGATGCTTGTTATGTGTCCATCTCTCAAGGTATGTGAAACAAATTATGTACATGATGACATTACATGAACAGAGGGAAAGAACTTCCTAATGGAATTATATTATTATTTTCATAGCAGAAGGTGAGAGAGAAGGAAAATCCAAAGAACAACAGAAGTAAGGATGGTTGGTAGATATGGAAGATTGATATAATCAGTGGTACTGAGATGAATGGAATAAATTCCTTTTGTTTTCCCCAATTTTTTTGGCTTTTTGTTTTGATTATTTAGTCTCAGTTTTTCTGTGCTTTGCATAATGTACCTTACTCCAAGAGAGAAACGTGATGAATGTCTATGCATGTTGACATGACCTAATGTTGCAATATAGGTCTCCACATCCGAACAAAAATATTGTATAAAGAGAATATTTTGGGAAACCTGTATTTCTACAAAAGTTGCATAAAAATGTGAAAAGCTGTTCCTTTTTACTTTAAAAAAAATATTAATAAAAAAGAACAATTAAATTTTGCTTCAAAATATCCATAGGATACTTGGTTATGTAATACTAATTAGATGGTCCATTAATACAGCTTATTGTAAGATAGCTTTCTATATTATTTCTTATCATCCTTTGTATTAATCAATGATTTGTTTAACTAAAGTTTGGTAAAGAAAAAAAGTATATTTTTTGTATTTTTGTAAAAGGGGATCTAGGCATTCATAGGTCCAATGACTTTAAAGAAAATAATTTAATATGGTTATAATACAAACCAAATGGAATTATAAAATTAGTTGTTAGTAAGAAAAGTAATAGAAAAAAGGTCCTGACTGCCCCCCCTTCATTAAAAAAATTAAATAGCTAGAGAGAACTCATCAACCATAAATGAATTTCCAAAAGAAGAGAAAAACACCAGCTCAGGGTTGATCTGTCGACTTAGTTGTTGTCTCCAAACTTGGTTGCTTGCTTGCAGATATCTCATCAACTAGATATTATCATCAGTGATTTGTCTTAGCAAAGATCCAAGATCAAAGAGCATCAAAAACTCCATAAATTATTATGCCTAAACACCCACAACCAATAGTCTTGCAGGAGACTCACAAACATTCACATCATATGTGAATCTTTGAGTCACATTTTGGTGAGGAAATAATATCTGAAACTGGAAATGGTTGCTATCTCCACAATAATTATGTTCAAATGAATTTTGAATTAGAATAATTAAATTAAAGTTTTTAATTTTGGATATATGTACTGTTTTTCAATAAGATGAATTAGACTCATGTTGTCAATTCTTAGCCATTTCTAAGTTTTCCTGCAGAGTTGTTTTGCACATGGGCGGGATTTCATTTTGCATTTTTAAAATTTATGTATTTATTTATTAAATTATATGTAGTGTATCACCAGATCATATTTAGCGGCTTTCCTAGATTGTATATAAATTTATAGAATTAAAATATATTTACATGCAATACAGTAAAACCCTCAATAAAATAATAAAATAAGCAAAATACAACAATGGCCATAATTAATTTTCTAACCTAATCATGAGCTATTTTAGCATGAATTTTCAAACTAATTTGTTTCAAGATATAGACAACCATTTTGGAATCCCAATGCTCCAACATGGTTTAAACCAACTTATTACAATCAGGGGGAAATTGTATTAGGAATTAGATGATGAATCCAAGTTTATATTTCCTTGATTTGTCATATCCCAGTGTCAGTAACCAGTTTCTCCATGTTTAATACTCAAGAATAATACAGATACTTTTTTATGATTGTGACTTCTGAGCCCTTCTTCTAATTCAGAGTTTTGTATTGTGTTCAGAGTTCACTCAAAACATGCTAACTTGTAAACTGTTTGGATTATCACTCAACAAAATTATCTGGGAAAACAGCTAAATATACTGTAAAAATATTAAGCCAATCAAAAGTTATTATTGTGCAGATTGGCTGTGCATAAATGATGTAAACTACTAAGATGACAAAGCTAGCAATAATACCTGGAGTTTGCAAGGGGCTATTTTTCTAAAAGTCAATATTTTATACAAAAGAGCAATAATATCTGTGCCTAAATCCTGTATATTTGAAAAAAACTGCATTCCAAAAAGTAAATACTAGGGTAGTAAAATTAAAATCTGCATACAGAACTTTAGTTAGTAAAAGGAGAATAGAAAATATGCACAAAATATTTTTGTTGATATGAAATACAGTATGAAAACAAGTATATGCCATCCAGATTCGCTTGACAATGAAATGGGCAGCATATAAACAAACAAACAAACAAACAAACAAACAAATAAATAAATAAATAAATATGGTCCATGATTTAAGCATATGTGAATACTCTCCATGTTAACAAGATGAACACAAGATTTACTACCTTGTTGATTAAATCTGGGTGTGTTCTGATAGAAATAAAACATATGCACTACTGTAGCAGGTTGGGAAATGCCCACTGTCATCTTAAAACAAGATATTAGGATGATTACTTGGGTTCATCCTAAAATGTTGAAACAAATGAGAAGCAGAGGCAGTGCGGAGGAAGAGGTAGGGGTATATTCCAGAGGAGTGAGAGCAGTGAAAGGCTGCAAAATTATTTATTACCACACTGTGCGCGTGGCTTCTTTGGTGGGTGTGGTTTGCCAGCCATGTGACCAGATGGGAGCAGCTTGATTATCATGTGACCGGGGGTGGCTTATAGCTCATGTGACTGGCTTAATGGTGGCCAACATGACGTCACTCACGTCAAGGGTTTGGGTTAGATTAGGGTTCCTGGCCTCTCCTTGCCTCAAAGAGATACAATTTCCCTATCTATTTACTATTACTGAATATCCAAAATATATTATTTAATTCTATGTATATATGCCATTTATGTACATACATATTACACACAGCCACACAAAAGTATGCATTATCTACTGTATAAGATGTATGTGTATGTATATACATGCACACACACACAGCTCTTCTAAAATTATGCACATTCAAACACATTTACTGTGATAGGAAAAACATATTCAGAGCCCAGAAGGGAAAAAAGAAAAAAAATTAAAATTTTTCTACCGGTTCTGCATACCTGATCAAACCGTAGGAGCTCATCACTGAGTAAGAGGCAATTCATCCTCGATATTATGTGACAGAACGAGAGTAAAGACAGCCCATTGCAGCAGAGGCGGAGTAACGACACGGACACAAAGACCTGGATTTAAAATGGGTCATTTTTATTAATTAAATTTGCATAATTTATTCAAATAAATTAGCAAAATTAATTATAACCCTAAACAAGGACCCACAGGGTCAAACAATTGCTTCCGGGGTGGAAAAATGATGTCCGAAAAACTTCCGGGGCAACTTATGGGTGTAGCTCCATGCTGATCCAGATGAGGGGCTACGCCCTTACCTGATTCACTGCCATGCACCTGCATGTGGGAGATCCCGCCGTCTAACCCCTACAAGGGGAAGGAAATGGGCGGGACCCAAAGACAAGTTCCCCCCAATTGCTCAGGTCGTTTCCACCATGAGGCTTTGGAGACAACCTGTCAATCATCCCCAAAGATGCCCAACGGAGAACACGCAGTTGCTAACCACCACCCAGTTTTCTGCCCCTAACCTGCCTACCCAATGACCAGAGGTAAGCCAATTAGCCTAAACAGGGGGCAAAGCACCCCCTAACCGCCTGTCCGTCGCCGCAGTGTGGAATAGGCGAAAAAACGGTCACAGAAAATACCGAGACCGCCAAAAATTCCTATTTGGCCCCTCTAAGGGCGACCCCCATTGGCACACTGAAAGATAGGGAGGGCGGGTGGGTGTTTGCTTCATCATCATCCAGGGCGAAAAGGAGGCCCTGAAGCCTGTCGAGCCCTTTTATAGGGCTGACAGGCTCCGCCCCTGGATGACATCATCGGGTAGTCCGAAGCCTCCCGAGGCTGCCCGAGATCTCGCGAAATCTCGTGAGATCTCGGCCTTTCAAGATGGCGGCTACGCCAAGGGCCGTGTCTCCCTGGCCCTGCGGCAAAACGGGCCGGGGATGAAGCACCGGTTGGGTATTCTAATAATTCACAGAGTATATTGTACATACTATAGATGCAGATAGTAGAATCCTCAGTCTGACAAGATTGTGTCTACAGGTGTGAAACAGTAAAGAACTCATCTTGTATGAAGTACCATTCTTAGTTTGAGACCTGACAGGTTTTTTTTTCTTAATTTAATGCATAGATGACATTGCTGAGGTGGGCGGTGGGGAATAAGTTTTGTAACTGATCTTAGTTTACAGACTTATTTTCTTAAAAAGAAAAGTCTTGAATAAAAATAATATTAAAATCTAGTTGGCATCTGCCCAGTGAACCTCCTATTTTCAATTAGGTTAATCAATTTGTCACAAAATCTGTAGGTATTTTCCTATCATCATCTCACACAAAACATAGCTTGAATGAACATTTGCCAATGATATATTGGATATTTTGATTATAAACATCTTATTTTAATTTCTGTGGTAACTATACTAGCTGAGATTTAAATTCTAATCTCATTGACAAAAAGATCCAAAATCAATAATTAATTGTAGTACAAACAATTATAATTTTTGCAAATGCTGGAAAGAAAAATCATCTCACTGAGCAATTTGAACTTAACTACTTCAGACCAGTGGAAGAATTTTCTCAAGATGTCATTCTTTAAATTAAAATTGCATCTGCACGGTTGAAATCTACCAATTACAGATACATCATCATCTGACAAATTAAACACCTTTCTCCATGTTTCTTCTTTTTAACTATACATTTCACTTTTGAACTTTTTTAAAGATATAATTTGAAGGATGAAGAGGCATCTAAGAATTGTAAATCTACAACCAATATCTGTTTATTTATTTATCAAATTTATATAACCACTCATTTCACTGAAGGTGACTGAGTCCCATAAAATAATCACAAGCTTCCTAACAGACAGGATGCAGCAGGTAAAGCTAGGAAAAATCACATCAGATACATGTACAATTAGCACAGGTGCCCCCCAAGGCTGTGTACTCTCACCATTTCTCTTCTCTCTATACACCAATGACTACATCTCAAATGATCCATCTGTTAAACTACTGAAGTTTGCAGACAATACAACAGTGATCGGACTCATTCAAGACAATGATGAATCCACATACAGACAAGAGGTTGAACAACTATCCTTGTGGTGTGACTAGAACAATCTAGAACTGAACACACTCAAAACCATAGAAATGGTGTTAGACTTTAGGATAAACCCTTCCACCCTCCTACCTCTCACAATACTAGACAACACAGTATCAACAGTAGAGACCTTCAAATTTCTAAGTTCTAAGTTCTCAAGGCCTAAAACGGTCACCTAACATCAAAAACATCATCAAAAAAACACAACAAAGAATGTTCTTTCTGCACCAGCTCAGGAAGCTCAAACTGCCCAAGGAGCTGCTGATACAGTTCTACAGAGGAATCATTGAGTCTGTCATCTGCACCTCTATAATTGTCTGATTTGGTGCTGCAACTCAACAGGACCGACACAAACTTCAGAGGATAATCAGAATTGCAGGAAAAACAATTGTTGCCAACCTGCCTTCCATTGAGGACCTGTATACTGCACGAGTCAAAAAGAGGGCGGGGAAAATATTTACTGACCCGTCGCATCCTGGACACAAACTGTTTCAACTCCTACCCTCAAAATGTCGCTACAGAGCATTGCACACCAAGAGAACTAGACACAAGAACAGTTTTTTCCTGAACGCCATCACTCTACTAAACAAATAATTCCTTCAACACTGTCAGACATTTTACTAAATCTGCACTGCTATTTCTACTAGTTTTTTCTCATCATTCCTATCATCCTTTTCCTCCCACTTAGGACTGTATGACTGTAACTTGTTGCTTGTATCCTAAGATTTTTATTAATATTGTTTCTTCATTGCTTATTTGACCCCTATGACAACCATTAAGTGTTGTACCACATGATTCTTGACAAATGTATCTTTTTCTTTATGTACGCTGAGAGCATATGCACAAAGACAAATTCCTTGTGTGTCCAATCACACTTGGCCAATAAAAATGCTATTCTATACTATTCTATAATAGATTAAAAAAAATAGTGAATACAAGTGCAAAAAATTATAGTAATCAATATCTAAAAATTCAAAATATAATAAAAGTGAAGGGAAAATAAATTTGATCCCTCAACAATTGAGCTACCTAGCCAAAGCCTCTGGTTCCATGGGAGTTCCAGATCTGGTCACACAACCACTTTTTGCAGGCCTTCCAGGATGTCAAAAGGGATGGCACCAATCTAATTTTGCGGGGGGGGGGGGAGATCTTCCGTAAGGCAGATGCCACATTAAAGAGAACATATCTCCTGGCACCCAACACATATAGATTTAATATAGATTTATCTGCAAATCTGATGAAGCAGGGTGATATAAGTGGGAAAAAGTAGTCCCTTGATTTACTTTTTATTAGAAAGTATATAAGAGCCAAATCTTAATATTATATTTATTCTAGTAGTTCAGCCAGAAGTGTAAAACCTCTAAGAATTAAGTTTCATGATATGATGTGCTTTAGTTTCATAAATGGAGTTATGGAATTGAAGCTATTCATGCTTTTGAAAGAAAGCATCTATTAACATAATTTATAGGTCTATAGATACCACAAACATATACAAATTCCTGTACATGTCCTATCTGAACTGATGGAACTGTGTATTCAGAAATAAATGTGATAGCTAAGAAATATCAAAAATCTGTCCTTTTCTCCTCTCTATGCCTGATAATTTTTAATTCTTTTTGTTTGTTACTCAGTCTTATTGGTTGCTTTGATTGTCAGCCGACTCTGATCAGCTTACATTTGCAATTACAATTAAAATATTAAAACAGTTTAAAAAACAAAAATTCATATGTCACAAAATAAAAGCTTTGCCATAGGAAGTGAAAACAAGTCTCAAAGGTTTCTGGGAATAGCCAGATTTTCATGACTTTCTTAAATCCCAACAAATCAATGCCAGTTTAATCACAGCAGAAATGCTATTGTGTTTATTTGTATCTGTTGAAACAAGTACAAAAATAACCTTCCAGAAAATCTCTTGATTAACTGTCAAAGTCTAGAAAACACAAAATCTACATAGGTAGCAAAAGTAATATGTTAAGCAATATTAACTACAATATTAAATGATAAATTGCAATAACAATTAAACTTAATTTCAATTTGTCAGCAAAAGGAAAAGCTATTTCTTCTGAATTTCTGTGACTGTTATTTAACAGAGGCATTATTATATCCATTCCAGATATTAAAGAAAAGACAGTGAAGAAGCAGATGTGACATTTATTCCACTTTTTACATCAGGCATGGATGAAGGTACTCCTCCAGTAAATTGTACTTAATCTCCTTTCCACAATAAGGATGGCAAAATTTCCAGTCTAGCAAGCGTAAAGGCATCCTATGAGTTCAATGTGAAATGTTGTCCAGCTAATTAGAAGCTGAAAACTATTTTGCAAAAAAGCTGACCTAAATAGGATGGGGCTAGTTTCTTGATCTCCCTGAAGACAGAAGTTAAAAAAAGAAAAGCAGGTAATTCAGCTCAGACAAGTTTCTTTCAAAGCCAAAGTCAGTCATTGGCTAAAAGGATTATAACAGTTCAGTCTAAATTTCAGATCTAACTTCTATATATTGTCCTTTTTTATAAGGCTTTCCTGAAACTTAGAGGAATTATATCTGTGTTACTAAAGTGTGTCTATCATAATCTTTGTTTCTTTAAGTTTTTTTCTTGACTATTTTTGCAGAATCTTCTACCTCATACGATTTAGAAATATCATTATAATGAATATTAATTTTGCTTGTTTTGCTTTCTATTGCTTGGGACAGCATTTCACTCCTATTTTAGTTCTCCTGTAATAATACTGTACTGTATATCTTCCTCAAAAGGGCCTTGGTTCTTCTGTTGAAACATAGCAACAGAGACTTAAGCTGTGAAATATTTTGGAAGCTGTTTAATCTATTTTTCCTGCATCCTATGCTGATCTGTAGGAAAGAAATAGAGCAGAGAAATTATTTCATTACAATATGACTTCCTGGTAATTTTCATCTAATTTTAACTATTTCTCTCCCATACAAAGCAGGTCATAAAGCACTATACCCTGTAGATTAAATTTGAATCCAGTTTCCAGCTCAAAGCCTCGTATACCTACCCCTTTTCCAAATGTTGACATGTGAGATATTACTTCAAAAGTAGCATCTAAAATTAAATTCCTAA
This sequence comes from Erythrolamprus reginae, assembly GCF_031021105.1. Taxonomy (NCBI): domain Eukaryota; kingdom Metazoa; phylum Chordata; class Lepidosauria; order Squamata; family Dipsadidae; genus Erythrolamprus; species Erythrolamprus reginae. The sequence continues at coordinate 31,778,125 of NC_091955.1, read as the reverse complement.
TGTAGACACTAAGCTCTCCTAATATTAGAGTACAAGGTCAAATGTATCCTTCAAATATTCAATTTATTCCAACTTTCTTTAAGGGTATGTATATATTTCTTTTCAACTGAATTTTTAATATTTCTTTCCAGCCTAGGTTAAGTTTTTTCAATGCAGATGCTTTGGATTTTATTTTTCTGTTTATGAGAATGTTTCTCATAAAACATTCAAATATTTTTGCAAATGGATAGAACTGATATACCTTGAATTCCCAGAGAATAATACAGATATTAATCTAATAGTGAATTATATCAGTTACAAAATCTTTTAAAATATGTTTTTGTGTATTCCTATATCCCAGGACCACTGTGGATAGCCTGAACTGGCCAACCCATTTCTTTTTAATGATTTTTCTACAGTATTCTGAAACGTTATCAAGATGTCCTCAGCTTGAGGCCCAGCAAAACTGTTTCTGAAATATGCTAGACTCATTTATGTACATTATTACTCTGTACCCTGGTCAGTCAAGTATTCTCACATATAACATCCATGTGTTATAATAATCCAAATTATCTGTTATCACAATAATTTGGATTATGAGTTTATGCTTTACTGAAATGTTTCCAATTTCTCAAGTATGATCCTCAGTGAAATAATCTCTTTTTTTTTCCATTTCATTCCCACGTGTTTGGTTCTTTTAGAATTTTAAGACTTTAATTTGGTGGAATCCTTGAACTTTCTTTGTCACTGAAAAGTGATAGGGAAATCATAGAGAAAAAATATTGAAAAATGATAGGGAACAATTGATCAAAATATGACCAGTATTTTAAACAATAATTTCTCCATCACTTTGCAGCCTCCCTATTAACATTTTATGAAGGAAAAAATGATTCAATAAAAGGAACATTCTCCGAATATCTTCCCTTTAAGTATGGTATTTGAAACCAAAGAGAAATATGTATGGATGTTTACCAATGAAAGACAGAAAAGTCACACACATTATTTGGTCACTTTGTGCTTCGGTACTTTAAATGCAAAAACTTTGTATCTCCATTTTATTCTACTTGGGGGGGGGGAACCCCAAATGCTATGTCTTTCTGGAAAATTATGGAGAAGAAATATGAAAAAAATTCACATAGTGCTAATCTTAGCACTACAGTTGCTATTCCAACACAACCATAGGAAGATCTCTCAGTGTATAGAATGCAACTGAGTTTATGCATCCAAAATATTCCATATCATAGTTCTCTTCTTCCCATAAACCAATTTTTGCAATCAATAAATCCCAAAATCGGTAGTTTGTTTTTATCCACTTTCAGCTAAAAGTATATAAAGGGTTTCTTGCCTTTTGTAAAACTGGTCAAAATTGCTGTTCGATCAAAAAGTTATTTTAACTATTTTGGCAAATTCAGCCATCTTCATAATCCATTCATCCATTATTATGTTTCAGTAGTCTTCCACATTTGTGAATATAATAACCTCACTTCAGTTATCATATGTAAAACCAGTTATCCATGAGCCTTTTCTAACTAAAGTCTGAAAGAAAAAACTTCCAATAATAGTTATTATTAAATTGGAAATTTTGTTTCTTTTTTTCAGATAGATAATGTTGCATTATCAGATAGATAATGTTGCATTATCAGATAGATAATGTTGCATTATCAGATAGATAATGTTGCATTATCAGATAATGAAAGGCAGGATTAGTTCTCAGATGGAGCTCAGATAGTATTTGCTAATAACACCATTATCTGTACTTAAACGTTTCTAAATCATTGTTCTTGAAGTTGTTAAATTAAGATGGTGGTGAAATTAATTTCTAATTTATGTTGGCATTCATTTAAATGGATCTGGCGATTCTTGGCTTTTGTTTTTTACATACATACATACTATATATATATACTTACTATATATATATATATATTTCCAACAGTGAACATTAATGAACAGAGCTTAAGAACATCATCTCAACCAGAACAATAGAAAAAACATCATCACTTTGAGAAGACCTGAATAAAACGTTATTTTATAAATATAGCCTCGTGGAAGCCATTCTGTAATAGTTTTGAAATAAGAACATATGGAAAAAAATATATGGCAGAGGGCCTTTGAGGCAGATAACGAAAGCTACCAAATGAGGACCGTAGTACATTTCCAAGGAATGCAGTTCAAAAGTTGCACGATTATTACTAAGGTTTTTTTATTCTTTACCACATTTGGAACAGGAAGTCTGTGTTGTTCGTGAAGAATTCTGAAAAGCAATGTCACACTCGGGTGACCTCTTCTCCTCATTAAAACATTCCCAAAGACAGCTCTCTGCATGATGTTTTGTAGCTTCAGCCGCCATGAACTAATTTGGACCTCTTATTTTGATCATGCACTGGTGAAAGCACCAAACAATATTTTCCTTTAAACACAGAGAGCTCTTTCAACAACTCAGCACGCATGTCTACCCTCTTTTTAATCTTGGAGCACCTATTTATTTGCTCTTTTCACCACTAAATCTTCTTTGCTCCTTTCCGCCCCCTGGAAAGCTGCTAGTTAAAAATGTTCCATGTGTTCCCGCCACCTCGCCACACCTTCGTAGACTTTAGCCATTAGAGCGTTATTACCATATTACCAAAGGGAAGACAAGGAATTAGAAACATCAGAATTTGCATTAGTAAATTTCAATCCAATTAAACTAAAACAATATTTATTTTAGGAGCTACCTTTCCAGACTGTGTATCGATTCTGCAAAGCCAACAGATGAAAATAAAATATGCGGTCAGTGAAATAACTGATTTGTTCTGCGTATTCGCTGTTCTAATGCACTGATAGATAATTAGCATTCATCCAGTTGATTTGTTTATTTTGCACACCTTCACAGTAGTGATACATTCATTATGCGAATCATATCCTTTTCCCATCTCGTGATTTCAAGGCTATGCAAATCTTGAACAAGTTCTGTCAGGGCCTTTGGCATAAACGAATTGGAAAGGCAGCCTACATTGGTTAACATTGCGAATTACCTCCTGTGTTATCAATTTTTAACAGATGCCGAGCAAAGTGATTACATGGTATATTTATTTGTACTTCATTCTTAATTCAAAAATGAATTAGATGGCGTTTTCGGGGGGTTTTCACAGCATTTCTTTAAGTGCAATTTAACACTCCTACACTTCTGGCAAACAAAGTGTCCGGTAGAAGATTTATCTCAATGAAAAGAAAGAACCAGAAATGGTTTGTGCATGTATATTTAAGCATATATTTTCTCTGTGCAAAGAGGGAAATTGGGTATCCTGTGGCAAATTCCACCCCCTGCAGTCCATTATTCATAAAACATGAATATTTCTTTGATTACATTGACACATCTATTTTGGTTTCTTTGCAAAAATATAAAATTGCAATGTTTTATTTTTATTATTTTCCGAGGCTACCATCAGTGATAGAATTTCCAAATACTGTTCCAATTCTGGGTTATGGTTTTGGGTTTTTTTTAGATCTAAGTTCTATAACTTGCTACAGTTCCAATTTTTAGTTTTTCTGAAGGATAAACATAGGAAGCAGAGAACCTTTCCCTATCTATTGAGACCCTACAAATAAATGTTTGCGTATAATTTAGAAGTGTTCCTTGAATGAAAGAAAATAATATTTTTGGAGTATAAGATGCACTTTTTAACTCCAAAAAAGAGGGTAAAAATTTGGGTGCGTCTTATACACTGAATGTAGCCCCGTACAGCCACCGGTCCCCACCCTTCAGAGATTTTTAATGTCCATGGGTTGCATTTTTGGGCAGTTCCAGGTGGCAGGGATCCTCACTTTCACTTTGAGGTTTTAAACAAACCCTATCACCCTATGGGCATTTAACTGGAGTGGGTAGGGTGGGGTTGATTTTCATGGGGAAAGATGAGGGGCTTCGCAACAAAGGCTTTGCTCCCGAGACGTTCCCATCTTCCTCCCTATAGCCACAAGCGTTGAAAACCATGCTTTTTTGCAGCAAGGTCTGATAGAACACAGCACTTTAGTCCTCCTGGATGCGGCAATCTCAGAAACATATTGCCAGACTTCCCAGCAAGCCCACTGCACTTTTGCTGCCTTGGTCAGAGCCTAATTCTTGAAGCAGGAAGTCAGGACTCATTCAATGAAGGTGGCACTGTGTGAGAGGTGATAATTCCAGTGCCAGCCAGGATTTCCAAAAAGAAAAAATAAAAGACATATCAAAGCACCCCAAATAGAGTTTGCTGGCTTGACGGAGAGCCGCAGGGTGTGTATGTGTGTGTGGGGGGGGAGATATAGAGAAACACTGCAGAGTGATTACTTACTGAGCCTTCTGCCGCATGAATACCAGTGGCTGGTTAGGTCCCACAGAGTTGGCCTTCTCCAGGTCCCGTCGACCAGACAATGTCGTCTGGTGGGGCCTAGGGAAAGAGCCTTCTCTGTGGCAGCCTTGGCCTTCTAGAATCAACTTCCTCCAGAGATTCACACTGTCCCCACCTTCCTCGCCTTCTGCAAGAGTCTAAAGAGTCTACCTATGTCGCCAGGCATGGGGCAATTAGATCAACACACACACACACCAATGACTAATTGTGATGTATGATTGTGATTGAATTGGCTGACTGGGCATACCTAGGGAGGCCCATGATGGCTTGCGCAGCCGCATTCTGCATGATCTGAAGTTTCCGAACACTTTTCAGAGGTAGCCCCATGTAGAGAGCGTTGCAATAGTTGAACCTCGAAGTGATGAGAGCATGAGTGACTGTGAGCAATGACTCCCTGTCCAGATAGGGCCACAACTGGTGCACCTGTCTACTGCAGATTTCGGCTATTTTCTCTGATATTTTTGCTTATGTGCATTCACAGAAGCAAAATATTGGTGAAAATAGCCAAAATCTCATTCTCGCACAGGTCCTCGTGTGAGATTTGGCTTGGCTGGCTGCACATGCACAGAAGCCAAATCCTGCACAGGGGCACATCGGTGGCACGCAGCTGTGCATGCATCCCAGATTTTCCTACCAGAGCCGTGCATCTTAGCGCACCGGCTGCTGCCCACCACTGGTTTGTTTCAAATGGATCTGTGCTACTTGTTATCAAAATCTGAGAAGAAGTGAGGACAGTGCTGATCCTGATGCTGGTAGGCAAAGGCAGAATTTCTTTCTTCCTTGCTTTGCTCCCTGAAAATTAAGGTGCCTCTTATACTCCGGTGGTCTTATACTCTGAAAAATATGGTAATTTTTCTTTAGGAAACAACACAGTAAAGCTTGAGTGAAAGCTTGAGTCACCTACAGTAATGGACTGTCCTCCATTATTGTGAAAGAAAAAGCTAAGTACACATATAACTTGCACAGGTCACAAGCCAGAAGAAGAAAGAGAATTGAACCAAAAGAGGAAGCAAGTAATGAAAGCCCTGAAAATATCAGTCTAATCATTGTGGCATTTTATATGCATACATGAAAGCTAGTCTTTTAGACAAATGTCAGCCTCAATATTACAACAGACCAAGACATTAACTCATTAAAGCTAATTTTATTAAGATTAGCTATAATAATATAATGTTTTACTTCCTTTGAATTAGGGGAAGACATTTAGGCAAAGCCTTTTCACTGTTTGGGCTTAAGCAATGTTTCCTCCTTGTTTCCTCCAATCTAATCACTTTCTCTCAAGACCACCTTCTTTACTCTCTACAGTAAGGTGGTAGCAATGTAGAGAACTTCCTGTAACAATCTCCATCTCTATTGCCCCTAGTACTTTTTGATATAGTTGTATGAGTAGAAAGCATGTTCCATGAAAACTTGAATTCCAACAGTAAAATTAACATCATGTAATCCAGTGTTTCTCAATTATTTTCTGTTATGCCCCCCCTCCCCAGGAAGAAGTAAACATTTTGCGCGCGCCCCAACTTTCCACCAGGATGATTGTTTGCAATATTTGGCACATTTTCACTGAAAAAACTCAAGCTGTTTATCAGTGTGATTGGGATGTAATGTGTTTAAGTGACGCCTTAATGTATTTGGCTTCATGCTGTCCACTGCCAACATTTTTAGACTCAGTAAACATATTGGTCTTTCCTCATCTCCCACTGTAGCCACAAGGAAGTCAAGTGCTACATACACTTTGTCATATTTCCTCATCTTAGCTTTTGAGAGACTTACATTTGTCTCATTATCTCTGTCTCTCTCCTCCTTTCTTTTCATCCATGTTAAATATTTTTCCATGGTGTCTCTTAATGGCTTGTTATATGCACTTCACATCTCCAACTCCGTGGTATGTGCTATTATTTGGTGCAAAAACTCCTACTCCCTGTGGCAAAAAAGCATGTTTCCCAGGGCCACCCCACCCCCCCCGCCTCTGGCATCATTCCACACACACACACACCGAGGGGAGCCGCCTGTTGTAACCAAATAGATAAAACACTCACAAAAGCATCCCATCTTGAGTGAGTAAAACTTTTTGATTTGTCTCAGCCCACCCAAGTTACTCAAGTCTGTTTATTTAGATTATAGACTAGCAAAAGTGATTCAGAATGTTTATTGCCTTGTATTCTAGAAAAATGGTAAATAAATTTGGGTCATCCATATAATGCTGACACTTCAATCCTCATTCTGATTTGTAATTTTGTGCTACAATGTATAAGAGTTTCATGCACCAATAAAAATTATACAAAGCAATAACACAATTAATACCTATAATATTTGTTTGTTTGTTTGTTTGTTTGTTTGTTTGTTTGTTTGTTTGATTGATTGATTGATTGATTGATTGATTGATTGGATTTGTATGCCGCCCCTCTCCAAACATATAGACAGTTGGGAGTAATATCAAAAACAGTGAACAAAAATCAAGTTGCTACTTTAGCCCAAACCCAATCATATATACAGTGGGGATGAAGCATCTTGCCATAATGATAAAAACAGTGTTCCTGATAATGTTCAACCTCTACCCCTGCCTTGATACTTTCATATGATGTCAGACCTGTCCCAGTCTGACCTCCAAGGGAAGTAAAAACTCTCAATTTAATTTGGTTGAGGTGAAAAGTGATACTGAATGCAGTAAAGTCAAGCATAATCTAAAGTTCCCTGCCTCCCAATTTCTAATCTTTATTGCCCATTTGTTTCCCCTCTCTCCCTTGATTGATGGCAGAATGCCAGCAAGGCACCAAGCTGAAGCTGGTGGATCTGACATATGACAAGAATTCCTTGACAAGAATATCAATCCTGCAAAACAAACAGAAAGAGACAAGAAAGCGAGAGAGAAACAAGGTAGATATATAGTTAGACTGGGGAGCTATTTTGGTTTATCAAGATACTGGTTATGGAAGCTGTTGTGAGTGTGCCTAGATTTGATAATGTCAGATGATGAAGAAGATGAACCAGGCCCATCTGAGTATACTAGGCCCATGGCCTTGCTAACCAATGCAGAGGGTAAAGAAAAGGCAGAGGTGTCAATGTAGACTATTTCCAAGTCTGAAGAGGAGGGGGACGTTAGAGACAATCACCCATTGTTAGATCCTAGATTTAAAAGACTTCAGAGTATACAGGAGAAATTGTACAGGAAAAGGAAGTAATCTGTACTGTGTGACTCTAGAGTTGCTGATTTGTCACAAGGGGTATAAAAGAGTGGGAGTCTGGGTAAATGTTTGTGGAGTTGCAAATATTTCATCATGGTGGGTTTGATTCCTGGGTCCTCTGATGAATCTGCTTAGAAAATCTTGGCCTTCTGCTCTAAATGGCTCTTTGTCTGAAATGCTGATATGCCTGGATGTTTGGTAAATTGCCAGTGCTAATTTCATTTATTGAGGACTTATCTAAAAAGGGAACTGCAACGATTTAACCTTTGGTGCGGCTCCTGGAATAATTATTCAGAGGCTTCAGTTTGGAAGGCCATGCTACAGAGATTTAACAAGCTGCTTTGGGATGAGATGATGAGTTTTAAATTTTAAAAAAATATGCTGTAAATAAAGTTTGTTTAAAGAAGTTGAGAGCATCTCCAGTCTGATTATGCCCAGCACAGAACAGAAGCATTTGAGGAGTTTGGCCATATTAATGTGCTTAAGGTCCACCCATTCAGTTTTTGAGGGAGAAGAGTATTTCCGTGCAACTAAATATTGGAATTTTCTTCTGTGTTTGCAAGTCTAGAATATCCTTAACCTTGAACTGTTGTTTCCCCTCAATCATAAGATATTTGTGTGGTGGAGGTGGCATGGGATGATGAGATAGACTTTCCAATTTTAGTAGATTATAATGGAAAATTATATGAATGTGCTTAAAAGATTTTGGCAGTTTGAGTTAAACTGTGACTGAGTTGATGGGAAAGGGCCAACATTCTTTGGTCCCAGTTTTTTTGAATGACTGCCTAGATTGCAGATATTTTGGGGAGAGGTAGACCTGGTTCCCTATTAGTCTGTGGGCTTTGTCCACTTTTTGTCTGTGTGCTTGCCTCCTCCAACAATTTTCTATTGGCCAGTTGGTCTCTTCCACTCTTTTAAAGATGGAATGGAGGGTGGTAGCCAGGGACAGTTCAACCATGGGCACAAAGTTCTGCTCTTTTGCCACCTTAAAAGTGTTAAACCTCTACTACTATGTATGGAGTTATAATACATTACTTCAGCAAAAGGGGGAGGGTCAGTTGAATTGTCCTGCTGGCAATTTACATAATATCTCAGACATTGTTCTAGCACCACTTTCATACATTCACACCCTCCATTTGTTTCCTTATGATGACTGGAACTAAGTCCTTGGAATGTCCCAAGAAGTTTTAAAAACATTTGCCAGAATTTGGAGGTAAATTGCACCCCATGGTCAGAATTTTATTTTTACAGAGCACCATGCAGTGGTGGACAAGTAGATACAGTGGATGGATAATAGCTAAGGTGTGTATGGAAGGAATTTTTGGCAGGGTATAAAATATAGAGAACAAATCAGTGATCATCCAGATTACACTATTTCCTGAACTTTCTGGTAGTTCTGGTATAAAATCCATAGCAATTTCCTTCCTGCCCTAAAGAACATAAGAAGAAGAGCCATGCTGAATCAGGCCAAAGCCCATTGAGTCCAGCATTCTGTGTCACACAGTGACCCATCAATTATACATGGGGATCTTGAGTAGAAAGAGAAGGCAAGACTCTCCCTTCCCCCTGACTCCCAACAAATGGTACTCTAGGGAATCCTGCCTGCCTCAACCAACATAGAAGCGGCACATGGACATCCGTTTCAATAACCACCAATGAACTTGGCATCTATGAATCTGTCTAATCCTGCCTAGAAGCTATCAAGGCTGACAGCTGTCACAACCTCTTCTGGAAGTGAATTCCATAAACCAACAACCCTCTGGGTGAAGAAATATTTCCCTTGATTTGTCCTCACTTTCTTATCTATGAGCTTTAGGGAGTGTCCCCTCGTCCTAGTATTATGTGATAGAGAAAATAATTTTTCTCTATCCACCTTTTCTATCCCATGCATGATTTTATACACTTTGATCAAGTCACCCCTTAAACGCCGTCTTTCATGCTAAAATTAAGAGTTACAAAAGACAATGAATACGTCTGAAAGATAAGCTATAGTGATTAATTTGGAAGAAAATTGAAAATTAAAAGTGGTAGTCACAGACAACAATAAGAGGCAAGGAGGCAGCATTAGAACAACAATAGATATATCTAGAATATTATAGTATTAATAACAACAATAAAAATAGTATTAATAACAACAATATTCATAGCATTAGTGATAAAGATTAATAATAACATAACTAATCATATATTTACTTATACATTTTAATAAATCATCAATTTAATCATTTTCTTATGCTTTTAAGTTTCTAACTTCTGTTTCTGTTAGTTATGTATTGAGAAAACAAATCCTATGTCAGTTTCTTCCTTCTTAATTTTGAACATTAGTCTATCCATTTCTGCACATTCTAATATTTATATAACATTTTCATCTTGTAGAGATCTCTTCATTTTTCCACTGTTGTGCAAACACAATTCTAGCTGCAGTTAACACATGTAAGATTAAATATCCATCCTTTTTATTATATTTTTCTGGTAGGATATCCAACAAAAATATTTCTGGCTTTAAATCTATGTGTTGCTTTACTATTTTTTCAAACCATTTGTGTATTTCCATTGAGATGGCTTTTTGTTGTTTTGCCTTTGGGCATGCCCACCATATGTGGTAGCATGAACCCAGTATCTGATTACATTTCCAGCACTTTGCAGACATATCCTTAAACATCTTTGCCAATCTGTAATAGTATGTGTGTGTATGTATATGTGTATGTGTGTATATGTGTGTGCGTGTGTGTGTATGTATGTATCTATGTATGTAAATATACACATATATACATATATACACATACATGCACGCATGCACACATACATACATACATACACACATACACTGGTACCTCTACTTAAGAACTTAATTCGTTCCGTGACCAGGTTCTTATGTAGAAAAGTTTGTAAGTAGAAGCAATTTTTCCCATAGGAATCAATGTAAAAGCAAATGATGCATGCAAACCCATTAGAAAAGAAATGAAAGCTCGGAATTTGGGTGGGAGGAGGAGAAGGAAGTAGAGTAAGAGGACAGTCGCTGCCGAAGGAAGAAGGTGAGGTGAGGGGAATCAAAAAAATCCAAAATTTTAAGGCTTTAAAAAAAAAGGGACTGTGAGGCAGCAAGGAGGAGCACGCGCCTCCCATATACCTGACGCGAGGCTGCCTCCAATACACTGCGCCAGAGAGAGAAACCCAGGGGGAATGGCAGGAAACTGGCCTGGCCTTTGTGCAGCTCTCAAATTTCCTGGGAATTTTTTCCAGGCGCGGGTTCTTAAGTAGAAAATGGTTCTTAAGAAGAGGCAAAAAAAATCTTCAGCACTCCGTTCTTATCTAGAAAAGTTCTTAAAAAGAGGCATTCTTCGGTAGAGGTACCACTGTACATACATACATTCCTCTTTTAACCAATCCTGTATTAAGAAATCCTGTTTCATGGCTTTCATACAAACTTCATTTATATTTGGAATATTAACAGGAGAAAGGCTACAAGATGACTGCAATAATTTAATCCAATGACGTGCTCAAATATTTGGCATCCTAATTTACATTCGTTTTTAAAAATGACATCCAGTTTCTACTTTGGAAACTATTTTCTTCCTAAGCAACCAAAACATTAAAGCAATTTTTTTTAGAAAGTAGGATTTTTAAAGCATTTCTGGCTTTAAAATATTTATTCCCCAAATAGTATTAATTTCAAACACAATTTATTTCAAAGCCTATGCTATAGTTATATGGAATATTCATAATAATTTGCATTCAACAGCAGGGATTTCTTTGAATATTAAAAGCTCTTTATAGGAAGAAAACTCACAGGAAATTCACACAACTATCCATTTACACTTGCTTCCACCAGCCTATTTGTTGCAAAGCTCAGGAACTAAGGCAAACTTTTCATGAGCACAAGCAAACTGAACTAAGTCCAAAACAATGCTTGTCTCTTGAAAGGGCCAGAAATGCTTTAAATTACATGCAGCTATTCTAATACAGTAGAAGGCTATGAATCCAGAGATTTCAGAGTTTGGATTTCCTTTGTATAAGGAAGTAACAATTCAACAATCTCCTGGCAGCATGTCTGAATCTAGGTATATTCAGCAACAGTTTTGCAGAGCTATAATTAGCAATATCTTTCTGTGGAAACAAAAAAAAACCCTACACAGTGATGAAGTTGTTAACTTGTTAATGGTGTCAAACACAATTTTATAACCTTTATGCAGGGGTGGGCTACTGCATGGAGGGGGAGTGCCAGGTGGGTAGCAAAAATGGAGCTCCATCCCAGAGCACCCAATTTGCACTGAAAGAAGTTGAAAGAAAATGTAGGGCGAGCTGCATAAACCATGCCCACAGTGTGGTAGTAAAAAATTTGGTAGTCCTTCACTGCCTTTATGCCACAGTTGTTAAGTGAATCAGGCTTCCCCTATTGACTTTCATTGTTGGGAACTCCCTGGGAAGGTTGCAAATGGGGATCACATCCAGGGCCGCCGATAGGCCAGTACTACTGTACTGGCATCAGGGGCCCGGCCAAATTGAAAAATGGGGGGGGCAGTTTTGCCGGCCCCCTGGCGCCCACAGTAATTTGTGCCCAGTGAGCAGCTCCTTGCACAGGTGCAGTACCGGCCCTCTCTTGCCGGCCACTTGCCTAACCAACGGGAGCAGGACTCATTTGAAAAAAAAAGGTGTGCCCTCTGGCCCTCGTGAAGCAGGACTCGAAGTCCCGACGAAGCCTTTGGCAGCGCGCGGTGAAGGTAGGAGCCCCTTTGGGGTGGCGGCGTTGGGGAACGAGGCTTGGGCGGCCAGGCGCTCGCCTCATCCGAGCACGGGCCGGCAGAGTAGTTTGCTTTTGCACCCTGTCTCGAGCTCTGTTGGTGCCAACCCAGCCCTCCCCACTTCAGAGAGAGGGGGGGGGGAAGAGAGAGAGAGAGAAATGGATAGGAAGAAAGGGAGGGGGAGAGAAAGAGAGAGAGAGAAAGAGACAAATAGAGAGGGGGAGAGAAAGAGAGAGAGAAAAAGAGATAAAGGGAGATAAAAAGAGAAAAAAGAGAGAGAAAGAGAGATAAAAAGAGGAAGAGAAAGAGAGAGTGGGAGGGAGAGAAAGGGAGAGAAAGAGAAAGAAAGAGAGAAGGGGAGAGATGGAGAGAAAGAGATAGAGAAAGTGAAAGAGAGAGGGGGAGAGAGAGAGAAGAGAGAAAGAGATATAAAGAGAAAGAGAGAGAGAAAGGGGGACAAAAAGAGAAAGAGAGGGAGTGAAAGATAAAAAGAAAAAGAGAGAAAAAGAGAGAAAGAGAGATAAAAAGAGAAAAAGAAAGAGAAAAGGAGAGAGAGAGAAAGAGAGATAAAAAGAGAAAGAGAGAGAGAAAGAGAAAGAGAGAGAAAGAGAGAGAGAGAGAGAGAGAAAAGCAGGTGGGGGGCACATCTATTTTGCCAGCCCTCAGATGGGCCATAGGGATCAGGTGTATGTGGAGGGAGGGGTCCCCAGCTTCTGTGCTGCAGAGGGGAAGCCAAAGCCCCCGCGTGGGTTATGCAGAGTGCCAGTGTTTGGGGCAAGGTGGGGGGTAGGGGTCTTCCTTAACCCCCATTTCTTTGGAAGGGCTAAGAGGCCTGCCTAGCAGGGCTGGTGTGTTGCTGAAGGTCTTGCCGAGGGAGACCAGTGGAGCCCCCCCCCCCGCTCCCATCCCCAGGGAAGGGGGTTCTGGCATCACTGCCACTGGCTTTGGAAAGAAGCCCCCGGCCTCTTCAGGGGGTGGAGAGAGGGTTCCGTAGTGCAGGGCTGGACAATGGCTGAAGACCAGTTGACTGCAGCTTTCAGAATTCCTCAGTCAGGAATATGGAGAAGACAGTTTGAAAATTTAAAAGGGAAGGAAGGAAGGAAGGAAGGAGGGGGGAGGGAGGGAGGAAAAGAAAAAGAAGAGAAAAAAGGAAAGAAAGAAAAAGAAAAAAGAAAGAGAAAGAAGGAAAGAAAGAAGGAAGGAAAGAAAGAAAGAAAGAAAGAAAGAGGAAGGAAGGAAGGATGGAAGGAAGGAAGGAAAAGAAAAACAAAAAGAGAAAAAAGAAAGAAAAAGGGAAGGAAGGAAGGAAGAAGGGAGGGAGCCCCCAGATACTTAGGCTGTATGGGGCCCCAAAATTCCTGATGGCGGCCCTGATCACATCACCCTGGGATGCTGCAATTGTTATAAGTCCCCAAATTTCAGTTGTGAGTGTGAGGTCTAGTTGTACAGTGGACCCTTGACTTTTGCGGATCCGACTTTTGCGGAAAGTCTATACCACGGGTTTTCAATAAATAAATAAATAAATATTTTTTTTGAAAACCCATGGTATACCCGTGGTATTTTTTTATTTTAAAAATGTATTTAAAGAAGCCGTCTTTAAATAAAAGCTCCGCTTCCACCCCAGCCTCCCAATTTCACCACTGCCAGGCCATCTCAATAGTTAGAGTCAATAGTGAGTAGAAAAAAACCTCACCAACTCTTTTGGCATCTCTCCAGGCAAATAACAGATCAAGGTTACTTCAAAGCTAGACTAACTAAAATTAATAACTAAATGGTACTTGTGACTCCCATCAAGTCACTTGTTCAGCTATCAAAATTTCTAATGGGAGAGTGTTGGGACAGTGAGTATGAAAAACATCCTTGCCTCAATTTAATGAGTTTTAATCCCAGCAGCCAACAAGAAGAAAATGTAGCAGGTATGTAAGTTTGAGCACCCCTCCACCTGATTCATTGTATATGTGTTTTACTGTAAGGTTGTTAATAATACCTCAAAAGATGACCGACTCATTAGGCTAGCAATTGGTGAGGTGAGCACAATTCCACAGATGAGCAGACACTATGACCATGTTAACCTCTCAGGTTATGATTTATTCTAGCAACACTATCAACTTCTCTAAGAAACCATCTAAGCGTTTAAAAATGAAAATAATGAACTCTTACAAAGCAGGGAAAAGCTATGGGGGGAGGTGGCCACATGTATATGCACATAAAACATAAAATCCAGCTAGCAATTTCAATGGTGAGAATTAATGTTAAGAAACAGATGTTGCACAGAACTATTAAGTCAAGGCAAGATATGAATGAACAATCACCACTGGTCTCCAAATCGTCAGAGTCCATTGGAGTTGGGTGGCTTATAAATTCAAATAAATAATAGATAATAATGAACTGCAAAAGAGAATTCATAGATCTGCAAAAAAAAAAAAAAAAAAAGCGAGCAGGCCTTAAAGCAGTTGTTCACAAGTCCATAATACAACAGTGCTCATACAGAGTTGTGAGAAGTAAAACTTTTCTCTGACCTCCTTGAAAAATCATTTTCTAAGTATGCAAAAGAAAACTTTCATCAGCCTTGATGTTTTGGAACAAAGTACTTTGGACAAATGTGAGATAACCCCTCACACACATATAATCTGTATTCACTACTAAACCTGTAAGACTCTCCCTCATCCACATGTATGTTAATGGCTTAAAATGCCTTTGTAAGAAAACATTCACAGTAGTTGACCCTAAGTGGTAATAGGAATCATACAGGATGTGGTGGTTCATTAAACCATGTTTGTATTCACTGGGCATTTCTTAAAAATGCTGACTTAGTAATAAGAGATAAATAAGAAAGTCACCCAAATGAGAATTTTCTACAATATTGTTGAATATTGAGACTGTCTGGTTACTCTAAGGACTGCTGTTCAAGTGGAAATATGGAGACTGCCGATTGGTTGAGCCATATGACAGCTCCCTATAAAAGGGGAGCCTGGCCCTCTGCTGGATCTTGTATATAGTTGCAATAAAGAGCTGTTGTCTTAAAGCCTGCTTCAAGCCCCTTCAGTCCCAGGACTCAACAAACATCATGCTACACTTTGAAATTATATCTACCTTTTTCTTTGTCTTGTCTTTGAAACATCCTGGCCAAAAGTACATAAGCTCAGGTTCTGCTCTTGCTCAAGAGTTCCTTGCAAGCTACCAAAGCTTTGCCAGGAGATCACTGTACACCAGAGAACAAGTGACAGCTCAGCAAAGCAAAGTGACAATTCAGCGAGTACCGACTGACTCTGCCTGGAGAAACCGCTCCTTTTATACATTTGCGGTTCCCGCCAAAGCTAGAGCCGGCCGCGTCTGAGCCAATCAGGAGCGACTTCCTGCTTGGGCTCAGACAGCGCTGGAAAGAGGAACAAACTATTTACAGAGTTACAAGGTAGCCATTACAGGACACAACACCAGTGGTGAAATCCAAGTTTTTAGACTGTGGGCGTGGCTTTGTGGGTGTGGTGTAGATTTGTGGGCATGGCAGGGGAAGGATACTGCAAAATCTCCATTCCCATTCCACTCCAAGGGAAGGATATTGCAAAATCCCATTCCCTCGCCACTCCTGAGGGGAAGGATATTGCAAAATCTCCACTCTCACCCCACTCTGGAGCCAGCCAGAGATGGTATTTGCTGGTTCTCCAAACTACTCAAAATTTCCACTCCCGATTCTCCACAATTTGTCAGAACTTGCTGGATTTTACCTGGATTTTCCCCTGGTGTATACTGTATTGTTTGCAAGCCTAATAACATTATGTTGCATCTTCAAAGTGATTTGGTAAGGTGAGCCAGGATTTGACCACCACAGATGAAACAAAAAATTGTATTTGTTTGGGTACAACCACAAAAGATATATTTTGGATTAAAAAAAGGTAAAGCCATTTTTGGGTTGCTACCGGAATGATGGGAGATGCCGTCCCAGTAGCTAAAATGGAGCTGCGCGTGCAGCTCCAACTGACCAGAGAGCGGGCATGCATGATGGCACAAGATTTGGCTTCTGAGCATGCACCAAAAGCCAAATCTCACAGACAGTTGCGCGCACAAGGGAGATTTTTGTGATTTTTTGCTTCCGCACATGCATAGAAGCAAAAAAATTGGCAAAAATCGCCAAAATCTCATACTTACGCAGAAGCCGAATCTTGCATCGACACACACGAGTGAGTATCAGGATCACGGAGCTCCACGGGAAGTGCACCGGTAGTGGCAGCAACAAGGAGACTTTGCCTGGGTAAAGCAGTTGTAGAAAAGAACCCCGTGCAAACATTAAACATGGATATAGTTCTATTATGTTTCAGCATTGTATGAAAGTCAAAGGAAATGAAAATATTATAAGGATGGAAGAACTGATTCAACTAATTATAACATCTTAGCTTATGAAGCATATTAGCCTTTATGTTCCACAATCAGTGAAGAACTTTAAACTGAAAAGAGATTAGATATTTCAGCAACCTGAAGCTACTTCCAATCAACCATAAACTATTTACAGAACTGGAAAAAAATATTTTGGGATCACTTTACACATCTCATATTTGTATTTGATTGAAAATTTGTGGAGAAATATCAAACATACTTGTAAGTTAAGGATATTTTTAATATAGAAGAATTCTGCAAGGAAGTATACAAAATCCTTCACAGACAAGACTATAAGGATTCCTAACTGGTTAATTAAATATTTGGAAGCTGATATTTCTGAGTCGATGTTCCCATTTATGGGCTGACTTTATTCACTATTTTCTTACTTTGGATCTATAAATAAATGCATACAAATAAAGCAAAAATTGAAACAATCCACATCTGATACGTAGTCTGCCCAACTATGTGGAGAACTTGTGTAAGAAATAAATATAACTTTCAAGTAAAGAAACGTTGAATTTTTCCCTAAAAATGATAAAATAGTAAGTGTTTGGTTTTTATATGAATTTACAAGTGATACAATTCTGTGATTTGTTTTTTCATCCCTCTTCTATTTTAGAAAGTCCTCTGTCAATCTGGATGTGTGCAGAAAATATTTTGGACTTTGATTAGAATGAGAAGAACCTTACAAATATTATTTTACATTTATAACATGAAGAAATTCTCATAAATTTGTTTTTCTTACAAGGAAAATAAGACATGGATTGGTGGACCTACTTACAAATTCAATCCAAAGAAGACAAAACTAAATATGGCTTTCAAAACAACGCTTCCTTAGATAAGATTCTTTTAGGTCCTGACAAAAAAACAATTTCCAGAATATACAACTTTTTACTCACTCACGATATAGCCGATGAAGAAGTAAAAGGAACAATGATATCTTGGTCTCAAAATTTTGGATATTCCATAAATTTAGCAGAATGGGAAAACATTTGGAACACAAACTACAAACTAACTCTAGCAATGTCATACAAGGAAAATGTATATAAAATGTTTTATCGTTGGCACCTCCCCCCCGGCACAACTCAACAAAATGTACCCAAACATTTCACCGCTTTGTTGGAAATGCAAAAGGGAAACAGAAAGCTACTACCATTTAAGGTGGACCTGTCCAGTTGCTAAAAAAATTGGGGCAAAATCAAAAGCTATCTAGAGCAAATTGTGGCACAGACAATCCTCCTAAAACCAGAACCTTTCCTTCTTGGTATTGCAAGGCAGAAATTTAAAAATGTCAATAAATATTTAATCCTTCATATTATAATGGCGGCAAGATTACTACACGCACAAAATTGGAAAACAGAAACAGCCCCCACAACTTTAAGCTTCATAAATAAGGTCCTTGAGTGTGCAGAAATGACAAAAATGACTTTGGGACTACAGGAAAAAGATAAATTCAAATTTTACAAAATATGGGAAAGTTGGTATAAATGGCTCAAACAGAAAAAAATACATTAAAAAACCTAATGGAAAAGTAATACTAGACACTTCTTCCTTTCTTACCCATAATGAAAATATAGAAACACTGCTTCACAAATTGATGGAACATAAAACCCCTAAAAGCGAACTCGTACCTTCCTCAGAAATACCTAAAATGAATACAAATATAGTATACAGAATTAAAGAAAATAAACACACAATTCCACACCCTAGACATAAATATCCAACATCAGGTCGCTCAACAGCAACAGTCAACAAAATGTTTGATAACTTATCTCTTTATTATTGAAACTTAACGTCTTATATGCTTTAAGCTCATTTGTCTGTCCATTTTTCATACTTTTTTCCTTTTTTCTCTCTTTGTAGGTTTTGTTTGTTTTGACTGTTTTTATATATAGAAATTTAATAAAGAATTTATATATTAAAAAAAGACAAAGCACAGGTGACAGACTAAATTGACAACTGTCCCAATTTAAATATTTAAAATAATTTAAGCAATGTTAAAGGACTGTGGCAGGCATGGAGTGCTGTAGTAAATACATGCAGTTCCAACCACTAAAACTGAATGAATTTTTTTAAAAACATAAGCAATACTTGTCTCCTCTATAGAAAACTAAACTGTGCATGTAGGTTAGAAAAACTGGAGATAAGATCCCATGTTTTCTTTCTCTGCCTTACTAATAAAAATATACATACAATACTGATAAGAGTTATAAAGAATCAGCCTGGCAAAGATTTTTCTTGTACACCTCTTAGCTTATACAGGACCAAAACTATATTTAGATGCGTCTATGGGTGATAAAACTGACAATATGACAGTTGCATCATCAACATGATTGAATCCCTGCCCCTTCATATATGTGATATGTGATATGTGGGAATGACCTTGAGAGACAGAAGGAAGACTGAGTGTGTAAAAGATATTTCAACCCATAGAAGTTGGAAATGTTTCATAAGGAATCTTACCTACTTTTCCAGAAAGGTGCATTAATTTCCAGAAAGAAAGAAAGTCTTACAAGAATCTGTTCATGTAATCAGACAATAAAAATAAAGCTAGTATTCCTGTCTGTGCTTTTTGTTTGGACTATCTTTGTAGGGCTAATGGGCAATTGTCATTTGCCCTGTATGTCCCCTTTACCTTGCATCCACAGACAACACGGACTGTATATCCATTGAAAATTAATCCCCCAAAGTCCTTCAGTTCTCACAAAATCATGAGCATCTCTTTGATACTTATTACAGCAGTCCAACTGCTTAAGGTGCACTAATTTTAATGAGTAGGTTCCTTAAAGTAGCTGCATCTCTTTTGCTGAAGAGACGGAGTAACGACACGGACACAAGAGCTGGATTTAAACTGGGTCATTTTTATTAACATAAATTAGCATAATTTAATTTAAATAAATTAGCATAATAACATAATTAACTATGACCCAAACAATGGACCTACAGGGTCAAACAAATACTTCCGGGGCGGAAATGATGTAGCAATAAACATTCCTGGGCAACTTATGGGTGTAGCTCGATGCTAGTCCAGGTGAGGGACCTCTCCCTCACCTGAGACCCTGCCATGCACTTGCATGAGGGGGGTCCCACCGGCTAACCCCTAACAGAGGACTTAAAGGTGCGGGACCCAAAGACAGGTTCCCCCCAACTGCTCAGGTCGCTTCCACCACAAGCTTGGAGAGAACCTGTCAATCATCCCCAAAGATGCCCATGGGAAAACGCGCAGTTGCTAAACCACCACCCAGTTTCCACCCCTAACCTTCCTACCCAAATGACCAAAGGTAAGCCAATCAGCCTAAAATGTACAAGCATCCCCTAACCGCACATCCATCTCCCCAGTGTGGAATGGGCGAAAAAACGGCCCGGCTAAGATGCAAAGCCGCAAAAAATTCCCATTCGCCCCCCCTAGGGGCGACCCAGAATAGCACACTGCAAAATAGGGAGGGCGGGTGGGTGTCTGCTGTTGACTGAGGTCCGGGCGAAAAGGCTTAGCCCCGGGCCTGCGTGCCCTTAAATAGGGCCAGCAAGCCCCGCCTGGACTCGTCAGCAGTCAGGCCAGCTGGCCTGACACTCGGCCGAAGTCTCGCCTCACGAGACTTTGGCCAAGATCAAGATGGCGGCCGCCAAGGAGCCCGATGTCTCCCTGACCCTCCAGCAAATGCCGCCAGCGGGGTGAGTCCGCTGGCGCTATTGCTGAAGAGACGGAGTAACGACACGGAAACAAGAGCTGCATTTAAAATGGGTCATTTTTATTAACATAAATTAGCATAATTTAATTTAAATAAATTAGCATAATAACATAATTAACTATGACCCAAACAATGGACCTGCAGGGTCAAACAAATACTTCTGGGGCGGAAATGATGTAGCAATAAACATTCCTGGGCAACTTATGGGCGTAGCTTGATGCTAGTCCAGGTGAGGGACCTCTCCCTCACCTGAGCCCCTGCCATGCACTTGCATGAGGGGGGTCCCACCGGCTAACCCCTAACAGGGGACTTAAAGGTGCGGGACCCAAAGACAGGTTCCCCCCAACTGCTCAGGTCGCTTCCACCACAAGCTTGGAGAGAACCTGTCAATCATCCCCAAAGATGCCCAAGGGAGAACGCGCATTTGCTAAACCACCACCCAGTTTCCGCCCCTAACCTGCCACGGAGCGGGGGTCAGATCTCTATCTTGGCCCCCCGACTCCCCCCTCTAGCTGCGCCAGCTCACACAGAGACCTCTGCAGGTCCTGTAAGAAAATGGCGTTCCCCTGTTCTGACAGGTGAACGCCATCGGCCCGGTAAAGCCACGGCCGATATACAGTGATGAGGGGATGGGCCACTACAACCCCACCTAATTCCCTGACTATCCGGCCCAGGGCCTTATTTACTCTACGCCTGACCCGGTGAATGGCCCTAAGGGAAATGGCGTCCCTCCACGTGATCCTTGGGAGGATCTCTGACCACACCACTTGCGTTGTTGGCCACACCGTGCGAAGCCGCCGCAGGTCTTCGCTCGCCTGGATGATCAATGCCAGACCCCCAAGCAGGCACAGGTCATTGCCACCGAGGTGCAGGACCAGCCATCTGGGTGCAGCAATGGGATGCCGCCCTCCCAGTCCAACCTGGGCGAGGCCCTGGGAAGCCGCCCGCCCAGTACCGCCGGGTGCAGCCGTGGGATGCTGTCCCCCCAGCAATGCCGGCAGGAGTCCCTCCCACCGCATACCTCTTCGGCCCATCCAAACGACCTTGACCCACCGTCCCAATGACAACTGGGTCCCGATGGCGCTTCTGGCTGCTGAGCGGCCGGCCCAAAATATCATGCTGTGGCCGCACAGCAGCGCCGTCGGTTTCGTATTGGCATGGGGACCTGAAAGAGGACACACACAGAGAGGTTACCTAGCCTAAGCCCTGCCTAGAATCCTCAGCGGGCCTAACATAACCCAAATATGCCGCTGACCGCCAGCGGCCGATCTCCCAAATCCGATGGGCCGGGAAACCTGAAAGTGCCGCGCTAGTGGCGGTGCCGATACGGAACGAATGCGTTCCATAGCCGGCGGTATCCATGCCTACCTGAGCCATTGCCCTGGACACTAACACCCAGAATTGATAACGGGTCAGAGGGGTACCGTCCGGGTGTTTAAAAAGGTACCCTTGCCCCGACCCCCTCAAGCTATAATAGTGCTGTAAGGCGGCCACCGGACACACAGACTGGTCGGCAGCCGCACTAAGCTCAATACAAACCCCTCTGTGCAGCTCATCTGTCTTAGAATGCCTTACTACAAGGGATACCCCCCCTGCCTAAAGGCTAGATCAGCATACTGGAAGGCACGGAGCGATGTGTCAGCTTGAGAGGAGGCCATGGCCTCGCTGACCCTGAGGGCCCCAAAAAACATGACACAAGTCGCTGCCCTAAAAAGACGGGCCTCGTACAGAGAGGCACACAGACTGTCCAAAGCCTGATTAATCAGGGACAGCTGCTGAACCGTCAGGGCCCGACGAGTGTCACATGGGGTCCCCTGTCGCTCCCTCACCCAGCCTTCCAGCATCTTCCGAATGCGGAAGTCACCAGAAAAATCTGCAAAAACCCCCCCCCCCCCGCCTTGGACAGAAAGGCGAGGCCGGCTAACCTGGACCTAATAGTCCTAACTGAAAGGCCACGCTGCCTAAGCTGGACACAAAATTCTGCCAGGTGCTCAACTGGGGCAGGCCAACTATGGGGGTAACCCCTATCCTGTCTGAAATCCCCAAACTCCTTACCTGCACGCTGGTAAGCCCGCAGGGTGCCCGGTGCTACCGAGAGGGCGATAGCCCTGGAGGCCTCATCTCTCCACCGCTCGGAAGCCCGCCCAGGCTCCAAAGGTGGTCGGGGAATGCCTCTGGCGACTCTCGGGACCACGGGGCCAGGGTCCGAAACCTGGACAACTGACCACGGGACAAGGTGTCAGCAACCCCGTTATCTAACCCGGGGACATGCCTAGCTAAAAACAATGTGTTTAGGGACAAGGACCTGTGCACAAAGTGGCGGACAAGCCGCATGACCCTGTCACTCTTAGAGGACAGGGCGTTCACAACATGGACCACCGCTAGGTTGTCACACCAAAAATGCACAGTCTTGTCCCTAAACTGCTCACCCCAAAGCTCTAGGGCCACTACCAAGGGGAAGAGCTCCAAAAAAGTCAAATCCTTAACCAATGAAGAGGCACTCCATTCCGGAGGCCACACCGACCAGCACCACTGGTCACCTAACACTACCCCAAAACCACAAGTCCCCGCAGCATCGGAGCAAAGCTGCAACTCAGCTTCCAAAAGAAGCTCGTGCCTCCAAAAGGACAATCCATTAAATTGGTCTAAAAACTCCTGCCACACGCAGAGGTCAGCCCTGACCCCTGCACATAAGCGGGTACAATGATGGGGCAAACGGAGCCCCTTCATCGCAGTATATAACCTCCTAGAAAAGGCCCTGCCCGGCACCACGACCCGGCAAGCAAAATTAAGTATCCCAGCTAGCTCCTGGAGCTGCCGAAGGGTGACCTTCCTGCAGCCCAGAACCATATCAAGCTTATCCCTGATTTTAGTCAACTTATCCAGGGGCAATCTAGAAGATTGCTCCTCTGAGTCCAATTCAATACCGAGGAAGGTAATCTCGGTGGCGGGGCCTTTGGTCTTCTCAGAGGCTAAAGGCACCCCCAACTGAGCGCAAAGGGCTTCGAAGTCCCGCATTAGAGCAAAGCATTGCTCCGAACACGCAGGCCCCGCCACCAAGAAATCATCAAGGTAGTGAACGACCGAACCCAGATCACTGCGCCTCCTGAGCGCCCACTCCAAGAAGGTGCTAAAGCTCTCAAAAAGAGAGCATGAGACAGAGCAACCCATGGGTAAAGCCCTGTCCACATAAAAACCACCTTCGAAATGGAAGCCCAACAGCTCGAAGTCGTCTGGGTGAATGGGGAGGAGCCAGAATGCCGACTTAATGTCGCATTTACCCATAAGGGCTCCAACCCCACACTTCCTAACCATGGCCACGGCCACATCAAAGGATGTGTACCGGACTGAACAAAGTTCATCAGGAATGAAATCATTCACTGACTCCCCTTTAGGAAAAGACAAGTGGTGAATCAACCTAAATTCACCACTCGCCTTTTTGGGGACCACCCCCAATGGGGATACCCTAAGATTCGGGAAAGGCGGCTCCGGGAAAGGCCCGAGGACCCTGCCCTCGGCCACCTCCTTCTGAATCTTGTCCCTAACAATGTCTTCATGTCCCACAACCGACCTAAGGTTGTCGGACATGAAGGCTTGCCTAACCCCCACGTAAGGGATCCTGAATCCCTTGGAGAAACCTAGCAAGAGAGCAGCCGCTCTCGAGCGAGGGTGGTAGTCAATAAACCAACCCTCAAGTGCTTTTAAATTAATTGGGCTGGGCCCCTTTTCCCCCAGTAGGTGGGGGAGGTCTTGCAGGACCCCCACCCTTCTTTTCCGCCCCCTTCTTGGGGCAGGGGCACACGGAAGAGGCATGGGTCCCCCCACAATTCCCGCAGGTATGTTTGTATTTGCAAAAGGGACGAAAACACGCCCCTTTTGCAGCAAACTTGTGACACGCCGGGGAGGACCCCTTCCCCGCTCCCCCCGTAGCCGCCTTTGCTGGTGTGAAAGCTGCGGGCTCCTCTTCCATAAAATGATCGCTATTGGTCCTGTCGCACCCTTCCTTGCCGGACATATGCGTGGCCTGGAACCATAGGTCCGGTAACACCATATCCCAGGGCAGGGAGGAGTCGTGAGCTATCCTCATTCTAAAACCTTTGTCGTAATGCTGCCAGATGGTACCTTTATACTCAAAATGAGCCCTAGCAATTAGGTCAATATATTTGAGCATAGAAGTGGCCCTAGCCAGCTGCCTTTGAATCACCACTGACGCGAAAGTCAGAAAAGCGTACAGCAATGAGCTGAAACACTTGGTGACTTTGGTCTTTTTTTGGCTTTTCCCCGGGCACTACATCCTTGTCCTGCTTGGGGACCTCCCTATTCAATAGGGAGAAGAGGTCTACATACTCCCCCTTCCAAATCGCCTCCTTCACCGACGGGTGGAGGTGGTACCCCAGGGGGGTGGCTGGTAGCCCACATGGGATGGCCCCAGCTTTGATGCTGGCGAACGGGTCCCACATGGTGGAGGCCCCCGTTCCCAACACCCCTAGCCCCGGTGGGTACACCAAAGGGGGCGGAGGCATAATAGCGGGTGCTGGAGGGGTCCAACCCCCTGCCCCAGCCACCCAGGGCCCCAGTGGAAAAGCCACCCCCGGGGGAGGCGCCACCACTGGCGGGGCCGGCGGGGACCAAACCTGACCACATGTGCCTGAAGGGGACCCCAGAAAACTAGCGCCACTCCCCACACCAGGCGGGTTGAACCCTGAACCGGGCAAGGGGAGGAGCGATGTGGAGGACAAGTGTGGTGCAGCCTCACCTGTCCCGTACAGGGTGGATGACATCCACGGGGGGCCCATCCGTGTGGGGCCCTGGAACACCGCCATCTGCCCCGACTGGGCCATCTGCCCCGACTGGGCCATCTGCCCCGACTGGGCCATCTGCCCCGACTGGGCCATCTGCCCCGACTGGGCCATCTGCCCGGCCTAGGCCATCTGCCTGGCCTGGGCAACCTCCTCCTCAGGATCTCTGCCCCAGGCTGCCGATGCAGCCATGGGGAGACCGCCCGGGCCCGATCCGGACCGCCAACGCTCCAGCTCATCAAGCCTTTCCAGGACCCTGGCCCAAGAAAGGGAAGGAGAAACATCAAGGTGAGGGGCTGGAGGAATAAATCCCACCACCCCCTCCGGTGGGACCACCCCAGGGGTCCCCTCCAGGTTAGCCCGAGCCCGGGCTGAAGGCCTCAATGCCCTCCTAGGCCGCCCTGCTGGTTGGGCCGGAGGGGCCTGGGCTTGCCTCTTCTTCGGGGCCATACCCTTATTTCTATTTAATTTTATCTGTTTTACACTGGTAAGAAACAAAGAGATTGGGCTGGGAAGCAAGGCCGACACCAAGTACCCAGGCCTCACGAGGGGAGGCCCAGCGGCAGGCCAACCCACCCAGCGGTGGCAGAGAAGCCAAGCCGCTCCCCCCTATGGGCACCCCCCACGACCCCCCGATCCCGGGGGAAAATGGAGCAGGCAAACCGAGGGCGGCAACCAGCCGATGCCGGCTCCGCCAGGAAGAAACGCCGCCGAAGAGCTCTTTCCGCCGACCACAGGAGCCACAAAATGGCGGCCGAAGACACGAGGCCGCCTAAAATGGCTGCCGAGAGCAGGCACCCAGCCGAGTGTCTGCTGTTGACTGAGGTCCGGGCGAAAAGGCTTAGCCCCGGGCCTGCGCGCCCTTAAATAGGGCCAGCAAGCCCCGCCCGGACTCGTCAGCAGTCAGGCCAGCTGGCCTGACACTCGGCCGAAGTCTCGCCTCGTGAGACTTCGGCCAAGATCAAGATGGCGGCCGCCAAGGAGCCCGATGTCTCCCCGACCCTCCAGCAAATGCCGCCAGCGGGGTGAGTCCGCTGGTGCTATTTTTAGTTAATCTGAAAAACTGTAATGAACAGCAGAGTGCGTTGCTGTCCACACATTATTAAAGAGTCAGCAATTATGGGGAATCCGCCAAAAGAATATATATATTTATATATATAACGATCTGATCTAAATGTAGTTCATAAAATCATATACCAAAATGTCCTTCCTGTTAATGATTACTTCCTCTTCAACCACAGCAATACAAACTTGACTGCAGAAAATATAACTTCAGCAATAGAGTAATCAATGCCTGGAATGCACTATCTAACTCTGTGGTTTCTTCCCCAAACCCCAAAAACTTTAACCTTAGATTGTCTACACGCTACCGCTCCCTGTTTCTAAGAGGTCTGTAAGGGGTGTGCATAAGTGCACTACTGTGCCTACTGTCCCTGTCCTACTGTCCTCTTTTATCGTTACTTTTTATTTATGTTATGTTTATACAAACTACTACTATCATATACATGTTTGACATAAAATAAAATACTAATCAAGAGACAAGGTAAATCCATGTGCAACTTATCTCAAAAATGGCAGTTTGAATTAGATGGTGAGAAATCTAAGGGAAAGCATTTACAATTAAAAAGATTATATTTTAATGAACTCATTAATAAATGAAGATTGGAAATTCCTCACATGGTTTCCAAAAATTCTGTATTTACTAGAATAATAGAATAAATAGAATAATAGAATAAATTTACTAGATTGTCATTAAAAACACCTTACTGAAATCAATCTAGCTCTTGATCTTTTATATCTGCATGGGATTTCACACAAAGTACTTGCTCCAAATAATTGTCAAAATGTGAACAGATATAAAAATGTTCTTTATCTGTGTTATATATTATCAACTGTCCATACAAAATCTTTGGTTGGTTAAAAACAAATATTCAACATGGTCAAACGGCCAACATTTTTAGAGTGAAGTTTTATATAGGTAGATATTTTTAGTTATCATGTATATAACTGTGAAATGATATTTTGTGAATTGCATTGATCTCTGTTACTAGTCTCTTGACTGAGAAAATTATCTGCTTATTAATAACATAGGAAGAGAGACATCTAGTGGCTAAAAATAATCATGTGAACTATGTGACAATAATTAACATGAAATTCAGTATTGCCCATGAAAGTTCCTATAGTAAACCATGAATCTCACAGCTTCATAACTTAATCTTAAAAGAGCTAACATACAAATAACACACACATACACACACATATGTCACAGAGAGAGAGGGAGAGAGAGGGGGAGAGAGAGAGAGAGAGAGTTAATTTATTGTTGATAATAAATATCAGCACTTTTCCTGGAATTTAGCATAGCCTGAATCTAATAGTATCTAGCATTCAATGTAATGTAAATGAGAATAACAGAATATAAGGCTTAGAATGCAGAATTTAAACTGCAATGTTTTAAGCCCAAAATTTGCTATAACATTCAATGCTGATATCTGGTCAGCTGCCATCTTACTCTGACCTATATAATAATAATTAACAATAATAATAATGTATTAGATTTGTATGCGCCCCCTCTCTGAAGACTCGGGGCAGCTCACAACAATAATAAAATGACAATGTAATAATGTAAACAAGTCTAATATTTAAAAAGCATCTTAAAACCCATCATTTAAAAACCATTCAACACACTGCATACCATACATAAAACTATAAAAGCCTCGGGGAGATGTCTCAATTCCCCCATGCCTGGTGATATAGGTGGGTCTTAAGTAGTTTGCGAAAGACAAGGAGGGTGGGGGCAGTTCTGATCTCTGGGGGGAGTTGATTCCAGAGGGCCGCCACAGAGAAGGCTCTTCCCCTGGGGCCCGCCAGATGACATTGTTTAGTCAACGGGACCTGGAGATGGCCAACTCTGTGGGACCTCATTGGCCGCTGGGATTCGTGCGGCAGAAGATGGTTCCAGAGGTATTCTGGTC
Organism: Erythrolamprus reginae; assembly: GCF_031021105.1. Taxonomy (NCBI): domain Eukaryota; kingdom Metazoa; phylum Chordata; class Lepidosauria; order Squamata; family Dipsadidae; genus Erythrolamprus; species Erythrolamprus reginae. Next base: position 31,750,027 of record NC_091955.1, on the reverse strand, counting down.
CAATGCCATGTAGGGCTTTAAACAAGTTAATAATGAAATTGTTACAGTATTACAATATCACCACCTCTTTGTAGGAAAGATCAGTTTTGACATAAAATTATTTAGATGTAATTTGAATATGTAAGACTCTAATATAAATTAAAGATGCCAAAACGATTCCTACTTATTAATCAGTAAGCTACTGTTGATGTTTGAAGCAGACTTTGTCAACTTTTCAATGTAGGGAAGTAATGTTGCAATATTTCTACAAAATGTTCAAACTCCCAAATAGTACAATTGTCCCACATTCTCAAAGCCCTTTACAACATCCATATGCCTTTGTTACTTTGAAGTAGGTGTCCATTTTCATTCATATATCTGGTTCAAACAGATATTTTGATCAAAGCTTCATTAATCACCCATTCCAAATTTCAGATAGCCCTAGTGATACTTAACAGTTGTTCAGCCACTTAAATAAAAATACTGTAATCTTCACAGATCCAAAAGTAAGACTTACTTCTGCCTTGATACTGTGGCTTTTTTAAAAAAAATGCCTAACATTGTTTTTATACTGACAGGAACTCTACCAAGAATTGAAATCTTTTGTTTTCATTTTCTTGACACTGAAGAAATGAGAAGCCCTCAAACACATATTCTCAATTCCTTTATTTTTTGTATATTGTGTTGGGTGTCACATTTAAGTGATTCATTCTGTACTATGGCTATTACAATTATTTTGTATCATTTATAATCCCCTCTTAGAGTAAATGAATATAAAGACATAGATGGATTTTAAATTATTGCCTCTGTCACTTACATTTGTGGAGGACACTAAATCTCCAGAGAGTTAGATCTATGTTAATTAAATCTACCAAAAAGAGAGAGAGAGAGAAGTCTACATAAGGTCCAAAGCATGCTTAATGAATTAACATGGAGGCCATGTTGAGCAGCAGCCTTTTAAACTATAGTGAAACAAATCAACTCACACTTTATTATGAACCACTTAACAAATTAAATCTGTCACTTTATATCATAGAAAATCAGCATTTTTCATAAATGCTAATTAAATCCATTAAAATGGAAGTCTTCCGTGGAGCTTATGCAAAGAAGGCCTATTGATGCAAAGAGAGAAGACCTGCTTCTCTTATGAATGAAAGCTACAATGCTAATTCTGACAAGCCACATTTGAATATGATCACACATACATATGCTTGTAGGAAAGAACATAGTCTAAGAGACACAATAAAACAAATACAGTACAAGGATTAAAAATAAATTTGAATGTCTGGGGGTCATGCTTTAAAGACATTAAATTTTTTGCCCCGTTTTCAATTGTATACATGACTGGAGCATGCCATACAACTCAAAGAAGTGGTGCAAGATCAGAAGACGTGGAGAGACTTGGCCTAGACTCACCAAGATTCTGAGACAGCAGAATGGTTAGCTCTCTCAATCATCTTTATCTCCTCCATCATCACTAATTTGTTTAGTTCCTTGTTTTGGATTTAAATGGACAAACAGATATATCCACAGTTTTCTTTTAACATACCCTTCTGCATTCATTTAGTACAAGACCCTTTCCCCTGGCCCCCAACAAATGGTACTCAAGGGAATCCTGCCTACCTCAACCAACATAGAAGCAGCACATGGACATCCGTTTCAATATACTTGGCATCTATGAATCTGTCTAATCCTGCCTTGAAGCTATCAGGGCTGCCAGCTGTCACAACCTCTTCTGTTGTTAGCCGCCCCGAGTCTGCGGAGAGGGGCGGCATACAAATCTAATAAATAAATAAAATAAAATAAAATAAAATAAATGAATTCGATAAACCAACAACCCTCTGGGTGAAGAAATATTTCCCTTGATTTGTCCTCACTTTCTTACCTATGAGCTTTAGGGAGTGTCCCCTTATCCTAGTATTGTGTGATAGAGAAAATATTTTTTCTCTATCCACCTTTTCTATCCCATGCATAATTTTATACACTTTGATCAAATCACCCCTTAAATGCCATTTTTCAAGGCTGAAGAGACTAAAGCATTGCAACCTGGTTTCATAAGGGACATGCCCCATTCCCTTGATAATTCTTGTTGCCCTTTTTTGCACCTTTTCCAGTTCCATTATATCCTTCTTGAGGTGCGGTGACCAGAACTGTACACAGTACTCCAAGTGTGATCTCACTATCGATTTGTACAGAGGCAATACAACACTTACCTTGGGGTACAACACTTCTCACTTCTTTCCATCCAGAAAAATGTCCATTTATTGCCACCCTTTGCTTCCTACAATTTAGGCAGTTACCAATCCAGGACAAGACTTGTCCTCTAATTCCGTGGCTGAAGAGCTTTTTTAGGAGCCTTTGGTGAGGGACTTTGTCAAAAGCCTTTTTAAAGTCAAGTTATACAATATCAACTGGGTCCCCTTTATCTATGTGTTTATTTACACCCTCAAAGAATTCTAACAAGTTAGTAAGACATGATTTGCCTTTGCAGAAACCATGTTGATTTTCTTTCAGCAATGCCTGTTTTTCTATGTGCCCAGTAATTTTATCTTTAATAATGTTTTCCATCACATTACCTGGAACTGAGATTAAACTGACTGGCCTATAGTTTCCTGGATCACCTCTGGATCCTTTCTTGAAGATCGGGGTTACATTTGCCTCCCTCCAATCCTCAGGTACAGTGCCTGATCTTAGAGAAAGATTATATATTTTAGCTAGAAGTTCAGCAATTTCACACTTGAGTTCCCTGAGAACTCTAGGGTGGATGCCATCTGGACCCGGCGATTTGTTGACATTTAGTTTAGAGTGGCATGTAAGAACATCTTCCTTGTTTATCTCTATCTGGTTTAATTTTTCTAATTCCCTCCCTGGGAAAACTAATTCAGTGGCAGGCAAATGCTCTCTATCCCCCTCAGTGAAAATGGAAGCAAAGAAGTTATTTAGCCTCTCAGCAATCTCTTTGTCTTCTCTGATTATCCCCTTCTGACCATTGTCATCGAGTGATCCAAAAAGGTTTTGTTATTATTTTTAATATTCTTTGCTATATGCTCCTCAAAATCTCTCTTGGCTTTCCTGACTATCGCCTTGCATTTGGTCTGCCAGAGTTTGTGATCCTTCCTATTCTCCTCGGTAGGAAGAGCCTTCCATCTCTTAAATGAGTTTTTCTTCTTTCCAATAACCTCCTTTACTTCATTCATAAGCCAAACAAAGAATACTTTCCAGTCCTCTTTCTTCTTTTAGAAATGCATTTTAGTTGAGCCTGTTGTAACATATTTTTAAAAAATTTCCAAGCATTTTGGAGGGATTTGACTTTTTTTACTGTCCCTTTTAGTTTCTTCTTTACTATTTTCCACATTTTGGCAAAATTTCCTCTGTGAAAGTTTATTTTTTTTATTTATTTATTTTGTCCAATACAAAGGTCTTTGTGTTAGTTTTCACTGACAATTTGATATCCATGGTTAAGTTGAAGGTTATTGTGTTGTGATTGCTGGTTTCTATGGGCTCGGTTACAAAGACATCATGAACCAAATCCTGTGCGTTAGTTAGAACCAAGTCCAGGATCCCCTTTCCCCTGGTTGGTTCCATGACCGTCTGCTCAAGGGAATAATCAGCTAACATGTTGAGGAACCTTGTCTCTCTTTCATGTGTAGAATAAGAATTTACCCAATCTATTCGGGGATAGTTGAAGCTTTTTAGGTTGTTCAAATTATGTTTTGGTCTTAGTTTACTTTTTGGAAATTTTTATTTCTACTTCTTAAAAAAAAGCTGAACTAGTAATTAAACAAGAAACTCACCCCACAAACTTACCAGGGCTCAGCGGGTATTCTTCCCAAGGTTCCTGCCAAGTTCCTTTTTCCCTTTTTATTTTCTGTTTTATTTCCTTTTTTGAAAATGTTCTGCTTTTTTAAAAAAAGGCAGTTGCCTCTCTGCTTCCCAAGGAAGAATGACACACATGCCACAAGTGGCACGCAGAGCAATATCTAAGGGTATGTGGGGTGCTGGCCCATGTCAGCTGATTTTCAGCCTTATTTATGGCCACTTTCACTCTCCACGGATTTCAGGAAGGTTTCTTAACCCTAGGGAATGGCAAAAAAATGGTCCATCAGGCCAAGCAGAAGTTTGGAAGCCTCCTGAAGCCCAGGGACAGTGAAAGTGACCCAACAGGTCTCCTGGAAGTCCGGAGGCTTCAGTGATGCCTATGAACACACACAGGAGGGGGGAGTGCACATACGCAGGAGGCAACACAGAGTTGTGCACACATGTGGGATGACGGTATTACATTATGGGTGTGGGCACGCACATGCACTCTATCACATGTGTGCACACTCTTATGGCACCAAGCCAAAAAAGTTTCACCATCACTGGTCTATGATGTTTTCTGGAATATATTGTGAAGAAAAATGATGCATTACACCAGCTCTGTAAATGCAGTACAATATCTCTGGTTCCTTGACCAAATACCGTGTCTCTCTGAAAATAATATGTCCCCATAATAAGGCCAATCAGACTTTTCAGTACAGGTGCTGAAATATGCTCCCCCCCAAAAAAACAAGTCCCCTTTCCAACATATGCACAGCCCACTGCATGCTATTCTCTGCCCCACCTGCCACTCCCAAGACGTCACTCCACCACCACTTCTCTCTCTTGGCTAATCTGTGCAGGGAAATACATTGCAACCAAAAGAAAAACTTCTTGCAAGTGCAAGCAATGAACAATTTTCTTCGTTCCTCTACCATTAAGTGACAGTGACTCCCCCACTTTCCCACCGCCAATCTCCCCATGCCATCAATGACTAAAGGGATGCTTCTCTTCCTGCCCTTCTTTAGTCAAAAGGAGGATGGGACAAGATGACACCCCCAATTGTGCTCACTCACAGGGAGCTTCTTTCCATCATTTTCACAATTTTCCTGGCACAGACCGGCTGGGAGAGAGATGTGGCAGGGCTGCCAGAGCAGGCCAGCTGTTTGGTCAGCCTCAAGAACAGGGAAGGGAGGTGGTAATGCTGGGACCCCCAATCCCACGCTTGCCACCTACTACATCCCCAAAATACTTTTAAAAAATCCCGATAATAAGGTCAAGGCCATATTTGAAATGAATGAAACTCAGACAGGAGTACAAGATGGTTCCGTTTATTCAGCTCTCTCGAAAGTGACTTCAGCAAGGAACGCATCTGAGCTGTCAGTGTCAGAACAGCCCTTTTTATACCTTTAAGGCTCGCGCCTAAAAGAAACGGCCGTGCGTCTTAGCCAATCAGACGCGGCCAAGGTTATTCATAGTTTAAACAGTATTTACAAGGCATTTTCTTTTACAGATTTTACATTGGTTATATACAGACTTAACACCCCTCCCTCATTAGTTGAGACAACTGTCACTCAGTGAGCCAAGTGACGTAGTCCTCCAATCGATTGGGCCGGCGTGACGTGCGCTCAGACCTGCGCAGATCATTACCGGCTGGTATGTCTATGGTGGAGGTTGGCTCGTCGTTGTCTCCTGTCCGCGGCTGGGCCCAAGTTGGGGCTCTGGCCTGCGGAGATAAGTATGCTGATGGTGCACCGTGCCCAGAAGAGGAGGAAGGCTCGGCGTCGCTGGAGGAGGCATCTGGCCGTGGTAAGTCCTTTTGTAATTCCAAAAGTTCGAGTTGCGAATTAATGTCTGCTTGGGGGGAAGAATTTCCGTTAGCGGCCGGCACTTCATTTGATGTTATGCGCCCCCTTAAATGATCGATGTGCCGCCTCCATGTGCGGCCATCTTCCAGTTGTACCACATAAGACTTTGGGGCTGTTTGTTGCAATATTTTTCCTTTCAGCCAACTCAACCCCCCATCAAAATTTCTAGCAAAAACAAGTTGCCCTAAGTACATATTTCTTTCAGGTGTTATACATGTTTCATTATTTACATTTTGAGTACAATAACGAGGGTGCAACCTGTCCAGGGGGGACCTTATTTTTCGACCCATTAAAATCTCTGCTGGGCTTTTATTTGTGATAGAATTTGGGGTGATGTGCTGCATTAATAAAAACTGATCTAATTTGTGTTGTATTTCCCCTGGGCCTGCCCTGCGCAAGGCTTCTTTGGCCACACGTACATAACGTTCTGCAAGGCCATTAACCCATGGCGAGTAAGGGGATGTGAGTGCGTGTCTGACCCCCAAGTTGCTCAAAAAACACTCAAATTGTCTGGCAGTCAATTGTGGCCCGTTATCTGAAACTAGGATGTCTGGGCACCCATGTGTGGCAAACAAATGGTATAGTGCCTTGATGGTGGCACAAGTAGTAATGTTTTGCATAGCAATGATCTCCACCCACCTGGAGAACGCGTCTACCACAATTAGAAAGTTTTGGTTTCCAATAGGCCCTGCGAAGTCAATATGAATGCGGGACCATGGCCCAGTGGGTCTTTCCCATTCCAGAGGTGTTGTTTTCGGGGGATTGGGCCGTGACTCCTGGCAAGGGTCACAGTTTGCTACCCATTGCTCAATGTCCCTATCTAAACCTGGCCACCACAAATAGCCCCTGGCCAACCCTTTCATTCTGACAATGCCTGGGTGGCCTGCATGCAACATACTTAGTACCTTCTGTTTTAAGGTATTGGGAATGACCACCCTGTCACCCCATAACACGCATCCCTTCAAGTAGGATAATTCCAACCTTTTAGATTTGAATTCTGACAGCCCAGTTTCCTCAGAGTCTCCCAACCATCCTTTTAGAATACAATTGATTACTTTTAACAATAGTAAATCCTTCTTGGTGTGCTCAGCCACCTCTTTGGCAGTGGTCAGGCAGTTTTCCTCAAGGTCAATTAGTAAGACATCCTCTGTGGGGGTTGGATCTGAGACTAACTCGGGCATGGGGCATCTACTTAACCCGTCAGCATGATTTATTGATTTTCCCCCCTTATGTGTTAGATGGTATTGGTATCCTGACAGGAAAAGGGCCCATCTTATTAATCTGGGGGACATGAAGGGAGGAGTTGGTTTATTGGCAGCTAGAAGACCAAGCAGGGGTTTGTGATCTGTTATTAGTTCAAAACTCCTCCCACAGAGATAATAATGGAATTTCTTAACGCTAGAGACTAGGGCCAATGCCTCTTTGTCTAATTGGCTGTAGTTTCTCTCTGCCATGGACAATGTTTTAGAAAAGAAGGCGATGGGGGCCTCTGTATTGTTTGGCATTATGTGGGCTAATACCCCACCAACCCCATACGCCGAAGCATCGCACGTGAGCCTTATTGGCAAAGTTGAGCTATATTGAACCACTACGCTTTTAGAGGTCAATAACTGTTTTATTTTATGAAAAGCTTCGCGCTCCATTGTGCCCCAGGTCCAGGGAACTCCCTTCTGCAGCAGTCGGTGTAGTGGTTCTGCTGCCGTTGCCTTCTGTTTAAGGAAGACAGAATAAAAATTAAGGAGGCCCAGAAATGCTTGGAGTTCTGTCTTATTATTTGGCTCGGGTGCTTTGGTTATGGCCTCTAGTTTGTCTGCTGTGGGGTGTATTCCCTCACTGTCTATTCTATAGCCCAGAAATTCTATGCTACTTGCTCCCCACACACACTTGTCTGGTTTTACTTTTAACCCCTTAGCTTGCAGTCTAGCCAACACTTCTCTGATGCGCATGTTTAATTCTGCTTGGTTTTTTCCTGATATAAATATATCGTCAAAATATGGGGAGGTTCCTTTTATACCTGCTAATAATCGTTCCATGAAACTTTGGAAAATACCTGGGGCGGTACTGACCCCAAATTGCAGGCGGGTGCACCTAAAAGCACCCCTATGGGTCACTATGGTCTGGGCCAGGGATGTGGCCTCATCGACCGGAAGCTGTTGGTATGCCTGTGCCAGGTCGATTTTCGAAAATACTCTCCCTTCCCCCAAAGAATGAAGCAATTGTTGGACCACTGGGATCGGGTATGGATGGTGTTGAAGGGCCTTGTTGATAGTGGCTTTGTAGTCTGCACAGACCCTTAAGGAGCCATCAGGTTTAACTGGAGTGACAATGGGGGTTTCCCATGGCGCTTGTTCAACAGGGACTAAGATGCCCTGGGCAATCAATTTGTCCAATTGGATATCTAGTTTAGGCAATAGTGGTAGGGGCACCCTGCGAGGCTTAAGTCTGACTGGGGGTACCTTGGGATCTAGAGAGAAGGAGATAGGGGCCCCATTGTAGGTGCCCAAAGTAGGGCTGAAAACCTCAGGAAATTCTTGGATAAAGTTAGGAATATCAGGTTCAGCATTTACATGACAAAGACCCAGTATTTCAATTCCCAAAGGAGACATCCATGTTAACCCCAGGAGGGAGTGTTTGGCTCCCTCAACCACAATCAGAGGAAGAAAATATTCACAATTTTTAAATTTCACAGGCACATCTACTTTCCCCAAAACAGGTATGACATTACCTTGAAAATCCCTTATTATTAAAGTTGAGTTAACAAAATCAGTTTTAAGAAAATTTGGCATATACATTTTGAATTTGTCCCAAGGCATAATAGAATGCTTAGAGCCTGTATCTAATTCTAGGTTACAAGGCTTGTTATTTAAAAGTAGTGAGATGATAATCTTGTTCCCTCCTTTAGCAGTTGCGCAATTTACGTAAGTTTGTGCTTTACCTCGTGCGTAGTCACGGTTAGCGGTAGAGTCGTTTCTGCGGTTGAAGCCTCTGGAAAATTTGTTGTCTCGCGGTTGTTGTGCCTGGTTGTTGAAACGTTGTTGGCGGGGTGTAGAGAAGGACTCCTCTGGAAGGGGCGCTCTGCAAGCCTCGGCGATGTGCCCGCGTCGATTGCAGCGGCGGCAAACGGCGTCTCTGAAGGGGCAACGCTGTCGTGGGTGATTTCCTCGGCAACCGGGGCATGGGTTGGAGGGGCGTTGGTATCTGGGTTGTCTGGCTTGCTCGGAAGGCAGCAGGAGACAGGTGTCGTCGTCCGTGGCAGCTGGGCTGAGGTCATCTGTGGTTTCGGCGCGGGAAACAGCAATGGAGATTTTGGAGACGGTGTCTTTCTTTTCGTGTTCCTTGAGTTCTTTGGCGGCCGCGTCAGCTACTTCGGCTGTTTGAGCCAGCTTGATGACTGACTGAAGCGTTGGGTCGTCCTCTGTTAGGATTTTGTTCCGGACGGTCGCATTCTTCATCCCGAAGATCAGAGCGTCTGTGAGGCGAGCTTCTGGGCTGTCAAATTTGCACTTTGACAGCACCGTGCGAAGTCTCGTGGCGAATTGATTGATTGTCTCAGACTCACGCTGGGTCATCCTGGAAAATTGATGTCTGTAGACTACGGCAGGCTTCGTTGGCTTGAAGTGGTTTGCCAGTCTTGCTTGGAGGTCGTCCCACGGAACGGATTTAGCTGGAAGCGGGTCGGTAAGCGTTTGGACGAGGTCGAAAATCTCAGTCCCGCAATAGTTCAAGAAGATCGCCCGCTTCCTGTCGTCTTCAGCTTCTCCCATTCCTGCCGCTTCCAGGAAGATTTCAAATTTCGCCATGTAGGCGTCCCAAGACGACTTCTCGGGGTCGAAGTAGTCGGGAGCCCGGCCGATCTGGAGGTGATTCATGCTTGACTCGTGGATTCTTCGTTCTCTCGTCGCCAGTGAAATGAATGAAACTCAGACAGGAGTACAAGATGGTTCCGTTTATTCAGCTCTCTCGAAAGTGACTTCAGCAAGGAACGCATCTGAGCTGTCAGTGTCAGAACAGCCCTTTTTATACCTTTAAGGCTCGCGCCTAAAAGAAACGGCCGTGCGTCTTAGCCAATCAGACGCGGCCAAGGTTATTCATAGTTTAAACAGTATTTACAAGGCATTTTCTTTTACAGATTTTACATTGGTTATATACAGACTTAACAATATTTTTGGGGTTAAAAGAAAATGTCTTATTTTCAGGGAAACACGATAGAATTCAAGAGGCATGAACAGACTTTCTGTGTCTGAAAATACACTGACCAGGGCAGGCCATTTGCAGTTCTGCAATATTTAGAAGTGTAATTCCCAGAGTCCTTTCTCATTGTTCATCATCAAAAGGGGTAATGGGATTGCTTATATCTGCTCTGTTCATTACTTAAATTTGGGGGGAAATGTGTAATAGTTCAAATGAAAATAAACTGAATCATAGTGCACAAATACTGTACATATTTAAGGCTATAGTCTTCATATTTAACATAATTTGTTTTAAATTTAATGAATCTTTCATAAATATATATGAAAGAAAGAGACAGACCTGCATTGTCATTTCTGAAAATGTGAATGCATCTTAGTCATGCTTAATCTCTCTTGGACTCCGCCCACTGAAATGTACAATATTTTGTAAGATTACAGCTCATAACTTTTTAGAACTAAAAATATACAACTGACCTTTAAAAATAGGAAGTGTGGTCAGATGATAAAATAAATGAAACATTTTCGCACAGTCATGGTAAAACATTACATACTAACATTAAATTAAACAATCATTGTTTATAACATCTTCTAGCACTAAGTTATTTCAATCAAAGAATATATTATAAATGGTTTCTGATGCTATATTATTCATGTCAGCTCATCTTGGCTAGAAATCCCTGAAATAGTATACCATTACTACACTCATCCATTTTAAGTTTGCAATTTTGTAATTAAATGCATGTGTTTTCACTCCAGAAATAGGTCAATTGCATCACCAAACATTAATTCATAAAGAAGCTGGATGCCAAACAATAGTCAATGAACTGAAGGAATGACTCAAACAAAACTGAACTTTCAGAAGAATTTGGAGTGATAATTTCCTTAATGAAACTGCTGAATGTAGTTTGAAACCTAAATCTGCTGTTATACATGGTGTATTTTGTTTGGAACCCACACTCATTTAGTCTAGCAACTGGGTATGTTGCTTTTCTACTTTTTCACCACCTTGGAAATATATCATATATCTCTGCTTCAACCCTTTTCAGAGTTACAGGATCATCATGTTTACATATCTTCTGAAATGTCATGATTGAACACTATTTAAATAAACAAGATTTTTTTTTTTTTAAGATTTAGTCTATAAGATTTATTTTTAAAAAAGGTTTACATAATTTGTATAAAATTGATTTAATATTGGAAATGATTTAGATAATTACTGAAACTGTTGAAACATTATAAGAGCTATATAATTATTATTTTTAAAGGTCATTATACAAGATCATATATACTGCTCAAAAGAATAAAGGGCACACTCAAATCCTAGATCTGAATGAATGAAATATTCTCATTGAATACTTTGTTGCGTACAAAGTTGAATGTGCACAATAGCTTGTGAAATTGATTGGCAGTGTTGTTTCCTACGTGGACAGTTTGATTTCACAGATGTTTGATTTACTTGGAGTTATATTGTGTTGATTAAGTGTTGCTTTTATTTTTTTTGAGCAGTACTTTATAAATTGGATTTTTTGTTGTAGAGACTTTAGATAATTAGGGGTATTATTATTATTATTATTATTATTATTATTATTATTATTACTATTACCAGTACTACTACTTTTGGAAATTAGTAATGTTATTAATCAACGGATGGAAATGTAGTGATGAAATTAGATTTTGTTTAAATATGGATAATTAAATTAAAAAATTGAATATCAATGTGTGGAAGATAAGCTATAATGACTAATTTGGAAGAAAATTGAAAATTAAACATGGTAGACATAGGTGACCAAATTAGGAGTAAGATGCAACATTAGAATAACAGTAGATGTACCTAGAACAATATTAATATGGGAGGAGCATACTGCTTCCTTTTTGCCTCTCGGCCCATATCTAAAGCAAGTTAAACTTTTATAGCTGACAAACTATAATCTATATCTGTAGCACATTTTTGCTGATAAGGGAGACTAGTATAGATCTATTTTGATCTTATTATGCTCTCATCAGCTAGCCATATTCAAATTCCGGTAAAGGTAATAATCAGATAAGAGCATAATAAGCTTGAAATACATCTATACTAGTCTCCCTTCCTTTTCATTATCAGCAAAAATATGTTTATACATACATACATACATACATACATACATACATACATACATACATACATACGCAGGATAATGAAAAGAAAGGGAGACTAGTATAGATCTATTTCGAGCTTGGGGGCACTGCTGAACTAGAAGCCAAACTACAGCAGTGCTCCCAATTGTTGCAGCCCCCTCTGACATGCGCACAAAGCAAACTGACAAACACCATAAACACATGACCAGACCACAAACTCACAGCCAAGCCAAAATTGTTACACCCCAGACACACATTACAATACAGCTAAGTAGTCTGCAAGCTCCAACTACTCAGGATATCACCCCCAATCCACAAACATCAATTAATCAGCATACATCAGTTACATCAACTGATGTAACTTACTCACTGGGAAGTTTCAACACAGCTTGCAGCTGCTAAGCCAGCATTCCACACCCACCCACCAGTATTTATAGAGGGAAGGCAGCTCAGGTCTCGCTGTGTTTGTCCTAGCACAAGGACAAAAGCATCAGCCTGAAGATGACGAGTGGGATCTCGTCAAAACGTTGCCAGAAATCTCTGAAACTTACACGGGAAGAAACCTGAATATGCCAAGACCTTCATTTATGTGTGTGTATGTGTGTGTCACATGTTTTTGCTGAATTTGAAAATTAAGGGAGACTAGGATAGATCTATTTCGGCCATATTTTGGCCTCATCAGGTAGCCATACCCTCGCTGAGACTTGAACCTGCAATCTTTGCCTTGTAAGGCAGAGAATTAACCTCTGGGCTACAGTATCCAATCCCTTCAGCTCTGTACCAGGGAAGGGTTACATGTTTTTTTGTGTGTCGAATCACCCTGGTATATTTGTGTGTGTGTATTTGTGTGTAAGAGATAGCATTTTGGACAAAATTGTATAATTATGTATGTTTTGATATTATGATATAGTATGGATGTTTATGTAAAGATGGTGAAAAAATAAAGCATTATTTTTTTAAAAAGAATAGAGCTGGAAGGGACCTTAGAGGTTTCCCTCTACTTAACCCTGCTGTTCTGTTTAAGAAAAGTAACAAATCTTCTGTTCCCGGGTCACCCTGACCCGGACCGAAAACTCTTAATTTGCAGTGCTTATGTTTGGTCAATTTGAATACTTTTTTCACTTGGAAAGTAGTCTGAACATTTCTGCACACAATGATATGAAAATTGAACTGAAGAAATTAATCCTTATTGGTTTATTTTGCACATAAATATGCCTCCCCCAGGTGTCAAACCTGCAGCCTGCACATGTTCAGAAAAAAAAAAAAATTAATGATTTTTTTTTAAAGGTGGCGGTGCCCATGAACTGCCTCCAACCAAACCAGGTCGGTGACATCATGACATCACCAGCAGACACTACCAATTTGGATGAACTGGTCAGAATCCACCCCTTCTTTGTTTGTGCACATGCGCAGCAGCAAAAAACCTGGAAATCAGCAAAATCTCATGCATGAGAGCATCCTTGTGCGATATTTTGCTTGCTGCACATGCACAGAAGCCAAATCTTGCATGTTCGCATGCATACATGTATCGGGGGTTCAGAGAGGCATGCACATCTCAATTTCCATCATTGGCACCTCGATCCCAGTTGTACCAGCTGCAAACCATTACTGCATGTTTAAGGATATGTCTGCCAAGTGCTGGAAATGTAATCAGATACTGGGTTCATGTTACCACATATGGTGGGCATGCCCAAAGGCAAAACAACAAAAAAACATCTCAATGGAAATACACAAATAGTTGGTAAAAATAGTAATGGGGAAAAGGAATCCTCAATCTGAGTATTGTATTGGCAGTTCAGTGTTGGCAAATACTTGAAAAGAAAAGGATTTAGGGGTAGTGATTTCTGACAGTCTCAAAATGGGTGAACAGTGCAGTCAGGCGGTAGGGAAAGCAAGTAGGATGCTTGGCTGCATAGCTAGAGGTATAACAAGCAGGAAGAGGGAGATTATGATCCCACTATATAGAATGCTGGTGAGACCACATTTGGAATACTGTGTTCAGTTCTGGAGACCTCACCTACAAAAAGATATTGACAAAATTGAACGGGTCCAAAGACGGGCTACAAGAATGGTGGAAGGTCTTAAGCATAAAACGTATCAGGAAAGACTTAATGAACTCAATCTGTATAGTCTGGAGGACAGAAGGAAAAGGGGGGACATGATCGAAACATTTAAATATATTAAAGGGTTAAATAAGGTCCAGGAGGGAAGTGTTTTTAATAGGAAAGTGAACACAAGAACAAGGGGACACAATCTGAAGTTAGTTGGGGGAAAGATCAAAAGCAACATGAGAAAATATTATTTTACTGAAAGAGTAGTAGATCCTTGGAACAAACTTCCAGCAGATGTGGTAGATAAATCCACAGTAACTGAATTTAAACATGCCTGGGATAAACATATATCCATCCTAAGATAAAATACAGAAAATAGTATAAGGGCAGACTAGATGGACCATGAGGTCTTTTTCTGCCGTCAGACTTCTATGTTTCTATGTTTCTATGCAACACGTAGATTTAAAGCCAGAAATATTTTTGTTGGGTATTGTTCTGCCGGCGTGTCTCAACCACCCATAATTACAGGGTAATTAGTTCAGGAAGACACACACCACATGATAAAAGGAAAACCCAAAAGTTTTTATAAACAGAAAAACAGAAACAGCTCCCTTTTTAAATGTCAAAGGGATTTTCTGGTACACACAAAGCACAGGTTAAATGCAGTCCAATTGCTCACCCAATAATTGGGAAATTGAGTCCAATTCTAAAGTCCAGAGAGTCCACACACACAAGCCTGAAGAGCAAAAACCACGATCTTGACGAAACAATGAATCAGATAAACTGCCATGAGGCTAAAACACCAGGCTGCACTTTTATCTGTAGCACTAATTACAGCAACCCCACCCAATCACAGGTGGCCTCATTTTTTTCTTGTAATAATCCTTCAGTTGTTGTCTCCTATGCATCCCTCTACGCATGTGTGGATGTGTCATTAATTCTTGTTCAGAATCCAGGGATGATACAGATGACTGATCTCCTCCTGGGCTGTCTGCCAAACTCCCCTCTTCCCTGTCACTCATGCTTCCTTGGTCAGAGGAGACTTCGTCAGCAGATTCTACTGGGAGCAAAACAGGCCTGCAGCATATGGATGTCTCCCCCACATCCACCTCCACATTCCTTGGGGCAGGAGCTGGGCCAGATCTAACCACAACAGGTATTCTACCAGAAAAGTATAATGAAAGCAATACATCTTTGATTTTACATGTCTTAACTGCAGCTAGAAATGTCTTTGCACAATAGTGAGAAAATCAAAAGATCCCTACAGATGAAAATGAAATGGATAGACTAATGTTTAAAATTAAGGAGAATGAAGAAACTGAATACATTTTAATATGGGATTATTCTATCAATGGCTAAGTAGTGGAAATAGAAGCTAGAAATTTAATTAACTAAATTGAAGATTTATTAAAATTTATAAGGAAATATGTGATTATCATTAATTTTATTATTTTCATTATTATAATTACTATAATTACTATTTTTCACGAAGAACTATATCCAGACAACACACACGCATAGACACTGAATTTCTATGCTTAAAATTAAAAAATAATTTTTAAAAAAGATATTCAGAACTAGCCCTTCTTGCAGATTCACTATTATTAGATTCTGGCTTTCTGATTTTACTATTTGCTTGCTTGCTTGCTTGCTTGCTTGCTTGCTTGCTTGCTTGCTTGCTTGCTTGCTTGCTTGCTTGCTTGCTTGCTTGCTTGCTTGCTTGCTTGCTTGCTTGCTTGCTTGCTTGCTTGCTTGCTTGCTTGCTTGCTTGCTTGCTTGCTTACTTACTTACTGCATTTCTATGCCACCCCTCTCTGAAGACTCAGGGTGGCTCACAGCATATAAAAACAGCAGCTAACAATAAAATTAATTTTAAAAAAAATATTAAATTATTCCAATTAAATTTAAAACTACAATGCTACCCATTAGGACAGATTTAAGGATTTTCATCCAAGACTTCCTTCTTCAGATAATATGTACCCTGTTTTCTCCAAAATAAGTCATCTCCTGATAATAAACCCAATTGGGCTTTTGAGTGTATGGCAATAAGGCCAAGCGCTTATTTCAAGGTTCAAAAAAATATCTTATTTTCGGGGAAACACAGTAGTGCTAGGAACATTTATTTACTGGCAAAATGTACTAAAAAGTAGGAACAAAAGTAAGACATTGCTGATGAAAATAGATGTAATGGTAATAAAGCTTAAGGAATGATGCAGGAAATAAGTTCAGCCCATGTGAAATGATGATATAGACCAAATTTTTTGGGAACTTTAAAAATGCGAAGACATCAACTTCCAGAATTGCCCAAGCTGAGAAACACTGTCTTTGATTACCGGTATTTTATGAAGGCTAAAAAGTTCATTAGACAAATTTATTGAATGTACTCTTGATCACACTGACCTAATTGTTAAATCAAAAGCAACATGTCCTGCAAGCTGCAAGGAAGCAATAACTGAAGAGCTTTGTCATCCTCACATCCTGTTTATTTTTATTTATTGTTTGTGTTGGAAGGGACCCTATGGGTCTTCCAGTCCAACCTCCTGTTGGTGCAGGAGACCCTATACCATCCCAGGCATATGGTAGTCTAGTCTCTTGAAGGTCTCCGGGTCTCTTATCAGAGATTATCTTATCAGATAAGGTCTCTTATCAGATACATTCATCCATTTGTCTGACCATTCTATGAAAGAAAATGCTGGACTTTACAAATTATGAGTCTCACAATTTTGCCCATTTTTGTTAGCAACATCATATGGGTTTGTTTATATTTCAGAAGCACATTTAGACTCACTATGAATCACATACATTGGGTATTTTTGTCAAGTTCTGGTGTCTATCCGCAGGAATTTTGGGTAAAATCAAAGGCACCTTCAGATAAATCAAGATGGCATTATCAGTATTAATGTGCATTGTGAGTCTTTCCACTTGTCTTAGATACTATATTGCTAATGGTTAGGTGTTGAACTTTCCTACTCTAAGTTGTAAAACATACACACACACTAAAGAATAAAGTATCTAATGTTTATATGCATTTATTGCATTACTAATTAACTTTTCAAAAGCTAAATTAAAACCTTACATAATTAAACTTCTATACTATTTTATCAATTGGCTTAATATGTCTATTTAATTAACTGTGACTAATATTTCTCCATTATATTTGCATTGTTTCCACTACAATTAAGACTAATCATATTCAAGTATATGAGAATATGTGTCATGGGACAGTTTGACTTACTTCCAGATAAGCATTCAGAGAATCACATTGTTAATTTTTGCTATGAACAACAGTACTTAATTCTCACTTACAAATACAATGAACAGGTGTGGAAAGGCATATTAACAAGTTTCCCAAGCCACAGAAGTCATCTGTAATTTGGCTCAGCTGATTTACTTCTCATAAGTTTTTTCAACAATGAAAAAAAAAATTACCTGCATGTCTCTTGCATCTGACTGGAATCTGCTGTTTCCTCCCTTGTTTTACACTTACAATGCATTGCTAACTTGAAAATAAATTACAGAGTTTAAGCAAGAATACTCAGAATAACTTCCTCTTTCCAATCTAACAATAATATAAATGGAAGCTTTGAACTAAAAAGATTAACAAAGAATGAGTAATCCTACAATGTCACAAGGGCAATTGATCTCATCAACATTTTTCATTGAAACTGCTGTATGTTGAATAACTTTCTTCTCTGAAAAAGGATCATGCTGGAAAACACAAATAGAGTGAACATTAATAATTTTTTTTTATTTTGAGAGAAAATTGTCATGCAGCTCAGTGATATCTAGACAAAAATGTTCTTCGAATGCCTTAAAAAAACAATGATTGATGCTGAAATATAATATTAATTACATTTACTAATATACTAAACCATGATGGTGACATGCAGAGTGCACATTCCTCCCGCCAACCAGCTGGTCTTCAGATCTCTGCCACACTTGTGCGGGGCTCGGGCATTCCCTGATCTCTGCAGATGCCCCCCCAAAGGGCCCTACCTTTCTCCTCCATTTCTTCTGCCTGTGCGTTCCCTGACTTCTGTAGATTTCCCCCAGCATACCGTATCTTTCTCCCACATTTCTGAAGTCTATATATCAAAGGCAGTGATGGGCTACCAAAATTTTTACTACTACACTGTGGCCGTGGCTTATGCATTTTGTTTCAACATCTTTCAGTGCAAATTGGTGCTCTGGGGTGGAGCTCCAAATTTTGCTACCAGAACTGCCTTCCTGACCGTTCCCGTAGGAGCCCATCACTGATCACAGGTGTCAAACTCAATCACGTCAGGTGATATATTACAACATTTTTTTGTTTTGTGGAGCCAGAGTGGGTGTGGCCTGTACATAACACATTCAGTCAGTGGGCTGCCAATTTGACACCCTTGCTATATATGGTCCAATCTGGGTCACATGACCAGGAAGGACATAGACTTAGAATGAAGGAGTCAGCAACATTACGAACCACTGCTTCTTCCAAATGGATCTGGAATATTTATCTCAACAATCCTGTTCAAAAACATTCTG
Source organism: Erythrolamprus reginae (assembly GCF_031021105.1). Taxonomy (NCBI): domain Eukaryota; kingdom Metazoa; phylum Chordata; class Lepidosauria; order Squamata; family Dipsadidae; genus Erythrolamprus; species Erythrolamprus reginae. Next base: position 31,731,505 of record NC_091955.1, on the reverse strand, counting down.
TCCAGGTCTTGGAAACCTCTCAGGCTGATGAAATGGCAGAGTCCTGATCTCCTTTAATAATTTCTTTGCAACCTTCCACTCAGGTGGAAAGAATAAAAACAGTAAAGTGTGGAGGAGGAGGAGGAGCTGTAAATATTAGCCAGATTGTGTTGAAAAGAAAATAGTGTCCTTGGCAACTTGAAGATATCTGGACTTTAACTCCCAGAATTCCCCAGCCAGCATTTGCTGGCTGGGGAATTCTGGGAGTTTAAGTCCAAATATCTTCAAGTTGCCAAGTTTGGGAAAAACTGTCTTAGAGCAGGGGTCTCCAACCTTGGCAACTTTAAGACTTGTGGACTTCAACTCCCAGAATTCCTCAGCCACCACTGGCTGAGAAATTCTGGGAGTTGAAATCCACAAGTCTTAAAGTTGCCAAGGTTGTAGAACCCTGCCCTAGCGAATAAACATCAGTGCCTGCAGAGCTTAAAGGTTGAATGGATGGAGGAGGAAGACTGTGGAAGAACATGAGGAAAATGAACTGACAGCAGAAAGAAAGCTAAAGAAAACTGCTGCTTGCTTTTTCTTCTTCTCTAACACCCTTCATGTTCTCAGTTTTCCTTGAACCAGGTCACTTCCCATAAAGACAACTGAGCCCTTTCCTCTAGCTGTGTAGAAGAATTGAAGGAGGGTAAAAAAGGACCTTGGCAATATAAAAGGAGGAAAGGTTGCCCAGACACCCATAGATGAAGCTGACAAAGTAAACATGTCTACTGAGGGAATAGCAAAACAACTGCCAATAAACTGCTAAACAGTATATCTCCTTAATTGGGCATTGTAACTTACATTAATAATGATTCAGATTCAAAATAGCCTGTTCTTGTTTTTAAATTGTGACCTTGAAAGCTTAAGAGATGGGGTAAATAAATTCCATCCTTTGGTATGTTGGCTCTTCCAGCACCAGCTAGTCTGGTTATCATCAATTTGCTTAAAGTGGTCATCACCAGAAACATCCATTTCCTCATTGTTAAAAGAGGATACTCTAAACCTACAGTTCAATTCCGGAACGCATATTGTGTTGGTCAAATTTGGCTCCATATTCAGAGTACTTCCTTCTACTCTCTCCGAAATTTGCCCAGCTGTGTTTCAGGTATGGCATCAGCCGCAACCCCAAGGAAGGGGGGAGGAGTGGCTATTATAGCCAAGGAGACTTTTCACCTACGCAGGCTCATTGGTCCCATGATTGCAGGTTGTGAGTCCCTCTTGGTGAAGTTGGACTTAGGGGTTCAGGTGGGCTTGTTGCTCATGTACCTGCCTCCCAGCTGTGTGTCAACAGCCCTGCCTGTGCTGCTCGAGGAGGTGGCCGGGTTGGCAGTGGAGTCCCCAGGACTTATTATCCTGGGGGACTTCAACTTGCCGTCACTCAGTGCCTCCTCTGGGTTAGCACAGGATTTTCATGGCCACCATGACAGCCATTGACCTGACTCAAGTAGTTCAGGGTCCGACTCACGAGCGGGGGCACACACCTGACATGATATTTCTCTTGGAGCAGCTGAGTAATGGTCTGAGACTAAGGGGCTTAGATGTCATGCCTTTGTCATGGTCAGACTGTTTTCTGCTGTGGCTTGAACTCTTGGCTCCAATCCTTCCCCGCAGGGAGGTGGAACCGACTAGGTGGTTCTGCACCAGATATCTAATGGATCCAGAAGGTTTTCAGAGGGCGCTTGGGGTTCTACCAGATTCATTTGTTCACTGTTCACCAGAGTCTCTTGCCGTGGCCTGGAACAAGGCTGCGTCAGAGGCTCTTGACCGAATTGCGCCGTTGCGACCTCTCTGTGGCACTAGACCCTGGAGAACTTCTTTCTTTTCCAAGGAGCTCTGGGAATTGAAATGCCAGAAGAGACATCTAGAGAAGCGGTGGAGGAAAAGTATGTCTGAATCCGATTGAACACTTGTAAGACCTCATATTAAGACTTACAAAGTGGCACTCAAGGCGGCAAGATGCACGTATCATGCCGCCTTCATTGCATCAGCAGAATCTCACCCGGCAACTCTGTTTAGGATGACCCGCTCCATTCTTAACCAGGGGGGAGTTGGGGAGCCCTTGCAGAGTAGTGCCAAGGATTTTAACTCATTTTTCACTGATAAAATCGCTCGAATCCAGGCAGATCTTGACTTCAATTGGATAGCAGAATCAGCTGACAACGAGTCGGTCGAGGTGACTGGGGCCCGTCCTTGTCCAGCTGTCTGGGAGGAGTTTGACTTGGTGACACCTGATGAAGTGGACAAGGCCACTGGAGCTGTGAGTTCTGCTACCTGTTTACTGGTTCTGTGTCCCTCTTGGCTGGTTTCGGCCAGTAGAGAGGTGACACTGACCTAGGTCTAGGAGATTGTCAATGCTTCTTAGGGGAGGGGGTCCTTTCCGGCTCCCTACAAGGAGGCACTTGTGTGCCCCCTCCTCAAGAAGCCTTTCCTGGACCCAGCCATACTCAACAACTATCATCTAGTCTCCAACCTTCTCTTTATGGGGAAGGTTGTTGAGAAGGTGGTGTTGCTCCAGCTACAGTGGTCCTTGGAAGAAGCCAATTATCTAGGCCCTCAACAGTCAGGATTCAAGCCCAGCTACAGCACGGAAACTGCTTTGGTTACGCTGATGGATGATCTCTGATGGGCCCAGGACAGGGGCTTGTCCTCTTTCCTGGTGCTTCTTGACCTCTCAGCGGCTTTCGATACCATCAACCATGGTATCCTTCTGCACCGACTGGAGAGGTTGGGAGTAGAAGGCACTGTTCTTTAGTGGTTCTCCTCCTACCTCTCTGGTCGGTTGCAGTTGGTGTTAGTGGGGGGGTCACAGGTTGACCTCTAGGTCTCTCCCTTGCGGGGTGCCTCAGGGGTCGGTCCTCTCCCCCTGCTATTCAATATCTACATGAAACCTCTGGGTGAGATCATCCAAGGGGATGGGGTGAGGTATCATCAGTATGCTGATGATACCCAGTTGTACATCTGCACCCCCTGTCCAGTCAGTGAAGCAGTGGAAGTGATGTGCCAGTGCCTGGAGACTGTTGGAGTCTGGATGGGTGCCAACAAGCTCAAACTCAACCCGGACAAGACTGAGTGGCTTTTGTGGGGTTTGCCTCCCAAGAACAATTCCATCTGTCCGTCCATTACCCTGGAGGGGATTATTGCCCCCCTCGGAGAGGGTCTGCAACTTGGGCATCCTCCTCGATCCACAGGTAACATTATAACACCATCTTTCAGCTGTGGCGAGGAAGGCTTTTGACCAGGTTCGCCTGGTGCACCAGTTGCAGCCCTATCTGGACAGGGAGTCATTGCTGATAGTCACTCATGCCCTCATCACCTCGAGATGCGACTACTGCAATCCTCTCTACATGGGGCTACCTCTGAAAAGTGTTCGGAAACTTCAGATCATGCAAAATGCAGCTGTGAGAACGATCGTGGGGCTTCCCAGATTCACCCACGTCTCAGCAACACTCCGCGGCCTGCACTGCCTGCCGATCAGTTTTCAGTCACAATTCAAAGTGTTGGTAATGACCTATAAAGCCCTACATGGCATCGGTCCAGAATAGCTTTGTGACCATCTTCTGCCGCATGAATCCCAGCGTCCGATAAGGTCCCACAGAATCAGCCTGCTCCGGGTCCCATTGACTAAACCATGTTGTCTGGCAAGACCCAGGGAAAGAGCCTTCTCTGTGGCAGCCCCATCAATTCACCCCAGAGATTAGAACCACCCCCATCCTCCTTGCCTTTCATAAGCTACTCAAAACCCACCTATGTTGCCAGGTATGGGGTAACTGAGTTGCCCCTAGGCTATGCTAAGGCTATGGTAGAATTGTGTATGGTCTGTCTAAGTTGTATGGTTTTAATAATGGGTTTTTAATATATTGGATTTGTGACATTGTATTTTGCTGTGAACCGCTACGAGTCCTCGGAGAGGGGCGGGATACTAATTTAATAAATAATAATAATAATAATAATAATAATAATAATAATAATAATAATAATACTGAAAGTTGAATCTCTCATTTTGTTGATAAGAGCTTCATAAAAAAGTAACACTGTATTTGCCCAAAGGAGGGTAAAATTAACCTTGCTGGTTGGCCACATAAAATGGTTGGTCGCATTTACATTTAGAATGTAAATGTGAAAGAAATCTATATTACTGTTAATTTCACCACTCCATCTTCTGAACTCTATTTGGAAGAGAAGGTGAAATGCCAAAATACATCCAGTGTGTTATTCATGCCGATGGCTGTGAGCTCATCCAATCCTGCCTTTTCAATGTTGTCTTTATATGGAAGCCAATCTATCTCCTTACTTACTGCATGTAATAAATTATCAAAGGCAACAGAAAAAAACATCAGTTCTGCAAAATATTTCAACAGGCTACAAAGCACATTATAGCCACTTGATTCAATTTGCTACTTCCAAAATCAGTTGTTCTTTTGTTTTCTGAATCTGTCTCAAAGTATGTTGACTCAATTGAGGCAAGTAGTCATGCTTAGTGTTTGGAAGAATATTTGTTTTGTTTCTTTAAAACAGTGATTTTTCAACCTTTTTTGAGCCGTGGCACATTTTTTACATTTACAAAACCATGGGGCACATTGAGGGGTGGGCGCGGCTAAAAAAGTTTGGACAAAAAATTCCTCTGTCTCTCTCTCTCTTCCTCCCTTTCGCTCCATTTCTCTCTCCCTCCCTCTTTCTCTCCCTTCCTCTTTTTTTCTCTCTATCTCTCCATCCCTCTTTCTTTCTCTCTTCCTTCTTTCCTTTTATTTGCTCTCTTTCTCTCTCCCTCCCTACCTCCCTCTATGTCTTTCTCTCTCCCACCTTCCCTCCCTCCCTCTCTCTCTCTCTCTCTCTTTCTTTGTTTCTTTCTCTCTCTCTCCTCTCTTGCTTTCTTTCTCTCTTGTTCTCTCTCTCTCTCTCTTGCTTTCTCTCTCTCTCTCGTTCTCTTTCTTTTTCTCTCTCTTTCTTTTTCTCTCTCTCTTGCTTTCTCTCTCTCTCTCTTGTTTTCTTTCTCTCTCTTGCTTGCTTGCTTTCTCTTCCTCTTGCTCTTTCTCTCTCTCTCTCTCTCTTTCTCTCTCTCTTGTTTTCTTTCTCTCCCTCTCTTTTTTTCTCTCTTTCTTTCTCTCTCTCTCTCTTGTTTTCTTTCTCTCTCTGAGCTTCGCGGCACACCTGACCATGTCTCGCGGCACACTGGTTGAAAAACACTGCTTTAAAACAATGCTAAAGATACATGTACTGTATATATTTAAAATACAGATCTGTCCCAGAGATGGTGAAACAAATTGTTTTTTCCCCTCAGGCTGCCTGTGATTGTCTATATTCAATAAAAATTACAGAGAATAAAAATATGAATATCTATAATATCTAAAATAAAAATATGAATATCTATCATCAGAACTGGTTTAGAAAAAAACTTTCAAGCATGGTTATCTGTTGTATGATTAACTATGGACCAGGCCAGATCTAAGATTCAGGCAAGTATACACAAGACTTGAGATTCACATATAACCTGAACTGAATGTGCAATTTCACATTTTAATCTGCTGATCATGACAAACTTCTCTATGCAAGTTTTATGCCCCCCACCCCCCATAAAAGCTGTTAGGGAATAACTTAGCTGTTCCACTCAGGGTTGGTCAGCAAGTGGAAGGGCATGGAATGCCATTCTACTGGTGGAAATAGAGATGTGCACGCAGGTCCATCACTGCCGGATGTGCACACGCATGCATATAAGATTCGGCTTCTGTGCATCTGCAGAAGCCGAATCTCGCCGCCCCAGCCAGCAGCAACAGTGCCCCCACTAGGTGGGCCCAGAGAGCATGGCGCTTGTCTGGCAGGCATGAGGCGCCTCTGCCACTGCTGCTTGCTGGGGCCGGCCAGCGGCTGTGGGGCTGGGGCAGGCAAGGTGTAGCGGTGGTGGCAGTCAGTCCTGGCTGGGATCCGCCAGCAGGAAAAAATCCTCCAGGGTGAGCCTGGTGGGCAGGCATGGCTGGCAGCGGGCAGCAGCAGAACGCCAGCCAGCACAAGAAGCTCCTTATGCAGCGCCTGGTCATCTGCTACACTGCCCACCTCTCTGAGCTGCTTCTCGTGCTGGCTCAGCCAGGAGATACACCCGATGCCCTGCCTGCTTGAGCCGCCCCACTTCCACTCTGGCTATGGTGAGGCGGCTCCTGGCTGAGCCAGTGCGAGAAAAAGCTCGGAGAGATGGTTGATGTAGTGGATGGCCAGGCACCGCATAAGGAGCTTCTCACACTGGCTGGCATTCTGCCGCTGCTTGCCGCCAGCTGCGCCCACCCACCAAGGAGCCATAGGAGTATGGTGAGTAAACAGGCGAGGTGTTGATGGAACCCGGGCCACCTTTGACTGGGCACAGGCAGCAGGAGGGCCGCAGGAAGGTGGGGCCAAAGTCTGGAGAGAGCCAGGCGCCGCGGTTGCCAGGGGCCATGGCTGGGGTGCTTTGGGTCCACACCTCCAGCACTGTGCTTTGGGCATGACTCTGTACATGTGTAGGAAGCTAAAGGGAGCACATGCATGCGCCACCACTGCGAGAGCATTCCAGTAGGGCCACGAATGGCTGCCCTTTACTGGTTCCACTGCTCAAAGAAGTGCCGACATAAAAAAAAATGTCTAGCAATTCAGTTTTGCCCAGTCCTGAGTCTATGTATAATATTTGTATTTTAATAACCACCTCAACAATCAGATAATACATTCATCATAAACAATATCTGTGATTGATCTCAAAATGAATGCAAAAGAAGAATATAAATTAAGATGTTAATCATTTGATAGAAAGAAGGGAAGAATGTGTAATGTATGTTTTCTAAATAAATTTTTACTTTTTATTTTTTATCCTCCTTTTGCATACTTTTACTACATTTCAAAATTTATATACAGTATATACTGCATGTGTATGTGTGGGTCCTTGCATTGAATTCAGACAACAATGTTCATACTTTACACCCTGTGAAATTAATAGAACAATTTAGACAGGCCTATCTGGATCCTTTAATTTATAAAGGAAATCCTATCATATCACAATTTCCAACTATCCCAGAGAACAAAAAGGCATAGCATTATGCTCTTCTAGGATCTACAGGAAAGGAAAAAGATTATTGACTAGTCACCTAGCTTGACAGTGATAATCTTAATTTGAGGCATTTATTTCCACTTAGAGATGAGATCATATTGAAAGGGGAGAGCAGGGGAGGGGAAGCTATATTACATCATTTTACTTAATCAAGCACATATGTTCAAATAAAAAGCTGTGATGTGGTTTGGCAAAAAAACAACAGTAACAAAACAGTTAAAATATCAAACCAGACTAAACCAGACTAAAACCAAAACTTAAGAGCTTTTAAAAACCATCTAAACAAAAAGAAAATTGCCCCATTTTATGACCTTTCTTGTCACAATTGTTGTGAATCACTGCAGTTGTTAAGTTAGTAATACCGTTGTTAAATGAATCTGGCCTCCCTATTGACTTTGCTTGGCAGAAACTCACAAAAGATGATACTGCGGGTTACGGTGAGCATCATAAATATGAGTGTCAGGATCTCCATTGTCAGCCTGGTGCCTTGCTGGGTTCCTACCATCAAAGGGGAAGGCAGGGTGGAGGCAGCTTGGGCAGTCCACACCTGTGTGTCAAATGATTGGAAATGGGGAGGTGGAGGTGGAGAATGGGAGGGAAGAATGACAATGGAAGAAGACCAGATCACTAAACTGGCTTTTAACATGATCTTCAAGGCTGTTTGCCTTGAGAATGGAATGTTATCAGTTTCACAGCTCAGAGTTTCTCAAAACAACTTACCAGCATAACATTGGCTGGCTGGGGGACTGATCATGGAGGGATGGATGGAGAATTGGAAAGAATAGTTTTGTATTTTGCACGGTGACACCAGATTCTGCCTGACTTTGCTGCAACCAGTTTCTTTCTGTAAAATTCCTTTGCTTCAACTAAATGGAGTCATGAGTCCTACTTTCCTGAGAAAGCAAACTGCGGCAGGCCTGACATTAGATGCAATTGGCTATTTTAGTCAATGCGGAGAGGATTTTACCCCTACCATGGGGACCATGCATATGATGTCAACTCAAAGGAATGACCAAGAAGAAATTAAAACCTGAGGAAAGGCATCTACGAGATCCCCACCAGGGGAACTGGATCTGTCTGAGTGACTGGGGGAAGATAATCCACTGAGATTGTGATGGTCCGTAGGAATCAGGAGAAAGGAAGAGTGGGAGTAGTGACCCATGTTGGTGACATTCACCCATAGGGGAAGAGGCAGCAACTGACATGGAAAGTGAGCTGAGCTGGAAGGATTGGAGGAAAAAAACAAAAAAAGGAGGATGGAGAGATAAATTGGGCAGACTGGATGATAGAACAAGGCATAAAGTTCATGCAGGGAGGCTTTGAAAACCTCAAGGTTCACAAAACCCTGGCTTGGATGGAAAATACTGATGTGTATCTATCCCCCACTGCAGCTGGTGACAGAACATCCATCCCATTGCAATGGCAGGCATTTTGGGATTCACAAATTTTTATTGGCAATTCATCTCCTTGTTTGTTCAAATCACTCTCCCCTTCACAGATTTGCTAAAACCAAAAAAAAGGGGAGGGGGAGGGGATGCCTAAACTCATTCCAATGAACAATGGAATGTCAAGTGGCATTTGAGAAACTTAAACACCTATTTGCAGCTGAACTGGTGCTAAAGCACCCAGACCTGAATGCACCTTTTCTCATCCAAACCAATGCCAGCAAAGGGGCAGGCCCCCATACAAAGAAACCAGGAGAGGGCTCTGCAGCCATGTGCCCACATTCACTGATATCAAGCATCATTTGGCCATTTAGGAAAAAGAAACGGAGTGATGGGCATAGAGACACTTCCTGCAGGGGCCAAGTCTCCTTTTAAAGTTTGGTCAGACCACATAATCTATAGGTCCTAAAAAAAATTGTTGCCTAAACAAATCTTCGGAGAGGGGCGGCATACAAATCTAATAAATTATTATTAAGTCTGATGGGTTTCAATTTCATTCTGAAATATCTCCCGGGGGGGGGGGGGGGGGGGGCTTTCCTAGCTGACATGCCATCTAGAATGCCTCAGTTTAATAACTGTAAGCCAGAAATAGTCAGACCAGTCATCTCTTCCCACAACTAGTGGCACCAGTAACCACCAGGGCACAAACAAAATTGAGGGTTCAAAAAACCAAAGTCATTGAAACCACCCTGGAGTTTCCACCAAAACCATCAAAGAGCCCTGGAGGGAGACAAATGGTTTCAAAAGCAAAAGGCTGAATGGGAGGTCAGCATGTCAGGATTTCCATCATTGGCCTGGCACCTTGCTGGTTTTCTCCATCAAAGGAGAAGGCAGGGGAGACGCATTTTGGGCAATCAACACCTGTGTTTAAAATGGTAGAAAATGGGGAGGTGGTTGTGGAGAATGGAAGGAGGAAATGACAACAGAAGAAGTCCACATCACTAAACTGGCTCATAACAGAATTTTCAATGCTGTTTGACCTGAGAATGGAACACTAGTAGTTTCACAGTTCAGAGTCTCTCAAAACATCTTACTGGCGTCACATTGGCTGGCCAGGGGACTAATAGGGATTGGGAAATGGAAAGAATAGCTTTGAATTTTGTATTTTGTGTGGGAACACCAGATTCTGCATGAATCTATTTATTTATTTATTTTATTTATTTATTTATTTGTTTGTTTGTTTTATCAAGTGAAGATATGATAATATTAAGATACATGATATACTAGTAAAAGTCAAAAATTTGAAAAAGAGTATTAGAAATAATAATATTCAAATACATGCAACTAGTAAAAATGAGGAACATTAGGGACAGGATGGAAGGCATGCTAGTGCACTTATGCAACTTTGGTAACTTTGAACAATCCCCACAGTTGTAAGTCAAGGACTATATATGTGTGTGTCTGTGTAATATTGTATAAAACATAAAGAAGCAACATTATCCATGATTAAACTGCTTTTTGCTAGCCATTGCAAGTGCAAGAGAGAAGTTTGTCCAATTATCCATTAGGTGGCAGCATATGCTTTCTCTTCACCTTTCTGGAAAGAGATTTCTGCTCTGAGCTCTTTTGCCTAAAATATGCTCATTTTGATTCCATCTGTAACAAATGATAAATGGTTTTTGTAAATGCAGGTTCTTATTTATATCTTAGGAAAACAGTTCCCTTTCCCATCAGATAACCTATTGGAGAGAGATGGTTTTAAAAACCAGTCCTGCATATATTTATTCCAGGATGGGAGAATGGAAAAATGTGCTCTTTGACAAAGAGACCGTTTTTCCAATTCATTACTTGGCAAATGTCTGATATTTCTGTCCTGATAAATGAGGAGGTATTTCATTACCCATCTAGGTACATCATCAATGCAAATTAGTGCAATCTCCAGCTTATTGACCAGATTCCTCTCCAACCATTATATCATATTGCTTGCTGTACACCGAACAAAATCATTTTATTTTGGGGAAACCCAAGCCTGAATAAAGGACAAGAGAGGAGCAATTTGGAAACCTTCTCTGCTTCCATTCATATAACCCATTTCTGACCCCTTCCCCGTACCCCAGCAAACAGAGATGCCCTAAGATACAATTGAAACTGTATAATCACCCTCTCTAGCCAAACCAGCCTCCTACAGTATGATCCACGGTATGTGCTTCAAGTTCTCACTTCACGTTCTTGCCAGAAGAAACTTTAGGTTCCTATCCACCACTGCCCAATATTTATTAACTAGATTTGTATGCCACCCCTCTCCGAGGAATCAAGGAGTATGTGGGAATAGAAATAAGGGAGACATTTTAGTTATTTACAAATGTACATTCTTCCCATTCCACAATGCAAATTTTAGGAAGGAAATATTCACTTTTGTATATGAATGCATATGCAAGGAACATTATTAGGGAAATATATATTATGCCAAATTGCATGCAAAGGAAAGTATGCAGGGCAGATTTTCAACTGGGAGAAGTTCTTCTATCATCAGAATTGGGGAAGGGGAGATGTCTTCAAGTGACCCTCAGAAGGAATATGGAACAGGCCCACCCATCTGTATCAACAGAGGAGGCATGCTGTGAATTCTGTCAGTCAAGGAATTCTAGCTGGCAGGGTCCAGAAGAACATTCCCTGTTCTCTATGGAACATCATACCCAGTGATGGGCTACCAAAATTTTTACTACCCCACTGTGGGCGTGGCTTATGCATTTTGTTTCAACATCTTTCAGTGCGAATTGGGTGATCAGGGTTGGAGCTCCAAATTTTGCTACCGGAACTGCGTTCCCAGTGATGGGCTACCAAAATTTTTACTACCACACTGTGGGTGTGGCTTATGCATTTTGTTTCAACATCTTTCAGTGCAAATTGTTTCAACATCTTTCAGTGCAAATTGTTTCAACATCTTTCAGTGCAAATTGGGTGCTCAGGGGTAGAGCTCCAAATTTTGCTACCGGAACTGTAGCAAACTGTAACTGCAGCCCATCACTGATCTTACCCCCCCTGAGATGAGATTGACTCCCACCCTCCTGACCTTTCACAAGCACCTAAAGACCTGGCTCTGCCAGTTGACTTGAGTCCTCAATGGGACAGTATAACACTGCAAATGATTGAACCACTAATAGCAGCTCCCGCCTCCCATACATTCTGCTCCGTTTCTCTCTATCTTTAAGTTTTAGTTATATAGTGTATTTTTAATGTGATTTTACATATACGTATACATGTACATATACATATACATACACATATAAATATACATACACACATATATACATACATACATACATACATACATACATACATACATACATATATATGAGATGCAGTAGCTCAGTGACCAAGACAGTGAGCTTATCAATCAAAAGGTTGTCAGTTCAGCGGTTCAAATCCCTAGCACCACGTAATGGAGTGAACTCCCGTTACTTATCCAGCTTCTGCCAATCTAGCCATTCAAAAGCATGTAAAAATGCAAGTAGAAAAATAGGGACCCCCTTGGTGGGAAGGTAACAGTGTTCCATTCGCCTTTGGTATTTAGTTATGCCGATCACATGACCACAGAATCATCATCAGACAGCACTGGCTCTTTGGCTTAGAAACGGAGATAAGCACCTCCCCCTAGAGTCAGGAACAAGTGGCATGTATGTTTGAGGGTAATCTTTACCTTACCTACACACACACACACACACACACACACACACATATACAGTAGTACCTCATGATACAAACCCCTCGTCTTACGAACTTTTCGAGATACGAACCCAGGGTTCAGGATTTTTTTGTCTCTTCTTACAAACTTTTTTCACCTTATGAACTTGGGGCCACGAACGCTGAACCCAGAAGTTTAGCAAAAGTTTGGGTTCGGCATTTGGGTTCGGCCGAGAAACGCCGCCACCTGGCTGTCACCTTTTGAAACAGCCGGGGGGACTTCTCGGCATTCTCCCGAATGCCGAACCCAGAAGTTCGACAAAAGTTCAGGTTAGGCGTTCGGGTTCGGGAGGAGCTTTGATGTCACAAAAACATCCTTCCTGGCCGGCCAAAAGGTGGACTCCAGGAAGGACATCTCTGTAATGCCAAAGCTCCGCTTCTGGAATTCCCTATTGGGATTCCCCACCTCTGTTTGTGCCTCCCGACTGGCCGACAGCTCCACGGCTCTTCTGGCAAGGTGACAGCCGGGCGGTGGCACTTCTTGGTGTTCTTCTGAACCCGAACACCAAACCCAAACTTTTGCCAAACTTTTTGGGTTTGGCATTTGGGAGAATGCCGAGAAGCACCCGGCTGTTTCAAAAGGTGACAGCTGGGCAGTGGCACCCAGCGGAGCACCATTTTTGCGATATTTTTTTTGTTTGCACGCATTAATCAGTTTTACATTGTTTCCTATGGGAAACATTGTTTCGTCTTACGAACATTTCACCTTACGAACCAATTAAGTTCGTAAGACAAGGTATCACTGTATATTTATATTTGATGATGCTGAGGCTGATGATGATGATTTATAATGTCCTTTTAACAAAGGACAAGCAAGCCATATACAACTACGGTAGGCAATACACACTTAACTAGAACACATCTAATAAAACCACAAACCTATTTATATTTATATTTATATTTATATTTATATTTATATTTATATTTATATTTATATTTATATTTATATTTATATTTATATTTATATTTATATTTATATTTATATTTATATTTATATTTATATTTATATTTATATTTATATTTATATTTATATTTATATTTATATTTATATTTATATTTATATTTATATTTATATTTAGTTTAATGTTAGCTGCTGAGATAGAAAGCAAATTATTATTATTATTATTATTATTATTATTATTATTATTATTATTATTATTATTATTATTATTATATCTTCAATTTGATTGAGTCTAGGATTGGTTAAAAACCTAACAATTCAAGTACTAATCAAGAACTTAAGAGTGTCAAGAACTTAAGAGTGTTAAGGTAACATCTATGTATCTAGGCTGTTCCGAATAGGTGGTTTTTGCAAATTATTATTTTTTAAAATTGCAAATTGATACAGAAATGAATCTAAATACATACATGGATTGAAATGAGAAAAGACGAGATACCAATTTTCCACCCTTAACATGAATTCCAATTGGAATAAATGTAGTACAATTGTGGCATTCTGTCTAACACAGGACAGATAGTGTTTTCCTAATTTTCATACAAATATATCTCATCCCTGGATTTATATTGATATTCTGCTATTATGCACTATAGAACTAATGCCTTGGCTCATTTATTTCTTTCACATTGATAAAATGGTATAAAGTATCTGTCAGGAGGAGGAAAAAAGAGGAAAAGTTAAGTAAAAGTGTATAAAACAGAAACAAAAACAGAACAAAAAAAATCTACATTTCCAAAAAAAAATTGATTGCTTGTTGGCAGCACTGAAGACCATCTGTTTTTATTCTGCTCTAATTTTGGGTGTAACAATCACCCTTTAGCTTTTTATACATAAGTGTGTGTGTGTGATACACATATGTTTAATTACCTAAATTTAACGCAAAGCTAATTTGTTAAGGCTAAAAAACTATTTACGTGAGTATTTTTAAAAGAATCTAGATGGTATATAATAGCATGTAATGTACCTTGGATTCCACTCCTACCCTCCCCCAGAAATACTACTGAGACTTGTGGAAGAAATGGGTAACAAACATTCCTTGCCTGTATAACAAAAAGTCATTTCCTGGACATGCTTTTAAACATGCTCCCAAAAATGTAGTACATCATCTCTAAAGTTGTAAAAGTGTTCTTTTAATAGTTGGTACACCAACAAGAGGATATCTTAATAGTCATCATCAACCCAAAGTTATTTTAAGAAAGTTTAAAGAAGCATTAGATTCCCAATTATGGTCTGGCTGCAAATAACTAGAGAAAATAATCATATGAATAAAAGAATTACTTTTTTGTTATACATGGGACTTGTTTTTTGGGAACAGTACTTGCAATGTGTGTGTGTGTGTGTGTGTGTGTGTGAGTGAGTGACATGATGGCCAAGTGGTTAAGATGTTGGGCTTGTTAAATGGAAGATAGATAGTTTGAGACCTAAGTACCACATAACAGGGTCAGTTTCCAGCTTTTAGCAGCTTGAAAGCAACCACAAAATCCAGAAGCAATTTTGAACTAGAGACAAAATTAAATAGAATATAATTTCAAATAATGGAGGAGATTTTAGCATAGGAGGAAGCCATTTCCTGGAAACAATGGATCATCAAAAACAAACGTAGACAGCAGAGTCGAAGCGGTAAAAGGGTGGGAATTTTAAATAGACTAAGGAATAAGGGAATTTAAAAAACCCTCTCCCTTCAATCTTTCTTCCAATTTACGTTCCCTTGCCAACAAGATGGATGAAATACTTCTTTTAAACAGATGCAATTCTGATTTTCACAACGCATGTGCTGTATGCTTTACTGAAACCTAGCTAAACAAGGAAATTGATGATAATAGCATGCACATTCGGGGTTCCAGATACTTCCTGCAGATAGGATTGCAGAATTATCAGGGGGGGAAACGGAGGAGGCTTGGTCTCAGGATATCACCATTTTACAAAAATTCTGTGATGTCTTTAATTATTAATTGCAAACCCTTTTATTCTCCTCAAGAGATTAATTCTTTTTTAATATTACATCCATCCACAAGTATCTGTAAAAAAAAAGGCATTAAGAAATCTAGCTGATCAGATTATGGAGGCTGAAGTCAAATACTCTGATTCACTGGCCATTATTTTGGGAGATTTAAACAAGGCAAATTTAAGTGAAGAGCTACCAAAATATTTTCAACATGCCAATTGTCCCACCAGAGGCAAGAATATCTTAGACCACTGCTACACAACACTAAAAGATGCTTATCATTCCTTACCAAGAGCGGCTATTGGCCACTCTGATCATTGCATGATTCACCTTGTACCTGCTTACAAACAAAGATTTAAAGCCACAAAACCAACAATTAAATCAGTGAGGACTTGGACTGAAGAGGCAAAGTTAAAACTACCGTCTTGCTTTGACTGCACATTGTGGAATATTTTTAAAGACACTTCTGCAGACCTGGATGAACTCACAGATACTGTAACATCATATGTCAGCTTCTGCGAAGACCTGTGTGTATCAACCAGGAATTTGCGACTATACAGTAACAATAAACTTTGATTCACAGCTAAACTTAAACAGTTATGCCATTCCAAAGAGAAAGACTACAGAAAAGGTGATAGAATGCTGCACAATCAGGCCAGAAATGTATTAACAAGGGAAATCAGAGCAACAAAAAGAAGCTACTCTGAAAACCTAAAGAATCAATTCTCAACAAACAAGACTGACACAGACTTCAGAGGATAATCAGAACTGCAGAAAAAACAATTGCTGCCAATTTATGAGGACCTGTATCCTGCACGAGTGAAAAAGGGGTCAGTGAAAATATTTACTGACCCCTTTTGCATCCTGGACATAAACTGTTTCAACTCCTACCCTCAAAACGTCACTACAGAGAACTGCACACCAAGACAACTAGACACAAAAACAGTTTTTTTTCCGAACACAATCACTCTGCTAAACAAATAATTCTCTCAACACTGTCAAACTATATACTAAGTCTGGACTACTATTACTACTAGTTTTTTCTCATCATTCCTATCACCCATTTCCTCCAACTTATGACTGTATGATTGTAACTTGTTGCTTGTATCCTTAGATTTTTATTAATATTGTTTCCTTATTGCTTATTTGACCCCTATGACAATCATTAAGTGTTGTACCTCATGATTGACAAATGTATCTTTTTCTTTTATGTACACTGGGTGCATATGCACCAAAAACAAATTCCTTGTGTGTGCAATCACCCTTGGCCAATAAAGAATTCTATTCTATTCTATTCTATTCTATTCTATTCTATCGAATCTACAATATTTTACCAACTTTAAAATATTGTTCAGCATTACTTAAAAAGACCGGCATATCTACATACAAATATATGCTCAGAACAATGTCCTAGTACATGTATTTATCTGGATGAACTCTAAGACTTACAAACTGACCGTTCTATTTTTTTAAATCCATATGGGATTTGTCTGGGCTGCAGAAAGAGTATTGCAAATCTAAACAAAATTATTTTCTTTTAGAAAATATTTTTCAAAAACTGTTTTCTAAAGTACAGTGCTACCTCTACTTAAGAACCTTGTCACAGAACTAATTAAGTTCTTAAGTAGAAAAGTTTGTAAGTAGAAGCAATTTTTCCCATAGGAATCAATGTAAAAGCAAATAATGCGTGCAAACCCATTAGGAATGAATGTGGGTGGGAGGAAGAGGAGGAGGAAGAAGAGGAGGAGGACAGTCGCTGATGAAGGAAGAAGGTGAGGTGAGGGGAATCAAAAAAATCCAAAACTTTAAGGCTTAAAAAAAAAGAGGGACTCTGAGATGGCTAGGAGGAGCAATACACCCGGCGCAAGGCTGCCTCCCATACACTGCGCCAGAGACAGAAACCCAGGGGGAATGGCAGGAAACTGGCCGGGCCTTCGTGCCACTCTCAAATTTCCTGGGAATTTTTTCTGTGCTCAGGTTCTTAAGTAGAAAATGGTTCTTAAGAAGAGGGGAAAATCTTGAACACCCGGTTCTTATCTTAAAAAGTTCTTAAGTAGAGGCATTCTTAATTAGAGGTACCACTGTATTGACATATTAAATACTGATTTGGAAGTCTGGTTGGTTTTAAGAAAGTGCTTACTGAGAACCTACAGATGATAAAGAATAAAAATGATAAACTGACTGTAAAATAGATCGCTAGACTAAATTTCAATTGTGAAAAACTGAACCTTCAAAAAATATTTCCTGCCATTAGAAAATATTTTGCCTATCATTCCTTGCTTTTCAATAAGAAGAAATAAATTTCAGGGGGAAAAACAAAACAAAAAGAAATTGCAGGAATGCCTGGATTCTCTACATAAAATTTTATGAATGGGACAAAGCAATTGCCCAAAATAAGTTTCATCTAGAAGGAACTTCCACCAATTGCAAAATAAATATGCAAAGGAGGATTATAGCCTCAATGAACTGTGGTTAATTAGCAACATTTTAATAAGAGAAAAAGAGCTATTGCTTACAAGAATACAGTTTACAAGAATACGGGAGGAAGCCTTACATTCATTCATCTGCACACAAAGAAGTAAATGGAAATATCACCCAAAATGACAATGATAGGATAGGGCATAACCTGATTAAAGAGCTTAACCAGCTTTCTGTGAAGAAATGCATCATTTCTGTACCCCAAAAGAATCTTAATACAACTCTACAAATTCAATATTTCAGAGAGGGCCTTAAAGGAGCTTATACTTCCTCAAATAAGCCTCTGGCTATAACATTCATTTCACAAGCAATGTCTCTACAGCAAAAGCTAATACCTACAGTCATGA
The DNA here is from genome assembly GCF_031021105.1 of Erythrolamprus reginae. Taxonomy (NCBI): domain Eukaryota; kingdom Metazoa; phylum Chordata; class Lepidosauria; order Squamata; family Dipsadidae; genus Erythrolamprus; species Erythrolamprus reginae. Next base: position 31,713,561 of record NC_091955.1, on the reverse strand, counting down.
TACCAACATGCCAGATTTTGGAAAATATCCTGCTTTTGATTATAGTGGCATTCATGATATCTGAAAAGCATTTATCTGTTCCCAAATCCATAACAAGTGCTTTCTTTTTGTGTCAAAGTATTTCTTCACAACCATTAAAGTTAGTCTTCATTTAATGACTGGTTCATATAGTGATCCTTCACAGTTACAAAGGCAATGAAAATATGACGTTATTAATCAATCCTCACATTTAAGATATTTGTAAGTTTATAAAGCAAAGGCAAGCTGTGGCAAGATTATAAGCACAGTCATGGTTTTATTTAATTACCTCTTTGCTTAAAGACTGCTGGTCCTAATTGTGGTCACTAAATGAAGACTACTTATACTGAAACATACTTTCAAGTAATATCAGTAACAAAAGAACCAAAGAATCTAGTGGACTTGAAAATGTAACTCGCTGATAATTAGTAATTAGTCATTACAACCAACACAGGAATTCCCAAACACCATTTCAATGCAGCACTGCCCTGGGCTTGATAGACAATATTGTGTTCAGCAGTCCTCTCAATATTGCAGGAAGAATTTATACACAGAACCAGTAGTAGTTCTAATTTACTTTGCTGCCAGTTCGCTTCCTCCTTGCCGTGTGAGTGTGCCTTGTGGGTGCTCGCATACCCAGTGCCAAAATATCCAAGGGAAAAAAATGTTAACAAGGTGGCAACCACATGCACAGTGCTGGAAATTTGGCTTCGGCACATGTTTGGAAGGAAAAAAAGTTCAAGAATATATTTTTTTTAAAGGTGGCATTGCCCACGAACCAGCATTGACTGAACCGGGTCCATGACATCATTGTGATGCCACCAGCAGGTCGCTACTGGTTTGGGAGAACTGGTCCAAACCAGAAGGAACCCACCACTGCCCAGAGTCCTCCAGATGGTTATAAAAAGGATTAGGATGAAGTAGTATGTAAACAGATTCTATCTTACACCTCATCAAGAACAATGTTGACAACTTTTATTGCAGGGTAACAGACAAGGAGCTGCTGATAGAATTGAGGACAGAAACTTGAGAAGCATTTATCTCATCTTGCATTTCACAAGTTCTATCTGTAGATTTGACTGAAAAATATCCATGTAAATTTGAAGAAGGAATGAGCAATATTACACTTCAATAGATATATTCCCCAAAGGCTCCCCTCACTGGATGCATATAAATTGGATAGCTAGGAGTACATTTAATTGTTGTTCAGAGACCACATTTTTGGGGAAATGTAACTTGGTTGTTAAGTGAAGTGATCACTAAGTGAAACAATTTTACTTCAGTGTTCTTAAATAGGAAAGTCGTAAATGGGAAGATTGGTCAAAAAGTTACTTTTTCATCAATGTCATAACTGCTAAATAAAGCAGTTGCTACTCAAAGAATACCTATGTGTTGCAGCTAAAATCTTTGAGGTGAGCAAGGGGTTGAATGCTGAGCCTTCCCAATTTTTGCATTCTGAAAATATTAGCCACATTATCACTCACTAGATTGTATTTCTCAGCTCATAAAACTACTAGATTAGACTTCTTCTAAAAGAAAAAATGCAGAAATATGCATTATGCCATGATTAGCCACTGGGGAGATGTCTCAATTCCCCCATGCCTGGTGGCAGAGGTGGGTTTTAAGAAGTTTCTGAAAGACAAGGAGGGTGGGGGCAATTCTAATTTCCAGGGGGAGCTGGTTCCAGAGGGTAGGGGCTGCCAGAGAGAAGGCTCTTCCCCTGGGTCCCACCAGACGACATTGTTTCATCGATAGGACCCGGAGAAGGCCAACTCTGTGGGACCTAACCGGTCGCTGGGATTCGTGCAGCAGAAGGCGGTCCCGGAGATATTCTGGCCCGATGATATGAAGGGATTTATAGGTCATAACCAACACTTTGAATTGTGACTGGAAACTGATCGGCAACCAATGCAGACTGCGGAGTGTTGGTGTGACATGGGCATACTTAGGGAAGTGCATGATTGCTCTCGTAGCTGCATTTTGCACAATCTGAAGTTTCTGAACACTCTTCAAAGGTAGCACAATGTAGAGAGCGTTACAGTAGTTGAACCTCGAGGTGATGAGGGCGTGGGTGACTGTGAGTAATGACTCACGGTCCAAATAGGGCCGCAACTGGTGCATCAGACGAACCTGGGCAAACGCCCCGCTCGCCACAGCTGAAAGATGGTTTTCTAATGTTAGCTGTGGATCGAGGAGGACGCCCAAGTTGCAGACCCTCGCTGAGGGGGTCAATAATTCTCCCCCCTAGGGTGATGAACAGACAGATGGAATTGTCCTTGGGAGGCAAAACCCAGAGCCACTCCGTCTTATCAGGGTTGAGTTTGAGTCTGTTGACACCCATCGAGACCCCAACAGCCTCCAGGCACTGGAACATCACTTCCACTACTTCGTTGACTGGACATGAGGTGTTGAATGGTGGATTGCAGGACTTAGTTTTGATACAGTCAGCACAGTAGTCAATGTATAGGTCAGTATATCCTGGGCCATGATGTCTTTTGAGTTCTGCTCAGAGTTCATGATACATAGATAAAAATATGTATTATATTTTTTGTCTTTATGATAAAACCAAAATGCATTGAGTGAGGAAAAGGAATAAAGGCCCAATGCCTTTTGATTTAAAAAATTAGAAGGTTTTGTTTGGAAGCGCCAAGAAAAATTTTCTGTCCTCTAGAAGTGCAAGCCATTTTTATTGTTTCCATTCAATCTTTATTATTGTTACTGCACTTTTTTTCCATTTACACATAAATTGATGTTGCAATTTGGCATTCAGGTGTGTATATCCTAACCCTAATGGCCATACTAACTGGAATAACAGGATCTATAATTGAACAGATCCAGATGCCACCATGGCAGCGGAATGCTGGATTATGGTAACTATAAGGAGAAAAGGCATTCCTTCCTGCAATTCTAAAAATGCCATGTAACACAGCTTACCTGGAAGGTACCAGGTTGATATATGTTGGCAAAAAGCATAGACCTACTCATATCTGCTTCTGTTCTTTTAAATATCCAATTGTTCTTTGCAAACTGACCCAATTACAGCTTCTCCTACTTTAATATTCATAGAAACAGCCAATTGTGGTTATTTTCATGTTAAATGCCTTCTTCTTCAATTACAGTTTCACTTTATGTTCACTTTATTACTTATCATTATTGGCATGCAGCTAATATATTGGAAAAATTAGAATCTTAAACTGAAATTAAATGCAAGAAGATGTAGGTGCTGTAGGTTAATAGAAAAAGTTAAGACAGGATTGGAATTCAACTCTTCCAGAAGTGATTCTACTTCCACATACAGAGTACATTGACAGGTAAGGAATGCTCCTTGACCCTTTCCTACCTAAGAACTTCTAGATAGACACAATGATGAGGAGCCGTTTTATGCAGTTGTATTTAGTATGCTAACCACAAATATTCCTAAATTGCTCACTCCTGGCAACTTTTAGTATTGCTTTCCTTACATCATGTGTAGATTATTATAATGTGTTCTTCATAGATTTATCATTGAAGAATATTTCAAAGTTTCAGCTAACAGAAATGCTAGTTATAGACTGTTAACCAATGTAAAATATCATTTTTTGATCACACTCTAAAAATTGCAGTGATTGTTGGTTGAGGGTGAACTTTCTAAGCAAGACAACATCTTTACAAGGATGGCAGACATTCATTGATTGGTCTTGTGAGGAAAAATCTTATCTTGAGAAATATATTATGTTTTGTGCTATTACTCCGCACACTCTGATTTCAAGGATAAGCATGAATAGAATGCAACCTTAGAAACCATTGGCATATGAATTAAAAGTCATAATAAAGGTAAAAGTTTCCTCTGTCCAGTCATGTCCGACTCTGGGGAGTGATCTCATCTCTGTTTATTAGCAAGAGTTGTCTGAAGACATTTTTATGGTGATGTGGCCAGCATGACTATATACATACACTCTTACTTTCCTACTGAAGTGGTACCCATTTATCTACTTTCATTTGCATGCTTTCGGCACATGGTGGACAAGAGCTGAAACAAGTAACAGGAGCTCTTCCCATTGCCATGTGCTCAAGTTTTCAACATGGACTGTCCGCTTTCCAACGTGGAAGCAAAAAATTGGCAGGTATTCATCTGACTAGTATCCTTAGTCTGGTCACTTCAGCACATTATTTTATCCCCTGGTTAAGGGCTTAATTTTTTTTTTAATTCTGAGAGAATAATAATGAAAGAGCTTGCAAGCCAGTAAGGGCTGGGAACATCATTAGCACCTGGAAAGAAACAGTCTAAGCAAATAGAACAATGGAAAAAACTCTGCAAAGACTTAGGGTTTAGAAAACATTATTCTTTGCAGAGAGTAACAATGAAAGAGCTTGCAAGTAGGTGTGTGCAAATCTCTAGAGGGATTATGATTATTATCAACATAACTTGGAGTTGTTCTGTGGGAAGAAGATTCTTGAAGACTTTATCTACCTGTTCGCAAGAAAACTGTTCTCACAGTTACTCTGGTGAGATTCTTGTAAATAGAAAAACAAGAAGGAGGCTACTTTGACCTACTCATGGAATCATTCTTGTTGTTCCTTGCACTTGACGACTCTTCATGGTTGATCCCAAATGATAGAAGCAGCCTCTCACTTCAGTATCTTCATTCTCAAGTCTGCTTGTCCTACCCATTGTCATTAGCTTGGTAATTTTTTTCTTTTAATTTTAATCCTTTTTTTTTCACTTTGCTCCTTGACTTATCACCAGAAACTCTTTTGTTTTTGTTTTTTGGCAGTCATGGTAAGAGCTCCACCATTGGTGTTTCTTCCTTCAGTCTTAAAACCATGCTCATCTTCTTCCAGATCATCTTCCCTTAATATATATGTTTATCATTCAGGTTCAATAAATAGAGGGAAAATACAGTATATAGCATTTTTTCACTTCTTGTAACCAGTCTGTTTCACCATGTCAGTACTGTGACTTCCTAATTAGTCTATAAATTTCTCATAGAGAAAATGGGGTATATAACTGCCCAAAACAGTTCAGTTTTTCCTACCTGCTTCAACTTAAGACTACTTACACACTGATTAAAAGCTTGCAAGGGAGGTTGAAGTTTTACTAAAATATTTTGCCATCTACAGTATTTTGTATCTCTCATGGTTCAGTCCAGAGAGGTGCAAATATTTGTTCAGCAGTAGGCACAACTATAATCTAACAGTACTGATCTTATCTTCTATTAAATATGTTGAGATTCTTAGTATAATTTCTGGGACCAATGCAACCACCACTCTTGATACCAATAATCAATTGAGATAATGCAACTGATTTAAATCCATGTCTATTTATCTTTTTTATCATTTTTTTTAAACTGAGGAAAGGAACTCAAATCTGATTTATGGTAGCTTGCAATACTTGAGTTAGAAAACATGAATAATTACATTCTGTATAAAAGGCCACAAAACAACTTTAAATAACTTGAGCCATATTCATTCCCTCCCTCCCCCCAAAAGTCAGAATGGAATCTAAACATACTTACTCATAGTATTTTATGTGTCAGGAAGTAAAGCAGATGTAGAAACAGATGTAAAAATGTAGCAGAGATCACTCGTTAGCTGACTAGAACTTCAAAAGAAAACATTATTTAGTCATAAATTTTAAAAGGAGGTAAAAATGCACATTTCCGTCTCTAGTAAAAAAAGAAAAAGAAAAAAAGGAAGGAAAAACCAGGACTTCAAAAGATTATTTAGATACAAGTTTTTAATAACTCACTTTGTTTCATACTATATGTATGTATGTGTATATATGTATGTGTATATATATATATATATATATATATATATATATATATATATGTAGATTGTATATATATGTCACATGTTTAAGCTGAATTTGAAAATTAAGGGAGACTAGGATAGATCTATTTCGGCCTTATTTTGGCCTCATCAGCTAGCCATACCCACTGGGACTTGAACCTGCAACCTTTGCCTTGTAAGGCAGAGAATTATCCTCTAGGCTACAGTATCCAATCCCTTCAGCTCTGTACCAGGGAAGGGTTACATTTTGTGTCGAATATATGTATATGTATATATATATATATATATTTGTTTTTGTAAATTTTCACGGGTATATGTATGTAGATTGTTCTGAGTTCAGGTTTTGCCCTGTGTAATTATGCGACGTTTCGGTGAAATCACATTCACCATCATCAGGCTGAAGTTTCAAGCTTCGTGCTGTTGTAAAATGGAATGTTTGCAACTGTCATTTCTTCCTAGTATATAGTGTGGGGGTGGAGATTTGGTTTGAATGTAGCAAATAGATTGGGTGATTATGTTTTAGTGATCTGATTGGTTGGTGGAATCATAATTATTAGAAGGATTGACATGGTGATTTTTATGAAGTGTTTTTTTTGTTTAAGGCTGGTTTCCAAATCTCTGGTAGGTGGGACGTGTCATCTCTTTTATTTATGCAAAGGGGGCTCCTCTCAATCTCTATGGCTTCCAAGGCAATTCTTCTATATAAATTCTCTGTTTTGTGAAGTAATTTAGTTTTTTCATTTTGTGCCCTGTTTTTTTAATTTAGTTTTTTCATTTTGTGCCCTGTTTTTTTAATGTGCTGGACAAGGGAGGAAGTCTTTTCTTCTTTTTTAATTGCATTTTTATGTTCTGCAATGCGTGCACTTACTCTTCGATTGGTTTGTCCAATGTATGTGGCTGCACATGTTTTGCAAGGAATTTCATAGGTTCCTTGGTATTCCAATTGGATTTTATCTTTTGGGCTCCTTAGGATATTAGATATTTTTTGGTTAGTGCAAAATGAAGTTTTGATGTTATGTTTGTGCAGAATGCCCTGTTTTTTTAATGTGCTGGACAAGGGAGGAAGTCTTTTCTTCTTTTTTAATTGCATTTTTATGTTCTGCAATGCGTGCACTTGCTCTTCGATTGGTTTGTCCAATGTATGTGGCTGCACATGTTTTGCAAGGAATTTCATAGGTTCCTTGGTATTCCAATTGGATTTTATCTTTTGGGCTCCTTAGGATATTAGATATTTTTTGGTTAGTGCAAAATGAAGTTTTGATGTTATGTTTGTGCAGAATTTTACTAATTTTGTCTGTGGTGCCCTTGATGTAATGGAGGATGGTGGTACCATTGTCCTGTTCTTGATCTTGTTTTTTGGGGAGTGTCTCTTTTTTGATTAGGTTTGTGATTGTTTTCCCTTCGAATCCATTAGAAATTAATACATCTTTGAGTTTGTTCAATTCAGTTTTTAAGTGCTCATGGTCAGCTAGGCGTTTGGTTCTGGTGATGAGAGTTTTGGCCACTGAGGTGATTTGTGCGGGGTGGTGGTGTGAGTGTGCATTTAGGTAATGGTTGGTATGGGTTTTCTTTTGGTAGATAGTGTGTCCTAGGCTGCCATTGGGTTTTTTATAGACCAGTACATCTAGAAAGGGAAGTTGATCATTGATTTCTGTTTCCATAGTAAACTGTATTTTGGGGTGTAGGCTATTGAGATGTGTCAGGAAATTGTCTAGTTTTTCCTTACCATGTGGCCAAATTACAAAGGTATCATCAACATATCTCAGCCAAAGTTTAGGTTTGTATTTGGATTGCTCTAATGCATTATTTTTGAAATATTCCATGTAGAGGTTGGCGATGACAGGTGAGAGGGGTGATCCCATGGGGGCTCCCTCTATCTGTTTATATCTTTGTTCGTTATAGAGGAAGTATGTATTAGTCAGGCAGTGGTTGGTAAGGTCTAGGAACCAATCAGATCACTAAAACATAATCACCCAATCTATTTGCTACATTCAAACCAAATCTCCACCCCACACTATATACTAGGAAGAAATGACAGTTGCAAACATTCCATTTTACAACAGCACAAAGCTTGAAACTTCAGCCTGATGATGGTGAATGTGATTTCACCGAAACGTCGCATAGACATGCAAAATATTACACAGGGCAAAACCCGAACTCAGAACAATCTACATATATATATATATACATACATACATACATACATACATACATACATACATACATACATATATATAAATCAAGATTTTAAAATGTTAATCCAAATTTCAAAGTGTTTACGTTTTTTGTTACTGTTTCATTATCACCCATCTCTAAATTCCATAAACATTTCTTTTACTTTCATTTCCCAGGCTGCTCTGCTCTGATGTTGTCTTCAGGAATATTAGAATTAAAATCCACCCCCTCGTGGTTTTTACATGGTATTTCACCTCCACAAATTGGTCCACAATCACAACAATATCAGCAGCAACAGCAATTACATTGACAATAACAAAAGGCACACATTTACCACCTGATTCTTACAATTTACAAATCTACATTTTCAGTTTCTAATGGTGTGACTTCTGTCTCAGTTATTGGGTTTACCTGTAACAAACCACTTTTACTTCTCTCATGAGTCACCACCAACATTTTTCGTTCTTTGTCTGTGGTCACCTGGAATTCTAATATAGTAGAGATGTTTGAAATAGAGGTTCTACTGCACCACCCATTCAAAGCCTTTTAAACGTGGCTTTCAGTGTTTGTTCTGGGATGACCGGCCAGCCTCCTTCAGGTCCAGTCCCCATCTTTGCTCATGTGTGGTGAATCCCACCCTTCTCAGCCATCAGGACATCAGATTCAATCATCGGTAGAGGTTCTTTGTTCCATTTATGAATCAAAACCCAGTTGGATCTTATGGACTGAAAATTCCAAAGGTTTATGCCACGAAGCCTTCCTGCTGAAGAGAAGACAGAGATTCAGTGGTGGGATTAAAATAATTTAACAGCTGGTTTGCTGCCCTAATGACAAGCTGGGTAGGCGTGGCTGGGTGGGCATGTGACTGGGTGGGCATGGGCAACTTGACATCACTCACATCGAAGGGCGCCTTGCCTCACCCAGCTTCTCCTCACCATGCCCAGCCATGCCTTGCCCCTCCCCTCCTAGTCACTCCTTGTCATGCCTGGCCGCCCACCTCACTGGAGAAGTAGTTTTCAAATAAAAAGAATGCTTGCCTTATGCAAATAAATAACAAACATTTTGATGAATCTTGCAAAGTATTACTGCTCATTCTAATATCCTTTCCTACTATAGGTACATCTCAGATTGTAATTTGCTACAACCTCTCTTGTCTTTTGCATCGTTCTATGGGAGATTATTCTGAAATGCTATATGTAATTTTTGCAGCTTTACAAGTCCTCTAACCCTTTTTTCACATGCAATTCTTACAAATTATTTTGACATCCCTTCCTCCTTTTTAAACAAAGTAGTAGTTAAGATGCTGGCCTAGAAACCAAGAGACTCTGAGTTCTAGTCCTATTTTAGGCTAAATGATCAGTCACTCTCTCCCAAGCCAAACCACTTCTTAAGAGGAGGAAGGGACATTAGATAAGTTCTCCATCTTCAGTTCCTTATAAAGTAAGAAAAACAGGATAAACATCTAACAAAATAAATGAATCCTTTGTGAGAATGATGTCCTTCTAAAGGAGAAGGGGTGCTGACTGTCTTGTCACATGCCTTACACTACTGCATTTATTCATTTTTATCTACTTCATTTTTCTCTAATTTTTGGGTTTATTTTTCAATGATGGCATGGCCTGTGAAATTCTTACCTGTTTCACATGCCAGGGTTATGTTGGATAATATTAGGTAAACACATCTATGTGACTGACAGGCAATGGCAACAGAAATCATTAAGCAGCTACATTAAGAGAGAACTGTGGAGGCACCAGGGTGCAAAAAAGCAGAGGATCTCAGGCAGGAGAGAGCTGAGACATCCACCTCTCATCAAACTGGCACAACCTAGTCAACTACAGGATAGGAAAGTCATCCATGCCCCTTTTATATGCTCTTTTCATTGAAAATTTTGAGATTGTTTCAAACTGACAGCTCAAAAAATGCCCCAGATCTACAATACTGGTGATCTTTTAATGATCTTTCACTTTTTATCTGGATAAGTGCTGACAGGATTTGTTTTAAAAAAATTCAACCATGCCTTTTTCTCCTTTTAATCATTTTTGCCCAATTCGCAATAAAATAGCACTCATAATTCACAATAAAATAGCACAATAAAATAGCACTTTTTCAATATTTGAGGGACTCCTACAAAAATGAAAGGATCAAACTATTTTCCAAAGCACCAAAGGCACAAGAAACAACGGATGGAAACTAACCAAAGAGAGAAGCAATTTAGGACTATGGAGAAATTTCCTAAGGGTAAGACCAATCAACCAATGGAATAGCTTACCTTCAGACGTTTTTGGTGCTCCAACTCTAGAGGCTTTCAAAAAGATATGGGACAACTGTTTGTCTGAAATAGCAGGGTCTCCTGATTGAGCAAGGAGTTGGACTAGAAGACCTCTGAGGTCTCTTCCAACACTATTTCAACACTGTCTATAATCTAGCAATATAGCAGGCTGGACCATACATGCGTTAAATTCAGGGCCTGTATGATCAAGCTGCATCGTTGTCCCATCCTGTAGCTTTTTTCCCCAGGAAGAAACAAAAAGTTGCCAATACTGAAGGTGCTATAAAAGGCCTTGAGGAACTCTAGGGAGTATCAGCTGATCACAGAAGTGTTACTTTATAATGAAAATGTTTTTAATCTTGTCTTTCTTCCTGAACGGAAGAGATTAATCCCATCCCTAGATGGGTCATTGATGGTTTTCCTGTGTGTTTCCCTGCCCTGATCCTATCAGTCTCTACTGTTTATTCAAGACTTGTGCTGGCTACATTCTTGCAGTTTCATTATCACAATTAAGCATTTGCCTATTAAGTGGTTCTTGGCTATTGCCTGGAACTATTAAGGTGAGAGAAGGAAAAAAACACCCTGTTTTGCACTGAATCCCACCACTGTCTGTCTGTCTGTTTCTGTGTGTACACATACATACATACATACATACATACATACATACATACATACATACATACATACATACATACATAAAATCAAAGCCTGCCCTGAACCTAATTGTGACATCCTCACTCCTACTTTTGAATATTCTGCTTTTGCACAAAATAATTATATCTGATTTTGCTCCATGTCAATTTTAGAATATAAATTTTTATTGGCCAAGTGTGATTGGACACACAAGGCCTTGGTCTTGGTGCATATTGCCTCAATGTTCATCAAACAAAATAAGTTTGTCAAGAACCATAAGGTACAACACTTAATGAGAGTCTAGGTACAAATAAACCATCAAATCATATTAGGAACCAGTCGATGTAATTGTAAGGATACAACAATAAAGTTATAGTCATACAGTCATTAGCTGGAGGAAATGGATGATGGGAACGATGAGAAGATTAATAATAGTTCAGACTTAGTAAATAGTTGGATAGTGTTGAGGGAATTATTTGTTTAGCAGAGTGAGATTGTTCTTGTGTCTAGTTGCTCTGGTATGCAGTGCTCTATTTGCATCATTTTGAAGGTAGGAGTTGAAATAGTTTGTGTCCAGGATGTGAGGGGTCTGTAAATATTTTCACAGCAGTCTTTTTGATTTGTGCAGTATAGAGGTTGGTTGCAATTATTTTTTCTGCAGTTCTAATTATCCTCTGAAATCTCTGTCTGTCTTGTTGGGTTGCAGAACCAAAACAGACAGTTATAGAGGTTCATGTGACAGATTCAATGATTCCTCTGTAGAACTGTATCAGCAGCTCCTTGGGCAGTTTGAGCTTTCAGAGTTGGTGCAGAAAGAACATTCTTTGTTGTGCTTTTTTGATGATGTTTTTGATGTTAGGTGTAGATTTTAGATTTTACGATATGGTAGAACCTAGAAATTTGAAGGTCTCTACTGTTGATATTGTGTCATCTAGTATTGTTAAGAGGTGGTAGTATGGGAGGGTTTCTCCTAAAGTCTACCACCATTTCTATAGTTTTGAGTGTGTTCAGTTCCAGATTGTTCCGGTTGTACAAGGTTAGTTGTTCAACCTCCCATCTGTATGTGGATTCATCATTGTCTCGAATGAGACCGATAACTGTTGTGTCATCTGCGAACTTCAGTAGTTTCACAGATGGATCATTAGAGATGCAGTCATTGCTATAGAGAGAGCACACATTTTTGGGAGCTCGTGTGCTAATTGAACAGGTATATGATATGATTCTGCTTAGCTTCAACTACTGCTTCTTGTTTGTTATGAAGTTTATGATTCACTTACAAGTGTGTTCAGGTAGCTGATTTAGCTTAGTTAGAAGAGCATCTGGAATGATAGTATTGAATGCTGAACTGAAGTCTACAAAGAGGATCTTTGCCTAGGTCTTTGGAGATTCAAGATGTTGTAGGATGTAGTGCAGAGCCATATTAACAGCATCATGTGTTCTGTTCGCTCGGTATGCAAACTGCAGGGGGGCTAACAGTGGATCCATGATGGTTTACAATTGGGACAACGCTAGCCTTTCAAAGGTTTTCATAACTACAGATGTTAGAGCAACTGGTCTGTAGTCATTCAGTTCCTTGATGTTGGGCTTTTTGGGCACTGGGATGATAGAATGTTTGAAGCAAGAAGGAACACAGCACTTATCTAGCAATTTATTGAAGACTTGGGTGAAAATGTGGGACAAATGGTCAGCACAGACTTTTAAGCAAGGAGGAGTTATTTTGTCTGTGCCTGGAGCTTTTCCTGTTTTTTTGTCTGTGACATAGATCTTGCAGTTTCTTTTATATGATCACTAGGGGTTGTGAACTCAATTGTATGGTGTCAGTTGTAGGAGGCTTGACCGTTATTGATGTGTCTGAGATGGGGATTGTGGAGGTAGGTGGCTGTAGTTTCCTTTCAAACCTGCAATAGAAAACGTTCAGGTCATCTGCCAGTTCCTTCAGCCTGGGAAGGTGGTTTGCTATAACCAGTGATATTTTAAAGAGTTTTTCACGTTTGCTGGTTCATTTGTTGAGAACTAATTCTTTAGCTTTTCAGAGTAGCTTCTTTTTGCTGCTCTGATCTCCTTTGTTAATACAGTGGTACTTAAGAACACCTCTACTTAAGAACTTTTCTAGATAAAAACCGGGTGTTCAAGATTTTTTTACCTCTTCTTTTTTTAAAAAAAATATTTTTTATTATTTTCAAAAGAAAACAAACAAAGACATACAACATTGAACATTTAAGGAGCTACCATTGCTCCGCTTATCACAGAAGTCTAACTAATACAGAATATAAAAAACTCTAACTATTATCAGATCTAAGCAGAAAAACCACACTTGAAGATTACATTATCTTTTTTACCTCTTCTTAAGAACCATTTTCCACTTAAGAATCCAAGCCCGGAAAATTTTTCCAGGAAATTTGAGGGCAGCACGAAGGCCTGGACAGTTTCCCGCCATTCTCCCTTTAATCCTGGCCATCTTGGGCTATTCTGGCAGCCCTTAAGGAGCTCTTAAGGAGGCTTTGGCAGTCTAGAGAGAACAAAGCATTTTCCTTTCTCTGGGCGCTTGGAGAGGGAATAAACCACTTTGCTGTGGTGACTCCCTCACGCTGCCTCCCACACACCTGGCGCAAGTTTGGAAGCCTCGAGCATCTGGGTGCAGAAAGGCAAAAGGGGCACTTCATCCTAGCCGAATCAACTCAGCTTCAGCCAAACCGAGGAGTCACCACAGTGAAGGAAAGGTGCCAGCTACAAAGCGAGCGAGAGAAGAGGGGAGCCCTTCAGTATGGGAAGGAAGAGGAAGCAGGTAGTAGCAGCAGCAGCAGCCATCTTTCGGTCAAAGGAGTGGGAGGTTTCCCCCCTCTCGCCCACCTGGGTTTCTCTCTAGTGCAGTGTATGGGAGGTAGCCTCGTGTCGGGTGTATGGGAGGCGTGTGCTCCTCCTCGCCGCCTCAGAGTCCCTCTCTTTTTTTTTAAGCCTTAAAGTTTTGGATTTTTTTGATTCCCCTCACGTCACCTTTTTCCTTTGGCAGCTACTGTCTCCCTCCTCTTCTTCCTCTTCCTCCTCCCACCCAAATTCTGAGCTTTTATTTCTTTCCTAATGGGTTTGAATGCATTATTTGCTTTTACATTGATTCCTATGGAAAAATTGCTTCTACTTATGAACTTTTCTACTTAAGAACCTGGTCATGGAATGAATTAAGTTCTTAAGTAGAGGTACCACTGTACCACATTCTATCATCTTTTCTGTAGGCTTCCTCTTTGGAATGATGTAGCTGCTTATGTTTAGCTGTGAACCAAGGTTTGTTGTTACTGTATAATCACAAGTTTCTGGTCAGTACACATAGGTCTTCACAGAAGCTGACATTTGATATTACAGTATCTGTGAATTCATCCAGGTCTGCAGAGGTATCTTCAAAAATATTACAATCAGTGCAGTCAAAGCAAGCCCGTAGTTTTAACTTTGCCTCCTCAGTTCAAGTTTCACTGATTTGATTGTTGGTTTTGTGATTTTAAGTCTTTGCCTATAAGCAGGTACAAGGTGAATCGTGCAATGATCAATGTCCCACAGCTACTCATGGTAAAGACTGATAAGCATCTTATAGTGTTGTGTAGCAGTGGTCTAAACTCTGAAATATTCTTGCCTCTTGTGGGTCAATTCTCTTTCCACTGTGCTTCTTAATTATTCTCCGGGTTAAAGGAGTCATTTATGGACAATGGCTAATTGGAAGGAACAGATCATGTAGCGAGCCCTTACACATTAAGACTTTGTTCTGAAACATTCTGGCTTCACAGAACATGCCAGACCATAATAGGTTTTATTTGGTTTTGATTTAATGGGGTCCAGTACATAAATCCAGCCCATTTTGTAAACAAAGGCTTAGTATTAGGTATGAGCCACACTGTGACTGATTTATTAAATCATGCTTAAAACAAACTTGTATGAGTCATTCTATCGACTTTGCAAAAGCTGCTGAACAATAAACGCCTCAGGAGCTGAAAGAACTCAAGGCTGAGTTCCAGCCTCAGCTTTGCACTTTGTTCTACTTCATTCTGAAATCCTTTTCCATACTACTCCCTGGCCCCCATGTTCAAGGCCCAGTTTTTCAGACTTTTTCTATTTGTTTTCTCTTGATTCAGTTCTGTAATACCACTCCCGCTAATTAAACCCTTTCCTCAAGCCACATCCTGCCAAAATATTTTTGTCCCTCACCTTTCTAAAACTCAAGAGCTTTCAATTTCAACTGGAGAAATAATTTTGTTACTCCACCCTAGAAATGACTTGAGCAAATGAATCAGCTGGAACACCCACAGCCAAATGGCAGGTAAGAGTGACTATTCTGCTTCTGTCTGCTGCCATGTTATTGCAGCCCTACTTTTCCCAAGGATAGCTTGGTTTTACTTTTGAACATATAATCAATCATATGGAAGAAGTCAACTAACGGAAATATAGGATATAAAATGAGAAAGGAAATATCTCATTCAACAGAATCCAGCTCCTGATGATTCCATATATGTGCCCAATTTTCCATTGCCTTCTTTTGATATTTTTCATTTTCTTTTATGTACACTGAGAGCATATGCACCAAGACAAATTCCTTGTGTGTCCAATCACACTTGGCCAATAAAGAATTCTATTCTACTCTACTCTATTTCTACAGCCTTTGGAACTCTACTAACGGTACTCTACTAACGTTGTATCACCATGCTTAGCTTTTTTGGATCTGGCAAGCAATGCAGTCTAGCTAAGTCCAAAACTCAAGAGAGAGGGGAGAAAGATTCATTAATTACCCAAATGCGGGGAAATAGTTTTTGAAAAGAAGGGATAATCTCGTTAAGAGCAGCGAGTCCCTCAATCCAATCCAATAATAAACTGTTCTTGCCTTTCCTTCGTCCCAGATAAGAAAACACAAGCAAATGCACTAGCAGCAAGTGGCTGAGCTGGGCGGCTGCGTCAGCAAATACCGTTGTCATGACCTTCTCTGACACCCCATTCATTGACTGAGTCAAAAACCCTGCAAAAAGTTCCGCTTTAAGCCTAGACGTCCCATTTGGTCGGCTCAAGCCGCTGCCAAGGCTCTGACTTGCGCTCACTCGACGCCCGCAATTAAACACGAATTGCCCCCGAGCCAAAAGCCAACCCGCCTGCAAGAGCAAAGGTATTCGGAAGGTCCGCCATTGGCTATCAGACTTGCAAGCTGCTGGGCTTTGATTGGCTGCAGGGCTTCCTTTGTTCCTTTCCCCGCTGCCGCAGAAGACGGAAGTTTGACTGTACTCCGCAGCAGCTGGAGAAATGCAAAAAGAGTCCAGGAGCGAGCGGTGTGGAGCAATCTCGCGAAACACATTTCCTTTCTAACCACATCCTTCTGTCAGTAAGGGTGGAGGAGGAAGGAAAAAGGCGTCTCTGTTGCCGTTGGTCCCGGAATCTCCTGTTGTCTGTGCTGAGGATCCCGACATGGATTTGGAGAGTAAAATCAAGAAGGTAAGAGAACAGTGAGTCAGGAAACTGGGTAGTTAGTCAGAAGTTACCTGTGTGCGCCCAGCAATGTGGGAATCCCTTGGAATCTTGTCTTGCCTTTTGACGTGGTCTCAAATTTCGCAACCCACCATTTCAGTCCTCCTTCATCGAAGCCAGAGAATAGTGTTTTGAAAGGGAAATTGATTATTTTCTTTATTGTAACGAATAATTGGTTGGTAGATTGATTGGTAGACTGGGTTAAGGGTGAGAGACACTTATGATACGTAAGTGGGTGAATAAATGCAATACGATTGTAATTATATTTACTCGGAAGTAAGTCGTGTTCACTTCTGTAAATAAAAGTTACATGGAATTATCTACTCCCTTCAGCTGAATACAAAATATAAATGGAGGGGGGACCCTTAATAATGTCCAATCGTTTCAGTTAGTAATGCTGAAATTAAGTACAGGTAGTCTTCGACTTACAGCCAAAACTGAGCCCAAAATTTATGCTGTAGAGCGAGACATTTTTAAGTGAGTTTTGTCCCATTTTACGACCTTTCTTGCCAGAGATGTTAAGTGAATCACTGCAGTTGTGTCAAGTTAGTAACACGGTTAAGTGACTCTGCCTTCCCTGTTAACTTTGTTCCTCAGAAGGTCACAAAAAGGATCACATGACCCTGGGACATTGCAACTGTCATAAATATGGGTTAAGCCAAGCATTCATATGCCAAGCATCTGAATTTTGATCACATGACCATTACATGACCACAGGAGCTGTACCTGTCATAAGTATGAAAAACGGTCATAGGTCACATTTTTCAGTGCCATTGTAACTTTGAACAATTAAACCAACTGTTATATAAGTCGAAGACTTCCTGTATTTGGCATAAAAATTGCAGACTTTTTTATTATCCAAAATGCTATCTATACAAAGTTGCTCAGGTAAACGCCCAACATAAAAAGAAACCTACCGTCTGGAAAAGCATCTGAACAATGGACTTTGCTATATCAGTTTGCTGCTTAAGCTTTTCTTTTAAAGACATTTTATTATATGCCTGTGAAATAATGCTTTTTAAAAAAATTACAGATCATTTTCTTTATAGAGCACACTAAATATTAAAATTTGCAGAGATAGTTGTTTATTAATATAGCTTGTCCGACATTCCATTTTTATCAACTGTTTCTGGTTATAATAACTAAAGAAAAGATGAGGAATGCAATTCCTTCCCACTCTTAAAAATGGTGCAGAAGTCAAAGTAAGTTCTGGGAGATTGGAGTCTTTACCCCCCCCCTTTCCCCCACCCCAAAAGAGAGTTTTAAAAAATAATGTATGGAAAATCTATATAGGACCAAATGCTTTCGTCAGAGGTTAAGAACATCTATAATGCTGTTCATATACATGTTAGTAATCTTACCAGCCCTGTTATAGTGGATGGTGCTAGGAGTTATAATTCTAAAACATTTGGCCATTTATACATATGTAGCATTAATTATGTAGCCTGTCCCCATACAGAAAAAATTGTAGCCCAAGAGCTGGTCAGTTATGCAGTAATATTCTCCCCACCATAAAATCGTGCTCAGCAACTGACTGAGATTTAGATATGATGGTAAGACATTATTTTTAAAATCAGTTTGTTGAATAATTTTTTTAAATGTAAGACTAAGCAGCAATGGGTAGATTTGCACTTAATTCAACTGAGATCAAACTGGCTACATTATAATGTAATGTTACCTGTGAACCTCGCCACTTTCTCCAATACTTAGCCATCCTCGGAGAGGGGCGGCATACAAGTCCAATAAAATAAATAAAATAAAATAAATTATAGTTGAAGGAATCTATGGTCTAATTCTCCATGAATTTAAAACCATCCAAGTTGTTTACCATTGTTTCATCTTGACGCAGTAGATTTAATTGTATTAAAATGTACTTTTTGGAGGAGTATTTTAATCTATCTCGCTGGATTTCTATATTCCTTTGAATGTTTTTATTTTTGGTCAGGTCATTCTATTTTGCCTTTTCTCTGTCCAAGTATCCAGAAATCAGATTCATATTTGCTTGCCGTATAGAGCAGTGTTTCCCAATCTTGCCTATGTTAAATCTCACCAATTGTCTATGAGATTGAGTCCCCTCCAGCTAAAATCTACATAGTTTGTATGCCTGATTCATTCAAGAACATATTTTGTTATTAAATGTATCAATTATGGTAATTTTTATCAGTACAACAATACTGTGGAAAATATTTTTCTCAAATAGCTGTAAAATGAGTGAGTATTATTTCCTATTTTAAAAGTAATCTTTTGCTGTCTTAAAAGCAGTCTTCTGAGTGCTAATCAAATATATTTTAAATAATGGGCGTGAAGAGGCAAAGTATTACATTTTATTTTAGATGGGTACAATGTACTGGTAGGCTTGTAACTATACTGACCTGCTACAGTATGTCATAAAAATAGACATAATCAAACCAAGTTAATACTTGGGTGGAAAACCTCCAGAAGATACCAAAGTTATAGAATAGACTGCAAAATCAAATATATATACTGCACTAAAGAAATGATAAACTGTTTGTGTTTTGTTATCGAAATGTCTATATTAATATGTCTGTAAAGTCATCAAGGTTGGGCTTAAAAAGACTTGTCTTTATTTATCATCTACCCAGAAAGGGGATGAAAGTAAGCTGAAGGAATACAAAGGAAAGTGCAGGAAAAAAAGTGCTGGTAGAAATCTGTACTTTTCATAGAGTTATTTCCCCATGGCAGCCATTTTACAAGAGGAGCTACCATGTGTTCTAAAATCCTGAATGTTCATCTTCAACAGACTTCTTAACCTTTCAGCAGTAAATGTCATAGAGTTCAAGTACAGAATCTACATTGTTTAAAATGCCTCGCCTAATTACCTGTGAAAAAAAATCCATAGAGACTCTCACATTGTCTTATTTCATCTAATAGTATGTAATGCAATGAAGTCATCTTAGATGTATGAAGAGTTTGACAAAGATAAGGTCATAAGCATGACATCAATTTACTGATGTAATCCCAGGGAGATTGTTGATTTTCAACAATAAATGAATCATCCCTTTCAGGGAAAAAACTGGTGGGTCACAAGCAATAGATTGTTTGGAAGGGTAGAACCTAAATATCAATAAGTTTTAAAGGTCAGTAATTAATAAACCCAATAATAAGGCTATTTCTATCAATGGTTTTATTATTGTAATGTGCTGTACATGGGGCTACTCTTGAAAAGCATTCAGAGATTACAACTAGTCCAGAATGCAGCCACCCAAGCTATTGTGGGTGAACCTAGGTACACTTGGTCTCCAGATGCAATTCAAGGTGTTGGTTATCACCTATAAAGTCCTACATGGCTCAGGGCCAGACTATCTTCAGGACCGCCTCCTGCTGCACAGCTCCCAATGACCGTTAAGGGCCCACAGGGTTGGTCTTCTCCAGATCCCATCAGCTAAGCAGTGTGGGCCCCAGGGGAAGGCCTTCTCTGTGGTGGCACCGGTTCTTTGGAACCAGTTACCTCCTGAGATCTGTACTGCCACAAATCTACTGGCCTTCCAGAAAGCCTTAAAGACCTGGCTCTGCCGGCAAGCTTGGGGCCATTGAGCAGATGTCAAGGTCATCGAGTCCTTGGAGATGGGCGGCATGTAAATCCAATAAATAAATAAATAAATAAATATAATGAGACATCTTTTAGATCTGGTCACAAAGGATATGAATGTTTTTTAAAAAGGGGTTTTAAATTGTTCTTTTAAA
The DNA here is from genome assembly GCF_031021105.1 of Erythrolamprus reginae. Classification (NCBI taxonomy): domain Eukaryota; kingdom Metazoa; phylum Chordata; class Lepidosauria; order Squamata; family Dipsadidae; genus Erythrolamprus; species Erythrolamprus reginae. The sequence continues at coordinate 31,693,496 of NC_091955.1, read as the reverse complement.
CTGTTTTTACATGTCTTTACTGTAAGCCGCCCAGAGTCCTCTGGGGGTTGTACAACATATAAATTAAATAATAAATAAAATAAAATAAATAAACGTTTTAAAATTAGTCAAATCTATTACACAAATAAAAAGCTGTGTCTGGGTTTGTATATAGTATGTTTATTACAAATATGTGAAAATATGTAGTGTGTGTGTATGCACATAGATATTTTATATATGCCCAGCACATCACATTCACCATAAATCAGCTAAGGTCAATCCAGTTCATCCTTTATTAAATGCTTCCTGAATCAGCTTTTGTTCCAGGCTGGAGTCTATGTTGCCATCTGTAACATTGGTGACTTTCATAATACACGTCATCAGGTCACAGACATGAGTCAATTTGCATGGGAAACTTACATAATTTATCTCAGGAAAGAAGAAATTGGCATGCATGTTCAATCCATCTGTCCCCCTCTTTTTGAAAAATAAATGTATCTATATTCTTGGATGTGTGAAAAATTAAAATAAAGAGAGTCAAAAACGCAAGGTAGCTTAATCATATAATACAAGTACTGTACTACTTAACATATGAGAATAAAGTTCTGACTCCCATTTACTGCAAAGTGCTAGTTCATTGTTTTCACAGAGCTATTCTTAATTCTTCTTGCTTTGTGGCTGCTACCATGGAAACAAGAAAACATGAAAATCACTATTTTAATTACTCTGAAGTTGGGTTCAGTGCCATCATTGGGTTGAAATTTAATTCAGTGCAACTTGTCTGAAGTGAAGCCAAATGGAAACCTCTTCTTCTTAATAGACTTACAATTGCTTTAGTACTTTTTGCAGGCTATTTTATAGAAGTGACATTATCACAGGAAAACCCAGAATTTATTTCTATACTTGGACTTCTATCACAGCAGAACTAAGCAAGAATTGTGTGGTGATGCTTATAAGCAAGGAATCTGTCTAATAAAATATCTTAAGAGCATAAAATCATGACATGAAAGGGTAAGTTCTAAAAGAAACCAAATGTTCATCCCCAAAACCAAGGTAATAAATTGTTTTCATCCATTTAAAACCTTATTGAACCAAATAAGGGCTCTATGGTGTTTATATTCAAATGGGGTTTAATAGCAATATCTCTTTCAGTGTTTTTATATATGTTCAGTATGTTCTTTCACTTCTGGACCTTGGCCACATTTAGCTGTGTGAGCTCCAAGTCTCTGAATTCTGAATAATGGCTCAATAGTAATACTGGTGAAAAAGATGCCAGGATAGGATAGAGTTTGCATATAGAAATGCACTTTCCAGAGCACTGCACATCCTCAGCTGGACAACCAAATTATTTCCTTTGCCTTGCTTTAGAAATTAGCCTTCATTTGTCTAGGCTAACATTCTCTTGATTCCCTCTCAAGTTTCCAAAATGTGAAGAAGGCAATAACTTTTCTTGCATATATTGCAATAAGGAAAATGGAATATATCCCACATGCCCATTATTTTTACAATTTTTACAAACAATGGGCACGCAGGTACAAGCACACAATATATATGCATGTGTTTATATGTGTGTTGCGTGTATGTATGTGTGGGCGCGTGTAAATATCTAGATGCACTGTGTGTGTGTGCGCGCGGCACGTGTTTATTTATTTAGTTAGTTAGTTATGAATGGTATATCTAGTTGCACCAATGACAAATTCCTTGTGTGTCCAATCACACTTGGCCAATAAAGAATTCTCTTCTATTCTATTCTAGTTTGCAAATTGCATTTTAAAAGGCAAACAGTCTTGATTTTTAAAAAAAATTATAACCTTGTTTCAAAAACACAAAATTTGAATGCAGACTAAACTCATTCTGGACTCTACATGGGCAGGATGTAGCTTGATGCATGGAGAATTCTCTCAGCATATTATCTAAGGAAGTGAATAAGGTCATCTGTAGGCTATCTGTAGGATATTTGTAAGCTGGTTCCTCAGTCTTGGTTCGTTTGGGTGGCAGGAGAAAAGGATATCCTGCAACCAAGAGATTATTGACACTTGCTTATGAGAGAGGAAGGTGTGGTTTTGAAAGAGGCCATGATGCAATAGTGCATCTCCTTCATAATAGGTCTCTAGGTCCCTCCATTTAGACAACATCATTCAATCTCTAACTTTCTCCTTTTGTCTTGGACAGTGACCATACTGAGCTTCATAGATGGAATACATTGTTTGGACCCATCAATCAGGGTTCAGGCCTGAGCATGAGAACAAGATTGCATTGTTCACTGTAGTAAATGACCTTTTTTATGAGTGCCTGTGGGGCAAACACTCTTTAGCAGATTGTACCAGTCAATGATAGTAGAAGAAAGATCTGTTTCCCTATAGACTAATGCAAAAGTCCATATTCTCTGCTCTGCTTTCTACATGAAGCTGTTGAGAAAGGTCATCTGGCAGTTTCTGATTTTTAATATTAGGTTTGCCAATGATGCCCAGCTTTATATCACAACCCCAGCTATACTGAGGATGCAGTTGAAGTTCAATCAAGGTTAAGAAGACCAAGTTGGAATTGAACCCAAGCAAGACAGAATTGTTCTTTGCATATTGGGGTTCTCTTTCAGGCCCAGTGATTATTTTGGACAGGGAGGAACAAATCCATGACTTGGGAGTCTTTTTGGATTCAAACTAAAGCAATAGATAGGACCTATGGACAGGACTCATTGCAGTTCCAATTGCAGATTTTTCTGAGATAAAAGGTCTTTGTGACAGTGACTCCTACTCATCACCATACATCTAGATTAATGCATTGCAGTCTACCATATTTTTCAGAATACAAGACGTATTCTAGGTGCATCGTATACTCTAAATACAGCTTTTACTACAGCTATGGGTGTATCTTATACTCTGAATACAGCTTTTACTAAGCTTTTTTCAGTCCTAACAAGGTGCTAACAGTGAATCTTCCTAGCTAAGTGATTTTCCCTTTGCCTGCTTTTTTCATTGCTGCTCCCTCCAACAATCAGCTGTGTGATCTTCTGCCTTTTTTCATCCCTAATGAGGTGCTAATGAGTGAAGTGATCTTGATCTTCCATTTGCCTGCGTTCTCATTGTTTTTCTCTCTGAAGAGAGAGAGAGAAGTGAAGTGTTTTAGAAACTTTTTTTATCCCCAACCAGAGGATTAAAAGCAGGCACTCACACTCAAAACCAGCAGACTAATGTGCTAAAGCTGACCAGACTAAGGACTGGCCAGAATTGTTAGGCAGAATTATTTTCCCATTTTCCTCCCCCAAAACTAAGATGCGTCTTATACTCCGAAAAATACAGCATGTTAGTCTGCCTTTAAAAATTATTGAGAAGCTTCTTGTTTATTTTGGCATAGAAGGTCAAGGAAATCTACACATGCTAGATACCATACCGTCTAACAGCCTAGATTACTAGTTCATTCAGTTCAGCATTTGTATTCCAATCCTTGGTGCATCATGTGGGGCAAACTAGCTTTACATCAATTAGCTAGCACCATTTGGATTGCTGGCTCTTTCAGACTCCTCTGCCAATCTTGCCTCACCTTCGCCTCCTCTTGCAATGCCTTGTGTCCGTCCAGATCCAGCGGTGATTTCCTCTCTCTATACAAGTGAATGCAGCTAGGTTTTTCCCACCACAGTGGTACCCATTTATCTACTCACAATACTGCATGCTTTCAAACTGCTGGGAGGGCAGGAGCTAGGGATCAGGTGAGGAATGCTCACAGAGTCAGACTTGAACTGCAGATCATTTCCGCCCGACACTTCCAGCATCATTAAGCCACTGCCCCATATTCCCTCAAGAAGGTTCAAATGGATACTGGATACAGAATACAGTGCCCTGGATGCTCACTGGCAGTTGTCGCTGTGAGTATGTGACCTCCTATATTTTGAGCCTTGTTAGCTTCTGGGTGCAATCAAAAGCGCTATTGGAAACTTGTAAAACTTTTTATGGCTTCAAACCAAGCTACCTACAGAACAACCTTCTTCCATAGAAGTTGGCCTGACCATTGGCAGCTGATTGTTCTCCAGTTTCAGGAGTCCAAGGCTTCAGTGTTCAGAATTGTTTCATGGTGGTGGTGTTAAACCTTGAAATAGTCTCTTCCTGGAGGATAGGTCTGTTCCTATGTTGATCACTTTCTAGGAGATAAAAACCAAGGTATTCCAGGTTGGCATTGCCTGTTTTATGGTTTTTATAGTTTAGTATTTTCCCCATTTTTATTTTACAGTATCTCTAAGCCATCAAGAGTCTGTTGAATTGCAATGGGGCAAACACTGGATAGTTCAAATCAATTAATTTCTCCCTCATTCCCATTTGATTCAAAAAATTCCTAGAATCCGAAAAAGTCCTTTCATTTTTCACAATATGGAAGATACAACACAAAAAGAGAAAAATGAAATTTCATGCATTTCATTCTTAAACTGAAACAATAGTTCTTTGATGACAGCCTAATCTGCAAAAAAACTGATTTTTTCCCCTCATTTTATATATGCTCACTGGCTGAAGGGGCTGGATACTGTGTTTCCCCCAAAATACAACCTACTCAAAAAGTAAGTCCTAGCCATTATAAGCCTTACCCCCTTCAAAGTAAGCCCTAATTAAGACCTCGTCCACAGATAAAAATTAAGCTAGGGTGGGAATGGAGAGGTGGAGCTTCCCTACTACTTACTGGAAAAGGTGCAAAAAAGGACAGCTGTCAGCCTTGATAGCTTCAAGGCAGGATTAGTCAGATTCATGGATGCCAAGTGTATCGGTGGTTATTGAAACGGATGTCCATATGCTGCCTTTATGTTGACTGAGGCAGGCAGGATTCCCTTGAGTACCATTTGTTGGGGGTCAAGGGAAAGGGAGGATTTTGCCTTCTCTTTCTACTCAAGATCCCCATGTACAATTGGTGGGCCACTGTGTGACACAGAATGCTGGACTCGATGGGCTTTGGCCTGATTCAGCATGGCTCTTCTTATGTTCTTATGTTCTTACCTTCAGACAGTTGCAGCTATGCCTCAACACATCTTGGGCCATTTCTTCTGCTGCCCACAAGGTTTTCTGAAGGCCTCTTTAGCGGATAACACAGCTCTGTATCAATCCGGAGGTCTGTTATCAGCTCAGAGGCCTTCAGGAAAGCCTTGCTGGCCATGCCAGATGAAGAATTTCCCGAAGGCCTCTGATAGTGAAAAGGAGGCTGAAAGTAATGCATGCAAGTGAGGTGAGTCAGTGGATGATACCTGGTGCCTTTTTGGTAGCAAAATAATGAGTGAGTGAGTGAGTGAGTGAGTGAGTGAGGGAGGGAGGGAGTGAATAAATAAATAAATACATAAATAAATAAGATAGGTAGTGATGGGCGAACCCAACGGTGTTCGGGTTCGGCAAGTTCGGATGAACTTTAGGCAAAATTTGGCTGAACCCAAACGGGGAATCCCACCAAGAGATTCCGGGGGAAGAACTTTGATGTCACATTGCTAAGGACGCCAAGGTGATCACTTCCTGCATTCCATGGAATCCAGGAAGTGATCAGCTTGGCGTCCATAGCAACCTGCCGGTGATGTCAAAGCTCCGCCCCCGGAATCTCTTCGTGGGAGGGATTCCCCAGCTCCTTCAAAGGGAGGTCTTCACAGAAAAATAAACATTGTTATTTTTACAAAAAAGGATGCCGCAGCGGCGCTGCAAGCAAAGGGCGGTCCTTTCACGTAAAAATAAACATGCTTATTATTCCTTGGTGTCCTTAGCAACCTGCTGGTGACGTCAAAGCTCCAAACGCCAACCGCGACCCCGAACTTTGCCCGAAGTTTAAAAAAAAATTGTGTTCGTGTTCAGCGTACCGAACACCGCAAAATTCGGTACGACCCAAATTGTGCGAGTTCGGTTCGCCCATCACTAAAGATAGGGTCTTATTATGGGGAAAACACGGTAGTATTTTCTTATTCTGCAGGGCAGAAAGAAGGAAATACAGGTAAATCCTAGTTTACGAACATCCCCTTTGAAGTTACGGTATGTGATAAGTGCCCCCTAGCAAGTATGAACAAATCCTGAAATTATTAGTATTGCAGCACTACAGCACTTGTTCTGCCTGTGGAGACTTCTTTTTTGCTTCAGTCTTTTATTTATTTATTTATTTATTACTTAGATTTGTATGCCGCCCCTCTCCGAAGACTCGGGGGCGGCTCACAACATGTAGAAACAAATCATAAGCAATCAGACAAATTTAAAATATTTAAATATTTAAAAAACCCCATATGCTAACAGACACACACACAGACATACCATGGTGCATTCACAGAGAACAGAGGCCTAACATACCATGAGATCATGTGAAGTCATTAGCACGAGATCTCGGGCTACTGATCTCGCACTTTAGGCCTCTATGCTCTATGAATTGAGGCCTGGAGGTTTACAAATGGATGGAAAGCTTCAGTCTTTCAGTCTCCATTTGACATTTCCTTGCTGAAGCCTGCAGCTGTATGGTTTGGTAGCCCTTTGCAAAAAGCCTTTGTCAGCAACAGCAGAGCTTGGGAGGGAAGGACTTATCCCTCCAAAACTCTGTTCCTACTGGCAAAGGCTTTTTGAAAAGGACTACCAAAGCCTAAGAAGATGGCAATCCTCAAAAGGAGGCCCGGAGAACCACATGCAACCTTCCAGGCCTCCTTTCTTGCCAGAGATGTTCTTGATGAGGCCTCTGGTGATGAAAAAGAAACATAGAGAAACATAGAAGACTGACGGCAGAAAAAGACCTCATGGTCCATCTAGACTGCCCTTATACTATTTCCTGTATTTCATCTTAGGATGGATATATGTTTATCCCAGGCATGTTTAAATTCAGTTACTGTGGATTTATCTACCACGTCTGCTGGAAGTTTGTTCCAAGGATCTACTACTCTTTCACCAGCCTCCTTTTTTGTCATCAAAGGCCTCGTCAAGCTCTTTGCTGATGAGAAAGGAAGAAGCAGGCTGGAGAAGTGACAGGTTTTCATAAGGTAAGTTTACGGGTCTGGCCGGATGGGGAAAACAATTGTGGGGACCTCAGAAAAGGGATTATCTGTGGGTTGGGGGAATGCCTTGAGTGGCCTTCCCCACCAGAGATACCTCATATGCACTTAATGAACTGCATGCGTAGGCAAAAGCAGAGTAATCTCATTCAAGGTATGAGATTCACTCCCATAAATCCTTGGGTTACGAACGGAATGGGCAGATTCCATTACATTCGTAACTTGAGGGACTCCCTGTAAGGGGCATCAACTTATATATTCCTAACACTCTGAAGTTATGAATGTCCTGCAGTAACAGATGGTTTGCTCTAAGATGTTGCAAATGGGATGTGTGAAGCTTTGGTGTCACTATCATTTCTGTAGTCTTTCATGACAGTGATTGTTTCAGAGTCTGTGGCTATGCTCTGGGATTTGCAACAAATTGACAACCGTGCCCCCCTCACCCCTTTGTGGAAAAGCTGGCAAGATTGAAGCTGTAAAGATAGGAAAATAAAGGAGTGGATGGATTTCTTGTCACTATGTAGTCCAGTGATGGTGAACCTATGGCACAGGTGCCATAGGTGGCACATGGAGCCATATCTGCCATCTGGCCAGCTGTTTTTCGGTTTGCACGAAGAATCTGGGAGGGCATTTTCAGTTTCAGTTTCCAGAGGGTCTTTGGGAGTATGGGGGAGGGTGTTTTTGTCCGCTCCAGGAGCTTGAGGAGGGTAAAAAATAGGCCTACCGGGCCCACCAGAAGTTGGGGAATAGGCTGTTTCTGGCCCCCAGAGGGCCTCCAGGGGGGGGGGAGGCTATTTTCACCCTTTCCAGGTATTGAATTATGGGTGTGGGCACTCGTGCAGCACGATAGTGTGTTTTCATACACTTTTTGCACCCAAGGGAAAAAAGGTTCGCCATCACTGATGTAGACTATAAAGTAGATGTGTAGTCTGGGCTTGGGCAAGTTACAGCCTTCTAAATGAGGACAGCATGCTGGTTAGGATGCTTTTCCTCTCAAACAGCATTTCCTGTCAAAATCAGTCCAGTCTAGGGTAACTGGGACTCCCAAGTTCTATCTTTGCAGAAGTCAAGGGTTGCTTCCTGGCAAAGCCCATGCTTTTAGGATGTTACTCTAACTTCCTTGAGGCTCCCAGGAAGCAACATGGAGGTCAATATATTGGGAGGGCTGATTTTGGGGCTGAGGTAAAACTAGCCATGCTAAACTAGCTTAACAGGGCAGCATATTTCCCATGCAAAAGTCAAGGTGAGAGTCATTTGAATGAGGCCAGATGCAGACTGAAGACAATGCAGTTTAATGTAGAAGTCAGCCAGTGCTCACCCCCAAGGGCATTCCAAACTGATTAAAGCAAGTCCTTTGTTTCTTCAAACATTAGGCTGCCTGTAACCATTTACAACATTGGCTCTGAAGTAATATTTTAGTCATGAAGACACTGTGAAACAGATGATTTCAATCCGTCTGCTTATAATGCCTTTCATATGCCGACGGGTTTAAAATTGAAATAGACATGTTTAAAATGCCAGATGTTTTTAGAATTTTTAGCAACTGACATACAGAAATCTCTTCTGGCAACATTTCAGATGACCTATGTATCTTAGTTTCTTCCATGATTCCATTTATGGAGAAATTGATTCCATCCTCTGTTAGACCCTTGCATGGGTCAATTTGTTATAATTTTGGACATGTTGAAAAGTTAGTTTTAGTGTATTCCATGTCAGTCCAATGTATAGTTTATAGTAATTATAACACATCTTCTGAGGTAAATAATCAAAATGATGGCAAATGTAACCATGCTTAAGATCTGCTTTTGCTGAAGCTTTTAAAAAGGCATTCAAAGTTCAGTGTGGTTAAATTGGAATAAATCCACTTTCTGACTGCAGTAGCATATATTGTTTGTTGCCAGAAAAAAAAGTAAATCCTCCCCCAAATCTGTTTACTCAAACATTGTTATAGAATATGGATTGTGCTTAGGTTTAAAATTATATTAGTGTGTAAAAAGATTTTACTCAAGCACTTGCACACATTTTATACTGAGAATAGATTAATCATTGTTACTGCGAAATAAGGAAAAATAGACTGTAATCACTTTGCTTTTCTGTATTGTTTTAAATCTATTGACTATAAACAGTGGTATATAAATATAGCAATTATTACAATAAATCAATTTGAAACAATATAGCATCTAAACAGTTCATTTTATACACTGCTCAAAAAAATAAAGGGAATAGTTAAACAACACAATATAACTCCAAGTAAATCAAACTTCTGAAATCAAACTGTCCACTTAGGAAGGAACACTGATTGACAATCAATTTCACATGCTGTTGTGCACATTCAACTTTGTACACAACAAAATATTCAATGCAAATATTTCATTCATTCAGATCTAGGGTGTGTTATTTGAGTGTTCCCTTTATTTTTTTGAGCAGTACTGTATATTAAATTTATTGAGCTATAAATGTTTAATAATAGTTTGTTATATAAGCTGTTTAATATAGTTCAATCCACGTTATTATGCTATAAATATACTGCTAAGTAAATAACTGTGGTTGTTTGAACACAATGTGCTGGTTCCAAAGTTGTGTGGTTCAGCACCTCGTAGACCTCATTCACTTGTGGTGATTTGTGCCCCTGAAAAGATGATAGTGGGATAGTGACCAAAATTACAGCTCCATCCTGGGATGGAGCACTGGAGAATATTTTTTAAGTCCTGGATGATTTTTTTTTAATTATTTATCTACACAATTTAGGATTAGCTATGATAATTACTTTATAATTCCTTTTAATCTGAAAACCATTTAGAGCAGTGTTTTTCAACTGGTGTGCCGCGGCACACTGGTGTGCCGCGAGACATCATCAGGTGTGCCGTGAAGCTCAGCTTCTGAGACCGGAAACCCAGCTGGAGCTTCCCAGTGGAGGCGGCAATTTCGGGCCCGGCGGGAGGGCAATGGCAGCAGGAACGGGAGGCTGCCGGCTGCAGCGGCCCCGGGCACCGTTCCCTGTAGGCTGGGCACGCCTGCGCCAGAGCACCCCAAAATGCCCCCCGTGCACCCTTTTCCAGGGGCGCGCAGGGAGCCGCGGCCACCCGCCCGCCTGCCCAATTTCCCTCCACGCGGCTGGGGACGCGGATCCATCGCCCTCGCTAGCCCGATCTCCCTCCACCCGGCTGGGGAGGTGGTTTCGCCGCCCCCGCCAGCCCGATTTCCCTCCGGCGGCTGGGGACACGGATCCATCGCCCTCGCCAGCCCGATTTCCCTCCACCCGGCTGGGGAGGTGGTTTCGCCGCCCCCGCCAGCCTGATTTCCCACCGGCGGCTGGGGACGCGGATCCATTGCCCTCGCCAGCCCGATTTCCCTCCGCCCAGCTGGGGAGGTGGCGCCAGCCCGATTTCCCTCCAGTGGCTGGGGACGCAGATCTACCGCCCTCGCCAGCCTGATCTCCCTCCGTGTGGGAGGGGGTGAGGAACCGACGACCGGGGGCTGTCCGTCCGTGTTGGGTGGTGCAGGGAAGGCACAGGCAGCCCCAGGGGAGAATAAGGGAGGGAGAGAAAGGAAAGAGAGAGAAAGGGAGGGAGAGAAAATTGAATGAAGGAGGGAGAGAAAGAAAGAGTAAGAGGTAGAAAGGATAGAGAAAAAGGAAGAGAAAGGGAGGGGGAGAAAGAAAAGAGGGAGGAAGGGGGGAGAGAAAGAAGATATGAAGGAGGGAGAAAAAGAAAGAGATAGAAAGGAAAGAGGGAGAGGAAGGAATGAGAGAGAAAGGGAGGGAGAGAAAGGGAATGAAAGAGGGAAAGGGGGTGAGAGATAGAAAGGATAGACAGAAAGGAAGAGAAAGGAAAGAGAGAAAGGGAGGGAGAGGAAGGAAAGAGAGAGAAAGGGAGGGAGAGAAAATTGAATGAAGGAGGGAGAGAAAGAAAGAGTAAGAGGTAGAAAGGATAGAGAAAAAGGAAGAGAAAGGGAGGGGGAGAAAGGAAAGAGGGAGGAAGGGGGGAGAGAAAGAAGATATGAAGGAGGGAGAAAAAGAAAGAGATAGAAAGGAAAGAGGGAAAGGAATGAGAGAGAAAGGGAATGAAAGAGGGAGAAGGGGTGAGAGATAGAAAGGATAGACAGAAAGGGAGAGAAAGGAAAGAGAGAAAGGGAGGGAGAGGAAGGAAAGAGAGATGAGAGAGGAAGGAGGAGACAGAAAGAGAGGAAGGAAGGAAGAGAGAAAGAAAGAGGGATGGAGAGAAAGGAAGGAAGAGAGAGAAAGAGGGAGGGAGAGAGAAATAGAGCGAAAGGGAGGAAGATAGATTTTTTTGTCCAAACTTTTTTAGCCCCCCCCCCCCTCAATGTTCCCCAGGATTTTGAAAATATGAAAAATGTGCCGCGGCTCCAAAAAGGTTGGGAAACACTGATTTAGAGGGACCTTTTTCAATTCACAACTAAAAGGACTATGGTGGCTTGATGTAAATAGTAGAATAAGTGAGAAAGATCTTGGCAGACTGAGCAAAGAGATACTGCCACCAAATTGTCAGATAAGAGTGAATATAGCCCATGGCTGGATAGTGACTGAGGCAAGTGGCTCAGAAGAGACCCTCCCTCAAACAATATTTATTTTATTTATTTCAAACAATAAAGGAGCAGAAGGAGAATTGTACTTTCAGATTTGCAAATATCTGTCAATGTATCATTACAATAAAATAGAGTTAGCTCATCTGGTTATCTGCTTTACCCCATGAGGCTAATACCAATCTTGCAAGTCTGAAACATTCTCTTCCTGTTCTATCTCTGAAGAAACAGCCCAATTCATTCTTTATAAGTACTTGTACATGCCAGAAACCAGAAGAGCAGCTGGTGATGGCATGTTTGCCCACAGAGAGGGCTCTGCGTGCCTCTTCTAGAATGTGTGCCATAGGATCGCCATCACGGCTATAAAGGATGACACCGAGATTACTATTACTGATCTGAAAGAGGCAATGTGAGGCAGAGGGGCCTGCATTGAGAGTGCTAATCCATAGTGTGGCCAAGAGTGGAGCATAACTGAATGGCTGATAACAATGTCTCCGAGTCTTCGGATAGGAGCAGCATACAAATCTAATAAATAAATAAAATGACCATTTATGTAACAAGATATTGCTCAAAACTCTTTTACCACTATTTTAAATTGTACATTGTTATGCTCATATTTCTCTTATTTAATCTAGTTTGCACTACAGATTATGCTCTGCCTTGACTCTTTCATGTATTGAGTATCAGATAAGTTGTGCATTAAAAAAAAATGAACATGGTATGCTTAAATGTGCAGGCAGACCATTAATGGATATTCATTCTTCTGAAATATACCCTTTAATGGAAAAGTGTTAGTTGCAGATGTACATACCAGCCTCCACTATCAGAAAAATGTGCTGCATATTTTTCTCTCTCCATTTTAACTTCTTTATAATAATCATAATCTTTTATGGATACCAAAATAAAGCACCACATTATGATTTATTTCATTGTAATGCCAAAGTGACAAGTTATTTAATTTATTTTGGAAGTATGCCAATTTTTGCCCCAACAGTGAAAGTCTTACAATAATGCCACTATTGTGCTAATATTATGCTAAAACTGTTTTTCCTCTTCTCTGCTTCTGTCACTTTAGATGGGTTTAGGACATGAAGAAGGATTTGGAGCCCAATGTTTAAAATGTAAAGATAAATGTGAAGGATTTGAACTACACTTTTGGAGGTAAAATGATATATAGAAATATGAAGGGAGGGAGAGGGGGGCATGCAACATAAATACAGACACACAGATATACTTTAAAACCTACAGTTTAATATTTTTCCACTAGGTGGGAGTATAACACTTGTTAACAAAAAAAAGTCCCTATGAATAAGGAAAAAAACAGAATTATCCATTTAGGAAAATTCCTAACATACCAGTTGAGGAATTTAAATTACTGCTATGTGTCCAATGATGTAAAAGTGCCTTAACTCTGCATAATTGTGATCATTAAATTTCTTTTAGGATAAGTTGTCCAATTTAGTATTCCAAGACCATATATGGCCTTAAACTGTACTTCGGTGCTTTCAGATTTGGGAATCTTGGTTGCTGCTCACATCATAAAAGGAAGGGTGTGACTAAAACCTTTATATTCTTGAGCAATTTCAGAAATCTGGGGAGATTTGTGTTGAACATAAGAGACTCCAAATTTCTGTTAATAATAAAAACATAAAAATGTAACTGCTGGATTAGATTGATTACAGTGATCAAGCAGAACTATGTGGAGTGACCACAAGCAGAAAGCAGAGGCAGATCTATATTCCACTGTTGCATGCCCATCACAATTGAAAGGGATGCTGTTCCCAAATTAATGATAACAATTTAATCTCAGAATCAGTAGTTTTGAATATTTTGTTTCCTCTTTGTCTTGGAAGGTACTGACCTAAATTAAAATGAATATCAACACAGTTCATTTTAAATTTTGTTGAAATGTAACCATGACTTTCCTAATGGTTTGGTTTTAAATTGGGAAACAGTGTATATACTCTTTTTATTTAAATATAATTTAGAAGGGAAACCTATAGTTTAAAAATTGTAAATTGAGACAAAAATCAATTAAATATGAAAACTAAAGATAGAGAAAATACAATGGAATGGTAGTTTTAAATTATAGAACAACAAACATCAAATGCTGTTTCATTCTTGCAAATGTATAACTTTATTTATTTAACAGGTTTATATAACCAAAATAATAAAATCCAGTTTAACATCCTGATCCCTTTCTTTTTGCTATTTATTAACAACAAAACATTTTTTAAAAAAAACCCTCATGCTACATCCCATGAGGTAATTTGAATGCTACTTAAAAGTCCTTCTCAAGACTCATTAGATACTCATGGCATAGAAGAAATATCTGTAATTCAGGGTTAAACTATGGAGTCCTGGATGCTCTCTGAGCTTGGTTGTTTTCTTACAGACATTTCATTATCTAACTAGATAAAATCTTCAGTACTAGAATTAAAATAAATTGGAATTCTGCTGGGCTGAATAAATTATACAAGACCAGTTCTATTTCCATGTATCTATGTTGCCTAAATTATGTTTCTCTTTTGAACGTAGAAAAATATGTCGAAATTGTAAGTGTGGACAAGAGGAACATGATATTCTCACCAGTAATGAAGATGACCGCAAAGTGGGGAAGCTCTTTGAGGATACAAAGTATACAACTCTAATTGCAAAGCTGAAATCAGATGGTATCCCTATGTATAAGCGTAATGTAATGATACTGACTAATCCCGTGACAGCCAAGAAGAATGTGTCCATCAATACAGTAACTTATGAATGGGCACCTCCTGTTCAGAATCAAACTTTGGTGAGATATCAGCTTATGATCATAAATACTCATATGTTTGTGAGGAATAATTATCCTTTCTACTTAGGGGGAGTTGGGAGTAGACAAGCAAGTCAGGAATAGTCTCTTGTGGTGGGCAGCAAGTATATATAAGGAACGTAATATGAAAATGACATAATTGCCTCAGCTATAATTTATATGATTGAATATGCAGATAAGTGGAATTTAGTTTCCTGGTTTTCCTGTGCAAGTTCCTCTCTAAGCAGCCGAAAGCAATTGGTTTGCAGCATGGACGTAAGAAAAATAATGGTGTTTGAATGAGACTAAGAAGGAAGGGGATGTGAATTTATGTTCATAGTTAGGAGCAAGTATTACATTGGAGGCATCCCAGCCACTTTAGATGATTTATGAATCCCTCAAATGAACCATTTTAAAATGACATCCTGAAATGGGACACCACCCTGGGAAAAAAACCTCATGAACCTATGTCATCACTTAGAGGCTGAGCACTTAAGTATGCACATTTCTGTTACTGTATATGGTCAGACTAAATTCAGTATTGTCAACCAAAAGAAAAAGCGCCCTTTGGTTTATTAAACTATTATTCTAGATGAGGTAGTTGGATAGCCTTGTTGGGTATTTTCTTTTTTCCTTTTAGTGCTTCAACCCGAAGTTTATATAATGTCATGATGGGTGATCTAAAACAGAAGCACTTGTAAACCTTAAAGGGCTAGGTTTTAGGGATTATTTAAGAAACTGTGAAGGTACTTGTCAGATTTGTTATATTTTGCCATTAAGAAAAATAATCCTTTTTCTGTTGGAAGAAAATAATCCTTCTGTTGTCAGGAGACCGACAGCAAATCATAGTTAGGATAAAAACTAACTAATAGCTAAAAGTATTCAGTACCGCTGTGTGGCAATGGAGGAAAGCCACCCTTTTATCAATTTAAATCTAAATTCTGGCTCCTTGTTCCAGGTGACTCAGGAGTTCCATCTCCCCCATGCACACCTTGCTCTCCGTTTCCCCTGAAGATAAGCAATTTCTACAGAGCACTCCTAATATCCTTCCCTTTTTTGTTTAGAAAGCTGGAATCCCATGGACCATTAATTCTAGCCCTCTCTCCTCACTCTTTAGGCGAGGCACTATATGCAGATGCTTCCAAAGGAGAAACAGCCTGTGGCTGGCTCGGAAGGGGCTCAGTACCGCAAGAAACAGTTGGCCAAGCAGCTGCCTGCTCATGATCAGGACCCTTCCAAATGCCATGAGCTGACACCTAATGAGGTGAAGCAGATGGAGCAGTTTGTGAAGAAATACAAGACCGAAGCACTGGGCGTGGGTGATGTCAAACTTCCCAGTGAAGTGGAAGGAAAAGCCAGGGAGAAGGATATGCTGAGTAATGGCGAGAAGGGAACCTCCACTACCGTAGGAGCCATGGAAGACAAACAGGCTGGTCAGAAAGGAACTCAATATGTAAGTGGGTGATGCATGAGTACGTGAGTAGCAGATCAAAGAAAATAAATTTTTATTGTATTTTTTATTTTATTTATTTATTTATTTATTTATTTTCTTTATTTAGCAGATCAAAGAAAATAAATTATTTGGAGGTTTATTGTCTCATAATGTGCTTTCCGTATTTTCAGCTTAATGTATGATAACTTTGCCTCTTTAAAAAAAAGAAATGAGAGGTTTTGCTTGGATAAAATCTTATCCCTTTAGATGCTATTATTTCAAAGGGGTTTTCTACAAACTAAAATTGCTAGAACAAAAATAAAAGCCTATGTATGGCAACCAGGATTGGCGATTACTGATGGGAGAGGGAGTCATAGAATCTGACAACTTCTACTGCTGGTTAGACTTTAATGGAAAAATTACCTTAGAGATCATCTAGGCTAGCCCCATGCTCAGGGTAAGAATCTTTCTTTTAACAAGTAACTGAGATGTACTAGTGCAGGATTTGCTTAAATATCTTTAGGGGCAGTCACCATATATTAGACAGCTACAATAAAAAAAATATTTCCAAATCTGAGCCAAAATATCCACTTCATAATTAGAATATCTTCTGGGCAGCAACAGAAAGCAATTCAACCATGCAGAACTCTTATAATAATATCAATATAACATACCCAACTGGAGATCTGCATAGAGATCAATATTTTGCCATTACTTCCCCATGTGCTGTATTATTTCTTTTTGAATGTTTTTCAAGAGGAAAACTAATAACCCTGCAGGAAAACAAATCTCCCCTAGAGGTGGAGAGAGGAAACTAACCATTGAATGGGAACCAACAAAAGAAAGCCAATCTTATTTCCTCTTTTCCCACTTAATTTAAAAAGAAGGTGCTTTGGTTCCATTTTAAAATAGAATTTACAACTTCCTCATTGTTTCTTTCAATGAATCAGGAAAACAGATACAGTAGAAAGCCAATGTGCTATACAAATCCCCCCCTCTCTGTTTATCAATGCTCATCGGGAGATTTTCTGGCTAAGGTGGGGGAAAATATGATGAAACTTTGGTAACCTGAGATTGAAACACTCTTTCTCTTTCTCCAGAGTGGCCATAAAAAGCAGATTTCAAATATCTGTTTCCTAACTTAAATATGTTATCCTTTTCTGAAATCCAAACTGAATGCTCTACTTAGTTAAAGTCATGAATGAATGACACACTCAGGGACAGAAATAACTATTTAACTGTAGCCTTTTAAATTATTTGGGGTTATCAATCTGATGCATGTGGCACCAGTTTATTTATTGACACCTTCTTTGGATGCCCTCCAAAACTTCCTATGCCATCTTTTTAAATGACACTGGTATGTTGCCTCCAAGCATCTTTATCTTTATTTTCAAGAATGCTTTAGGATCCGATATATGGTAAATGTCATAATACTTCTTAAAAAATAACAAAGGCAAATGATTGTAGCCTAGTGTAATGCTCCTCAGCCTTGGCAACTTTAAGATATGTGAACTTCAACTCCTAGAATTCTCCAGCCAGCAAAGGTTGAGAAACACTAGTCTTAGGGCCTTTGTTTGAAAGTGTGCTCAACTTTAGGTGACAATAAGAAGTTTCCTGGAAGGCTGTGTACATCCTCAACTGTTTCAGAGACTTGTGCCCATCATATACTTCCATAATTTCTCAAAGGTAGAAAATTCATGAAAAATATAAATTTACAGTCCATATTATGTAAAAGTGATTGGGTTCTAACTTTTCTTTGCAACCATACGAGGAAATATATTTCAGTAATATTCTTGTTTGTTACTGGTAAATATTTTCTAATGTCTGAGATCAAACTGTTACAAAACCTATAAACCTCAGGCTGATTTACAAATTTTTTAAAAAAGATTTGTTCAAATAAAATACAAGCTAGAGCATAGATTAAAAAGAATATTGGAGATTACATGTATTGCTTCTAGGGCATTCAGAAATATTGCCCCTGCTACTAGTTCTCTGTACACTAGAACTCACATAACTCTGAGATATATCAGTTGTCTTTCTCACATTTTTCATTAATCTAATCTGATAAATATAATAAATATAATAAATATAATCTGCAAAAGGGGAATGATAGGGAGTTAATCCACACATATTCCTAATATAATTTATGATTGGTCTGCTAGAGATTGGAATTTAGATCACAAGAGTAGCATAGAATTTCCATCCCATGCTAAATCATGAACTATTCAGTAGCTGAAGGTTCATCACATTACCAGACATTCACCTTTAAGGCCGATTGAGACTAGCAAATTTTCCAATCTCTTACATAAACATAAGCCAAAATACCCAGTTGTTCAAGAAGAAAAACCAGGAGTCAACCTCAACATAGAGTATAAAGACTCTTAACAGTCACTATGATTGGTGAGAAAATAAAAAAATAATTCTGGGGGAGGGGGGGAACCAGTCACTATGAAGGACAGACAATCAGAAAAGTACATCCATGAATACTTAGTAGCAGCCAGAAAACACGATGAAAACTCATTAATTTTACAATACATGAACAATCTCAAGCATAATTTCAACTGGAAAAGAGATTCTAGACCAAACTAAATCTAGAAACACTAGGGAATTCTGGAAGCTTGGTCCTCAGACAAATCAGCCATCAACAGGCACATGGAGATAAATCACATTTATACATCATTCAAACGAGATTAAAGAGTCTAACACACACACACCCCACACTAAAAAGGAGAAAAAAGCACCAGTAATTAACACCCAGATAGGCAGAGATTTACACTAGGATTAATACAAAGCAAAAAAACAGTAAACAATATCCTAATCCAGAAACTATCAACATAGACAAACAATCAAGCAGTAAACAATAACCTAATCAAAGAACTGCCAAGGAGAAAAGAACTCCCTACTAACTCGGACAGAGCAAGCTATTGTACTGTACCAAACCTCATTCTTTTCTAGTACAAAAAATGTTACTTTGCCAGTTAATGAAACATTTGCAAAAAAACAACCTATCTCAAAGAACACCAAGGACTCCATAGTTTATTTAATTGTTACTGTATCTATTTTAGCATCTTTTCCCTTTCATGTTTTGCTTGTTGTACTGACCTTTTGTGCTTTTAATGTACTTGCTGCCCAAAGCTGTTCTGAATGAGTTGCCTAATAAATAAATCATTCATACATACATACATACATACATGCATGCATGCATGCATACATACATACTTACATGCATACATACATATTAGTTCAGTTCCCCAGTTAAGCAGACTCCAGTATGATTTTTGTGATTTCTTTGCAGTTCTGTTTCCGGTGCAATCAAAATATGAAAGAAGGTGACCCAGCTGTGTACGCTGAGAGGGCTGGATATGACAAACTCTGGCATCCTGCTTGCTTTGTCTGCTGCACCTGCAGTGAACTCCTGGTAGATATGATCTATTTCTGGAAAAATGGAAAACTTTATTGTGGCCGACACTACTGTGACAGTGAAAAACCTCGCTGTGCTGGATGTGATGAGGTGAGCAAGAGTCTTCCTGGTTGTTCTTTAGTACCTAGAAGCACTAATGACTGATGAGGCAAGAATCCCTTTTGCCCAATTTTCTGTCTGCCAAGATTGGCCACCAATGCCAAGCACTTGTAAAGATATACAGTACTCTGGTCAGAATCTGAGTGTGATGGATCTGCTTAGCAATTCTAGCTCTTAATCTTGTCAATTTTTTTATACAAAAAGAAAAAAAGTTAAAGATCTCCATACAACTTTGAATTTCAGTAGCAAATAATTTTATTTAACTCCTGAAATAATTTCATTTGTTGACCTTAGCTGCCATTTGTGCATTTCGGTTTCTGAATTCAGAGGCATTATTTTGGTACTACCAGTCAGTACTGAATAAAGTAGAAGATGAGGCATAGAAGCCCTCATACAGAAGCTTGGATTCACCTGAATTTTGAATAATGGGGAATGAACTATTTTGCGTAGGAAACACTTTAGGAACATTCTTGATAGAATAGTCCACATGGATGAGGCCAATGCTCATTTTATTGCAGCATTTTTCCTTTCACATTGATTAGAGAACACTGGCCAGTTGTTCCATTGGAAGTGATATTTATCAGCAGATAAAGCCCTTCATATATCTAGTCTCCATGAATTTATCTCCTCCCTTTCGAAAGACATCCAAATTAATGGCTATTATCATGTCTTCTGGTAATGAATTCCACAGGTTAATTATGCACTTTGTGAAAATGTGCTTTTTTTATTTAAACTTTCCATTCAGCTTAACTGAAAAAGTCTAGTCTTGCAGTTTGAAGAAAACTATCTTCTCTGTACTTTATATTATTTTATACATCTCAATCAGGTACTGTTCAGTCAGCCCCCCAAAATTCCAAATAGTCAAATCAATTTCTCATAAAAATTTGTTTAAACCCTAATAGTGTTGATAGTCTTCTTCTGCATTTTGCCATCTCTATTATGTCCTTTTTTAAAATGTGGGAACCAGAAATTGCATGGTATTTCAGATGCAAATATCCAATAACTTTCTTTATTGCCATTACAACATTCTCATTTTTATTTTTGCCTGCTTTTCCATTGGATCCTAGTATGGAATTATATTTTCCCCACATTGCTGTATTTTGAGTTGACATTTTTCTTGAAATATCCCAAGAATATTTTTCCTGTTGGTTCTGAGTGAGAAGTTATGGGTTTTGCCCTAATGTGCATAATGTTTGAGCTTATCTAATAATTTTTCAACACGTCTTATTATAACCTAATGGTTTAAACCGATTTTATAAAAAGTTAACTACGAATTCTTATCATTTTACCCAAAATAAAAGTAAATATTTTTCTAAGACTGTTTACTTAGATGTATTAGACTTCATAGATAAATTCCAGAACCATGATGCATTCATTTTGAACAGTGGCCTTAAAAAGCCCCTGGATTTCTTTTCTGAGCTTATCTCAATATAATATAATACTATCTTTAATTGAGATGTGTGCTTCTCTCTTACATTTGTTACATACTATTTGCCATGTAGATGGTATGGGTGATAAATTAATTATCTAAGCATACTAGTTCAGTGAGAATTCAATTCTGTAAAATCAATTCAATGCATTGGTAGCACATGACAATTCAATTGCCAAGGAACAATTCCCAGAAATATTTAGCATTAACTACAGTTACATTTTTGTACAGCTCTATAAAAATAATTTTTTATTGAAATGAGGAGGGTAGCTGTTCTTAATTTTCATTATTTTTTTAAAAAAAAGAAATCCTAGAACGTTTTATGTAATAATAATAATAATAATAATAATAATAATAATAATAAATAATTAGATTTGTATGCCGCCCCTCTACGAGATAATCCTATCTATTAAATAGATAATCCTATCTATTAAATGGATATTGCCCCCGAAGGACCATACCAACTGTTCATCCTTGGTTTGGGTGGGGGTTACCCCTCAGAACAAGTCTGCAGTTTGGGAGTCCTCCTAGATTCTTGTCTGAGATTGGATTAACCTCTGTAGCTAGGGGGACCTTTGCACAGATTCTCCTAGTGCATCAATTGTGATCCTACCTGGACCGGGAGGCTCTTATTACCTCACAGCTTGACTACTGCAATGTACTCTACATGGAGCTACCCCAGAAAAGCATTTGGAGAATTCAACTAGTCCAGAAAGCAACCACGTGAACTATTGTGGGTGCACCTACATACACCTACATCACACCAACTCTTCATGAGCTGCACTGGCTCCCAGTCAGTCTACAGACACAATTTAAGGTGTTGGTCATTACCTATAAAGCCCTACATGGCTTAGGACCAGACTATCTTTGGGACCGCCTCTTACCCTATACCTCCCAGAGATCAATAAGGGCCCACGGGGCTGGCCTTCTTTGGGTCTCATCAACCAACAATGCCAGCTGGCGGGGCTGCAGGGAAGGGCCTTCTGTGTGGCGGCTCCAGCTCTCTGGAACCAGCTGCCCCTGGAAATCCATATCCTCCCCACCCTGCTGGCTTTCCGCAAAGCTGTAAAGACCTGGCTTTTCCAGCAGGCCTGGGGCTGTTGACCGAATGAGATACCATCTAGATCTGGCCATGAGAGATATTGAGAGATAACATATGTAAGGCTTTTACTAGGGTTTTGTAATTATTTTTTAAATTGTTCTTTTAAATATTTTATTTGTTGTAAGGTGCCCAGAGTCCTTGAGGAGTTGGGCAGCATATAAATTAGATTAATAAATAAATAATAAATAGAACAAACTAATACCACACCAAGGAAAAATGTTCATGTGCTATGGTAGAAGAAAGCAATTGTGCAACTAGATTAATATGAACCTGTTAACTTTGTCTTTCCTGTAGCTTATTTTCAACAATGAGTACACACAAGCTGAAAGTCAAAACTGGCATCTGAAGCATTTCTGCTGCTTTGATTGTGACTGTGTCTTGGCTGGAGAAATCTACGTCATGGTTAATGAAAAGCCCATCTGCAAACCCTGTTATGTGAAGAATCATGCTGTGGTAAGGAAGTCTAGCTTTGTCTGGGATATATAACTACTGTGTAAAGTTACATACTTAAGTGGACTTTCAAAAATCTTGTTTCACGAGTAGCTCCTTGAAAGACAGTTCTCTAGATAATGTAGACAGAAAAAAAAGAGACAATACAATCTTACATTGTAAATCTTTATGGTATACTGCAAGTAACATAATACAATAATGCAGTATGTAATAACTTCTAGCTATGTCCCAATCTTCCTTTTTATATTTTTGAGAAAGTGATGGTTCTTGTAAATGTTATCAGGGCCCTTTTTATTCGGGATTTGGAATGGGAATTCTAGGCAAGAAGCATAAATTGCACTGATCACCCTAATGGTTTGTCTATATCAGGTTGTTTGATATAGGAGGGTTCTTCTTCTGGTCCTTTTGATAGCCTTGAGTATCGTCACTCATGTTAACCTCCACGACTGCTTGCAACTGTTGAGAGTAGCAAGGTTTGAGAATCAAAGGCACTCTTTTAAAACATTTCAATTCCTTCCATTCAACTCTATACGAAGATGTTGGATAAATTCATATTTCAATTCAGTTTACAGGTCTTCTCTAATTATACATCATCATTCTAGATTAGGTAAGAATTCAGTGGAAATGCTGGCATAGTGCCCAAAGACTGTAAGGGTGTGGATGAGAAAAAAAGAGACTTATTCCTGCAGAATACATGATTTGACTAGAGTACATGCTCTAATGTCAGCAATATGATTATTAATTTATATCTGTCCTTGTAGGGTGTTCTGAGCACAACTTTGAAATCAGGAGGGCTATGGGCCAGTAGAAAGGCATGTGTTTTGCACTTGGATAGTCTCAATTTCAATTTCAGTTTCTAGTTATAGTTGGAAAAAGTCCTGCCTGAAATTGGCAAATAATGATGATTTTGGACCTTCAGTCTGACACAGCATGAGTTGTTGCATAGTAGTTAAGGGACTGGTCTAGGATCAGGAAACTGGATCCTAAGATGGCCTTCAGTTTGATATTATGGTATAGGTCTGGATGTTTATGTGAAGTTGGTGGGGAAAAAAATCTTTAAAAAAAGAATTTTTAGCTCTGCCTATTGTTCGCTTACAGAATTCTTGTACTATAAAATAAGTTGGAGGCAAAGAGATCAAAATTAATACAGACTACGGGAATGAAAATTTGAAAAGGGAAGTAACCATTCTAACCTCAACATTATTATATTCCTCAAAGACTTCAGGAAAGAGCCAGTCATGAATAACTTTCCTACATACATATCTTCATGGAAGGGGCCAATTTCATCTCCATGAGCAACCTGTTCCTGCAGAAAATTTATGGCATAGCATACCTTCATATATTATATGCAAGTTCTGCTTAGAGTGAATACTGTAGTCTCAAAAATAATTGGATCCCAGGCTATAAAGGGCTTTAAAGATTGTATCCAGCACCTTGAATTGGCTGGTTGGATGATTTTCCTTGGATTTTCCATTATATGAAGGGGGTATCGTTGCAAGGGGAAAGAATCCATATGCTAAAAATGCATGTGCATTACAAGTAATAAGATTATTGGCATTTTTGTGTCATAATTCTAGAAAAGTTGACTAATTTCAACTAGTCGGTTATGTTGTGTTGAATATTCTGGTCTTCGTTACCTTCTAAACTTTGATAGAAATGAATGTGATTTCATTTACTCACCAGATCTGCCAAGGCTGCCACAATGCTATTGATCCTGAAGTTCAACGTGTGAGTTACAACAACTTCAACTGGCATGCTACCACAGAGTGCTTTCTGTGCTCCTGTTGCAGCAAGTGTCTGATTGGCCAGAAGTTCATGCCAGTAGAAGGAATGGTTTTCTGCTCAGTGGAATGCAAGAAAAAGATGATGTCCTAATGGGAAGGAAACCAAACTGGGAACCAAGTTTTGCCTTATTTCAAATTCCTCTCCATGTCTACTGCATTGGGGGATTATTTTTAACAAAATCAAAAGTATTAAATGGCAGAATCCAAAGATTTTTATATTATTAAGTTGATTGCTTATGATTTAAATTCTTAGGCACTTCTCAGTGCCCCTGGTTTCTTGTTGCAGGATGTTTCTCAAGATACGGACTTCAATGTATCCATACATTTAAAAAATGTCCTATAGAGAGATATGGTACCTCAGGCCATTAAATTGGACTGCATTTTCCATTATGAATAGTTGTTGGACATGAGAGTGAATCCTAATGAGAGATGTGATGAGATATTGTGGAATCCCACAATATCTGGAAGACCATTGGCTTTGTATCTTGTCCTATAGTCCTCAGATTTTTCTTCTATATTTGACATTATACAGATTCTTCAGTTACAAAATATTGATTGGATATGTTGTAAACCTTATGCCTTATACTGACATTTTCAAACCTAATGCATTCAAATGTGCTTTGTAAAAATCCCCACATTTACCAGTTAATAAAATACACCAATAGTGTCTCTCTAGCGTGAGTCTCATACTGAATTGTACTCTTTAAGACTCCATGAATATATGCACACATAAACCAAACAAAGGGCCAAAGTCCTACATTTCTAGAGATGTCCCTGGATTTGATCTGCAAATACAGACTACAAGTTTTTGTTTTGGGGTTTTTTGGCATGTGCCTGTCAGCCAAGAACAAACCTTGGGAACTTTTAAGAAATATGCATTTCTTGCCCAGAATTCCCAAGCCCACATGGGGAATTTTGGGAATAGCTGTAATATATTCTAAGACATTCAAATCTAATGCAGAAAAATTAAACAATCCTGTACTTATTTTTGATGAATTCACCAGAAATTAAAGTGAGTAAACCAAGAAGTTACCTTACTTCATATCTGCTCAGCCAGAGTCTCATTTGACATTCTTTTGAGCAGTGGAAGCTTAATGATAACTTGGAATGTACTGAAAATGAACTGAATAGCTGAGCTTCAGGTTGTTTAAAAAAAAACAAAAAACCCTCAGGTTTAGTATCATGGTAGAATAGGTTCATTCATGTGAAATCCTGTAGAATAACTGTCAGTTTGTATAGGAAATATGACTCGGTTTGATCTCTGGGCTAACTCAGAACTATGTACCAAGCTTTGGTTTTGTGTGATGTGATAAGTGGCATGTTAAATGTAAGAAGATACAAACTAAAGGCTGATGTGGAAACGGGTAGAAGGTGGGCTTTGTAAACCTTACAAATTTATATAACTCAGCTTTTCTAACTAGTTACTGTATGCATATAAGTAATGCTCACAAATAAAAATAAATTGCGGGAATTAAATTTCCCTAGCTATGTGTTTTACTTTCTGTCTTGGCCACTGTAATGAGCTTACTATTCCAGCAGAGGGAGATGTGTTCAAAAGTTTTTAAAAAGCTTGTTAAACAAGTTAGAATTTATACTTTACTTTAATGTTTAAAAAAACGCACCAGCCCTTTTCCTTTTTCATAATTCTAGACCCTTAATAATAGTTTCCCGAATAAGTTCTCCCATAGACTCATAACCTATCTGTTGAAGTTTTATAATTTACTTATATTAGGTAATTGGTTGTAAATCAATTGTCTTGTGATTGTCAGTGATTGTAATATGTACTGCATATAATCCAAGCTTTGATTTCAGTCTGAGATTCATCTTAAATCATTTTCATATATTATAATCAAAATTCACCATAATTTCTATGGCTAATTTTGTTTCACAGAACAGGAGAGAAAGTAGCAGATACAACCGTCCCTTTAAATATATTAATAATAAATATTTTGCATATTAGCTTAAAAAATGTTTCTCACACCTCTAATTATAGCAGATGACAAAAATGAATGCTAACTTCTTATGTTGTGTTTACTCTGCAATAAATAAATCCATGTACAAACATAAATGTTTTTGCAAATACGGATAACCGGAATGTGTTTCTCAGACTTGGAAAATTTAAGATGCATGGACTTCAACTCTCAGAATTTCCCAGCCAGCAATGCTCTGCTGACAAGGTTGAGAAACAGTAGTCTAAATCACGACTGCAGAACCAGAATCTCTAGGAATCCCTTACTGTAGTGCCAAAGCTCTCCAGAAGCTGCCCATAATTGTGATTTGTAATATACTTAAAGGGAAAGGTTCCCTTCGCACATGTGCTAGTCGTTCCCAACTCTAGGGAAAGGTGCTCATCTCCATTTCAAAGCCAAAGAGCCAGCAATGTCGGAAGACCTCTCTGTAATCATGTGGCCAGCAATGTTCCCTCTAACCTGCACAGCGCGCTGTGGCGCACACAAACCCAAAAGATGGTGCAGCGTTTTCCAAGCCCACGCAGAGCCAGTGCCGTTTCTCCCCGCCTAACAGCTGATCTGCCCCTCCCAAGCTGTCAGCGGGGGAGAAAGCACCGGCTTCTCTGGCTGTGCGGGGCTGCCATCGCACGCGCCCACCTCCCCTGTGACCTCAGAAGAAGGCAGAAGATTGGAGGGGGGGGCTCGCACCGATCAAGGCCGCCCTGTGGGCTTTCTCGAGCACCAAGGGACACCCTTCTGCTTCCCCTCAGCTGCCACTGGGCTTGCCTTGCGGAGGGTGTTTCTTGCGGGGTCCCTGTTGGCAGCACCCCCAGTTTGGATGGGGGCGGCTAGTCATCATGGGCATTCAAAATGGGGGCGCTGCTGGCAGGGACCCCACGAGAAATGCCTTCCGTTGGGCAAGTGACACGCGGCGGCAACTGAGGAAAAGCAGGTGACGCTCAAGAAAGCCCGTGGCAGGAGGGGTTTTTTTTTTCTTTCTTCTCCTTGGAGGAGGAAATGACCCCTCCTGGCTCCGGGCAAAGCCCAGGAAGCAACGGAGGCACCAAAGAGGAACTGCCACAAGGAAGCCAGCTCCATCCCACCCAGTGCAGCGCAGGGGCAGCAGACCTTGCCTGCTCCTGCTGGGGGGAGAATAGAGGTTTTTATTGGCCATGTTTGATTGGACACACAAGGAATCTGTCTTGGTGCATATGCTCACAGTGTACATAAAAGAAAAGAGACATTTGTCAAAAATCATAAGGTACAACTCTTCAGGTACAAATAAGCAATCAATCATGTTAGCAATCAGTCAGTATAAATCGTAAGGATGCAAGCAATAAAATTACAGTCATTAGTGGCAGGAGGTGGATGAAGAGAGGTCCCTCCCCGAGAACAGGGAATCCTTCCATGGCGCCTTGCTTGCTTTGCTCTCTACAAATTCTGAATGGCTGCAGTGGGGAGGAAACCTGGTGCGGTGTCTGGGGGCATCCCCGTGGGGGCAGACCTCCCTCTCGGCTGCATTAAGGCAGCTTGCAAAGAAGGACAAACGGGAGTCTCTTTCCTCTTGGAGCAGATAAGGGGGTGGGGGGGCTTTTCCCCTCCTGTCGCGTGTCTGTTCGTTGGGCTGGTTGACTTGGCAGGATGGGTGCAGCAGAGGGAGGCGCTGGCTGGGCACTTGCTTGCATAGCCAGGCTCTTGCGAGGGAGGAAAGCAGCCCTACACCCTGGACCTGCCTGCCCCCCATTGAGCTTGGCGCCCTTTTCCCCAGGGGAAAAGCATGAGGGGGCATCCACGAGGAGGAGGACCACGACGCGACGCCCATCATCCTCAGCCGGCATAGTGCTGCCCCCTGCGGGCTGCGGGATGGCCTTGATCAGCGCAAGGGCTCCATCAACCCCCACCCCAATCCTGCAGCCCAAGAGAAAGCAAAAGGGAGATCAAAGTGAGAGATAAACAGAAAGGAAGGTGAGAGAAATAATAAAAAATAAGAAATGAAAACAAAAAGGGAGGAGAAACAAATAAGAGATAGAAGGGGAAGGGAGAAGTACACAGAGATGAGAGATGTGGAGGGAAAGAAAAAGAGAGGGAAAAGAGGGGAAAGAGAAGTGGAGAGAAATAAAGAAAAGGGAAAAAGAGGGAGAGAAAGAAGTGGAGATTGGAGGGATTCACTTAACGACTGGCAAGAAAGGTGGTAAAGTGAGGCAGAACTCACTTAAGAACTATCTTACTCAGGAGATAGAAACGTTGGCCTCCATTGGGGTCAGAACAGAAGTCGAAGATTATCTGTCTGACCAGTGCACTTTTTTAGAAGCAGATCAGCAGATCAGGAGTCCATTTTGAAGCTCCTCAAAAAACATCTAGGGGGGAAGGCAGGTTGTCCTTGACTTACAATGGTTCATTTACTGAGCATTCAAAGTCCCAACAACCCTGAAAAAAGTGTCTTATGCACCCTTTTCACACTTAGGACCTTCACAGCAGCCCGATGATCGCAGGATCAAAACTTTGCTGCCGTTTCATATTTATGACCATTGCTGTGCAGTGTTCCCTCTAATTTTTTGGGGGGCTGGCCGGAAAAGTATAGTGTCTGAGCGGCAGTCCCTTCGGGACTGGGCGGCACAGAAATAATAAATAAATAAACAAATAAATAAACAAATAAATAAATAAATAAAAAACCCACCCTGTTTTGCCTCAGAGAATTTCAAAATAAAATACTGTACTGTGTGTCTATAACAGTGAGCTCATAATAGAGCAACTCTATTAATATCAAAATGCCACTTAAATAGTTGAGCTAGTTTCAAACTAGATTTTGATTTTCTTTCTCTTCCTTACTCCCATTCTTTTTCTTTCTCTTTTCCTTCCTCTCTTTTTTCTATCTGTTTCTCTCTCTTCCTCTCTTCCTCTCTCTCTCCTTCCCTCTCACTCTTTCCCTCTCGGCTTCTGGGCAGGTTTGGAAAACTCTGAGTTGATGATGATTTTTAAGTGAGTGATTGCTCACTGCTCAGCTTAGAGGGAACCATGTTGCTGTGTGTTCTGAGGTCATGTGACTCCCTTTTGTTTCTAACTGATCCACGCCCAGGCATGAAAATGTGCCGCTCAGATATTATACTTTTCTGCCCACACCGAAAAAAATTGGATTTATAGTGTGAAAGAACAGCATTGAAAGAAAAGTACATGAAAAGAAAAGTACAAGTTAGAAATCTAAAGTAAACAAACCTTGTAAACGACCCTCACTCTGTCAAGGACCTTGGAGTACTCATATCTAATGACCTAAGTGCCAGAGCCCATTGTAACAGCATTGCCAAAAAGTCACTAAGAATTGTTAACCAGATCTTGCATGGCTTCTTCTCTGGCAATATTATTGTTTTATTTTTTTATTTTGTCAAGTATGTATTTATAATATACATACATATAACATTGTTTATATACATAGGATAGGTTCTGACAAGAGGGAACAATTGCGTTTACCATACCACTTCTCGAATACAGCTCACCTGTCTGGCATCCTCACTGCATATCAGACATTAATGCAATTGAGAGAATCCAGACATATTTCACAAGAGGAGTCCTCCACTCCTCTGCTCACAACAGAATACCTTATTCCACCAGACTTGAAATTTCGGGCTTAGAAAAGCTAGAACTACATCACCTTTGATCTGATCTAAATGTAGTTCATAAAATCATCTACCACAATGTCCTACCGATCAATGAATACTTCAGTTTCAACCATAACAACACACATGCACAAAATAGATTCAAACTTAATGTAAACTGCTTGAAACTCAGCTTTATTTAAACAGTTGTGGGAAGGAATATGTGCAGATGTTAAAAGGCTGCAAACAACAAAAATCAAAGGCATTTCTTTTTTAAAAAAATGTGTGACTTAAGTATTGTTACCATAGTTGAAACACTACCAGAACTATTAAATAGCCTAAGCCAATAGCAAAGCAGAATCTGAAACTTGTATTTACAAAGTGGAAGTGAAGTTCAAGATGTTTGCATCGTTCTAAAAAACTTAGGAGGTAATAAAAGATTAGAAGAATGTAAGCAGCCTTGTATGGTAATAGTGATCTCTACTGCATATTTGAATAACAGTGCCTCTTGTATCATGGATTGGGCCTCAGTTATATACTTCTCCCTCTTTGGGAGGAACCAGAGTGTAAATATTCTTTTAATACCAAAAAGTCACAAAAGGAAGCAGTGAAGCCTAAAAGAATAAATGTATTTTTGAACTTGCTGTATCGTGCTTCAGTGTGTGCATGCTATAGCATACATTTCCTGGAAATAAAAACTTTTAAACTTTTACTCCTTGATTCTGAGTGTATATACAAGAGATTAAAGGTTATTTGTTTCCTATGTTCATATTCACTCACACGCTAAAAAAAACACTAGATTTTTTTTAGTAGTGTTGCCACTTTAATTCTATTTTACAGGTAGTCCTTGACTTACAAACATTGATTCAGTGACCATTCAAAGTTATAACAGTGCTGAATAAAGGGATACCTGACATTATGGACATTGCAATACCCCTGCAGTCACGTGATCGAAATTCATGTGCTTGAGAGCCCACCTGCGCTTATGAACACAAATGCAACTCCTGCAGCTTCCCTCACCACTACCCCCAATGTATGCCCTTTTAGTCCTCTGATGCCCACTCGTCTAATTCAATGTTGTTGTCTTTTGCTGATAAGGTGTGCCAAGCCTGGCTGCAAGGCTGGATTGAGATTGACTTTGTGTTTGTGCTGCCCCCCACACACACATATACACCTCCCCCCAATAAATCCTCAGAGTCCCTGTTGTGAAGATTCCAAGCTCAGTAGGGCAAAAGTCATTGTGTAATTGAGCCCAATGAGCATAGATGAAGGACACTAGTGCAGCCCTTTATGAGAGGCAAGGTTGCCTCCTTGCAAGTATTCTAGCTCCTTGCAAGTATTCTAGCTGACTGCCATTGTGCCTGCCTCCTCTGTGCTTTAAATGTCCTTGGATCAGGTGGAGGTGTGGACTCCAACTTCTCCTCATTCTAATGGGCAGCAACTGCTCCAGGTTCTCACCTAATGTCCCCTGACCAATTTTCTGCAACTGTGGTTCACCTCACTCAAACTCAGCCTGTCACTCATCTGATCAACCCAGCTGAGGCTTTTCTACTAGGCTAGCACTTTCAGAGCCCCAATTCTAACCAACATTTTACTCCATGCTTTCTTCTGCTGACTCAAACTCACCTTCCTCCTTTGAACTCATATCTCTGGAGATGGGTCAGGGATGGATCCATGACAGTGCTGCATAAAAGGGAAACGAAAACTGAAAGCAGGCTCCTTTTCCACAGTGCAAAGTTAGCTGAGCAGTGGCATTCTTTAGAAAGGAGCATTTTAGTGTGCTATAGCTCAGTGGCTTTTTCTTCCCCTGTTTTTTGCAGTATTCTGACATAAGAATTAAAGAACTGTCATAATTAAATAATTAATTGATTGTAATAATTAATAATTAATCAATTGGACATTTGTCAGGCACAGAAGACGCAGTTCCACATGTGAAGGTTCAGGTAATTTGATTTATTGGTAAGGCCTATGCACAGAAATCTTCTCAAATAATGGATGACACCTGGTTAAAATTAGATAATGGACACAAGGATAGGAGATGACCAGGCTGAGCCTGAAAGAGGAGTCAATTGCATCATAAATCACAAGTCTCTACATACCCACAAGAGATCTAAATCCAGCCCAGCTTGAATGCCCTTCTTCCCTCCCACTCATTTCCCTTGTCCGTTAATTGGTCAGATTGTTGTAAAAAGTTTAAGCTTGCAATAAATATTTATCCACATTTGAACAGCCAGAATCTTTTGACTTTGCCAGTGCTTAACAGTTTGATTTAGTTAGCTTGTGACTATGTAACGATTCTAGGCTAATCCCCCTTTTCACTCTTCCTCAGATTCTGACATTTGTTCTCCTAATACCTTAGGTTTTGCCTTTAAAAATTCTTAGTCCCTTTTTAATTCAGTTCAACAAGTTTGTTTGTTTGTTTGTTTGTTTGATTGATTGATTGATTGATTGATTGATTGTTTGATTGTTTGATTCATTGATTTCTATACCGTCCATCTCCTGAGACTCAGGGCAGCTTACAACATGTTAGAAATCTAAGCAAATTTCATTCTAAAAATCCCATTGTTAAAAAATAGACAAACAAGTTCATACCTCATGTTATGTCCCTAGCAACAGTAGGGGGAGCTATTTGGAGGGAACAGCGTTGCGTTCCCATTGGCTGGTTGCCGAGTATAAATAACCTGTCAAGTTGTGGTAAATGTTCCGTTCTGAGTTAAGGTTAATAAAGTTGAGTTGTACCTGCTTCAGCTGTCCGCTTGGTCACTACACTGGCGACGAGGTAATCCACACCCAGACGCTCGACCGGCACCACATTCCTGTAAACAAACGCTGGGTAATTAACAATGTCTACGCAAATAGTATTTCCCCCTTTCAACCCTCAAGGGGAGTCGTGGGAGGCGTATCTTGCTCGTTTTGAGTGCTTTCTCATTTCTAATGACTATAAAGACCTTTCTGGTGATCGGAAACGTGCATACTTTTAAGTTTTTGCGGGACTGAGATGCTGGAAACCTCCCGCTCCCTTTTTGCTCCATGTTCCATTCATGATGTTCCCTGGGATGAATTCCTCACAACGCTTCAAAATCATTATGTCCCCCCCGCCTTCTCGAAGCGCTAGGCGTTATCTGTTCTATCATCAGAACCAGGCAAAGGGAGAGACAATTAATCAGTATGTGGCTGCCCTCCGTCGCGCGGCTAAGTCTTGTGAATTTCAGGATTTAGATGATTATCTGCTTGATCGTTTAGTTTATGGGGTCAGAGATACCCGCCTGCGACGCCGTCTATTGACCATGTCAGATTTAACATTTTCAGCTGCGTTGAAGGAGGCACGGGCTGTGGAAATGTCCACTCAATCATTGGCTGACATGGATTTACCGCCTGTCACAGCTGCCACGCACAGCACAGTCGCGTCACCTACATTACCAGCGGACATCGAGTCCAGTTTAAAGCAAGAGGAGGAGGAAGTGAACAGGCTGGCCAGTTTAACTAAAACCAAGCAATTCCCCCAGGGAGAGCCCCGCACCGCCGGAGGTTCACGTATTACTTGTGGGGGTTGTGGCGGTGACCACCCCCGATCCAATTGCGGTTTCCGGGAGGCTTATTGCCGCCGCTGCGGCAGGCAAGGGCATATCGCTCGGGCGTGCCGTTCTAGGAGGAATTCGTCCAACTTCCAGTCATTTCCTAGTCGGGAATCGTGTCCTCCCCAGCAGAGGGGGTGGCAAAGGGAGTCGTCTGGTCGCCGAGAGTTCTGCAACACCATCAGGGATTGGTCATGGGAGTTCTGCAATACCATCTGGGATTCGTCAGTCATCCCGCCAATCACCGATCCTCATATTCCGCCGGCGTCGGAGCTGCAGAGGGAGTTGTCGCCTGCTACAAAGATCACAGCGTTCGTGCGAGTGGGGGGTTCTTTGTGCCCAATGGAGATCGCCACGGGATCATCGGTTTCGCTGATGTCCTGGAGCACCATAAAACGACTTTTTCCCCGTCTGTCAAAAGGGCGTTTGGGGCCGTGTCCACTGTTTCTGAAGGACTACCAAGGTCGTTTGATTCCTACCGTAGGAAAAGGTTACTTTCCGGTTCATTACAAGTCTTTTTGTGGGCGGTTGCCCCTCATAATAGTAGACGGCCCATTGACAAATTTGCTAGGCCTAGACTGGTTCTCAGCATTGGGGTTCACCATTACGGGTGTAAATGTTGTCACCGATAGTTCTATGTCCCAGCAGTTAGCCCAGGAGTTCCCCTCAGTTTTTGACGGCACCTTGGGAAAGTATACAGGTAACCCAGTGTCACTGGCTGTTGATCCCTTGGTTCCACCGGTGCGTCTGAAGCCGCGCCATGTGCCACTGGCTATTAAGGGTAAAGTGGACACTGAGCTGGATCGATTAATCAGTTTAGGAATATTGGAACAGGTGGACCAAGCCAAGTGGGAAACGCCTTTGGTCAAGGCCATAAAATCTGACGGGTCGGTGCGATTATGTGGGGACTATAAGTGTACTGTTAATAGGGCACTTGCACACCACTCGTATCCAGTGCCTATGGTGGCACATTTGCTACACTCATTGGAGGGGGGCAAAGTTTTTGCAAAAGTTGACCTGTCCAGGGCATATCAGCAGTTAGCCGTGGACCCTGAGACAGCGGATCTACAAACCATCATCACTCATCGGGGGGCATTTTGTTGCACGCGATTACAATTCGGAATTAGCTCTGCCCCCGGGATATTCCAAGGGCTCATGGAGCGATTATTGTACGGAATTCCAGGGACTTTACCTTATTTTGATGATGTCATCATTGCCGCGTCATCCCGCCCTGAGTTATTACAGCGGGTACGGGCTGTCCTGAGTAAATTCCAAGAGGTAGGGTTAAGGGTGAAAACCGAAAAATGTACCTTTGCCTCACAGAGCGTGGAGTTCCTGGGGTTCCTAGTTGATGGTCAGGGAATCCACCCCACTCCAGCTAAGGTGCAGGCAATTACCGAAGCCTCCGAACCTAGGTCAAAAGCGGAATTGCAGTCATTCTTGGGACTTTTGAACTTCTATGCGATGTTCCTCCCCCACAAGGCTTCTATCGCGGAGCCTCTTCATAGATTGCTAACTAAAGGGGTTCCTTGGCGGTGGGGGAAGCTCAAGGCGGGCGCTTTTACGGCCATCAAAGGGTTGTTGGCGTCCCATGATGCCCTCATTCAGTACAGTCCAGAATTGCCACTCACCTTAGCCTGTGATGCCTCACCCTATGGCATCGGCGCTGTACTTAGCCATCTGTTGCCTTCAGGGAAAGAAGCCCCTATCGCATTCTACTCGAGGACCCTGGGCCGTCCAGAAAGGAATTATGGACAGCTGGATAAGGAAGCCTTAGCGTTGGTGGCAGCAGTTAAACGTTTCCACCATTACCTGTATGGCCATAGTTTTCAATTAGTCACAGACCATCAACCCCTACTGGGAATTCTGGCCGGGAACCGTCAAACCCCCGAGATTTTGTCCCCTCGCATGAATCGTTGGGTCATGTTTCTAGCAAATTACTCATATGAATTAATTTATCGGCCTGGCAGGAGTATTCCTCATGCTGATGCACTCAGCCGTTGCCCGTTACCCGTTATTGTAACAGATCCGGCCCCCGTTTCCACAGTTCTAGCCATCGATGCATCCCCAATCAAGGTATCAGCCACCACAATTATGCTGGAATCAGCTAAGGACCCAGTCCTGTCTGTAATATCCTCCTGGATCATGCGGGGGTGGCCTCCATCTTGTTTAAGTCCAAATTTGTTACCTTATTGGGTCCGCAGAAAG
Organism: Erythrolamprus reginae; assembly: GCF_031021105.1. Taxonomy (NCBI): domain Eukaryota; kingdom Metazoa; phylum Chordata; class Lepidosauria; order Squamata; family Dipsadidae; genus Erythrolamprus; species Erythrolamprus reginae. The sequence continues at coordinate 31,658,169 of NC_091955.1, read as the reverse complement.
GAACTGTCAGTACTACGGGGCTGCATATTATTGGGAGCCAGGGTCGTGATTCCCATGTCATTACAGTCTAAGGTGTTGGAGTTGGTGCACATTGGCCACCCCGCGGTTGTGCGTATGAAAGCGTTGTCTAGGGGTTATATTTGGTGGCCGGGGCTAGACAAAGCGATTGAACGGAAGGTCGCAAGTTGCCATCCGTGTCAACAGACCCGAGCAGCCCCACCAGCCGCTTCACCTCTAGAATGGGAGAACCCCAACATGCCGTGGTCCCGGTTGCACATCGATCTCACTGGGCCAGTAGCAGGGAGGATGTTGTTCATTGTTGTGGATGCGTACTCTAAGTGGTTAGAGGTGAAAATAATGCAGTCCACTACGACCTGTGAGATTATCAGAGCTTTATCAGCCATGTTTGCGACCCATGGATACACGGACATTATAGTTTCAGATAATGGTCCGCAATTTTCTTCTGGGGGGTTTGAGGCATACCTGGCGGGGTTGGGGGTCCGCCACGCGAAGACAGCCCCCTGGCACCCCGCCAGCAATGGGTTGGCAGAACGGATGGTTCGCAGCACCAAGGATATGTTGGCCAGAATTACTCAAGGCACTTTGCAAGAGAGGGTGGATGAGCTATTGTTAGCACAGCACACTACACCGTGCGCCACCACCTCTAAGGCTCCATCGGAGCTATTAATGGGGCGACGGTTGCGAATTGTATTAGATCGGATGCATCCGTTATATGCCAACTCCAGGCGACAGTTGACCAACACTCGTACTTTCCAGATTGGAGATCCAGTGTTCGCTCAGAATTTCATGGGGCCCCCGCGTTGGGTTGCGGGTACTATCACCCATTTACGGGCCCCCCGTGCTTACACCATACTATTGCAGGATGGTAGGGAGTGGCATCGCCACATGGATCAACTAAGGAGCCGGCATGGGGAATTAGGCCCAGAGCCAGAGGCGCACGATAGTGCGCTACTGAATAGCCCTCTGAGCGCTGAAATGGATGGCCCAAAAGGAAGCGAATTGGACCCAGCTACACCCCAAGAAGCGTTATTGGTTCCATTCGGAAGAAACCCACCAGAGCTGGTACAAGCAAAAGAATCATATCACTCTCCTCTAACTGTTGGCAAGGAGGTCTTACCTATCACTGATAGTGAAGCCCCGGGGGGGGAGTTCCGGAACAACGCTCAGTCACCTGGCCTTACTGCATCGTACAGGGCGACACCCCGTCGCTCAGAGCGTGTTCGACGTAGACCGGCGTATCTGGAAGATTACGCCTGCGCCCCCTAGGGGAAAGGGGTGTTATGTCCCTAGCAACAGTAGGGGGAGCTATTTGGAGGGAACAGCATTGCGTTCCCATTGGCTGGTTGCCAAGTATAAATAACCTGTCAAGTTGTGGTAAATGTTCCGTTCTGAGTTAAGGTTAATAAAGTTGAGTTGTACCTGCTTCAGCTGTCCGCTTGGTCACTACACCTCACACATCCTACATTCATTCATTGGGCGGGGCAAAATATCAAAGCATTAATGGCCCCAAACCTGCTGGCAGAGGTGGATCTGGGGGAACTCATTCCATAGGGGCGGGGACAACATTGCCTGGCTGACAGGACCTGGAGAAGGCTGACTCTGGGACCTGATCAACCGCTGTGATGTATGAGGCAAAAGACGGTCCCGTAAGTAATCTGGTCCCATGCCATATAGGGCTTTATAGGTCATAATCAACACAACACTTTGAATTGTGTTCAGAAACTAATTGGCAACCAGTGCAGCTTGTGTAGTGCTGTAGAAACATGGGCATGTCTCGGAAGGCCCATGTTTGCTTGTGCGGCTGCATTCTGTACTACCTGCAGTCTCCGGACATTCTTCAAAGGTAGCCCCCATGTAGTATTGCAGTAGTCAAATCTTGAGGTAATAAGGGCATGAGTGACTGTGGGTAAAGACTCCCTGTCCAGGTAAGACTGCAACTGGTGCACCAGGTAAGCCTGGGCAAACATTCCCCTCGCCATAGCTGAAAGATGGTATTCTAAGGTCAGCTGTAGGTCAAGGAGGATGCCCAAGTTGCAGACCCTTTCTGAGGGGGTTAAAAGTCCCCCCCAAGTTGCGGACCCTTTCTGAGGGGGTTAAAAGTCCCCAGAGTAATGAAAGGGTTGTCCTTGGAAGGCAAAACCCATAGCCACCTCATCTTGGTGGGGTTGAGTCTGAGCCTGTTAACACCCATCCAAACCCTAATAGCCTCCAGACACCAGCATATTACTTCCACTGCTTCATTGAGTGGACAGGGGGTGGAAATGTATAACTGAGTGTCAACAGCATACTGATGGTAACTCACCCTGTGTCTTCAGATGATCTCACCTAGCGGTTTCATGTAGATATTAAACAGCAAGGGGGAGAGGAGCAACCCTGAGGAGGGATCTGGAATCGACCTCTGACTCCCTGTCAACACTGACTGCAACTGACCAGAGAGGTAGGAGGTGAACCACTGTAAAACAGTGCCTCCCACTGTTAGCCCCTCCAGCTGGTGCAGAAGGATACCATGATCGATAGTATCGAAAGCCGCTGAGAGGTCAAAAAGCACCAGGATAGAGGATTGACCCCTATCCCAGGCCTACCAGAGATCATCTTTTAACATGACCAAAGCAGTTTCAGTGCTGTAGCCAGGCCTGAAACCAGACTGCTGAGGGCCCAGATAATCGGCTTCATCCAAGGACCATTGGAGCTGGAGTGACACCTCTTTCTCAACAACCTTCCCCATAAAGGGAAGGTTGGAGACAGGACAATAGTTGTTTAGAACAGCTGGGACCAGGGAAGGCTTCTTGAGGAGGAGATGCACAATTGCCTCCTTGCAGGGAGCCAGAAAGGACCCCTCCTTCAAAGAAGCATTAACAAAGTTAATGTATCAGCATACACAACTCTAAATAATATTCAGTTTTGATCTAATATTTATTTACAACATTTGTCTTTTCTTACAAACACATTGGCATTTTAAATAATTAAAATCTTTTTGATTTATGGAAGATTTCCAGGAGGAATATGGTGAGCTGAGATATGGTGAAGGAGTATAAATGACAATAAGCAAAGATTGCAACAGACTGGTTCTATGAAACTTCTCTGGATAAGGAGACAATGGTACATTACCCATATTTGCTTTGGACACTGCTCCTCAGACCACAGAACAGAGGTCTCCAATAGGTCTGAATGCCAGAGACCAAGGGATAATCATTAGACCATTATACTCTGGTTTCACTAATCTCAATTTCTAATCACTTTCAGAAATGGCCTATTGAATTATCTTAAGGCTATTAGTGATCTTCAGAAAAAATATGTCAACAGTTTTTTAAAGGAAGAAAATTTTCTATGTAAAATTTTTGTGTATGTTAAGTCATAACATAGATTTAGGAATTTATAATTTCAGAAATTGAACACTAGAGGGGACTAAAGATTCTAGGCAGAAAAGGAAAAAGAGAAAATGAAAACTTTTTATTTATATAGAGATTTATAAAATGACACAAACTATTCATAGAATCATAATGAATTCTACTACAATAAGGCTGCTAAAATAGAAACATAAATGACAACCAAGAAAATGATCTGGATAAGGACTTTCTACTGGCTATATAAAAGAAATTGATTAACACTTTGAAAATTAAATTGGGAAAAAATGAAAAACCAAGTGCATGATCTGTATAAGCACTTTTAATTGGATTTATAAAAAAAAAGTTTAGTAAAACCTTAAAGAAGTGTTTGGGATAGAAAAAAAATTGAAGAGAGACGAAATCCTATGACAACATGTGAGTGAAGTAAAAAAAAAATCAAGATTGTTAGAAGAAGTTAATAAAAAGTTGGTTTATTTGACCAAGATTAAAATAAGACATGTTTCTATAAAAGCTCTGGCAACCCTTTATGGGCTTTTTGCTGTCAACAGAACTGAGTTACTTATTTATGGATTTGCATATACAGTAGATAAAGGGCTGGTTATGGTAAGAAGAGGTATTTGTTTATAAGAAACAAATATGTATCCACAAATACAGAAGTGGAATTGCCAGATATTCAAGCAACAACTGAATTTTCATTTTTTACAAACATCTGAAAAAATAATAGAAAGATTTAAGATTTATTTTATTTATTTATTTTAATTCATTAGCTTCTCAATTGCAATTGACTCAGTTAATGGAATATTCTAATAAATTATCAAAGGGCTGCAAAAAGATTGTAAGAGAAATATCCACTAATTGCAAATCTTATGTGGGCTGGTGGATAAGATGGCTAGAACAAAGGATTTAAACCAGTGGTGAAATCTAAAATGTAGGGAATTTTTTTCCCTACCAGTTCTGCAAGCTTAGCTTGGTGAGTGTAGCTTGGTGGGAATGGCTTGGAGATGTGACTAGGTGGGTATGGCTAACTTGTAAAATTTGGTGATACTCACTTAAAAATGCTCTTGCTTAGCAATCAAAATTAGCATTTCTATGGCTTAAAGAGCAAAAGCTAGGGCTTTTTCACCTTTTTTAAAAAGAGTAGTTTTCCCTGCTAAGAGCAGTGATGGGCTCCTATGGGTACAGTCAAGTACGCAGTACCAGTAGCAAAATTTTGGTCAGGTACACAGTACCGGTAGCAAAAATTTCCTTTTTTCCCTTTTTTTCCCTTCTGGGCTCTGGGCATGATTTTTCTATCGCAGTAAATGTACCGTATTTTTCGCTCTATAAGACGCACCTGCTGATAAGACGCACTTAGATTTTAGAGGAGGAAAATAGAAAAAAAATATTTTTGAACTCTTTACAAAAAGTGCTAGCTATTTAAGCAACATTTCTGCTTTTTAAATAATAAAATATTTAACAGAATCTTAAAATAGAAAACAAGATACATCTGTTTCATGTACTGTCTTAACATACATTTGGTGTTGTCAATGAAAAAAAAATGTCCTTACAGAATTATACTAAAAAAAAGCTAAACGTTGTTTGGAAAAAATGGCTCTTTCATCAAAGGAATACCAAGGCCAAAAAAGTTGAATCCATCAAAATGAATGTAAATATTTAAAACCAAGAGGCATATGTGTTGTTATCCATCTTAATATAAAATACAGCTTATGATTCAAGTAAGACTTAAATTCCCAACATCATTGAAGGGTTCCTTTCATTCTTTTTGTCAGTGAAAATGCAATAGTGCCACTACTATATATATAGTTTGAGTCAAATCTCCAGACGCTGTCCAGCACAGTGACCAGATCGGCGTCCGGCGCCACGAAACACGAGTTTCTGGCCACCCGGATGGCGTCCTCAATCTCCGCGAAGCGGAAGACGCAGAGCGCCGAGGGTTGAGGAGCCTGACGACCACCAAGCCCAGCGCCCGGGTTGGCAGCTTTCTCAAACACCCCGAAGAGCAGCTCCTCCGGCTGGGGCGACGGAGGACTCCTGGGATCCACCTGCAGGGCGGCGCGAGCGGGAAAGACGGAGACCAGCCTGTTGAAGAGATCCCCGCTGGAGCCTCCCGGCATTACACTGCAGCCGGTTAACTTTTTGGTCTCGCCGTTGCCGTTGCCGCCGCCGTTGGTGTTATTGAGAGGGGTGGCCTCGGCCGGGTCCGCCAAACAGATGCGCGCCAAAAGGCTGTGCGAGTGGCTCTCCTTTTCCCGCGCATTCGCCTCACTGTTGAGGGCCAAATAAGCATAGGAGGCCGACGGGCGGCCGCTCCAAGGCAAAGCGGCCGGGGGGCGGCCGGGTTTGGCAGCATGGGGTCCCCGGGATGAATAGGGGGCCCCCCGGTGTCCCCGCTTGAGGACTCCGGGACACTTTTGGTGAGTATATCGCCGCCCCCCCTCTGCTCCAGCGCCTCCCCCCCTCCCTGCCTGCATCTTCGCTCCATAAGACGGGGCTGATTTTTTATCCTACTTTGGGAGGAAAAAAACTGCGTCTTATGGAGCGAAAAATATGGTAATTGAATGTGTATAATTTTAGAAGAGTTGTGCACGCGTGTGTGTACATACACTTTATATAAGAGATAATCAGGGGTGGGCTACTGCCCATGGGGGAGACGCAGTGGGGTAGAGAAAATGGAGCTCCACCTCAGAATACTCAATTTGCACTGAAAGATGCTGAAAACAAAATGCATAAGCCATGCCCACAGTGTGGCAGTAAAAATTTTGGTAGCCCATCACTGGCTAAGAGCCACAAGCCAGCCTTATACCATCATTGCCCTCTGTCTCTCTCAACAGCGTTAATGTTCTGGGTGAAGGTGGCCATCACCATCTTACCACATCTCTTTCCCTGTGCTCAGCATCGCAGTGGCCATCAATCTACGTCCATCTCCTCTACTGCCTTTGCTCGGAACCAAGCTGTCAGCTCACTTCTTGAAGCAACTGCCCTGGGACAATGGGCACAGGTGACCACCAAGCTAGAAGGCAGGGAACCCGCCACTCACCCATCTAGAGAGCTCCATGGGAAGCCCACAGTTTAAGCTCCCAAGGAGCAGCATCCTCAATGGCAGAAAAGTCAAAGGTGCAGATTGGGCATCCAGAGGTGTCCATCCTGAACACAGTGGCACTTGCTGCCTCGCTTGCTCTCAACTCCTGCGGCAGTATCAGGGGAGGGGGCTGACGTGATGCAGCAAGGATGAATAGGCGGAGGACTCTGGAACGGGCAGTGCACTTGTCTCATGCGCTCAGGCCATAAAAGCATCAGCTTGTTGAACAGTAGAGCCCCACCTTGCAGGGCGATCCAAAGAAGGGAGGGAGAATGCTGTAGAAAAGGCCGTCTTCCACCCATGCCTCCTGTGCCGGGTCCACAAGGCTTGGGAGGTATGTGTGCCTGGGTGGAAGGCAGCCTTTTCTGCAGTGCCCCCATCCCATCTTTGGATTTGTCTGCAAGGAGGGGGGCAGGAGCATATGCATCAGCCTTGGGACATCCACTTGCCCTCCTGGAGCACCTCCACCATTGCCTCTTTCAGTGTCTGCACTTCCACCAAGAGCTGCCTGCCCACTCACTGGCCAGGCCAGGATGGATGCCAACCTTGGAAGGCAAGCTGGTATGGAGGACCACCAGGAAAGCCACATGGAAGGCTGTCAAGCATGGCAGGTCTGTGGGGAACGGAGTAGGCTGCTACCTCTCTTCCCCACCATCCCAACATGCTTGTCTGCCTTCCAGGTGGCCTTTTGCTTGCCTGACTTTGCATGCTGGCCACAGAGATACTGGCAATGTTGCCTGGAAGGCAGGAAAGCATGTTGGGGCTGCGGGCCATGGAGAATGGAGTAGGGAAGGCAGGCTGGTATGGTGGGGGTGGGTGGGCAGGGGCAGCTAGATAGGACACAACTTTGCAGACTAACCTGGCAAGCAGATCAGGGGTGTAACACTTCAGGCAGGCAAGCTGTAGAACAGAGACAGGATGGGGCAGGGTGAATGAGCAGTGACCAGGGGATCAGTTTGGAGCCACTCATTACTACCAGTTTGGTGAACCAGGCCACATATCTGCTAACAGTTCTCCTGAACCACTCCGAACCAGTAGCATTTTACCCCTGATTTAATCCATTGTCAGAGGATGATCCATAGGATGATGAAAGGCTTATATTGCCTTGCTGGAAAGTTCCAATCATTGTATAGATTAGGCCACCTAATCATGAATGTGCTCCTTTTTTTCTTTCTGTCTGTCTTTCTATGCTGAATTTCTCATTTATTCTTTCTCTTACCCTTTCTCTATTTTTCTTCTGCTCTCTCACACACTCATTTCATTCCATTCCTCCCTCTCTCTCTCCCTCCCCCTCTTTAGTTCTTTGGATCTCTCACTCACTGTCTCTTCTTAATTTATAAATAACTAATTGGAAGCTATTGATAGGCATGTCCTCCATTTCTTTAGCCCATCCACCCACCCTTCTCCAGCCCTAACATTGGAGATAGTCCTTTCCACCACTCTCACTGCTGCTGGAACAACAAATAACAATTAGAAGTTCCAACACTATTCCCTTCTAGAACCAAGGATGGGTTACATTTCTCCAGATTCATATATATAGCCTATAAATAGTGCTCTTTTAATGAATGTGTGAGTGTGTATATTACTGTTGAAAATGACCAACAGGAGTTTGGCAGATTCCTTTCCTAACCACATCATCACCATGACCATTGAAAAGAGCCAGAAGTTCTCCATACCGCAACAGTTGGAAAATCTTATATTAATGAACCAGTAAATATGTGGAAACTCTTTAAAATATCACTGGTTACAGCAAACCTTTCCATGCTGAAGGAAATTGACAATTGGCAGAATGTGTTTTACTGTAGGTTTGAGAAGAAATCAGTATGTCCTATCTCCACCATCTCCATCTCTGTTACACTGACAACAGCCAAGCCTCCTACAACTGACCCAATCCCTTTGGGCCTCCCACCTCTGGTGATAGCAGAAAAAGATGTGCAAGGTCTATTTCACAGACAAAAGCTAGGAAAAGCACTAGGCCCAGACAAGATAACTCCTTCTTGTTTGAAAGCTTGCGCTGACCAACTGGCCTCTATCTATGTTTCTATGTAATTGAATTCACACTGGAATTCTTTTTGTTAGGCATTATTAGAAAACCATATTCCAAAAATATTAAATATTTAATATTACATATAGTAACAGCCACAAGAATTGCCTATGCAGCCTATGCACAAAGATGGAAATACCCACAGACACCCATTGAAAAGGAGATAATTAAAAATATATATGATTGTGCAGAAATGGACCGATTAACGTTGGAACTAAACGACCAAAAGGACTCAAACTACTATTCTACTTGGACAAAATGATATAAATTGACACAAAAAAGAAAGTATTATTTTTATTATTATTATTATTATTATTATTATTATTTAAATTTGTATGCCGCCCCTCTCCGTAGACTTGGAAATGCAAAACAACAGTAAGAGATGGACAGAAAAAGACAAAAATATAAAAAAATGATTGTGTATACAATGTATAAATATATAATATATTGATATGAATGTAAATATATAGATATTGACCCACCTGAAAATATTAAGATGTAAATCTTTTTAAAATTAATAAAAATATGGCCAAAAAAACCCCCAATGACAAATCTGCATACAGACAGGAGGTTGAACAACTAGCCTTGTGTTGTAGCTGGAACAATTTTGAACGGAATACACTCAAAACTGATTATAGTAGATTTTAGGAGAAACCCTCCTATACTACCACCTCTTACAATACTAGATCGATAATAGAGATCTTCAAGTTTCTAAGTCCTTTAATATCTCAAGACTTAAAATGGACACCTAACATCAAAACGTCATCAAAAAAGCACAACAAAGAATATTACTCCTGTGCCAACTCAGAAAGCTCAGACTGCCCAAGGAACTGCTGATATAGCTTTATAGAGGTACCCTGATCCCATGCCATATAAGGCTATTGAGGTCATGATCAACACCTTGAATTGAACCTAGAAGAAAACTTACAGTCCATGGAGCAAGGGTCCCTTCTTTGTCTATGGAGATTCTCGGTCATCCAGGTCATGGTTGTCCCAAACATGCTTTTTCAGGAGGCAATTTGAGAACAAAGGTGAAAAAATACCTTTGGTCCCCTCTTTGAGCTCCCGATGCAGCTAGTGTGGCTGCTGGCTTTTGTCTGGGCTTCTGTTTAGGCATAAGGACACAGTAAGATTTTGAAAATAAAATATTGCTTTTGATGAACAAGATCCTTGACTAGAGCCCTTAAATTAACACAGTTCTTGAAAATAGTGTTCAGTGTAATAAATGCGATTAGGTGAAAGACAATTATTTTTCTGGATTTTAAAAAGGACCCTGACTGGAAGCATCTTTTAAATATTTCTAGAGAACAAGGTACTTTACTCGCTAACATTTTTTTGTATGTATATGCTGTTTGTAAGTCAACCTTTATGTCTTAGTGTAATAAAGCGTAGTGTCATATATTTTATTCATTAAAACGTGGTTTAAAAATTACAGCTTGGCACACCCAACCTCTGTGTTGAAAAGATGAAAGCAGCAACTTGTATCCTTTTGTCTTACAGAGGCCAGTAAGTCAAGCCACAATCTACTTAGCAAAAAAATGTATTTGATTTCCTATAAGTTAGTTTAAACAATTGCTAAGAACCAATCTGTTTACTATAAAATGAATAAGTGTACTTGAGTTAGAGAATGATATTTTTATTGCAACTATAATCATTAAATGGATCAACATAAAGTCAAATACAATAAAAAAGAAACACTTATGGCTTATTTGATTTACAGCATAGTAAAATATACTAGTTGCCATTAAAGGTTTTACTTCAGTAGATGGGTATGAAAGTCGAATTCTCCAACTATATTAAGTAAGATCCATCTCCAGGAACCCAACATTCATCAAAGTAATTAATAATGTTATACATTGTGACACAAGGTCCATCACTTTTTTGGATGCATATGAAGTCACAAAAAGGGATAAATTTGTATCATAAGTATGCAAAGCTAATTAATTAGGAAAAATATTGGAATATCTATTACATAAGCTGCAATGTTTTTACTTTCTAAGTGTAAATCCCCTTTAGTGTTATAGTTGCCACTGTTTCACAGTTTACGTGAAGGAGGTCAATGCTTTTATTGATGCAGCATTTATAAGGAGAAAAATGGATTAAAATCCATTAGCTTTTGGCTTGCAGATCAACACAGAGAATTGTGACATACAACAATTCTAATAATACTGGTAAAAGCTCTGTGGCAGTGAGTAATTTTTTTTCTTCCTAACATTTTTTGCACAAACGCAAGGTCCACTTTTTTAAAAGATCAATTGTTGATCCATTAGTTGTGACAGGAATTGACCGATCAGCTTCTTGATGGAGAATAATAGCTATAATCCACAAACTGTTATCCATGAAGCATGGACTAGAATCATGACTATTATACATGATGACAAAAGTATGGGGTGAAGGATACATGCAGCCAAGGCAAGAAACACTCTTGGGATGACTGCTCAAGAAGGATAGATATCTGGTTTTCTTACTTTTCAAGATCAATTATATTTCTGTCACATATTTAGCATAGGGCTACACTTCCCTTATGTGTCCTTGTCAGGAGGAAATATTCTTCCCTATCACACTAGTATGATTAACTTTGAAATGGAATCCTATTATGAAGATTGACAATGGTCAGGGCCACTATCACTGCTTATTCCAGCCCCAGAAAGAAATAGGAGGAAAGACTTCCAGAATGACCATACTTGCATAGGTATATGCCTTTATCTATGATCAGCTAAATCCTGAATTCAAATCTGGGACCTCCTGCAAGTGTCAGCTCTGCCTGCTTCATCTTGGCATCTCACAGGTATCCTGCCATCAAAAGCTGGAAGGCAATAAAGCTGTTTGGATACATGATGGGAAATCAGGAGGAAGGAATGAGAGGTGATAAAGACCAGAGGAACCAAATCCAGTTTGTACCAGCAACCCAGGGCCAGGCACTCTGAGAAAATATGCAGACTACCCCCAAACATCTCATTTTTCTCAAAACATTTTGGCACGCTCCGGATGACTGGAAATGGACTGGCGATGGGGGAAGAGATGGGATGTGGTCAGTGAAGGGCTACAAAATTTTTTACTACCACACTGTGGGCATGATGTATGCATTTTCTTTCAACGTCTTTCAGTGCAAATTGGGTGCTCTGAGGTGGAGCTCCATTTTCACTACCCCACTGCGTTCTCCACCACCCACCCCACCCTCCGTCCACATTTTTGGCTTGAGAAGACTCCAATCACCATTGCCAGCTGGGTTCCAGCTAGCAAAGAGGCAGCAGCTGCAGGCTTCTTGTGCCAAAACCTACCAAAAACTGCAGGCCAAAAAAGAGGCTTGAAGTCCTGTCCATTGCCACCCTGTTTTTTGTGCTGACCATACATGCACACCCCATTGCCAGACCAGACCAGGAGAATTGCCCTCTGCACCAGAGGGACAGTGTTGCAACAGAGCTGCTCGGGAAGGCAGCCAGAGTGCAGTGTAAGGTATTTGATGTGGGTGGGAGGAGGGACCATAAAGGGACAGGCCACAGGAGCTGCCTGTTCTGCCAGTTCTATGGGTATGGCTTGGTGGGGTGACATTGAATTGGCTACACCCATTTTACCTTGCTGTGAGTGATGTCCAGTTGGCCATGCCCACTCAGTCACATGACCTCACCAAGCCACACCCACCAAGCCATGTCCACAGAACCAGTAGTAAAAAAATGAATCCCATCATTGGATTGGCTCCCTTTATTTCAGAAATCATTTTGATGTGGTCCTCTTACACATGGCTAACTAAAACTCCCACTATCTTAGGAAAAATCCACTAAAATAAGGGTTCTTGTATTATTTATTTATCTGTCTGTCGGTCTATCTATCTATCTATCTATCGATCGATCGATCTTTCTATCTATCTATTTGATTTTTTTTTAATGCCGCCCTTCTCCTTAGGCTCAGGGCAGCTTACATCATGTTAGCAATAGCACTTTTTAACAGAGCCAGCATATTGTCCCCACAATCCGGGTCCTCATTTTACCCAAATCGGAAGGATGGAAGGCTGAGTCAACTTTATAGTTCAGCACTATTTGCAACATCATAGATTCCCCATCTGTTACTTCTTTCCTGTGTCCTTTTTGGCAAATGATTGCTCCCTCATTCAGCATATCTCAAATAGGACATGTATATACCCACACCGCATTTTGGAAATAAATACATTAGAAAATGTCCAAAAATACTTCAAGAGAAGAGCCCTCCACTTCTCCACATGCAACAGAATACCCTACGTAACCAGACTCGAAATCCTAGGCTTAGAAAGCTTAGAACTATGTCACCTTAAACATGACCTAAGCACTGCCCATAAAATCACCTGCTATAATGTCCTTCCTGTCAACGACTACTTCAGCTTCAACTACAACAATACACGGGCACACAACAGATAAAACTCAAAGTAAATCGCTCCAAAATTGACTGTGGGAAATACGACTTTAGCAACCAAGTATGGAACTCACTTCCTGACTTTGTAGTATCATCACCAAACCCCTTTTAACCTCACCTGATTCCAAAGAGGTCAGTAAGGGGCAGGCATAAATGCACCATATGCCTACGGCCCCTGTCCTAATGTTTCTTTATTAGTAGTACCAATATCATGTATCTATACATTGTTATATCTTTGTATATTACCAATATGTACTTGCCAAAGTAAATAAATAAAAATAAATACCTTCTGTAGATTTTCTGCCAATTTAACTATTGGTTAAAGAGGACTGTTTAATTTGTACTTCTCCCTCTTTGCACTCTAAAATGCTTGGGAGCAATGTTTTGCTTTGGTTTGTTTTTTGTATAGGCTGATTGAATATAGGGCTTTTTATTTTTTAGACTGGCTCAACAACAAAACCTTTCTTTACCACCACCGCTCCCAATTTGGCATGTAATTCCAGCCCTGGAATTTTATCTTCAGTTTGTAAGATTAAATAGAAATAAGTTACATCTGTAAACGTATGAAAACACTCAGTCACGAAGAATGAGTCACATAGTTCCTTTATTGGTTTGTTTTTAATGTAGACTATCTCTTAGTGGAACTGGCATGCCTGGAATGGCAAAGCCAAGCCAACAAAACTCAAAGGAATTGCAATATATTCTGAACATATCTGTCATTCAATACCTAATGAGATTTCATAAACAGGAACATCTCATTGATAGCTATATTCACAAACCTCTACCTCTACCCTACACAAGAGACCCAATATATAGAAAAGTTGGTTTGTGTTAAAGAAATACGGTTCTTAAGAGTTTGTTATCTAAAGTGAGAAATATTGGTGCTTAGCCCATGCAACAGTTGGCACCATCACTGAGAGAAACCCCAGCTTGCATCTCCTAAATACCAAGCAAGTGATTCACAGATAATACAGTCAGATGTTGCTGAAAGTCTGTATTTGTAACATCAGCATATGGCATGAAGAAAAAAAATCCTTAGGAGTCTCACTCAACCAAACAAGCTAATCTGGACATTTTGCATTGAAAATATCCAGGGCATCTACTTAAAAGATACATTCTTTGCCTTTTTATCAAAGAATGGGTGATAGTGAGGGTCCCAAAGTGTAGAACCTTTGAATTATTTTGAAAGTGATATATTAGGATTCTATTTATAAATTATTTTCTTAACTGATTTTTTTCCCCCAACAACATCAACAAACATGTTGCCTTTGGAGGGAAGTGTGGTGGGTTTATTTTTGAATGTGTGCATCCTTGGAAAGCCACTTTAATTTTACTATCCCATAAAAATTAAGATGATGCCATATTGAACTGCATCCATTAATTAAAGAGTGATTTTTTTACCATTAATTTTTACTCATCCACTGAAAAGCACAGCGAATTTTTTTAACAGTTTATTCTTAGTTACTGCTGAATTCCTTTGGCAACTTTCTCATTAAGTAATCAGGCTGTAATCCCCGAAGGTACAGTACTTGGAAGCCCTCTTAGTTCTGTCATTTACATTTGCTTCTTGGCCCTAGTTGGTCAGTGCCCTTGGATGATTTCAACAGGCCTATAACTTTCCCCTTCCATTTCTTAGTCCAATTGCTTGAGAAAGATTGTAAAAACCATTAAATAAATTCTTCTGATTATTTAATTTTGAATATGGATTTTGAGGCTATCACTTGAAGAAAACAATGTCCCATTTGTTGAGAGGCTACCCAGATTTCATGTAGCAAAAATATAACCTATCTATCTAAGATCAGCTAAGCACCATCACCTCCCTGGCACCATCCAGTGGTGCTGAATACCAGCTTCCAATGTTTTTTTCTGTCTTAGAATTCTAGGTATTGTCACTAGATTCAGAAAGCTGAGATAAAGATACAGTCGAGTCTTAGTTACCCTTCCTTCGGTAATCCGACACTCTGGATTATCCGCCGTTGTGGCTGCTTGGGGGCGGGGCTGTAGGCATTTCCATACTCCCCAGATACGCCCCCAAACATGACAGCCACGACAGGGAAGCAAGCTGGGAAGAGGGAAGCAAGAGAGAGAGAGAGAGCCAGGGACAGAAGCCGGCAAGCTAGAGAGAGAGAGAGAGAGAGAGAAAGATGGGGACAGAAGCATTACAGTAGAGTCTGGATTATCAGACATTTTGGCTATCTGACTATCAGCCCACCGGTTTATGTCGGATAACCGAGACTCTACATTACTACAAAAACTTAGGATTGTTCTAAGAACAATCTTTACAAATCCAGTGGGAATACAAGGTTTGCAATTTGTTTAGTTCAAGTTGTCAAATGGATTATTCTGGACTCTTGTCTTCAACTTCACATCCTTACATTTGGGTTGTTTATTTTTTTTATACCAACACAAGTCAGTTGTTCCCTTTGCCAAAAGGTCACAAGACAGACAGTTCCTTTCTGATTACTCAAAATAATTTTTTAAGTCCAATTCAAAAGAGGGGAAATAATTATTTGCCAGCTGCAAAGCTCAAAGAAAAAGGGTAACTCTGTTCCCCTTTTTCCAGCTGCAGATGGGTGGATCACTGTGGCAATGATTAAGAGCAGCCCTGCTTTTTTAAAAAAGACAATATAAGGAGTACAGCTCTGACTGCATTCTCTTACAGTTGTGCATACAGGGAGCCAATAAATAATTAACTCTGAATAATAATTCTACTCCAGTCCTATATACATTTGGTTTTTTTTTAATTTTTCAAGTTACATATTAATAAACATTTTAAAAGTACTATGTCATATGTTTCATACGGTTATTTTTATTCATTTCTATACATCTTTATTTCTCTGTTCTAACCAATTACCATATTTTGGGAGTATAAGACGCACCTTTTTCCTCCCTAAAAGAGGCTGAAAATTTGGGTGCGTCTTATACTCTGAATGTAGCTTTTTTACGAAGCTTTTTTTTTCCAGCCCTAAACAGGTGCTAAAGATGTTCCCAACTCTTACCAGCTTGCAAGCTCTTTCATTGTTACCCTCTGCCAAGAATGTTTTCCAAGCCCTAAGCCTTTGTAGGTTTTTTTTTCATTGCTCTAACTTGCTCCAAATGTTCCTTTCCAGCCCTAACCAGGTGCTAGCGATGTTCCCAGCTCTTACCTGCTTGCAAGTTCTTTCATTAGTACTCTCAGCCAAGAATGTTTTCCAAGCCCTAAGTCTTTGCAGGTTTTTTCTTCATTGCTCTACTTGCTCAGAATTTTTCTTTCCAGCCCTAACCAGATGCTCTTTCATTGTTACTCTTTCTGAATAAGGTTTTTTTTAAGACCTAACCAGGGGATAAAATAATGTGCTGAAGCTGACCAGACTAAGGATGCTAGCCAGAGGAATATCTGTAAGCAGATTCTTTTCCCTATTTTCCTCCTCCCAAACTAAAGTGCATTTTATAATCCGGTGCGTCTTATATTCCAAAAAAATATGGTATACCTCTTAGTCCACACCACATAAAATTCTGTTTCTTCTTTGCCTTTCATTTCCAATGTAGAAACATAGAAACATAGAAGTCTGACGGCAGAAAAAGACCCCATGGTCCATCTAGTCTGCCCTTATACTATTTTCTGTATTTTATCTTAGGATGGATATATGTTTATCCCAGGCATGTTTAAATTCAGTTATGTAAGTTTGTACATCTCTGCACATTCCAGTATCTTGTGCATAATCCTTTCATTGTTTGGTGTTATTTCAGGTTTACAATATTGTGTGTATTCTTGCTGCAGTTACTATATGTAAAATGATGTATTGGAGGTTTTTCTTTATCTTTTGGTTAATTATTCCTAATAGTTCAAGTTTAAATTCCATTTCTTCTACTATAATCTCCTGTAGCCATCTCCTTATCAGTTCCCAATACTTCTTCGCTTTGGGACATTGCCACCAAATGTGATATTATTACATTTATACTTATTTTTGCATTTCCAGCAATCCGATTTCATATTTATATATGCTTTTGCCAATCTTGCTAGTGTTAAATGCCACCTATAAAGCATTTCATATTGACATTACATACAGTATAAGTATACTTGTAATGATTGGAATGGATGCTGAATTTTTTAACTATAGAGTGAAAGACAGTAGCAATGAAATATGATACTTTTGGCAGCCTATTCAGTATGTTGAGTAGCATCATTGAGAAACAGAAATTGAACAACCAGTTCCTCCCCTCAATACCTGGTTCAGAAACACTTGGGGAGCCATTACGTCAGGCCTGCCACACATTTACTTCTAGGGATTCACAGAAGAACCCTATGGGCTTTCATTCTGTCACCTCAGCTTGGTTCCACCATACATGCATGCATGCCTCCCACTGACCAGCTGGTCTTTGGGCTATGTGAGCATTGCATTTTGGGGGTGCACACATGCGCACATGCTTTGAGCACTCAGTCTGGAAAAGGTTAGCCATCACTGTCCTAGACTGTGGTACTTTTGAGTCAGCATTGATTCCAGAGGATTCCCTGGACTAGTCACTGTAAGGCACATTTAGATGTGGTTTGCAATTGCCTCCTTCCTAGCGCTGATAGAAAATGATTGTTGAAAATCATTCTGCCATCATTGTACCTAAGGGAGGATTAGATTTCCTGGTTCTATACACACACACACAGGACAGAGAGAGAGAGACCAGAGAGAGAGACTTTTTTGTGACTGTTTGGTGGTTGTATCTGAAAACAGTATTTATTTTAAGAGAGATGAATAAACTTAAAATAAATCCCCATATTGTTTTTATGTGCTTCTTAATATATTTTTATTGATATAACAAAAAATGAAGTATTGTCTGGCTTATAAGATATGGAGAATTATTGTAGCTTTGGATGGCTTACAATTAAAAATATACTGCAATAAAAATATTTGAAAGCAATAAAACCAGTAAAAACCTAAATAAAAATATTTGTCCAAAATAAATATGCATAGCAGCTGAGATACATCTCAGTAAAATGGGGAAATGGAACCCTTAGCCCAAAATATCCTATTCTTCCTTCTTCCTTCTACCTATAACCTGTAATTTTATTTCAGAATCCATCTGCCTCATTATTCTGTGGTTTTCCTAACCTGCAAGGGTGGGCTGCTGTCTGGACAGGGGGGAATGCAGTGGGATTGCAAAAATGGAGCTCCACTCCAGAGCACCCAATTTGCACTGAAAGATGAAAGAAAATGCAGGGCATCCTGCATAAGCCACACCCATAGTGTGGTAGTAAAAAATTTGGTAGCCCTCCACTGCTAATCTAGTACTTTGCAGATACATCAGGATGATTGTGGATGACAGGAGTTTCATTTTACAATGGAATTACACTATATGTGCAAGTAATACTTTGAAGAGGGAGAAGTAAAATTATAGTTTCTATTCAGTTTTTTTTAGCTCTCCCAAGTGTTGGTAGTGTACCAGGAGGAAGAGAGATAACTTAATATGAAATGAACTCTATTATTCACAAAGTAATTTGCTGCACAAATAATCTTGCACAATTATAATTCTGAATTTAAATGATACATTATTTAATAAGAATTAAATAACAATAAGAAACATTTTCTGGTGGACACATAGATCTAATTAAGTCTAGGAATTCTGTTTAGTTTTACTGAATTATTCAGGTTACTTCATGTGAATACTGATAATGCTACCTCCTTTAATACATATTGATTAAAAGGGGTAATTGTTCTGTTGCTGCATGCAGAGTAGATAAGCAACATACAAATTAATAGCACTATATCAAAGGATTCTAGATGAAATCAATTGCAGAGATGAAAGGTACAGCTTGAAGCAATATGTGAAGATGATAAATGTGCCATTTTAATTTAGAATGAGAAATTCAAATGGCTTTCACTTCTGTTTCAAATAGACTTTATATAATATACTATAAAGAATTACAATCAAATTAGTTTTATATTGATACCAATAGATAATAGATGGTCTTTCCCTCCCTTTTGTGTGTGTGTGTGTGTGATTAATTAGTTCCATTAAGCTTTTTTATCTTATTGTCAGCTTTATTTTAACCACTATAATATATGGAGATTTTTCCCTTGACTCTATGACCATTGTTTCCCCCCTTGTTGGTGTTGTAATTTTCTGTTTCACTACTTTTTTTAAAGCATAAACATGCTATTCCAACCTCCAAATGGATGAACTTCACTTCCTCATTTAAGCAACTACCTGGAGATCTCAAGGGTAATAAAGTTCAAGCAAGCTAAGAATAGCATTTTGAAAAGCTCTGTAAATGTCTGTTGTCAGCCAGATCTGTCAAGTGCTATGAGGTAGAAAACATTGTGCCACATTTTATCTAATGTTAAATTTTATTCTCAGCCATCCATTATGTCCATGCCAACTCTGAAACTAAAATGGAACTGTGAGAGATCTGAAAAAAGAAAACTTTATTTGTCTATATATTTGATGCAATTTTTAAAGCATTAGAAGTGTTCTTGAATATGGCATTTGCACTGAATGATATTCTACTTTTGGAAAAGCAGAATCAGCTGCATGGTCAGAGAAAGGACTATTGGTAATAAAACATTTCAGATGAAATAAATATGATTTCCAAATGTGAAATCATATTTATCATATTCATAAAGTGATTTTTTTTTGGGGGGGGGGGGGAGAATCATCATTCTAGCCCTTGTCTATTCACCGAAGGATGAAGACCTCTTCTGCATGTTTCCAACCAATAGGGTCTTGGGCTTTCCTTTGCTAGCTGAGCCTGCAATACTTGCTGAAATCATGGCTCTATCTTGTCTTAGGTCTCTTTTTTGGATGCTTTTTAGTATTCCATTCTACGATTGTCTTAGTCTATCTACCATCAGTTCTTCTTGCTATGTGACCAGTGTCACGCTGAGATTGCCAGCCAACAGAGACTTTCCTTAGTTAAAGTGTTGCTGTGTTTCTTTATTTTCTCTGATCACACCCCCTCTTACATCACTCCCACAATCCTTATCTTTCTCTGTTTCCTATATATATATACGCTTGCTTATGTGAGTGAGCACATTCTAATCTAACCTTCTTGTGTGCTTGCAGCCATGTTTTCGTTAGAAGCTGCTTGATAAAGCGCAGCTGGCACAATGAACTTATTTCTGTTTATAAAATAAAGTTTGTTTTCACTATGGTTCCTGTCTGCTGAAGTCCTGCTTTAAAATCCATCCCCAACAACCAGCCTATTTCCATTTCAATTCTTTACTCTTTTGATGGCATCGTTTTCTAATCCATGGGCAGGTCTTTCTATCTTGTCTTGCAATGCTGATTATGTATCTTTCCATGGCTCTTTCTGCCACTCGTAGCTTTTTTATCAATTGTGAGGTTAGTGTCCATGTTTTCCTGGCATATTATAGAACAGGTAGCACAAACTGATTTAAAACATTTCTCCTGAGGCATAGAGGTAGATTGTTGTTGAAAATTACACTTAACTTGCCAAATGCTGCCAAGCTCATTTAACATACCATTCAATTTCCCTTTTTGTATTATGTTACATTGAGATCCATTGGCTAAGGTATATGTAACAGTCAGAGGTGGGCTGCTGCCAGGACGGGGTGGAACACCATTCCACCGGTGAAAATGTTGTTGCGCACGCATCTCCATCACCACCTGCCGTGCATACACTATACGTGTGCTGTACACATGAGATTTGGCTTCTATGCATGTGCAGAAGCCAAATCTTGCCACCCCAGCCAGCAGTGAAAGCACCTACTGCTAGGTAGGGCCGGAGAGTGCAGCACTTATTCGGCAGGCGTGGGGCACCTCTGCCGTGGCTGGGGCCATTTGGAGAGGAGACTCAAGCCATCTGGCATGTTTCCTGGCTTAGGTAGGAGATGCGCCTGCTGCCCCACCATAGACAGAGTGGGAGCGGGGCGGTTCAAGCAGGCAGAGCATCGGGTGCGAGTGCGAGAAGCGGTTCAGAGAGGTGGCCGCTGCCCACCCCACCCACCCACCAGGCCCGCCCTGGAGCATTTTTACTGCTGGCCTCTGCAACAGCAGCGGCGGCTCTCAGTTCCAGCCCAGAGTCACCAGCAGGAAACAATGCCACAGGGCGGGCCTGGTGGGTGGGAGTGGCAGGTGGCGGCCACCTCTCTGAGCTGGCTCAGGTAGGAGATGCACCTGCTGCCCCACCGCAACCATAGTGGGACCGGGGTGGCTCGAGCAGGCAGAGTACTGGGCACGTCTCCTAGCTGAGCCAGCAGAAAAAATGCTCCAGAGCAGGCCTGGAGGGGAGGTGTGGCGTTGGCCACCTCTCTAAGCTGCTTCTCACGCTTGATCATGCCTGACACTCTGCCTGCTTGAGCCCCTGGCTGCCGGCAAAGGTGCTCTGTTTAGTCCCATGGGGGAGCTTCCAGGAGGAAGAAATCTGGGACTAAACGGGGCACCTTTGCCTTTGCAGGCAGCCCCAGGCTAGGTTCCTAGGTGGTGGATGTGGTCCATCCCACCCAGGAGTTGCCATTGGGAAGAAATTTATGCAGGAAAAAAAAGAGAACAGGCAGGCGATTCCTGGTGCCGCTGTCCCCCCCTCCCAGCCCAGCACTTGTGCGGCTGCCGTTGCCCTGCTAGGTCTGGCCAGACATGCCCCGCTGTGGAGGCCGGGCTCGCCAAGGAGGATCATGACTGCGGTGGCGAACAGGAAAGGATTTCTTCCCGCTGGTAGCTCCTGGGCAGGATGGATCACTGCTCCCTTGCGGGACTAAATGGAATGCCTTTGCCAGTAGCATGGCAGGGGAAAGATACTGCAAAATCTGCATTCCTACCTCACTCCAGGAGAAGGATATTGGAAAATCTCCATTCCCACCCCACTTTGGGGCTAGCCAAGGTGCTATTTGACAGTTCTCCGATTGTCATCTTTTGTCTTTTGAAAGATTGTGTGCCCTAAATGACCTTGGTCACTGTAAGCAAAGTTGTCACTAATGGAACCTATGAAGGGACAAGGCAAAAAGGTGTGGCAATTCCTTTAACAGGAATTGGTTGTGGCATGGCTGAAAAGTAGGATGTCCATTCTCTACTGTGCTTGTAAGCATGCTGTTTACAGAGGTTGGTTTATGCATGCTGCCAAGACAGACATCTTCTACAATGACTCATCCTAGGTCTAATTTCTGAGCATATGAAACATTGGGGGGGGGGGGGGCATTGATTTGAGCTCTCACTTTATGGACTTGTAAAATATCAAGACAAGACTATCCTAGCCTGAGGATAAAGCTCCTGTATCAGCTGTGCTATGCCATTCCATCTGTTCTATGGCCAGGGAACTGATTATATTCAATAAGAGTTGGTAAGGTCAGACATGTTTTCCCATTTCCCAACTTGGTAACCAGATGTCCTTCTCACCGCTGTCTCCATAATTTCTGCAAAGTTCTTAAGAAATAGGGAGTGCTGGTTTAATGCCAAAGGCATCAAAGGCTGAGCTAGCAAAACACCTGTTACTTTGGTAATCTAGAGTAGCATAAGGCTTAATGGTTTGTCCCTTTGACCTGCTGTGTAGACATTGACTAAACAGATTTTGGGACAGGACCAGCTACCTACAGTCTCTTTGCAGACTTCTGTGCATTTTGAATGGATTTTTGTTGTGCTTGTAGCAGTGTGTTTTTCCTCTCTGCCATGTTCATTGGTAGTGTAAATGTGTTGTAAAGTCCATAGAGCTGGCCCTGGGTGTAAAACTGTGTTGTGTTCTGTGTTGTCACATTCCATGCATTTTACACTGACCATACTCTCCTTGGCAAAGCGAGGGGCTGATGAACAGCACATGTAGAAAATGTTTTTGTTCAGAAAAGCCTTGCAGCCCTTGGTCAGTTCTGCATTTTAGGAGAGAATGTGGCTTCTGATGTAGAGGACACTGCTTTACTAGGATCTCTGATCTCAGTTTCTGTGTGAGAGGAGCTGGAAGACCTGTGAAAGGTGGTCAAACTTACATTGTGACATGACGGTGCGAAGACAGGTCGCGTATTGATTGATGGATTCGCTGTCATGTTGACTCATCCGGGAGAACTGGTGCCGGTATACAATGGCCGGTTTGGTGAGCTTGGACTTCAAGGTGTCCCATGTCACGGAGTTCGCCGGCAGCGGGTCTGTCAGTGTCTGGGCTAGGCCGTAGATCTCGGATCCGCAGTAGTTGAGGAATATGGCTCTTTTTCTGTCGCTGTCAGCATCTTTCATTCCCACGGCTTCCAGGAAAATCTCAAATTTTGCTATGTGGCTGTCCCAGGTGGACTTTTCTGGGCTGAAGAAATCAGGAGCCCGTCCAACAGGCAGGTTGTCCATCGTGGGGATCGTAGGTTCAACCGTCCGTCGTCGCCAGTGAAGAAGACTGAGGCAGTCGGTTCAAAGAAAAACTCTTTATTCGGTTCAGCTCTTTTCGGAAAGTGATTTCAGCAAGGAACGTGACTGGCTTTAACACAGAGCCAGACGCTCCTTATATACTTTTCAACCTCCCGCCGAAACCCAACTGTCAATGTCTCGACCAATCAACGTTCAGCACTTATTTACATTGCTTCAATGCATATTTAACAAAAGGAATTTGCAGGAGTCACATTAGTTTTGTGGATTGCAACTGGAAGATTGCAAGGATTATGTCCTAAAGGAGCAGCACATGACTATGTGAAGTCAAACCTAGGATCATTTCTTGTTTTAACTTGTTGACACACAAAGTCCACAAAAACAAAGAAGGGGGGAAATAAACATTGTACCTTTTTTTGTATTTGGAGTCCTGTGTAACCCACTGTTCTTGTAAGTTATAGGATAGCTTTTGTACAATGGGGTTGACACCTCTGCTTGTCTCAAAGAATTCAAGTCCTTGCAAATCCCCTTTTCATTTAGCTACTTGCAGTTCTATTAGTAAGCCACTAAGTTCCCTAAGTTTCTGATAGGCTCTGTCAGGTATTTTAGGAAAGCTGTCAAGTCTTTTAAACAATGCATTTTTCACTGCTTCTCAACACTGCTTCATAACACTCAAGTCTATCCCAGATTATTTAAAGGCCTGTTTCAAGGTAGTTTATGATTATTGTCCTGATTCGTTTTGCATGCTCAGCATATTCAATTCTGAGCCATTTAACTATTAAGTCTATCTCTTCATTTCATTAGTTCTCATTGTGTGTTACAAATTTGACTGGGTATTGCTAAATCTTAGAATAAAGGCTTTTTGTTAACAGTTAAGTGGCGTTTCCCCTCTTAAAGATTTTAGTTGAAAATAGTACACAGAGTTTTACAACCTTATCCCTTTAGGGTATCAAAGGGATAGCCTGATCAGGGTCAACAAATGTTAAACATCAAACAATGTTTCTCTATGCTTCTATAAATCCAGGCAAAGTCTCTCAGGTTTCCATTCTACAGCCATAGCTGTACTTTCCTGAATGCCAGCCAGGAAAAAATATGTGTATATTTGGCAGTATAACTGTGGGAAGCCTAGTTTTTAAGACCAACCCAACTACTGTAGTGAAGGGATTTTTTTAAATGAAGGGCAGAGGATCCAAGTACCTTCCTTTGTTTCACTCTAAAAGGAACATAAATGGAGCCCGGAGATATTACTCAGCCTCCATTGTATAAGCTCTGAGCTTTCCATGAGTGTTCTGCATTTCTTGGCATGTTGACTTTTATTATTTTGCAGATGGAAAATCAATTAAAATGAATTCCATTTTATTAGGGTGTTAATACTTCAGTGCTCAGGCATTCTGCTGGCCTTTAGCCACAAGGTTGTTGAGAATTTTGTTTTCGTTCCCTTTAGCAAGGCCTGACAAATTAAGATAAAGTCACTATTTAAATGTTCCCTTGTTAAGTGAAAACAAAACTGTTTCCTTGTTACATTAATCCGATGATGTCAATTTCCATGTTTATTTGTTTGCTTGCTTTTAATTTTAATACTCCCTGTATGTTGCTGCCATCACATCTGATTCTTAGGAGAGACAAGGGAAAAAAGATCTGTAGACCCTGGAAACATCTTATGCCAGAATTATTGCCAAGTCCATGTTGCTCTCCAGTCTCATAACACTCTCTAAAAATCTTAAATTTGGGGAAGGAAACCATAGTATGTGGAAGAATTTGAGAGCCAAGACCACTAACCTGTTTCCCCCAAAATAAGACATCCTCTGATAATAAGCCCAATTGGGCTTTTGAGTGCATGGCAACAAGACCAAACACTTATTCCTGGGTTCAGAAAAATATAAGACAGGGTCTTCTTTTCAGGGAAACATGGTATTTGATTTACCTTAGAGGAAATCTATAGCATTCCAGGAATTATGA
Organism: Erythrolamprus reginae; assembly: GCF_031021105.1. Lineage (NCBI taxonomy): Eukaryota > Metazoa > Chordata > Lepidosauria > Squamata > Dipsadidae > Erythrolamprus > Erythrolamprus reginae. The sequence continues at coordinate 31,633,064 of NC_091955.1, read as the reverse complement.
AATGTAGGAATCAATCCTGTGGAAGAGATACCCTTCTTTTCAATCTCAAACAGCTGATGAAAGTATAAATGACTATTTTGTTTGCTACTCTTCAAGTCTTGCATCTCCCAGTGAAGGAAAGGAACCAGAGTTTTAGAGTGCACAGGGAGGGTGTGCAGGTGTGACGAGGTGGAAAAAGGGTTAGAAAAATCCTGACACAGCTTCCTTCCCTATTCTCTTTGGCAGTCTTCCCTTCAGCCATGCCTGAGAAATTAAGATAAAATCACTATGTAATTGTTCCCTCGCTAAGCAAACACAAATTTTGTGTCTTTGCCACATTAACTGCATAAAAGAATCTGCATGTTGGTTTGTTTGCTTTTAATTTTAGTACTCCCTGTTTGCTGATCCTCTCACATCTTAGAATGGTGATTCTTCCAAAGGGGTACAAAGAAGAGTAGACTATCTGGAGAACTTGTCTTAGAAAGAGCTTAGTGCCAAACAAAGCTATTGCCAAGACCACAATGTTCTCCTCTACAGAACTCCACCTCTAGGAACTCTTTCTAAAAATTTGGAGTCTAGTGTAGGAGAACAAAGTGCTATGGAAGAGTGCCAGAATTAGGGCAACCCAATAGAACATTTAGCCCAATAGAAGAGACTGTTAAACTCCTGGCCCATAGACTGGATCTGTCATGCACTGACCATGCCCACACCCAGTTTAGCAAAGTAGGGAAAGTCTAGATACATCTGCTGTGTTGTATCACATAGAAATGCTGAAAATAACTTTTAATAACTTTTAATGACTATAATATATTTAATTGCATAATATTTCCAATATGCTGCATGAGTTTGATTGGTGGACAAAGGATAATGGGAGATTGGGGGAGGGATGTTATCTTGTGCTTTTCACATGCAACATGTTAGAATTGGCTTTTCCACTTCTGTACTCACATGGCCAGATTAGGAACACAAGCCACTGGTGTGTGCCCAAAACCAAAACCTGAGAAGTCTGACCAGCCATCCACAGCTATGAAGGAGCAAGTGAGGAAAGCCCTGTACTAGGGGCCGAAGTCACACTGGGTGACAAATGTGGGCATAGCATCAGAGGCTGAAAATACCCTTCTCTATACCAGAATCAATGTAGTCTGAGGCAGTGTATGGAAAGCAAAACGATTAGCTGAATGGGACAATCCTGCTGAGAGGAAAATTCCAATTGCTGTTCACAATGCATCCATTTGAAAGAAAAGTTCAGAGGTATGTAGATTCATGCCACAGTGCCACCAAGGGCCATAGCTGCTGCTGCCAGCCTAGGGACCATGAAAATCCTTCATCATGCCTCTTTCTTCTCCAGAAACATTCACCCAGTATTTCACTGCAGTTTGTTGAAGCCCTTTCATATTTCACCACGTGAGCAGATAGAAGCATTTTGAGGTCAAGGAAAACCTTGACTCTTGGTGCAGTATTTGTAGGGTGAGTAGGAGCAGGGAATGCCCATGCCCCCAAGCTTACTAAGAGGTTCCATGCCAAGTACCCAAATCAATCCCAATAGGAATGTTTGTGTTTGTCTTTTTGTAGGATTACTCTTCTTTCTGGAGGGTCGGCATGTCATGGATTACTGGTTACACAGCCTGCTTGCAACTAGAAAATAGTGGGAAGGGTGAGGGGAGGCATCAGAATGTGAGTGTGGTTTGGGAGGGAAACTTTGGAATGCAAGTGTGCCATCTGGAAGCCGGAGACAGTTCCATCCCAAGGTCATCAGTTTTGAGAATGTCTGAGGTAGACAGATCATTCTCAAAACAATTCAGGTGCAACTGATTGGTGGACAAAGGATAATGGGGAATTGGGGAGAATTTATCTTATGCTTTTTGCACATAAAATGTTAGAGCTGGCTTTTCCACTTTTCTCACCACATGGCTTTTCAGTGAAGTATAATCTGGGGGCAGGGGGACAATGTCCTAGGAGTTTCTTTTGCTGGCTAGCATATTGGGACAGTTGACATTAGTCTACTGTACTTCATGCTGTAGCCCATCCTCAAGGAACTTCTCTCACTAGAATGTGTGTTTTCTGCTATTCTATGCAGAGTATTTATGTGGTGTCATGTTGTGTGTGGCTTTTTAGTTGTTAATTGGACTGTTGGACTATTAAGTTGTTGGCTATTGTTTTCGTATGCTGCCAAATGAGAGAAGGTCTCTGAGGATGGGCTCCAGCACGAGGCCGAAAGTTCAGAAGACTAAATCCCTAATCCCTAGTCCAACCTAGGTTGGATCCTACAATGTTATCCTAGGACACATTTACTGTATTTGCCTTCATTCATGAAAAATATCTTTGTCAATTCAACAAAGGATTCATGTGCCATGTTTTTTCTGTGCTAGAACCAAATTCTTTTGGAATGGCCATTTATTTTTTAATGTAATGCAACTCTCTGGCCAGGTGTCCCATTTGCATATATAGCAGGTACTTTTAGATCTCGATATTGAATTGTACTTGATGGGCTTCAACAGTGTGCGTGCGCGCGCATGTGTATCACAAACAGAAGCTTTCTATAAAGTGGTACATAATAGATTAAATTACAGACTATTTTCATGATTAGTAGCCAAAAATCTGTAAAATACACCTAGAAGTGTTCAGGAAGAAACGTTTTTGCTGGCCATGGATATATACAACAAATAATAAAATGAATATGAGCGGTCTTATCTCTGAATGTCAGGGGATGAGACACAGGAATGGAGTTTTTAAACTGCATTAGGAAAACCACTAATTCCAGGACTTCCGGTCTGGAGGAGACCGCAGCGGGATCTCTTTGGCAGCGCTCTGCCCTGAGATCCCTTCTACCCCCTCCGAAGGTCGCGATCGCGATCGGATCGGGCTCGGATGGCCCGATCCCAGAACAGGGGGCTCCCCTCTGCCCGAGGAGCCGTCGCTGAGACTCTGGAGGCAGCGGTTCGCCCCGCAGCTTCGGAGACGGGAGAACCGATCCTCTTTGCATAGGAGGATCGGCCAGCGCTTTCTCCCCTCACCCAGTGGGAAGTAAGAAAAAGCTTAAGAAGTGAAAGTATCAAAATCAATTTGATCGAGAAAGAATACACCAGAGAAAGGACCTAAGGTAAAAAAAGCCTCTTTTGTTTCATGTTTAAAAGCAGAAGACTTGATCATGAAAGTTCTAAGTGAAAGTTTTTTTTCTTTTCAACAAGGCGAAGGTGAAAGTTTTTTCCTTTGTTGGATTCATCCGCAAATAACAGCCGGATCTAATTTTTTCACTTTCATTTTTTCCATCCTGTACTTGAACTTTGGAACTTAAAAATATCTTTTTTTACTTTATGGATTAATAAAATAATTCAAACTTGATATGACTATCCAGAAAATTTAAATTGCTAAAGGAAATTTGTAATGATGATTAGAATTTGTTTTTGATAGATTGCTAAAAATACAGTGTTCTGGGCTTAAACTCTGACAGCGGAGGAACACAGTCTTGCTGCCTTTTTTCTCATCTTGTTGTCTTTTTTCACAACAATGAAATAACTCAATAATTACAAAATAAATGGAAAATAGAAGGAACTGAAACCTTTCCTTTGGATTATTTAATCCTGGATTAACCTATTTGGATTACTTGCTGAGTGTCTCTGGATTAATTGCTGACTGCTTTTGGATTATTTGCTGAGAACTTTTTAACATCTGCCTTGCTGTACGAATTTTAACCTGACTCCATCTTGGGATTTGTTTCCCTGCTTCTGTCTTGAACTTGGAAAATAAACTGACTTCATTTTAAATACAAGAAAACTACTAATTTGACTTTCCCTTTGAACTTGAAATCGGAATTAAACATAACTTTATCCCTTGATATTTGGATTTACATCCTTACTCTTCAGCACAACTACTGGACCTATAAGAAGAATATAAGTATATAATATTGATATTGTGTCTCTTGAATAATTACTCCTTTTTTTCCTGATCTCTTCTTGATTCTTTTCTTTCTCTTTTCTTCTGTGCACTGCTAGTTTTAAAAGAAACCTGATTTGAAACATATGCATTGTTAACAAACCTTGGTCCCCTGCTCTATTCTAATTAGCTGAACTAAAATATCACCTCCTTTTTGTTTTTTCTTTCCCCTAGAACAATTCCCTCCATTCTCTTTATTAATTTTCTCCTCCCTCTTCTCTCCCCCTCCCTTTTTCTTTTTATAATTTCTCTTTTCCATCCTTTTTTATCTTTATGAATAGCTAATATTTTTCTTTCTTTTATCTACTTTGTCCTCCTACCAGACCACTTATTTCTAACTCTTACTTTCCACCTATTTTTTTTTAAAAAAAGTTTTACACCTGCTCTTTTTGGCATTGCATATTTAGAGTTTTAAAAATCACAATAATTTTGTTGGTAACTGTTGGTAATTGAATTGGTATATATAGTTATATTTTAAGGGAAATTGTTAAAAATAGATTGACAGATTTGGAATTTATACGAATTCTTTTCTTTTTACTACATATAATTTGAAATTAATTTAAACTAATTCAAATTTTAAAGAGTGGATTCAAATTTGACAATGTCAAATACTTCAACCTTTGTCAAAACGGTTAAAAAACAAACTACAGCAACAATTCCCTCTCCACAAGGGTCACCGCATCCTTCCCCGTCGCACCAGGTGTTAACCATGTCTACCAAGGACAAAGACAAAGAAAAACCAACGCAGTCTAATTTTGCAACATTACAAGAAGCTTTGAACACTTTGAAGGACTTTATGTTTAAATCCCAAGAGGAAGCCACCCAACAAAGAGAGGCCATAAAAGAGGATGCAACACAACAAAGAGAAGCCATAAAAGCAGACCTGGCGGAATTTAAAATGGAGATGGCCCAATTGAAAGTTGATATGGGTGAGATGAAAGACCAGATAAAGGAGATTCAACAAACATTACAAGAAAGTGATGACCGAGTTAAAAAAGTTGAAGAGAAATCTGACAAAAATGAAAAAAGAATGGACTACCTTGAAGGGAGAGCTGATGCAAGATACAGAAGATATGATGAATCAATCACTCAGTTGGAGATGCAACGAGCTTCGTATGGACTTCGATTTCAGAATATAAAAGAGGAAAAAGATGAAGATTTAAAAATGACTATGGCTGAAACTATTGGAGGAATACTCCAACAGGATCCCACAGCACTACTGAAAGAAATCGATGAAGTTTACAGAATCTCGAATAGTTACATCCGTCGCCATAACCTCCCAAGAGAGATACACATCAAATTTACAAGAAAAGCTCTACGAGATGACATACTTCATTGGTCAAGAAATGCCAAACTCCAACATCAAGGAGTTGAAATAAAAATATTAAAACAAGTTCCAAGAAGTGTCAGAGAAAGCAGAAGAGATTACCACTTTCTAACCAGAATTTTGATCAAAGAAAATATAACTTACCGTTGGCTTATTCCACAAGGCCTTTCTCTGACATGGCGCTCTACAAGATACAAATTGGAAAACGTAGAACAAGCTATGTACTTTTTTGAAAACAGTGGCATCAGCCGCCTGGACTATGCAAATAAGCAACAAGTGGTTGAACAACAACCAGTTCAACAACAACCAGGGGAAAAATTAACAACTCAGCAAGAAAAAGATCTGGGGGCTACTGCCCAGGTAATAGAGCAGGACCAAGGTGCCAGAAGAGTTCAACCTCAGCGAGAAACCAAAAAACCTATTAAATGACAATAAATAAAGATTTAAAAATCTTTTCTGTAACCGTCAATGGACTTAATGAACCAAGGAAAAGGAAACAAATCTTTTCTAAAATTAGAAATCAAAATGCTCAAATTACAATATTACAAGAAGTGCATATTAAAAAAAATAACCAAAAATTACTGTTGAATCCAAAAATTGGAAAAATGTATGCTGCATTAGCAGATCAAAAAAAAAGAGGTGTAGTGATGTATGTTGAGAATTCTATAAATTCCAAACAAATATTTAAGGACAATGAGGGTAGAATATTGATTGTACAAGTTGATATTGAACCCAGACCTTTAGCTGTTGTTTCTATCTATGCCCCTAATGAAGATCAAATGACATTTTATAAAAATTTACACCAAACAATAATAGACCTAGCTATTGAAAATGTATTAATAATAGGTGATTTTAATGCTATTGCGAACAGACAATTAGACCATTCAGGGGGGGGAGGTAACAATAAAAGGAAAAGAAGCAAAAAAACAAGAAGGAATTTGCTACCTAGTACCTTTCAAAAAATGAAAGTGGAATTATTGTTAAATGATATTTGGAGGGAAAGACACCCCCATAAGAGACAATATACTTTCTACTCTAACCCCCATAAAATATGGACAAGAATAGACATGGTATGGGCACCAAAAACGGTTGCAGAACAAATAAGAGAGGTAGAGATAGACGTTAATACATGGGCCGACCACAATCCAATAGTGGTTTCTATGAGAATGAATAATAAACAGAATAATTGGCGGATGAATAGAAATATATTGAATGATAAGAAATATAAGGATTGGATCGAAAAGGAATTAAAAATATTTTTTGAAATTAACAAAACTTCAGAAACTACGCCACAGAACTTATGGGACACAGCTAAAGCTTATATAAGAGGATTAACAATATCTTACATTGCAAAATATAACAAGGAAAATAAATTAAAGTATGTACAATTAATAAATGAATTGAAACAATTAGAATTTTTATCGCAGCAACACATTAAGAACAGAGACTTAAAAACAGAAATAAATGTAATTAAACATAAAATCAGAATCATAGAACAAAACCAAATAACTGAAAAAATTAAAAGAGCAAAGCAACACTATTTTGAACATGCAAATAAACCAGGCAGATGGTTAGCATATAAACTTAGAAAACAGAGCCAATCAAAATTAATCAAAAAACTAGAAGACAAAGATGGTACAATAAAATATGATACAGAAGGAAAGGCCAACATTGTGTATAATTTTTATAAAGATCTATATGCCAAAGATAATGTTAGTGAAGATGAAGTCTTTAACTATCTACAAGCTTCAAAATTACCACAAATAACAGAAGATCAACAGGCCACCATGGACGGACCAATAACAATGGAAGAACTCCTAATAACAATTAAAAAACAGAAAAGCAACAAGGCCACTGGCCCAGACGCCATACCGGCAGAATGGTATAAGATAGAAAATGAAACAATAAGAAACCACATGTTAGAAACCTTTAATCTATGTAGACTTGAGGGTAAAATTCCTAAATCTTGGTCAGAATCACTGACAACTTTAATACATAAACCGGGCACAGACCCAGAAAAAATTAAAAACTATAGGCCCATATCATTATTAAATGTAGATTATAAGATATTTATTGCTATTTATGCAGATAGACTCAAAAGAGTTATAAATGGAATAATACACCAAGACCAAAATGGGTTTCTACCAGGGAGACAAATTAAAAACAATCTTAGAACAGTAATAAATACACTAGAGTATTATGAACAATATCCAGGCAAGACAGTATCTTTAATGTTTCTAGACGCTCAAAAGGCCTTTGATAACGTCAATTGGATATTCATAAAAATGCAATTAAATAAAATGAGATTTGGCCCAAAATTTGTTAACTTAATAGATACTATATATTCAAAACAAACAACTAACATAATATTGAACAACAATCAATTACCAACACTTGATATAAATAAGGGAGTTCGTCAAGGTTGCCCTATATCACCATTGTTATTTATCATGATTCTTGAAACTCTATTAATTAAAATAAGAGCGGATCCTAAAATAAAAGGTTTAACTGTAGGAGATGAAACTTATAAAGTCCAAGCCTTTGCAGATGACTTAACGTTCATAATTGAAGAACCGATAACAACAGTTCCTACTTTACTGCAAGCTATTGAACAATATGGAAAGGTAGCAGGTTTAAAGATAAACAAAAGCAAAACACATTTTTTAACTAAAAACATGAACAAAACACAAGAAACTAAATTAGAAAGCATCTCTGGAATAAAGACTGTAAAAAAAGCAAAATACTTAGGAATAAATTTAACAGCGAAAACAATAACATTAAAAAATGATAACTATACAAAATTACTAACAGAAATTAAAAAAGATTTAGCAACGTGGAATAATTTGAAAATATCATTTTTAGGAAGAATTGCAACAATTAAGATGAATATTTTACCCAAGGTTCTATTTCTCTTCCAGGTAATTCCAATAAATCCAGGGGGAATTTTTTTAAAAACTTTAACAAACCTAGTTAAAAAATTCATATGGCAAGGGAAAAAAGCAAGGATAAAAATGAATTGCTTAGAAGATATCAAAGAAAGGGGAGGATTTGGCCTTCCAAATTGGAAATTATACTATCAGGCTGCCGCATTAACATGGGTTAGAGAGTGGATAACTCTAGAGAACAAAAGAATACTAAACTTAGAGGGACATGATCTCATGCTTGGATGGCACGCATTTGTATGGTACGATAGGGAAAAAAATCATTCATATTTTAAAAGGCACACATTAAGGAAGTATCTACTAGAAGTCTGGAAAGACATAAAGAAAAATCATTTTTTAAATATCCCAGAATGGCTAGCTCCCCTAGAAGCAATAACGCATCCAAAGTCCATAAAAGACAAGAAAATAACTTATAGATATAAAGAACTACTAAATGACCAGATGAAGCTAAAATCTAGGATTAAATTACAAGAAGAAGGGATAATAATAGACTGGTGGCATTATGCCCAGATTCGATCTAGATACCAGAAGGATAAAACTCTTTATATTTTTAATAAAAGTAAGAATCTTTTAAGCAATCTAATTACTACTAATCCAATAAAAATGATAGGGAAAATATATAAATATCTCATCGCTCATAAAAATATAGAGTTGACATTAAAAGATACTATGATAAGATGGTGTAGAAATATTGGCAAGGAAATAGACATAGATACATGGGAGAAAGTTTGGATTAATAATTGGAAAATGACCAAATCAGTTTCATTAAAAGAAAATCAAATCAAAATGTTCTACAGATGGCATCTCCCACCAAATAAGATAGCAAAAATGTTTCCCAAAACATCCCCACTATGTTGGAAATGTAAGAAGGATATAGGAACCTATTACCATCAATGGTGGACATGTGGTAAAGCTAAAATATATTGGAAGATGATCGAGAAAATATTAAAAGAAATAGTAAAGCAAGATATAGATAATACCCCGGAATTTTACTTATTAGGAGTTACCAATCAGACTTACAAGAAAGAAATTCTTTATTTAATTATACACATATTAACTGCGGCTAGAATAATATATGCGCAAAATTGGAAGAGGGAGGAAATCCCCAAGGAAGAAGAAGTTATAGCTAAAATACTAGATTGCGCTGAAATGGACATGATGACAAGAAGATTAAATGATCAAGAAGATACTAAATTTTATGAAACATGGAACAATGTTTATAAATGGATAGATAAGAAAAAATAAGATATACACATTTATTTTTAGTTAATTTTTTTGTAGTTGTTTTTACCTAGGTGATAACAATATTAATACTAGTTTAAATGCATCTTTTGATGATTATGATATAGTAGTTTACGTATAAGTAACATATTAAGAATTTTGGTCTATATATGTATAATAGTTGAAATTAGTTTAAACGGTTTGTTTGATGAATATGGCATCTTACTATAGTAATTAAGATTACATTAAAGGTATTTTTTGATGACTATGTTGTACTAATTTTACCTAATATTTACATTGTATTCAAGATTTGTAAAACCTTAACCCAAATTTACTAAACCTTTTAATATTTAACATATATTCAATTATGTATTCTTTTTCTGTACTTGAATGTATACTTTCAAAAGAAGCGGGGGAAATACACCCCCACTTTATGTTTAGTGTTTGTATGTGTGTTTGTTTATTTTATGAAAATTAATAAAAAAAATTGGGGGGGGGGAAGGAAAACCACTAATTCCAGATAATAATACAGACAAGAAACCAAGCCCCCAAGAAAGAGCAGCAGGTGGCAATGATGGGTTCTATAGCATTTTTACAATAATCCACAGCAAGTCAGAATAATGCAACACACACACCCCCCTCAATAAGTGGTATTTTTGCATCATTATATTGTACTCAGTGTGCAAATTCCATCCTTACTTCCATGGCAACTTTTGATGAATCACAATATTTTCATGTGAGTCATAATATTTTCATAGAGAACTCATGACACAGGCACACCTTTCATTTCTTCCTCCTCACCCCTCTGAAGATGTCCATGTCTGTAAATAAACCAAGTTTGGTTCCAAAAGGCTGTAGGTTTCCTTACCAGCCTCAATCCATTTCTGTTCAATGTAAATAACAACAACAACAGAGTTGGAAGGGACCTTGGGTGTCTTCTAGTCCAACCCTTCAGGTACTTTGGAAAATAGGTTGATTCCTTCTTCTTTGTGGCAACCCCTGAGATATTGGAACACTGCTATCATGTTTCCCCTAGTACTTTTTTTCATTAAATTAGCCATGCCTAGTTCCTGTAACCGTTCTTCGTATGTTTTAGCCTCCTGTCCCCTAATCATCTTTGTTGTTCTTCTCTGTACTCTTTCTAGATCTCAACATCATTTTTGCATTGTGGCAGCCAAAACTGAATGCAGTATTTTAAATGTGGCCTTACCAAGGCCTTATAAAGTGGTATTAACACTTCACATGATCTTGATTCTTTCCCTCTGTTAAAGCAGCCGAGAACTGTGTTGTCTTTTTTGGCAGCTGCTGCATACGTCTGGCTCATATTTAAGTGGTTGTCCACTACGATTCCAAGATCTCTCTCACAGTTACTACTGTTGAGCAATGTGCCACATATACTGCATCTGTGCATTTTGTTTTTCTTGCCCAAATGTAGAGCCTTACATTTTTCATCATTGAATTTCATTTTGTTAGATAGCGCCCATCGTTCAAGTTTATCAAGCTCCTTCTGTATTTTGCACCTATCTTCTGGAGTGTTGGCTATTCCTGCCAGTTTGGTGACATCTGCAAATTTGATGAGTTCCCCATCTATCCCCTCGTCCAAGTCATTGATGAAGATGTTGAAGAGTACTGGGCCTAAAACAGAGCCTTGGGGTACGCCACTGCATACATCCTTCCATGCAGATATAATTCCATTGAACACTACACATTGTGTGTGGTTGGTAAGTCAGTTTTGAATCCATCTGGTGCTGTTGCTGTCCAACCCACATTTTTCTATTTTATCTAATAATGGATTATGGTCTACTTTGTCAAGAGCCTTACTAAAGTCCAAGTAACAACATCCACTAGTCAGGGATGGGCCTCAAACCGGAACAGCGGGAATGCCGTTCCGGTGATGGCAATAGAGTGCGTAGGCTTGCTCCATTGCTGTCCGGTGTGCATGTGCCATGCACATGCAAGCGGCACGATTCCGGTAAAAATTACCACAAAAATTATCTGCATGCGCAGAAGCAAAAAACCCCGGAAATCGTACGTATGTGTGTCTTCGCACGAGATTTGGCGTCTGTGCATGCACAGAAGCAAAATCGCACACCAGGCATGGGCACACACTCCCGGTGCATTCCAGTAGGGCTGGGATTGGTAGCCCGCCCCTGCCACTGGTCCACTAATTTGTTCACTTTGTTAAAGAATTTAATAAGATTAGCCTGGCATGATCTGTTTTTGACAAACCCATGTTGGCTTTTGGTTATTACTTTCTTTGCTTCTAGGTATTTGTTGCTTCATTGCTTGATTATCTTTTCCAAAATCTTCCCTATTAGGTATTGAGGTCAGGCTGATAGGTCTGTAGTTTCCTGGATCTGTTTTTCCCCCCCTTTCTTGAAGATGGGAATTATATTAGCTTTTTTCCAGTCCTCTGGCAGTTCCCCAGTGCTCCCGAATCTTTGAAAGATACAGTTCAGTGGTTATGAGATCTTGTATACCAATTCCTTCAGAACCTTGAGGTGTAATCCATCTGGTCCTGGTGATTTGAGTTCATTTAGGGTAGACAGGTGTTTTTCCCCTATTTTAACTTGAGTCCCTAATATGGTTTTTGTGATGCTGTTTTTGATGGGTTGGACTGTTTTTTCCCTTTGTGTAAACACAGATGCAAAAAATGCGTTAAGTAGCTTTGCTTTCTCCTGTTGCTTGTGACCTTCTTGCCACTTTCTCCCTGCAATGGACCAATTGTTTCCTTGATTTTTTTCTTGCTTTTAATATGTTGGAAGAAGCTTTTTTGTTACTTTTTACTCTTGTTGCAAGCCTTTCCAAGGGAAAAAAAATCTAGAGCCACTTATGTCCTAATGAAAGACTATAATGGCTATCTTTCATTACTCATTCCTGCCTTTATCATAAATGCAAATCTGGATGGATAACAGCATATTAAAAACATCACAAACAGTAACATCAAATCCATCAAAATCTAGAATGGTGACCAAGAAGAGACCCAATGGACACACATTATAATAACAATAATACCAAATTTCCTGAACTTGGAGTATTTTCAGGCCTTTATCATTTTCTGAAAGCCAGGAAGGGTCAGGTCCAGTTTATGCCATACACTACTTTGGAGAGTTATTAACGTTCTAAGAGAAATTGAGGAAATGGAAGACATTTCCATTTTAACTAATGGAAGAAAAATAGTCCCCCAGAGTTTATTCGCTAGCATGTCATTATTTTAATAATAGAAAAATAAACTAATGAAAAAAGATCAGGAAGGAAGAAATAAAACCAAGCCTATGACATTTATTTTTTTAGGATTATATGAAAAAATTATCCATTGCTGAAATAATTTTTTCAAATATATATATAGTTTCCTACAACTATGGATTTGAACAATGAACTACCAAAACTAAGTTTTCAGTTACATTTTAAAATGCTGAATCATTTCTATAGATATATTTATCCCTTTGTTTCTCTAAGTATATTTCGTCTGTGTTCAGAAAAATGGTTGTCCTAGAATCAAAATATTTTATTCAACAACATTATCTGATTAATATGACTTGCATCAAGAAATGTCGCTGTGTCATCACGTTTTTCTGTTCTTAGTTTATTATCACTGGTTTTATATTACTTTATTGGTTGTAAGGCACTCAGGGTTGGTTTTAAGATGGGCAGCTATAGAAATGTTGTAAATAAAAAAAAATCAAAATCAAAATGTGAGTACAGTATATCAAAATACAATATTTACATATAGACCATCCTATAGAGCAGAGGTCCTCAGATTTGGCAACTTGAAGACTTGTGGACTTCAACTCCCAGAATTCTCCAGCCAACTATGCTGGCTGGAAAATTCTGGGAGTTGAAGTCCACAAGTCTTCAAGTTGCCAAGTTTGAGGACCCCTGCTATAGAGCCACAGACATTAGAATATCCTGAATTTCTGGCCCTACAGTTGAGTCCCTATAAATTTTACTGCGGCCAAGAATATTGAAAATGTTTTTGGATTTCCTGGAGGGTCATATTAAAATTTTGTGACAGATCAAGTCTTCTATCTTCACCCACTTGGCAACAAGAGGCTAAATTGATTTCCTCCAATAAAAACATAGAAGGATAAGAAAACACTATGAAATATGAAATCATGTTGGTGTAAATACTTCTATTTCTTTGCCTTCAATTTGGAGGGCTCTAGCACCAGGGTCCCCAACCCTTGGACCACAGGCTACTACCAGGTCATGGCAGGGTTGGATTCCTCCTGAACTGGTAGCAACCTGCTGATGACATGACACTGATATCACCAAACTGGATCGGTCGGTGCTGTTCCTTGAGTCCATTTCAGAATGAGCGGCATATAAATACAATCAATCAATCAATCAATTAATCAATCTTATGGGGGGTTTTGAATTTCTTTTTGCATTTTTTTCTTTCTGAGCATATGCAGAAGCTGAGTATCGGCACTGTGTATGCAATCACCATCTTTTTTTCAGCTTTTTTTTTGGGGGGGGGATAATTTTCATTACCAGAAGCGATGCAAGTTGGAACCCACTTCTGGGTCATGGCCTATTCATACTGGACCCTGTGAGTGGTGGGCAGGTGAGCATATTCATGCATAACTTGACTTACATAAGTGGCAAGTCAGTGCGTGTGCACAAGCGTGCGCAGCTCAAGTTGCACGAGTTGAGATGTGCATGCATGTGTATGTATGCTGGCCCACAACTCATATGGACCAGTTCCCTACAATCCCCCGGACCACCAAATTGCTCTAGCCCAATTCTGACTCCAAAGCATGCAGTCCTTGCATTATCCTTCAATTTTGCCTGAGAATTTAACTCTGTTGGTTTGTTTTGCCTTCTTTCAAAGCACTTCCTGGACGCCTTATGGCATACTGTGCTGCTTTCCCATTTTTGTAGCAAGTCTTAAATGGGATTTAAATGGTATCATTATACAGGTAGTCCTTGCTTTCTGATCTTTGGTGACTGTTCAAAGTTACAATGGCACTGAAAAAGATTTATGATCAGTCCTCAATGTTGTAGCTCTTGAAGAGTCCCCAGAGTCATATTATCATGATTTGGGTGTTTCGAAACTATCATCATCATCATCATCATCATCATCATCATCATCATCATCATTATTATTTATTAGACTTGTATGCTGTCCCTCTCCGAGGACCCGGGGCGGCTCACAACATACAACACAAAACAATATGAATACAAATCTAATAATTAAAACAGTAAGCTAAAATCCCATTATGTTAAAAAACAGTCAGTATACTCAATCACATCCATACATAACATTTAATGGTCAGAGAATAAGGGGGCATAATCTAGCTGCCCCATGCCTGGCAACATAGATGGGTCTTAAGGGTCTTACGAAAGGCAAGGAGGCTGGAAGGAGCTTATTCCAGAAGGCCAGGGCCACCACAGAGAAGGCTCTTTCCCTAGGTCCCGCCAGATGACATTGTCTGGTCGACGGGACCTAGAGAAGGCCAACTTCCCTTATTGGCCACTGGGATTTGTGCAGCAAAAAGCAATCACGTAAGTAATCTGGTCCGATGCCTTGTAGAGCCTTATAGGTCATCACCAACACTTTGAATTGTATCCGGAAACCAATCGGCAACCAATGCAGGCCACTGACTGTTGAAGAAACATGGGTGTATCTGGGAAGACCTATGACAACTCGTGCAGCTGCATTCTGCATGATTTGAAGTTTCCGAACACTCTTCAAAGGTAGCCCCATGTAGAGAGTGTTGCAGTAGTCGAACCTCGAGGTGATAAGGGCATGAGTGACTGTGAGCAAGGACTCCCTGTCCAAATAGGGCTGCAACTGGTGCACCAGGTGAACCTGGGCAAACGCCGCCCTCGCCAATGATCCCCCCCCAGGGTAATGGACGGACAGATGGAATTGTCCTTGGGAGGCAAAACCCACAGTCACTCCATCTTGTCAGGGTCGAGTTTGAGCCTGTTGGCACCCATCCAGACCCTAATAGCCTCCAGGCACCAGCACATCACTTCCACTGCTTCGCCGAGTGGACATGGGGTGGAGATGTACAACTGGGTGTCATCAGTGTACTGATGGCACCTCATCCCATGTCCTCACCCAATGGTTTCATGTAGATATTAAGTAGCAGGGGGGAGAGAACCGACCCCTGAGGAACTCCACAAGGGAGAGACCTAGAGGTCAACCTCTGACCCCCCACTAACACCAACTGCAACCAACCAGCAAGGTAAGAGGAGAACCACCATAAAACTGTGCCTCCCACTCCCAACCCCTCCAGCCGGTGCAGAAGGATACCATGGTCGATGGTATCAAAAGCTACTGAGAGTTCAAGGAGCACCAGGATAAAGGATAAACCCCTATCCCGGGCCCGCCAGAGATCATCCATAAGCGTGACCAAAGCAGTTTCCATGCTGTAGCCGAGCCTGAATCATGACTGCTGAGGGCCTAGATAATCGGCTTCTTCCAAGGACCGATGGAGCTGGAGCGACACCACCTTCTCAACAATCTTCCCCATAAAGGGAGGGTTGGAGACTGGATGGTAGTTAATTAGTATGGCTGGGTCCAGGGAAGGCTTCTTGAGGAGGAGGCGCACAAGTGCCTCCTTGTAGGGAGCCGTGAAGGACCCCACCTCAAAGAAGCATTGACAATCTCCTGGACCCAGCTCTGTGTCACCTCTCTGCTGGCTGAGACCAGCCAGGAGGGACATGGGTCCAGCAAACAGGTGGCGAAACTCACAGCTTCAATGGCCTTGTGCACTTCATCAGGTGTCACCAGGTCAAATGCCTCCCAGACAGATGGACAAAGACGGGCCCCTGTCACCTTGACTGACTGCATTCCAATTGGAGTCCAGGTCCATCCGGATCTGAGTGATTTTATCAGCGAAAAAACACATTAAAATCCTCGGCACTACCCTGCAAGGGTTCCCCAACACCCCTCTGATTTAGAAGGAAGTGGGTCACTCTAAACAGGGCGGCCGGGTGGGATTCTGCTGATGCAATCAAGGCGGCATTATACGTGCATCTTGCCGCCTTGAGTGCCACTTTATAAGTCTTAATAAAAGCTCTTAAATGCGTTCGATCAGGCTCAGATTTACTTTTCCTCCAGCGCTTCTCTAGACGTCTCTTCTGGCATTTCAACACCCAGAGTTCCTCGGTGAGCCAAGGAGCTCTCCGGGGTCTAGTGCCACAGAGTGATCGCAATGGTGCAATCCGGTCAAGAGCCCCCGTAGCAGCCGTATTCCAGGCCACAGCGAGTGACTCTGCCAAACTGTGTACGAGTGAATCCGGTAAAACCCCAAACGCCCTCTGAAAGCCCTCTGGGTCCTTCAGGCATCTGGGGTGGAACCACGTAGCCAGTTCTGCCTCCCTGCGGATATTTATTATGGTTACATTATCCTGTGATTATCTCATTGCCATTTGTGACCTTTAAAGCTGGCTTCCCCAAAACAAAAAGTCTTGTGATATTGTCCTTAACTATAGCAGGCGATTCATTACGAACTGCAGCCAGAACTTGCAAGTTGGGTGCAATCCTATGATTTTACTTTACGACCTTTTCACCCTAGAGATGAACTCCCAGTTCCAATGACAGGCGGCAAGTGAGAACTATCCGTAGCTGTAACAGGTGAAGGAATGTGTTAGGGCTGCCTCCATTCTATCTCTAGGAAAGAAAACCCCTTGACCCCATAGATTTAGAGAAAAGGTACTTTTACTGGGATAGAACTGAATACAGCAGAAGCCAGGCAAGATCTGAAACAAAAATCCAAGAAGAAGAGACTTGAAACAAGCCCCAGAGTCCACCCTGCCAGTAACCAGGTAACAAGAGTTTAATCATCATCAGCCAAGAAGATGTTTTGGGAAAGTGTCTGGTTCAGGTGCATTTCTTCCTCTTTTTGCATTCCAATGCCAGGATGGCTGGCCTTGGGAATGGAACAGCTCTCTGACCCCAAGCTTCACAGAAATGATGTTTCCACTCCCAGTACACTTCCCTTCCCAGATACCCAGGGCTTCCTTTTCCACTGTTTCCATGGCAGTGGGCAGCAAGCTTGAATGAAAGCAGCTGACAAAATGAGTTACAACAGGGGAGTGGGATGCAAGAGTTCCAAGAAAGGGATAAGGTGACAGAGCAAGCAGAAGAGAAGAATTAGCAAGAGAACTTCTAAATTGATTTTGATTAAGCACTAGTAAGTTTAGTTTATATATTTGTATGTATGTTATGTACACACACACACACAATCTATGTATAGATATGAATGTATGTATGGGTATGTGTGTGTGTGTAGTGGGTTTGTATAACACACACATATCCAAACTGTTTATTTTCATCATCAAGCATGTTCACTGTTGCTAGAGTCCTAAAATTCTTTCTCTGAGTCACATTATGACTAATGAAACTTTCCTAATATAAACAGCTGGAATGCACCCAAAGAATCTCTGCCTTCTTAGGCTGTTCTAAAAGTTCTTTTTATTTCCTCCTCCACCCCTCCTGAAATACGCTGGGTCTCCTCTCTGGCCTTTATACCTATTTCGCCTCGGTTGGGGTGGTCCCGTCCTTCACATGATGAGTATGTATACCAAGTTTGGTTAAAATTGCTCGAGGCATTCCAGAGTTATGCTGGAACATACATACATACAGGCATAGATACATACATGCATGCATATATGCATACATACATACATATTGTTATGTCAGGCTCTCTGGTACACTCCTCCCAAAAATTCACAGGTACAAATTTCAGACACAGACATGTTTGAAAATTCAAAACAATGTTCTTTATAATGAAAATTCACTTAAACTAAGCCCTCTTTTGGTATAGCAAAGAGCACCGGTCTCCAAACTAACTGGTAATTTGTACAAGTCCCTTATCAGTTCTGTGATACTTAGCTTGCAGCTGTGAGGCAATTCACAGTCCTTCTTCTTCCACAAAGTGAAACACATTGGGTGGGTGGGTGGGTGGGTGTATGGGTAGATAGATAGATAGATAGATAGATAGATAGATAGATAGATAGATAGATAGATAGATAGATAGATAGATAGATATAGATTTTAACTTTGATTAATTTTCTTATTCCCTGGACGACTTTTTTTCAATCTTACTAAAACAGGGAAAAATCCCCATTAGAAAACACTGGTCTACAAATTTTGGAAAATTTTGACCTCCGAGATAAAATGTGTTACTTTTACATATTTTGATTAGATGAATTAGAAAAGTAGTGACAAAGGTGCTGGTTGGGTAAACTTTTCAAGATATTTTACAATAAATATTTGCCTATGAGGGAGGGGTGAGTTCAACTTACCTTGAAGCCAGTTTGTTCCTTCCTGTGCTGTGCGGGTGCATTGCATGCGCATGTGCCATGTGGGGACAGGCTGTCTGGGCGCACCAAGTAGGTGTGCACAGTAACCATAAATCTGGATTTTGGAAAAAAAAATATGGTGACTGCATGCACAGTGCCAGAAGTCAGTGCATGCTCAGAAGGGGGGGGGGAGGGGGACAAATTCAAAAAAAAATTCAAAAAAGATTTTTTAAAAAGATGGACTGGCACTGACCAATCCAGTTCAGTGACGTCATTGTAACGTCATCAGCGGATCACCACCAATTCGGGTGAACCGGTCCAAACCAGCCGAACCCTCCCCTGGAGGGAGGTATCTAATGATCATACCTCGTAACATCTCGACAATGAAAGAACAATCAAAACGGTAGCACATGGAAGTGTATAAATTTATCTTCACTTTGAAAACAGCAAGGCAGATGGCTATGGAAAACATGTGGAAAATTTGCTTAGTTCTTATAAAGCACTTGGTGCAAACATGTCACTGCAAAATCATTTCTTACACTCATATTTAAACTATTTCCTTTTGAACTGTGGGTACTGAGTGATGAGTATGGGGAGAGATTACACCAGGATATTGCAGGCATGGAGAAAAGATACCAAAGGAAATGGAGTTAGTTCATGCTTGCCGATTACTGCTGTAATCTCCCCAGGGATGATCCTACTGCAGTTCACAAGAGAAAACTCAAAAAGCACAGTTTAGATACCAAATAAAGATGGAATCTGATCTAATCTGATGTTATAGCTTGTCAGTTTTTCATGCAAAAAACATGAAAATGTTACATGGGAAACAGTAAATGAATGGAGAATTATGTTATTGGTATTAATAAAAAAGATAAATTTATAATGATTCTTGTGGCATTATTCTAATTGCTATATTTCATTTTGCAGAAAAGTTATGGAGTATAATCGCACCTCCCTTGTAATTTTCAATTATTTTGATTCAATTTTGACCTGAAGTTGTATCCTGGAAACTGGAGCCAATTAATACTCAGGACTTAATTTTCTTTTATTAATGACCCAATTCTGGTAAAATTAAACTGTTTTCATTTCAAAGCTTTCTCCTTGTAGATCAGTGAAATCAGTTTAGGCTCTGATTGCCATTAAATACTGATATAAAATTATTCACTTATCAATATATTTTTATCCTGCCTTTATTTTTTTTAACAAATAACTACATGCATTGAATTCTCCGTTAGAAAAATGGAGAAACCCTGATGTCACTTGGGAATTGAAGCAACAGCTATCAAGCTATTATTTTCCAAAATTAATCTAAAATAAGACTTGGCATAAATCTCTTCCCAGATGTTGTACAGTTACCAATCAAACTATCCTCTTTTCCCTAGTCAACTAAGGGTTTTTTAAAAAAAAGAAAAGGACTACATTTGCCTTATATGGATTAAACTTTGTATTATATTTATTTCCAAGTTTATTTGCTTTGTTCAGTTACTTTTATTAGATCCATATTTCAAATGAAATATGTCTTATATTCCCTAAATTAGTAAAACTGGTAAATGCTGAGATCAAGGGAAGTCACCCTTTTCCTCTAAGAAGTGAACTGTTACAAAGGACATATTTTACTATAATGTGCTTACAAAATTAGTCTCATTTGCATATAATAATAAATTATGTTATGATATGATATAAAGTTTCCTTTAGGTTAAGCTCATCTAGATTGGTCCACATGGTTTTCTTGGCTATTTACATAAAATGGTTTCCAATTGTAGTCTTCTAGATAATGATAATCAATCATTTAATGATCTAACTCAGGGGTGCCATGAAACCATGATGTATGATGATTTCCCCCCCTTCACTAAACCAGACATGGGAATGGCCAATGATGATGCATCCAAACTGCGGGCTGCAAGTTTTGGAGCTCTGATCAACTTATTGTCCAAGGAAATCATTAAATCTCATTTCCAAAGTATTAACTGGTCAAAACGTTTTTTAACATCATTAACTATTTGTTACAACTTTACTCCCTGGCTACAAGTTAAAGCAATGGGATTAGTTGGTTGTGAATAAATTGGATAAAACTAGTCTGTATGTGTTCTGTTAATCAGATACCACTGATTTAGTGGTTTGCTTAATCTGCAGTGCAAACAGGCAAGGATGAGTTGTTATCCTTACAGTAAATGAAACTCTTGTTTCTTATGAGGTACTAAACAAATTGCAGCTTATAATGATATTTAAATATAGTTTTCATAACCAACTTTTGGCCTGTAATAATTTGCATGTATATCAAATAGGTTTTTCAATACTCCGCTGTCTGCTTTATCCAGTATGTTCAATATATAGACTAATTCTATATTCAGTGCCTGCATGTCACTATTAAATCTGCTGGGAGCAATATACACAGATGCACTGGAATGAATACCAAATTTGTTTTATGCAGCATGTAGAATGTATATACACATACATGTATACACACAACTATATGCATTTGAACTGATGCTACAAAAATATGAAAAGTATTCAAGCAAACTTTTGAAAGGCTTATTAAAAAGTTCAAAATATCAGAACTTCAGAATAAGCGACTTAGAAAAGAAAGACCTTGGAGATCTTCTACTCCAACCCCCTGCTTGAACATCCTGGATAAATGGCTGTCCAATGTCTTCTTAAATACCTCAAACAATGGAGCACCCACAACTTTTGGAGGCAAGCCATTCCATTGATGAATTATTCTCTTAAGAAATTTCTCTTTAATTCTAGGTGGCATCTCTCTTTGAATCATCCATCAATTATTTCTTGTCTTATCCTCAAGTGCTTTAGAGAATAGGTTGACCCCTTCTTTTCTATGACTGCTCCTCAAATAAAGAAAGATTGCTGTCATGCTACCCCTAATCCTTCCCAAACTATGGCCAACAGGCTGTACATCCAGTAATCCAGAAAGTTCCTTCTGGCCTACCAGCTCATATTCGGTGACCCGATCCTTTCCAAATAGTACATGGAAAGAAAGCAGGATTGTATTCACCACTGTTTGGAAAGGAAGGTAGGATTCCCCCAATTTCTCCAATGGGAGGGTGCGAGCCAGCTGGAGGGTTGCTGGACAAGGAATGGGAAGCATCTTTCCCTTTAAAATGTGTGCTGGCTTTGAACCAGCTGGAGGGTTGCTTCCTCATTATGAACCAAATCACATTGAGCAAAATAAAACATTCATTCAATTATTATTTTTTACTCATTTACAAAATTGATTCTTTTTCTCCTGGCCTTTTAATGTTTACAAAATGTCCAATGTGGTCTCAGATTGAAACGTTGGGAGAGTCCTGGAGTAGACATACCTAGTTCCTGCAACCTTTCATCGCATGGTTTAGCTTCCACTTCCTAATCATCTTTGTTGCTCTCCATTGAATGTTTTTAATCTCAACACCTGCTTTGTATTGCAATGACTAGCACAAGATGTAGTATTCCAAGTGTGGTCTTATGTGAATGAAATTGAAGGTTCAGTTATAGCATTTGCATCATATCTCCTTCCATTCCTCTTGCTGAGTGGAACACTGCCAATAATATTCTTCAGGAAATAGTCCCAAACATTGAAAAGGTCCACTTATAGTCTAACTTCTTATTAAATATCTGCATTAATTTTTATTTTACATGCATATGCAAGTCCTTTTCTGTTGCATATAGGCAATAGTATTTGGTATTCATTTTGCTCCTTAACAAATATTGTCATCCAAGTGTATGTTTTGCTAATTAATTCGGCTGAAATTAAAGCCAGATACACATTCTTAAATTGCCATTGGCAAAGGTACTAGGCTTAAATCATAGAAAAATAAATTCCTTTGACCAGTGAAAAATAGGGAACCATGTCCTCCTGCTTTATGCCAACATGAAGGAATTACTGCAATTAGTTCAGTCCTCTAGTGATTTTAGAAAGTGTGCAATTTGGTTCAAGTTGTCTTAGACATGCTAACAGCTGGACCAATGAATTGTGATTTCACAGATTTTTCAGGCATTTTGAAATATGTGTTTTATTACTGAATAAACTGTACATCTTTGCAACAATGCTCCATTTGAACAAATGTTATCACATTGCTCAATTTCTGAAAAATGGCATTTATGAAAACATTTCCCCAAATTGGTCTTCTTTGCACATGTTGTATTTCAACTCTAGTATAAATGAGAAGAAACTGATGAATTATATGATGTCAAAGATAAAGATCTATATTTCTGATTATCAAGTGGAGACTGATATAAAGAAAAAATTGTGAAAACCATAATATTCAGGCTGAGCCTGAATATGTGGCCCTGATTCTGATTGTTTGCATTAGTATTCAATGTAATGCCAAGTTTATTAAATTATAAAATCTTCCAGATGATTCCTACTTGGAAGAAAATTGTAGCCCAAGATTATGAGATTTGCTTCAATTTCTACTTTCCTTTCCATTATGCTCTGAATACAAGCACACACATTGCAGATCTGTGAAAACAGAAAAGTAAATGCAAAAAAAAATTAAATATTCCTACTGGATATGTTCATTCTCATAGGGTTGGAGATATCAGCCAGTGTGGGTTGTTCGTGAGGACTGAGACTGTTTTAGTGACATTTTCTGCCTCTGCCACAGCACAGGCTCAAAGTGCGGTCAAGGTGAAGTCATCACAGTAGAGTCCCCAAGAAGTAGTCCTCTGGAAAAAGTGCCAAGGAAGTGGGAATCTGCAGAAGTAGTTCTTCTGGCAAAGGTTATTAGTGCAGGAGTGACATGGAACACCAATGCGCACACACACACAAGCATGTACACATACACAAACACACATTCAAAAGGACCAAAGCTTAGGAAAAATGGCAGGGTATGGCTCATATCTCCAATCCTAGAGAACAGATCAGTTGGGATCAATGTTTCATTCTCCATAGTTGGTGGAAATATCAGCCAGTGTGGGACCTGCCAAAGCTAAAAGTCCCATGGGAAGGAGTTTAAGTCACTGCCCCTGCCTGAGGCAACACCCGCTGAAGGACCCTGCAAAGGAAGCAAGGGTATCAATCTTATAATGCCTAATGAAAGAGGTTGATGCCACCCAGGTGGTTGCCCTACAAAACGTCCAGAGAAGCCTGGATAGACCAGGCCACAGAAACAGCTGCACTTCAAGTGGAATGGGCGGTGATGCCCGTAGGGTGAGGGGTAACTCCCAAGTCATATGCCTTAGCTATGACAGCCCAAATCCACCTCCCCACCATAGCGGAGGAAACCATTTTTCCCATAGATGATGGAAAGTAAGAGACAAAGAGGGTCTACACCAACCCTCTGAATGCTTTAGATAGATGTGTAGCATTCTTCTAACATCTATGATGTGTCACATGTGCTCCAGGGGATGGGAGGGATGAGGATAGAAACTAGGGAGCGTAATAATAATAATAATAATAATAATAATAATAATAATAATAATAATAACAACAACAACAACAACAACAAAACAACACAAAAAACAATAATAATAATAATAATAATAATAATAATAATAATAATAATAATAATAATAATTTATTAGATTTGTATGCTGCCCCTCTCCAAGGACTCGGAGTGGTGTAAGCTCCTGGTCCCTGTGGTACCAGGTGTGAATCTTGGGAAGGAAGGTAGGATCTTGGCAAAGCACCACCTTATCCGGGAAGAAGAGGTACAGGTTATTCTGAACTGATAGAGCCCCTAGCTCTGAAATCCTGTGGGCCGAGGGGATGGTTACCAGGAAGGCCACCTTTTGCATGAGGTGGCAGAGGGAGCAGTCCCGGAGCAGCTTATAAGGGGCCCTAGTCAATGAGTCCAACATCTTAGTCAGGTCCCAGGTAGAGAAGCAAAGGACCACCAGGGGACCTTCTGTTTTTTTTAAATAATAATTTTTAATTGATTTCTTATTTTTATGCGGGGAAGCAAAAAAACCACACTGAAATACACACGCACATGCATCCCCATACAAGATTTTGCTACCTGCACAGGTGCGGGAAGCAAAATTGCACTCAATCCCACACTCACATGCCAGAGCCACGGAGCTGCATGCAATTAGCCATACTGGCAGGAGCCCACCACTGGCCAAGGGGCTTAAAAATGGACCCGAGCGCACTGGAGTTTGATCGAGCAGGACGGGAAAGGCTCACCCGCCCCGTCGAGTCCTCTCACAACAGCACTGAAAAAGGAGGCAACAGAACGCTGCACTGTCCTCCCAGCTACCGTCCACTTATGCCATCAGGCCACATGAGTTCTTACAGTCCAGTGGCAACTGGCTTGGCCTGAGGGCGGAGCAAGCTCCGATTGCCTATGGCCTTTTCCTGATCTTTTCTCTTGCCTCAGCAGCAAGCAAAAGAAACAAAAGGAATGTCTTCTTCTTCTTTTTTCCAAAGATGGAAATCGAAAGCAGGGAACTCACGAACCAATAGGAAAAGGCGATGAGGAGTTGGAGTAGAAAGGAAGGAAAGTAGGTGAAGATATCTGTCAGGAGATTAGACCACACAACCTAACTGTAGCCAGGACTGAGCCAAAAGTGCCTTAGTGACAGAGGAAATGTAAATGTCACTAAAACAGGTTCAGTCCTTACTGGCTGATGGACAAAGTCAACCCGCACTAGCTGATATCTCCACCCACTATGGAGAAAGAAAGGTGATTTATAAGTAGCGGAAAAAAATACTACTATCTTGGTTCACAACTGACACAGGACTGGCTAGGAATTACGTAGAGGTTCATATGTGTAATTATGGACAATATCTTGAGTTATGAATTTATTCTTAAACTGCTATGCTGCCCATTTCACTAAAGTAAACCCTATTAGATGAGATATATTACTCCATTGGGTCATTACAGTAATGCAGAAAGCATTGTCTATGGTGTTACATTCTGAATTACTTTTTAGACCATACTTGAGCTAAGTATATACTGTATATATAAATTTTATTTACAGTCAAAGACCATCAATATAATATTAATAATAATTAAAAGGAAAAAGAACAGGAAACAGGGCTTTTGGCTGAGCAACTAAGATTGACCCATTGTAACTATACAAGAGATGTACATATCTTGCTATGAAGGCACACATTTGTGACGAATCCCTGCTGCTGCTGCGCAGAATCTGGCCACCTGTGCTGTAATCCTGTCCTGCTCATCCCCAAGCAACCACCGGAGATAGGCAATGTCCGAGCGGCCAGGATATCCCTCAATAAGTGGTAGAATATGCTTTCTCCTAATGTCAGACACAGTGTAAAAGAAGCATCTCAGGAACATGTGTCCCTCAGTCTCCACCTCTCCTGAGCCACAAGGGCAAACTCTTTCAGTGGTTGGATTTGTACTTTCCCTACAAAACGGCAGATGGAAGTACACCGCACCGTACAAGAGCAAATGCCTTTCGATGGCTTGCTGACTCTAGCTGTCCCAGGTATCTTGCAGGGGCCACAACATATCTGGTGGCATCTGGGGCCAGAAACAGCGGAGCTCTACCCAAGTCCTCCTACCTCTCGATGTCCTCCACCCTTTGTCGCAAGGTCTGTCCTGCTAGATCATAGTTCATCTCGAGTATTAAATCTGCGGAGAAGCCTAATTTGTGAAGATTGACCTCGATGGCCTTAATCCATGAGGAGGAAAATTCATCGTGAAGGATTAACAGAGCAAGACCTTGCGGAAAAAAATTAACCTTTAACCACATATTTAGAGACGCTATACAGATTCTTGGTTCGACTTTTATCAGTCCAGTCTCCAGGCGCAGAAGTGTCTTTGAGACGCAACATGGCATCTGAAGAATTGCTCTAATAAATTTGGATTGAACTAATTCTAGTGGTGTAAAGTATAAAGCTGAAGCTGGCGGTCCAAGCAAGGACCCATAAAGAAGCTGAGCTAGCGACTTGGCCTTAAAAAGCTTGATAGCAGCAGGAACATAATAACCTCCCTTTGTGCAGAAAAAATTGAGAATGGAGCTCACTGATCTTTGGCCCAAGGCAGCTGCATATTCTCCATGTGCTTTCCTTGAGCCATTGGCCTGAAAGACCACCCCCAGGTATTTAAAGGTGGTTACCTGCTCTATTTTGTGCCCATCAAGATACCATGAGTAAATTTTTGGCCTTTTTGCAAAGGCCATGATCTTTATTTTTTCATAATTTATACTCAGGTTATTGTTATTACAGTACTGTAGAAGGGCTCACAAGGCTCTTTGAAGGCCTATTGGCATCCTGGAGAGGATCATGGCATCATCTGCATAGAGCAAAAGGGAGATATTTCGGTCGCCTATTTTGGGGGGGTGGTGATTTGGTTTGTTCAACCATTTTGCCATATCATTTATATAAAAGTTGAAAAGTAGGGGGGCAGGATGCACCCCTGTTTAACTCCTCTTTCAATTTTAACTGGCTTTGAGAGGGACCCTTTGCATATTACACCTCACTTTGAGGGACGTATCTAATTAGTCTTGGCTTCACAGTCAAGTGTTATTCAATTCCACTCTGATAGTTTAGTAAAATGAAATGTCCTATTTTTCTGCTGGGGATAAGTAATAAGCATTTTTTTCATTTGTTCTGCTACGCATTACTTCAACTTATTTTTAGCTTTTGAATATTTTTTTCAGCACATTGCTTAGTCTTATTTATTTTCAGTTAACATTTTATGAGAGTGTGGTACTGACTCTGCTTGGAAGAACATTTCGTTATTTAAACATAACTCTCATTGTAGGGCCAGTTTTAGCTTTGAAAAAAAAACTATCATTCATTTTTCTAAAAGCCAGAGTTCCACAAATATTTCTAAAGAAACATTTAATAAACATTTGGCTTACTAAATGGAGATTTTTTTAGGAGAGAAGGCTATGCTAAACAGAAATAACCTAGGCAAATTCACATTCCAGTGGAAGGTGTGTCTATGCATATATTCTTCAAGTGTGCCCAGAATTTTCAAAACCATCTTGATTGGATTGCATTTAAATTTTTTCTTACTTACAAGACCACTACTGTGTAAGCAAATTGTTCTTTAAATAAATAATAAAGATCTTAAAGATATTCCCTTTGTATCCTTGGAATATTGTTTGTACCTCTCTGGGTGTTATAATGCCTGCAGATGTGCAAATTTCAAAATATCATGTTCTTCTGATATTTCAATTTTAAAGAACAAAAATCATATAAAAGTTTGAAAGGTTTTGGAAAAATTATGTGATTCCTAAAGTCTCAAACTTTTAATAATTTTTATGCTTATTTTGTGTGTCAACTTACTAACACAACATACTCCTCCCCGATGAATTCAACTGATGAGAAGATTTGGCACCCTGGCATAATATATAATACACTATGGCTATTTCTATCAGTCATGATGCTCTTCAAGTTGTTATGTTCTTTCTTTCAGATGGTCGAAATAAGCAACATATCTTTAAACAATAATTTAGTTTTTAAATTATATAGAAATTGCATCAGAATAAGCTTTATATATTTTTCAGTGGTGAATTAGTAGTTAAATACACCCAACTGTTTTCAGTTTCAATTCCCAAAATATCTGTAGGGCATCAGGTTGCAATGTACATTGTGTGACCCACAACCATAATATGGGCAATTCTTTAACTTGGTCTTGGTTATTATTATTTTAATAATATATATGTATGTAAATTGGGGTGCATCTCAAAATACCCAAAGCATTGGTGAAGCAATCTAGATTGAGAAATCTGTTTCACAAACAACTACATTTAAACCTGAGAAGTGTATTTGTAATTTGCTTATTTTAAAGTGATTCCCAAGTGTGTATGCATACCAATAAGCTACAAAATGGGCCACAACTTTAAAATTGGCAGAGTTCAACAATCTAACACATATGAAATATATAGGATCACGATTAGAGTGACATTAATTATATGAATAAAATTGAGCTTTCTAACTCCTTTTTATAGAGAGACCTTGGGAGAGGGGAATGGAACTCCCTCTTTCTTTGCCACAGTCCCAACAATAACTGGAAACTTTGTTAAGCTAAATTACAGGATTCTTCCTCTCTCTTAATGACAGAAAATCTTTGATATCTTGTACATAAACCCTGAAAAATATTCAATCCAGGTGTCCTTGTGGGGATCAATTTGGAATTCACATATTCATTGTTATAAAAATGAGACACTCTGTTTCATTTTGAAGGGTGTCTAGAAACATTACTTGCTTTGTTTTCTTCTGGGATCATTTACTAATGTCTCCATGTGTGGTTTGTGTGGTTGTGAGAGATTGCAATAAAAAACCCATGAGGAAGGCTTTGAAAATTTCAGGTGAAGTGGGAATATCTGGCAGGCGTGTTCAGAGTGGTGGTGGTGGGGAGGAACCCATGCAGTTAGAGTATACTGTACGATACTGGCAAATCACATGGTGTGTTAAACAAGTTCCCATGATACATCTTTTGTAACATTATGGGGAAAGGTTGAGGGAGGCAAGAGATGTTCTCAAAGTATTACAGACTTCAAGAGAGATAAAAACCAGAGTGCCTGCCAATGTCTGTTCTGGCATGGATCCTTTTCTTTTTTAAACATTAACTCCACAAACTAAGCTTAAGATTTTGAAAAATTGAAAAGTTTGCTTTGATTTAGAGAGCAAGGGCTTGTATAGCATGCATTCCTAGGACTTTGTATCCAGCACTGCACATAAATCATTCCTGGCAAAATTAAATCTCCAGTCTAGATTTTCAAAAAATTAATTTAATAGCTATTTGAGAGCACCAATTTTTTTATTTTTTTTATTTTATTTTGTCCAATACACAATACATATTAAAGAGGATAGACATGAAGTATTATATATTTCATGTCAAATATATTTATATATATATTTGAAGCAAAAAGAGCATGAAACGAAATTTTCAAAAGCAAAAATGAAACAAGAAAGAAATTTATAAACCAAATTTAATGGAATAAGAATTTTTGAAATAACATGACATTAATTCTACATATAAAATGTTCTTATACCAATTTGGCACTTTAAATGTATTAAAATCAGATCACTATACAATAATTAACAATGATAACTGGTATAATATCAATTATAAAGAAAAATTAATATTCAATTAATGACATATCTATTCTGTCTGTCTGTCTGTCTGTCTGTCTGTCTGTCTGTCTGTCTTATCTATCTATCTATCTATCTATCTATCTATCTATCTATCTATCTATCTATCTATCTATCTATCTATCTATCACATTTTTATGGGTAAATGACCCTGGGCAGTATACAATCCAAGAAGCTATACAAAATCTGATATTTTACATTTTATATTAGGAGTAACCCTAACCTCCAGGATAATACAAATCTATATGAATTGTTTAAATTATAATCAACAATAGTTTTTAAGACTACTTGTTAAAATCACATCATTTTAATTGAGAAAAATCTAAACAAATGCATGCATACAAGTAAGCAGATCATTCACACCACACTGAATTTATTTGTCACTGTTCATTTATAGTTTAAATAAAACATAAGTAACCCTACCCGTCATCTTACAGCCAGTAAGCAATTCAAAATCACTAACATGAAGAAAATATTAATCAATTAATATACTCTTGTTAACCTAAGTGACAATCATTATGAGAACAGTGTTTTATATCCTTTGACAAGATCATGGTAAGTCAGAAATTTTTTGGGGAGGATGATGACTTTGGTTTAGAATGTTCTATGAATGTAACCAACTGTATCATAAATTTTGATTTGAAAAGAAATGTAGCATAGGACAATGTATGAACTAGAACTGAATTAGTTCCCTTGTTTCCCTGCCCTGGTCCTCATCACTCAGTAAAGCTTGTTAGTCATGACTAGATTCTCCCACTGAATTCACTTGAATTAAACTGTGATTGCCATTTTGTTCTAGAACTTGGTATTTGTGGAATATGAATAGCTGGAATTGTAATATGCTTGTTTAACATACCGTATATACTCGAGTATAAGCCGACCCGAGTATAAGCCGAGGCACCATTTTTTGGCACAAAAACTGGGAAAACTTATTGACCCGAGTATAAGCCGAGGTTAGAAAATGCAGTGGTTACTGGTAACTTATAAAAATGGAAACCAATAAAATTACATTAAATGAGACATCAGTAGATTAAATGTTTTAGAATATTTATTTTAAAGAGGGTAAACAATATTTATTTCAAAGTGGGTAAATAAAAGCAATCTGATATTTACAATAAATTAAATAAAATTAAATAAATTAAAAAGTAAAAAAAGTAGTTCAATCAGCAACCAAGCTAAAACCTATGAGTCAAAATCCCTCAAAACAGGATTTTAGAGACTTAATTTTTCTCTCTATAATCCAATGATAAAGTAGAGAATCTGGAATCAACTCCCCCTGGAGAGTAGGACTGCTCCCACCCTCCTTGCCTTTCGCAAACTCCTGAAAACACACCTATGTCGCCAGGCATGGGGAAACTGACATACCCTTAGCTGCTATGATTTTTGTATGGTTTGTCCGGATTGTATGATTGTTTTTATAAGGGTTTTTTTAAATTGTTTTTTTAATATTGGATTTGTAGATGTATTGCTTGTTGTGAGCCACTCTGAGTCCTTGGAGAGCGGCGGCATACAAATGTAATAAATTGTTGTTGTTGTTGTTGTTGTTATTATATTATTATTACTATTATTATTGGAGGTCTTCCAACCCCCTGCTTGGGCAGGAGACCCTACACTACTTCCAACCAATAACCAACAAAGAATCCCTACCCCGGTGAATGGACAGGCCTTGAGGTAGATATACGACTCCTGGCACTTTTGAAACCCTTTTGTAGAATAACCCTTTACTCCTAGTAGTAATGCTTACTCAGGGCCTCTTTTTCACTCTGCGGACCGTTTCCGCGCACATTAGACTGCCATCCCCATTTGCCCCCCCCCCCCGTCCGGTCACAGACCTTTATATTCTGTTTCCTGTATTTTGCTTTTCCTAGGAATTTAATGAAAATGAATAATATTCGGGCCAGGGAAATGAGGAAACGGGTTGGAAGAAACCCTGGCTGGGACCCTCCTTTTTGTCTTCTGAGCCACCGCAAAGGGTTTTTTGAACATTGATTTTTCGGGGGGGGGGTTTTCCTATTCAAGCAGGGATTCATCTAATAAAAATCAGGAGTCACTAACAGGGTATTTCCACACACAAAAAAAGAACAAAAATCCCGCACGCCAATCAACCCGTCCAAATTTCGGGCGAGGGTTGATCCCGGTCAGCGTGTGCTTCGTGATGCAATTTCAAAGACACATCCATGCAGAAGAGAAGTATTCTCCCCCCTCTCCTTTTTTCTCCCCCCTCACTTGATTTTAACAACAGTTTCACCTGAAAAACCTAAGAAAACAATCACGCAATACCGACAACAAAGCCCCATTTTCATCCACAACCCAACACAATGCAAAAAACAAAACAAAAAACCAACCCACAACACACCAGTAAACTATTCAAACTAACATGTTCCTATATAATTTTGTTATCTAACTGGACCAAAACATTTGTTACTCAAAATCAAGTTTAAAAAAAAAAGATTTAAAAAAAAGAAACTGGGTTGCGAAGGATGGTTTCCCTTCTCTCCCCCCCCCTCCTCAGGTTGGGCCTCCCTAACCTCTTTATCCGTCGCTTTGTCCACTACTCCCAAAAGCGCGTAGAGGTCCAACTCCAGCAGTTCTTTATTGACCGCCATTTCCCTCATGACTCGCTTCTTCAGACGGTTGCCCACCGGGTTAATTCTCGTCGAGCTCTTTTTTTTTCCTCCCTTGCCCACCACGCACTCCTTCGCCCCTCCCACCCCAACAGCGATTGGACTTCTGGGAAACGTGGATTTTTCTACAGAGGAACGTCTCTTCTCCAGACTGGAAGGTGGAAGTCAAGTGGACTACAATTCCCAGCGTGCCAGACCGGCCATCTCGTCATCGCGCTGCCGTTAAAAACTTTCCCGAGTCGTGATTGGACAAATCGCCCGAAACCTCAGAAAGCTGCTGCGTCAGGGATAGTGGGGGGGGAGAAGAGTCTCTAGGAAATGTAGTCACAGAACAGTACTGTATTGTATTGCATTGCATTGCACCCGCTAAGATTGCAGGGTCGTAGAAAAGGCTGTAAGTATTCAACTGGTCGTCGCTAGCGGTAAAAGGAGCAGTAGGCAAGACTTTAAAGGGGGGGGGCGGAGCAGAAAAGCCTGCTGGGTTAGACTATCAGATTATCAGGCTAGACGCGGCTGTGGGAAGGGTAGGGCAAAGTTGCCAGCCAACTGCTCCGACGGCGTGCAAGAGAGGAACAGACGATGCGAAGCTGGTGAGGTCAGGGGGGGGAGACTCATGAAGCAGGAATCCCCCCCCCCGACTTCCCATTGTCTTTTCCCCTCTCGCACGCCGTCGGAGCAGTTGGCTGGCAACTTTGCTAGAGCCGGGGAGAGGAGGCAACTGCCTCACTCTTGCCACAGCCGCTTCGGTTGGAGCGCCCTTTGCCGCCGCCCTTTGCCCTTTCCCACACTCGCCCAAGCCAGCAATGTCTGCCCGGCTCCCACGGTGCGCCCTCTTGTGGTGACCCGGCGCCCTCTTGTGGTGACCCGAGTATAAGCCGAGGTCGGGTTTTTCAGCCCATTTTTGGGGCTGAAAAACTCGGCTTATACTCGAGTATATACGGTACATTATGAATAGTGTTGCGTGAACTCAATGAACTTTGGGTTTGGCGAACTCACCCGAACTTTGCCGTGAAGTTCAGGTGAGTTCACTGAACCCGAACCCGAACAACAGCAAGCCGCTAGTGTCCTTTTCTGTAAAAATAAACAAGGAGGTGGGGAATTCCCCACCTCCTTTTGCTTCCTTTTATTTTTACAGAAAAGGATGCCGCAGCGGCGCTGCAAGCAAAAGGAGGAGGGGAATCCCATGATGGGATTCCAGGGGTGGGGCTTTGATGTCACGGAGACTACTTCCTGGCCGGCTGAAGCAGGGAGGAAGGAGTCTCCGTGACATCAAAGCCCTGCCCCCAGAATCCCATCGTGGGATTCCCCACCTACTTTTGCTTGCAGCGCTGCCCTGAAATCCCATGATGGGATTCCCCACTCTCCTCCCAGGCGGCGGCATTTCACAGTGTTCAAGCGAATGCCAAACCCGAACCCGAACACTAATTATGAATAGGGATATTGTCCAAACATATATCCCAAATGGCGATGTACTGTATATTCATATGTTTCAAACATAAGTGCAAAATAACAGAAGCATTGGCTAGAATGCAAGATTCAAAATTACTCTAGATTTATTAGGCTAATATACCTATTTTTTCTATTTTAGTGATAAACCATGAATTAGCCTATTTGTGTGAATATATCATAATATATCCCACAAATCTCTGTGGGAAACCTACAATTTGAGCATAAATTGTCTATTACTATATCTTTTTTAAAAAATCCTGTAGCACCAGGGAATTACCAGAGGATTGAAAAAGAGCTGATGTGATTCTCATCTTTAAAAAAAGGAAAACTGGAAAAAAAGATCCAGGAAATGACAGATCAATCAGACTAACATCAATACCTGAAAAGATACTAGAAAAAATAATCAAAAACCAGATCTGAGAACATCTAGAAATAAAAAAGTTATAACTAGTAGCCACCTCGGGTTTGTTAGAAACAGATCATGCCAAACTAATCTTATTTTATTCTTTGACAAAATGGCTAAATAAGTAGATCAGTGAAATGCTGTGGATATAATATACTAAGACTTCAGCAAGGTATTTGACAAAGTAGACCACAACCTACTTTTTGATAAACTAGAAAAACGTGGGCTAGACAGCATCACCATGAAATGTAACTGGCTGACAAATTGTACTCAATGATTAGTCCTTAATGTTACTACATCTACAGGAAGGGAAGTAAGCAGTGGAGTACCACAAGGTTCCACCTTAGTGGCAGTACTTTTCAATATCTTCATAAATGACTTAGATGAATGCCTAGGAGGTGGAACTCATCAAATTTGCACATGACACTAAGCTTGCAGGAATGTCCAACACCCCAGAAGACAAGCATGCACATGCACTGTGCATCCAGAAGGCTCCGTCGTTCCATCCAGTCTCCCCAAGCGAGTCTGTTTGGTCATCTCTTGCTAGAACCAGGAGGGGAGGGGGAGGGGAAAGTCTAGGAAGGGTGGCCGAGGCAGCTACCTCGAAAGTGGGGATCTCTCTCTCTCTTCCCTTGGATGTGGTTGCTTGGAAGATTAAAGGCAAAGTCCAGAACTTTCTTTGGGTGCCCATCCTAGGAAGATATGGCTCATCCAAATTGGCTTTTGTCTTTATTTTTGAAACTTCAAGGTATCATGGTGGAAGGAAGCTAGGCTGCCTGTTTTTAATTATTATTTTTTGCTTCTTCCCTCCCTGGATGGAGAAAACTCTTCGGATATTTGGATTTATAGCATCCTTTCTAAATCTTGTTTTTTTAAAATTTGTCTGTGGATTTACGTGTTGTTGTTTTTTTCCTCTCTCGAGTGGCTACAATAAGTAAGCAACCAGCGATCCATTGCTAAGGTGACCAGAATGTTAAAATCTGATCACCTTACTTTACAGTTTAGACCAAATTTTTAATCAAGAAATCCACTCACCCCCATCCCACCCCCCCTCAATGGTGTCCCACCAGTGAAGGGCTACTAAAAATTTTACTATCACACTGTGGGCATGGCTTATGAAGGTCACCCTGCATTTTCTTTCAACATCTTTCAGTGCAAATTGGGTGCTCCGGGGTGGAGCTCCATTTTTGCTACCCTACTGCATTCACCCCCACTCACCATGGCGGCGAGTGCAATTTAGCGTTCCGGCTCGTAGCCCACCAATGAAACAAACTATATATAGCATTGTTTATGTATTGTGAAAATGCTATCAATTGTGGTTTTCAACTGTTAGCAAAACTGTCTTGATATGCTGTATGAGTTCTGATCCTAACTTGCCTCAGATTTCCATATGAGTTTGCAACTGAAATAAAACTGAATCCAATGGCTGCTTTAATCACCTCAAATAAAGGTATATCCTAGTTGACAACATTTTAGTGATCCATTCTATGGTAGTATTAGATATCAATAAGGCAGAAGAGAAGGCAGAAGTCCTGACTCCACATTTCCCTGTATCTGATTTATGTATTTTATTTTTACTACCCTTCATCTATCTGCCACCTTCATTTCCCAGAATGAATAAGTCCCAAAACAGTTTTTTCAAGAAAAGATAGTGATTAATTGAAGGCCAGTGCTTTGCATTGAAATATATAGGGTTTATCTGATTTTGCCTAAACTCAGGTAATTGGGATCACATTTAAAGAACCCAGTGCTTACTGTGATGCATGAACTCAGGTTTTTTTCCTAGTGTTTGGAATAGAAATTCCAAAAGAGAATGAGTGGATTTTGGAATCTAGGAGTGGGTACATATCAGCTAGTGGCATATTACCTACCCGAATCAGTACTTTCAGATAACTAACTCTTCAGATGACAACTCATACTAGACAACTCTGAAGCAACCGTAATTTCAATCTCTCTGTTTCTTTAACAACCAAAAATTTTGAGTTAGGATAATGAGTTGCCAATAGGCTGTAATTAGTTCTATGTACAACATTTCAGATTTTGAAATAGAGCTCCAAGTACTCTGTTTCAAATTCTGAATAGTTGCTTTAAGTCTGAAACAGGTTGTTCTGACCATTCTGGAAAGCTTTCAAATGTGCAAAAGGCCCAAGTACAGTATTTGATATAGCATCAAAACCAGCGGTGGGCTACAAGGCGTAATGCTAAATTGCGCTTGCCACCGCGACTCGTAAGTTCTTGCAGGGCCAGTGCGATTTTGCTGCTGCACCTGTGTAGGCAAGCAAAATCACGCATAGAACCGCAGGTGCACCTGTGTTTCAGCATGCGTAGAAGCACAAAAACCCTCGCCGAAACATGGGGCACACCTGCGGCTCCGTGCGTGATTTTGCTGCCTCCACAGGTACAGCAGCAAAATCGTGCTGGCCCCACAAGAACTTACAAGCTGTGGCGGCGAGCACAATTTAGCGTTCCGGCTTGTAGCCCACCGCTGATCAAAACACTCTCAGAACAGCTAGAATACTCTCTTTTGAAATATAAAATGTTCCATATTCAAAATATTCTGCATTTATTGTGGTCATGGGTGATTTCAACATGCCTGATGTTGACTGTAATATCCCCAGTGCCTTTACAGGAGCAGCTCTGGCACAGCTGGTTAAGACACCAACTAGAGGGGAGAATATTCTAGATTTAGTTTTTACGAATGGGAATTGGGTTTCAGAGGTCAAGGTGGGAGAAAATTTAGGTTGCAGTAACCATCTATGTTTGTGGTTTGATGTAAAAACTGATTGTGAGCAATCCTATACTGCAACCAAAGTATTGGATTTCAGAAAAACAAATTTTAATGCAATGGGGGAATATTTAAATAATGAATTAAAGGGGAGGGATAAAATGGCAGGAGCGAGCACCCAGTAGACTGTATTAAAAAAGGCCATCTTAAAAGCCACAGGACTGTATGTAAGGCAAATAACTAAAGGTAAAAGGAAGAAGAAGCCGCTATGGTTTAGCAATGATGTAAGGGCTATAGTCAATGAAAAAAAGGCTGCCTATAGGAGGTATAAAGAGTCTGGAAGTATAGCTGATAGAGAGGTGTATAAAATGAGACAGAAGGAGGTGAAACAGATAATACATGCTGCTAAAGCCTCAAAAGAGGAAGAAATTGCCAAATCTGTAAAGAAGGGGGATAAAACCTTCTTCAGATATATTAGTGATAGGAAGAAGAAAAACTGCAGCATCACGAAGCTTAGTACCGGGAATAATACATGCATTGATGGGAATAAGGAGATCGCTGACCATTTCAATAGCTACTTCTGTTCAGTTTTCTCAAAAGACACCTTACATAATAATACTATAGAGGGATATAGCATTGCTTCCAGCTGTACGGATTCAGCTCTAGTGATCTTAGAAGCCGATGTCTTAGAAGAACTTGAATGATTACAGATAAATAAAGCAATGGGTCCAGATGGCATCCACCACAGAGTTCTTAAAGAACTCAGATCTGTCATTGCTACCCTCCTGAGGATTGGAGAATGGCCAGTGTTGTGCCTATCCACAAGAAGGGCAGTAGGGAAGAAGCTGGTAACAACAGGCCAGTTAGCTTGACATCAGTTATAGTTAAAATGATGGAGACTCTACTCAAAAAGAGGATAAATCAGCACCTAAAAAACAATAACTTATTGGACCCAAATCAGCATGGCTTTACTGAAGGCAAATCATGTCAGACTAATTTCATTGATTTCTTTGACTATGTCACAAAGGTGTTGGATCAAGGTGGTGCCGTGGATATTGCCTATCTGGACTTCAGCAAAGCCTTTGATACGGTTCCACATAAAGAGCTGATAGATAAATTAGTGAAGATTGGACTTAATCCCTGGATAGTTCAGTGGATTTCAAGCTGGCTGAAGCATAGACATCAGAGAGTTATTGTTAATGGCGAGTATTCTGAGCAGAGATAGGTTACAAGCAGTGTGCCACAAGGGTCTGTTCTGGGTCCTATTCTTTTTAATATGTTTGTGAGTGACATAGGGGAAGGTTTGGTAGGGAAGGTTTGCCTATTTGCCGATGACTCTAAAGTGTGCAATAGGGTTGATATTCCTGGAGGGGTCTGTAATATGGTAAATGATTTAGCTTTACTAGATAAATGGTCAAAGCAATGGAAACTGCAGTTTAATGTTTCCAAATGTAAAATAATGCACTTGGGGAAAAGGAATCCTCAATCTGAGTACAGTGATCCCTCGACTTGCGCGTTCTCGATTAGCGCGAAACGCTGCAACGCGGTTTTTCAAAAAATATTAATTAAAAAATAAGTCCGCGTTTTTTTTCCTACACCACGGTTTTTCCCGCCCGATGACGTCATACTGATTGCTGATTGGCCAAAATCAGGAAGGAAGGAGGGAGGGAGAGAAGGGAAGGAGGGAGGGTTGCCATTGCCATTGCCGCCAGCGCTGCCCCAAGAAAGCCGGTGAGAGGAAGGAAGGAGGGAAGGAGGGAGGGAGAGAAGGGAAGGAGGGAAGGAGGGAGGGTTGCCATTGCCATTGCCGCCAGCGCTGCCCTGTGGGTAGCGGCGAGGAGCCCGGAAAAATCACCATTGCATTGCCAGCCTCCGAACTTGCGTCGCTCCACCTTCTGCGCATGTGCAGCCATGGAACAAAGGGCGCGCATGCGCAGATGGTGTTTTTACTTCCGCATCCAGTATAACGCGGAAATCGGTTAGCGCGGGAGGTCTTGGAACGTAACCCCCGCGCTAACCGAGGGATCACTGTATTGCATTGGCAGTTCTGTGTTAGCAAAAACTTCAGAAGAGAAGGATTTAGGGGTAGTGATTTCTGACAGTCTCAAAATGGGTGAGCAATGTGGTCGGGCAGTAGGAAAAGCAAGTAGGATGCTTGGCTGCATAGCTAGAGGTATAACAAGCAGGAAGAGGGAGATTGTGATCCCCTTATATAGAGCGCTGGTGAGACCACATTTGGAATACTGTGTTCAGTTCTGGAGACCTCACCTACAAAAAGATATTGACAAAATTGAACGGGTCCAAAGACGGGCTACAAGAATGGTGGAAGGTCTTAAGCATAAAACATATCAGGAAAGACTTAATGAACTCAATCTGTATAGTCTGGAGGACAGAAGAAAAAGGGGGGACATGATCGAAACATTTAAATATGTTAAAGGGTTAAATAAGGTTCAGGAGGGAAGTGTTTTTAATAGGAAAGTGAACACAAGAACAAGGGGACACAATCTGAAGTTAGTTGGGGGAAAGATCAAAAGCAACATGAGGAAATATTATTTCACTGAAAGAGTAGTAGATCCTTGGAACAAACTTCCAGCAGACGTGGTTGGTAAATCCACAGTAACTGAATTTAAACATGCCTGGGATAAACATATATCCATCCTAAGATAAAACACAGGAAATAGTATAAGGGCAGACTAGATGGACCATGAGGTCTTTTTCTGCCATCAGTCTTCTATGTTTCTATGTTTCTATTTATATCAAAAGGTGAACTCCTGTGAAGTTATTCTGTTATTTACATTATTCATGCATTATATTTTCAACATTGATCACATTGATCTTCATAAAATCATATGTCTTTATATGAAATTTGATTCTGAGTTTTCTTTTAATTTGAATATATTCCCACATAGCTTAATTTATAAAGGCAAGTGTTAGTAAATATGTGTGTGTGTATATATATAGATATAGGCCGAAATAACGCTATCCTAGTTTCCCTTAATTTTAAATATTCAGCAAAAATATGTGATATATATATGTGTGTGTGTGTGTGTGTGTGTTTTTGTAGATTTACACGGGTACAGGTATGAAGGTCTTGGCATATTCGGGTTTCTTCCCATGTAAGTTTCATTGGACAAACTAATAGAGAGTAAATGCATATAAGAATATAAGAATGCATTAAGAAAAGAAGAAAAAACTTCCTCCCTTTTCCAACACTTCAAAACTATGGGACATGAAGTTGATTTTGACAGAAGTAAATTAATTTCCAAAACTGAACACTACATCAAAAGAATAATAATGGAAGCCATTGAAATAGAAAGATACCCTCACAATATGAACAAACGTGATGATATCTCCTGCGTACCAGATATCTGGAAACCAGCCCTCATTAACAAACGTATCCCAGCCATACAAACTGAAACCAGACCCAGAACAACACAGGACACTACCACCAATCACTTCCACCAGAGCCAAGCTTACACCCACCCTACAGATCAAATACAACCACTACCCAGAAGCCAAACCACAGCAGCGCCCCCAACTGTTGCAGCCCCCTCTGACATGCACACTAAGCATACTGAAAATTACCATAAACACATGACCAGACCAAAATTGTTACACCCCAGACATACATTACAAAACAGCTAAGTAGTCTGCAAGTTGCAACTACTTTAGGAGATCACCCCCAATCCACAAACATCAACTAATCAGCATACATCAATGACCCCAGGTGTTACCCCACTGACTCACCAGGAAGTTTCAACACAACTTGCAGCTGCTGAGCCAGCACTCCACACCCACCCACCAGTATTTATAGAGGGATGACAGCTCAGGTCTCGCTGTGTTCGCTCTAGCACAATAAAGTTGCTTAAATCAAAGTTTCTGAATAACATTTATGCTATTTAGTGTTAGCATATCTAGATGACAAAAAACCTAGTAAACCACAAGATGGCAGCAAAGAGATAAAGAAAAAATCTTATCCTTTGCACTATCCAGAGGTAGTCTGGATTCATGCACCTGAAATCTGCCGTTTCTGTACTGTAATATGTTGTCATTGTAGGAGCTACACTGTTTAAATGATCACTATTCTTTTCTCCCACTGGGAAATGTCTGAACAGAAAAACTTTGTGTCTTTGTTCAAACTATATTCCAAAGTCAATAATAATGAGTTAAAGGCAATTCATCAAAAATCTGAATCAGCACAGACGATAATGCTTCAAAGATTAGGATAATCGCTTTTCATTTTCTTTTATATCCTACCTATTCCCCATGCCAAACCTTAAATTCCATAAAATCATGTTGCATTGCAGTAAAGCAAAGAGGGGAAAAATCAACACAAAAAAAGCCTTTCAGTTAGTTATGCCTTAACTTGGCAGGAAGAGACAGTGGAATCCCTGAGTCACCCAGCATTAGTACAGTAAACTAAATCTTCCCCTTGCATTCGTTTCAGCTAGTTGGTTAATGACAAATTCCTTATGTGTGTAACCTTTTCCTCAGGACACACAGAGGGAAAAAATGTATATTGACTAACATTTCCCAAATCAAATGCAGCTGCCCTCCTTTCCTAAGCCTACCCTGGCAGTATGTGATTCTTCAAAACAAATCTGCCAACTCGCATAAATAGGGGATCTCATATTCTGTTTTTCAGGCCTTGGATAATTCCCAAACTCTTTTTTAAGGCTGATTATAAGAGCTGCTTAACATCTGTCCA
Source organism: Erythrolamprus reginae (assembly GCF_031021105.1). Lineage (NCBI taxonomy): Eukaryota > Metazoa > Chordata > Lepidosauria > Squamata > Dipsadidae > Erythrolamprus > Erythrolamprus reginae. The sequence goes on along the minus strand of NC_091955.1, from coordinate 31,591,481 downwards.
ATTTATGACCTAACAATGAGCACAATGGAACATCAATTTTCCCAGGAAGCAAAAAGATCTCAGAGCCATTGTGAACATCACAGCTGGTATATCCACAGAGAATGCAAAAATGTAGCAGAATTAGATTCCAGAAAGAAAATCGCAGGGCCTCGGGGGTGAAATCCAGCAGATTCTGGAGAACTGGTAGCGGAAATCTTGAGTAGTTTAGAGCAGGGGTCTCCAACCGCCGGTCCGCGGACCGGGACCGGGCCGTTGGGGGTTTTCAGGCGGTCCGCGGCACCAGGGCCCCTTCGGCCTTTCCGCGCTGCCCACCGCCTCGCCCGATTTGCCCCCTCTGCTCCTCTGCCACCTCCTGCCTTTCACCGCAGCTCCTCCCGCACCCGGAACGCACGCCCTGCCCGCCTCACATTTGCCGAGAGGACTTTCACCCCGGGCTCTCAGCAAGGGGGCTGCATGAGAGGCGGGGCCGGCGGAAGGTGATATTCAATGTCGGGGGCGCACGGGCGGTTTTGCGCGCGCTCCCTATCTCCCTGCTAGCCCACTCGGAATACTGTATTCAAAATAAGAAAAGCCTTTGCCGGCAATCAAGAAACAAGCAATATAAATCATAAGGATACAAGCAACAAGTTACAGTCGTAGTCATAAGTGGGAGATTGGTGATAGGAATGATGAGAAGACTAATAGTAATGCAGCCTTAGAGGATGGAGGCAGAATCAGCAAGTGCGGCTACTGTGTGGGGTCTGTGGCTGTGGAGTAGCAGAGAGAGGGTGAGAGAGAGAGAGGTTGTGCCACGTACCCACGCCGGGAGTGCCAGGCCTGAGCAGAAGAAGATTGTAAAATCCTTTTCTAGTCATTACGATATACGACTGCAATGGCCAGGCTTCATTACGGTCATGTTGACAACTACTTGTAGTTACAAAGTCACTCTAGTGACTTTATAACATCATTAGCTATACCACCAATGCATTTTTTATTTTGAAAAATACAATCCCCATGCAAGAACAAATATTTCCTTAGCACACGTGCTTAAATTTCATAGATGAAGTAGTTCACAGCACTATGACATTCTGTTGCATCCCTACAATAACCTTAATCCAGACTTGATTTACAAGTATTTCGGGCAACCCAGATAAATTGAATATTTATTAGCTGATAAGAGACAATATATTTACTTGCAAAAAAAACCCTGCTTCTTTGTAGGTTTTATATTCTGCTCCGCAAGTAATAAAGATATTCATTCAAGTTTTCATTCGTAGTTATAATTTACTTGTACATTTTCTCTAATATATATATATGATGAGAGGACTAAAGAGTAAGTTAACCTGGTTCAAATTACACATTTATTTTTCATCTTTGCACAATATATTATATGACATGCTTGCTCTGTACATCATGGATGGATTGATCTTATGTTTTGACATCACAAAAGAACAAAAGCCAGTAAATTTGTGCTGGAGGTAAAATCTTGTCCAGTTCCAAGCCAGGAGAAAGATACTGGAAATAAAATGTAGGCAAACTACAGGAAAGGGTGTCTCTACTTATTTGATAGCCAGAAACTAGTGACAGCAGTATATTTCTGGGGTAGCTGTCAAAATGAGATTGAGGATAGGTGGGCTTTTAAAATTATTTGGGGTTTTATGATTGAGATGCCTGTTCCTGTGCAAGAATATGTCCTTTAATATTTTAATAGCTATTGCCAGATTCCTATGGGATTATGTAGGGGTCATGGCTGGCTCTACAGGCAAAAGGAGGAATGCAAATCCTAGGCATTTTGTTTGCCTTAGCTGAGTGGTTCTCAACCTGGGGGTCGGGACCCCTTTAGGGGTTGAACAACTGTTTCACAGGGTCGCCTAAAACCATGGGAAAAGACAAATATCCCATGGTGTTAGGAACTAAAGCTTCTATTCTGGCACCTTGGAACATATTTTTACAATCCGACCAATCAGGCGTTTACAGTGGGGTGTCCCTCTGACCTTACTGCCAATCAGCTTAAAGCTGTTGGGAAAATTGGTGCTAGATTTATGGTTGGGGGTCACCACAACATGAAGAATTGTATTAAGGGGTCACAGCATTAGAAAGGTTGAGAACCACTGCAGCTGATCTTGTCAGCTTTGGTTCCTTGCCTATTTGTTGCTTATTTGGAGATTCTAGCTGCTCTTTGCTTATGAATAGAGTTGGCCAGCTTTCTGGATAGATACAAAATATTCATTTTTCTGCAGGTTTCAGCTTGAAGCCATTTTCCTATAGCAAGAAAGCTGGGAATGCTTTTTGCATTTAAAAAGATGTGTCTTTTCGTTTCCTCCAGGAGATATAATCTATTCTGCCTCTTTTTAATATTAAGAATAAAGAATATTTTATTCTGGTGAGTGGGGCCTTCCTACAATCGGTTACTTTCGCAAATCCTATATCAGTAGCCCTGGAGTGGAGTCTTTTGAAATATGGCCTGCAAATCATATAGCTCTTAAAAAATCTCAGGGCTCACCACATAATTAAGAATATACTAACTTTTTAAAGTAAACGTATCTGAAGGGGTTTTTTTTAATGTGGGAAACCTTATCAGAAGGAATATTAAACAACAAACATTGGGATGTTCTAAAAATTAAGTATGAAGGCATTGTTGGCAAAGAAACAAGAATGCAGTATTTATTTATACTGTAAACTTGTTTCTTATCATGCTTACCACTAACATGCTACTCAGACAAAACTCTTTTATTTCTCTGATGGTTTTACAGAGCTTTAGGTGACGTTTTCAATTACTTGTTACAGATTATGCTTAGTGTCCTTTAAACGAAGCTGTTTGATCCCTGAAGCTCAGAATAGTCAGGTGTTTCCCAACAGACTTTTTCCTCTCTTTCCCCCTCCCTTCTTAAGTTTTATTAGAAACAGAATTCTTGGCAATAACCGCTCTGGAAAGATGGGTAAAAGCCAAGTTGGATACCAACAGTCATATTTTGAAATTAGGCTCCTCTTCGGACTTGATGTAGAAATTTTGTTCTGGGTAGAAATTTTGTTTTATGCAACACATAAAAGGAATTAGAACAAATGTGTTTCTATTAATATTACTTTACCTTTTGTTCCTGCAACTAAACATACTTTATCTGTACAGATTCAACTTGTTCGGGATGAAACACCCAACACCCAGATAGCAAAGCTATGTCAACTCCAGTGAGACATGTTTAGAGTGGATTTCAACTGATCTGCCCTAAGCATGAGTAAGTTTGCTTTCAATCTAAAGTTTTCAAAAGCTTTTCTTAGGATTCTTAATGTACAGGTAGTCCTTAACAATAGTTTATTTGTTCAAAGTTACAATGACCCCCCAAAAAGTGACTCATGACTGTTTTTCACACTTACGACAGTTGCAACAGATCAATGGTCACGTGATCAAAATTTGAATATTTGGTTATTGGTCCATATTCATGACAGTTGCAGTGTCATGGGATCACATGGTTAGCTTTTGCAAACTACTGACAAGCAAAGTCAATGGGGAAAACAGGTTCACTTAAAACTGTTTATTTTAAGAACAATCATTTAAGAACAATGATTCGCAAATTCAATGAGTCATAAATAACTGTGGCAAGAAAGGATGTAAAATGGGACAAAACTCATTTAACAAATGTCTCACTTAGCAACATAAATGTTGGCCTTCATTGTGATTGTACCAGAGGTGGGTTCCTCCCGGTTTGAACCGGTTCGTATCAACCAGTAGCAAGCCGGTGTGATGTCACGATGACATCACCAAACTGGCTCTGTCAATGTCAGTCTGTGGGTGCCGCCATCTTCTTCTTCTTCTTTTTTACATTTTAAATTAATTTTTCTTTTTCTTCTGTGCATGTGAGTTTCTGGCACTGCACATACGTTGCCATCTTGTCAACTGCCAACAAAACAGGTAGTCAAGCCATCTGGTTGACCTGGCTGATTTTCTTTAAGAGGATCTGTGTGTTTCATTTACACTAATATACTTTATCTTTTTGCTAACACCTCTCATATTCCATATTTTTTTTAATGGAATGAGTGAGTTAGTTAGTTAGTTAGTTAGTTAGTTAGTTAGTTAGTTAGTTAGTTTGCTTATTAAATTTGTACGCCGTCCAACTCCTAAAGGAGACTTATAACAACTAAAAAACAATATCAGAACAATATAAAAAACCAATATAAAACCCTTTAAAATCCCATCTTATTGTGGCCGGATCTAAAGTGTATCAATTAATCATGGCCCCCAGGCCTGCTGGCAGAGCCAGGTCTTTAAGGCTTTCCAGAAAGCCAGTAGGGTGGGGGTAGTTCAGACCTCAGGAGGTAGTTGGTTCCAGAAAGCCTGTGCCACCACAGAGAAGGCCCTCCCCTATGGCCCTGCCAACCAAAACTGTTTAGTCAATGGGACCCGAAGAAGGCCAACCCTGTGGGCTCTTATCAGTTGCTGGGAGCTATGCAATAGAAGATGGTCCCGAAGATAGTCTGGCCCTAGGCCATGTAGGGCTTTATAGGTGATAACCAACACTTTGAATTGTATCGGGTGACCAATTGGAAGCCAGTGCAACTCACAGACCATTGGTGTGATGTGGGTGTGAAGCATCTCTTTTTGTTTGCCTTGATTGTCCTGCCACTCAACTTAATGGGATGGTTCCAGATTTTAGACTAAAAAAGGGGAAAACCAATGTCTTGGAGACTTTCTCTGCCAAGGAAACAAGCTCATGGCATGCTTATGGAGACTCAAGGACCTTAGATTCCCAACTACTAGGGAAATTAACCAGACTACATTATGTGTATAACTTTATAAGCCTCAGTTATGTAAATGATTATCCAGTAAACAATTGTTAAAATGGAACCTTGAAATCTGTATTGCATTTTTATAGTGATATGTAAGCTTTTTGTTCCAATGGGCATGAACTCTTTCAGTCTGACTTTCTACCCAATTCTGCTGTAATGCAAATCCTGACTCTGGGTCACATACCAGTATTCAGATTACAACATCAGCTTTGAAGAAGCACAGTGGTATTCAGGTTTGAAAGAAAGTTTCCTTTCTTTTTAAATATTTTTATTAATTTTCCACTTTTTAAAAAAAGAAAACACAATAGTGAGTACAGAAGAAAATCAAAGAAAATTAAATTAATAATAGTATATACAGATATTAGTATTATATTAGCATTAAAGTCACTATATTTATATTATATTATTATATACTAGGCTATAATATGTCTCAAATATATAAATTAGTACATATTTTTTTCCATTAACAAAATAGTTTCATATATACTTCAATGATTTATCATGCAGGCTATATTGCCCCCCAACCTGCAAATTGTAGATTTTATTTATTACATATTTCAAAATATTTAAGAAAGTAAAAATAATAAACAAATTAACATTATTAAAACAACTGTAAAGTAAAACTAAACTATCTATATATTTCTTTATCTTTATCTTATATTTATATATAAATTATATATATTTATCTTTATCTTTATCTTATATTTTATTGTTGTATATATTTTCCCAAGTAATCCTTTATGATTATGTTACTCCTTTTCTTCAATAAGAACATCTGTCATCTATCCATTGACTTCCATTACTATGTGACTTAGTATTTCTATACTGTAATGGATTTGTTCTATCTCTCTAAATCAGATTTGTCATTTTAGTAATGTGTATAATTAATTAATTTATTTCTTTAATCCAATTTCTGTTTGTATTTGTGAGTGATGAATTTAATGCTAATTTTATTCAATGTTACTTAAATATTTCCCCTCTGAGACATTTATACCATCCTTCCCAGTCTGTATAGAAATGCGACTAATCTTTATCATTAAATTCCATAGCCAATTTTGTCATTTCTGCAACATTCCAAAACTTTAACTATAAAATTTAAAGTTATGTTTCTTTCTTCTACATTTGGGCATATATTATTCTTGCTGCCGTTATTAAATGAAGAATTAAGTATTTATCATCTGTTTTAATATGTTGTCTGTTAATACCAAGTAAAAATAATTCTGGTTTTAGATAAATTGTTTGAGAAATTATTTGTTCTATGTATTTTCTAATTATTTGCCAATATTTTTTTTTGCATATATAAAAGTCTACCACATATGATAATACGTTCCTGGTTATTGTTGTTTTGCATTTCCAGCATAGAGGTGACATACTAGGAAATATTTTAGAAAGTTGTGCTGGCGGCAAATTTCATACATTTTACAAAGAATGGACAATTAGGTAAAAGATTCCAATGAACAAAAAAGGCTTAGTCATAAGCACAGTAATCCTTGACTTACAACCATAAGTCAGTCCAGAATTTCTAACAAGTCATGATGGTCATGACTCAAGGAATACATATAACCAACCCAATTTTATGACCTTTTTCACAGTGGTCGTTAAGCAAATGCTGCAGTCTTAAAGCAAACACCATGGTTGTTAAATGAATCAATGCATTCCTATTGGAGTTTCTGGCCACCACCCCCCCACACACAAAACTGAATTGCATCATTTGACCAGGAAATGCTGTAAAGGCAAGTTGCCAAGTGCCCAAAATGTGATTATGTATTTGGGGGGGGGGGGATTGTGCCTGTCAGATTCCAAAACTGGGTTATAAGTATGTTTTGTGATAAGTGGTCATTAAGTGAAAATTACATATTGCTGCTCTGTGAATCTCTGCTCCATTCTATCATAGCCACACAGCCTTTTAATATTTGAATCTGTTTTTTAGAAACCAACACATGCTACATACATAAAACAAGGATGCAGCTTTGATCATATAGTCCTTGCCACCAACTTAGCCTTTGATGTCAAACTCTGCAAATACCCTTGCAAAGCTGCCTTTACAAACTTGCATCCTCCATAACTCCCATAAATCCTTCTCAGCATTCCAAGGCAATATTATAGGGCAGGGATATCAAACCCACAGCCCATGGGCTGGAAGTGTCATGTGCTTGCCACAGCCACACCCAGTTTAGTGAATGGGTGAAAAGTTATGATATCTCACATGTTGGCCCGAGTTTGACACCCCTGTTATAGGGGAATAAAATAACTTTAATATACAGTGGTACATCTACTTAAGAATGCCTCTACTTAAGAACTTTTCTTGCTAAGAACCGGGTGTTCAAGATTTTTTTGGCTCAGACAAGGAATCTTCCAGGGGGACTCTCTTTCACCACTACTTTCAACATTCGAATTAATTCCACTGACGATAATCCTACGAAACACAAAACTGGGATACCAAATCTCAAGCCAACATGGCAAGATAATCATCTACTATAGATGGATGGCTTAAAAACATACGCGAAAATCCACACTGAATTTGAATCAATACTCAACATAGTTCAACTATTCAACAGTGACATCAAAATGAAGTTTGGACTTTAAAAAATGTGCTATATCATCCATTCAGTGAGGAAAAATAAAAAATATAGAAGGAATAGAACTGGGAAATGGAAGTATAGTGAAAGCATTAGCAAAGGATGACGGCTATAAACACCTAGGCATATTGGAAGGAGTTAACATCTTGAATGGAAAAGTCAAAGTCAACACAAATGGAATATATCAGGATGGTACACAAAATATTAAAACCAAAGCTGAATGCTGGAAACATAATTAAAGCCATTAATACATGGGCAGTTCCAGTGATATGCTACCTAACTGGAATCATCAACTGGACTTTGGCTGAAGTGGAAAACTTGGGACTGGAAAACACACAAATTTTTGAATATGTATCACATTTTAAATCCACAAAATGATATTGACAGGTTGTACCTGGCAAGAAAAATGGGAAGCAGTGGGTTATTGCAAATCCATCTAACTTTAAAAGAAGAAAAAGTTTGAATGATTATGTGAACCAAAGTACAACAGCAAAATTGCTGCAGACTGTATAAACAAAGAACAAGGAAAAACAAGGAAGAATAAATAACTTTCTAATTTTCCGATCAGTTTACATATTGCATTTATGATCCTATTCACATGGAAATATCAAAATTATTTTCTCCATTCCTTGGAATATTTCAAGGTGATTTAAGAACTTCCAGACACATGGTTTTGCAGGTCATACTAATTTGAATCAGCACCTCACAACAGGAAGTACTGCTTCTTTGAGATAACTTCCTGTTATGCTTCCTGTTCTTGATGTGGTCATTCCTTGGATCAACATGTGGAAGATAGCAATTTATGTTAAGTTGAATGGAAGGCACTATCAATGAACAGTAAAAACAAAAGGGTGCATTCAAGGAATGTTAAGAAACTTTTTAATGAAACCAGAAAAAATGATCTAATAACTTTCAATATCTAAATGAAATAGCAAATTTTATTTATAAACTATAACTATAGAATCATTTGACAAAAAAGTTTTTACAATATACACCAAATATCAGCTTACTGAAAAACAAAATGTACTGAAATAAATATAAATGATGTATTTACACAACATCATTAATACCATGTTCAACTGTCAGATAAAATCAGGGCACATATGTATGTATAAAAATCTAACTAACCACCAATGCCATTTAAGATTTAAAAATCCACATAAAATATTACATACATAATACTACATTACATACTTTACGTTGAATGAGAACAGAGCTGGAAGGCAGGTTAATCAAGGAATGGAATGGGACAGAAGTGAGGATTTTTCATTATCATTGGTCTGGGATGGGGTGGAAGTAAGGATTTTGCATTGTGATTGTTAAAAAGTGGATAAGAACCAGTAAAAGAGAAATGGAAAAATCCTTATCAGTAGATCAGCATTTTCCAGTCTTGACAAGTTTAAGATGGGCAAACTTCATGCTGCCTTGGGAATTCTAGAAGTCCATGCACCTTAAAATTGCCAAAGTTGAGAAGCATGGATCTACACTATAGTTTAGGATTTTCCATTCCTGTTTTTCTCCTGGGAACCAAAGACTTTCTGACACCTGGTCAGAAGAAGGATGAGTGATGTCATCAGACCAGCAGACGCTGTATTGATGGGGCCATATGACTGTTTGTTTGAGACTGGGGGGAAACTTTTACTTATAATTAGGTGAAAACCAAGGGGTCTTTCAGAGTTGCTTTTCACCAGATATGTGCCAATTTAATATTTCCAATAAAGTTATTCTTTAAGGAATCTACCTGCATCGGAGTTCTTGCAATGGATCTATTACTTGGAACCTTGACAGGACCGCTATTCCAAAAGTCTGGGAAAGGTGCTTCTCCAAGGTTCCGGCAGGTTAAAAAACTTAAGAGAAAGAGGGAATCTTGAGTGCTCCAATGTTAGCAGGATGAAGATATACCCTCAAGCAAAAGTGGTTCTGCAAATAACCTGTGCCTGTGCCATGTAGGAGCACTAGGGGAAATAACCAGCATGTTGAAATGGGATGGATGGATATAACTACTGAATTATTCATTTTCAAGTTCACAACATTTATTTTTTGATTTGATTTGATTTGATTTGATTTGATTTGATTTGATTTGATTTGATTTGATTTGATTTGATTTGATTTGATTTGATTTGATTACTTGGGGCAGTTCACAACGTATCAAAAAACATAACATTACATCTGGATCCAATTAATGTAATTCAAAAAACCTAAAAGTTCTATTACAATTAAAAACATCCATTACCATTCACTCCATTATGACAAGTGCAGAAAAGTATATTAAAAAAATAACCTACTGAAATTCATGGGAGGAATTTAGAGAAAAAGTAAACGATTTATAGTATGTATTATCTATTCAGAAAAATCTTAGAATGTGATACTTCAGTAGGACCAGACCACTTTGGAACATTACACTATTTGCCAGGACAGGAGTTGTAGCAATTTTGTCAATACAGTATAGCCCAAGCAGAACTCAAGGCCACTTTTAATCAATGTTATTTAAGATTTAAAATTGAGAGCATCATTAATAAAAATAGGGCAAAAGTCAGCACTGATTTCCACAAAATGTGGTTAGGCAAATTTATATAAATAGATGCAAATTTAGGAATAATTATTGCAACATAAATAGAAACACATTACACCCAAGAAATGAAGATTACAACTAAGTAGCATGTTTTTGCCACTTGTCCTTTCTTCCAGGTGCTACAAATATTGACAATTTTATTGCTTACCTCTTTACCAGGTTTGTCTTAGTAAAATTTTCACACAGCAAATATTTTAAATACCTGTTATTGAAGTCAACATACTAACAGAGTTCATACTTTACACTAAGTCAGGATTGCATAACCTTAGTAGAAGATAGCACCCATTTCCAAAAAGGGATTGCCCTCGGAGATCTCCAAACCTTAAGATGAAATATAATTTTTTTCAGGTTTATTTTATTTGTTTATTTATTTATTTATTTATTTATTTATTTATTTATTTATTTTATTCCATTTTTATGCCGCCCTTCTCCTTAGACTCAGGGCAGCTTACAACATGTTAGCAATAGCACTTTTTTAACAGAGCCAGCCTATTGCCCCCACAGTCCGGGTCCTCATTTTACCCACCTCGGAAGGATGGAAGGCTGAATCAACCTTGAGCCGGTGATGAGATTTGAACCGCTGACCTTCAGATCTACGATCAGCTTCAGTGGCCTGTAGTACAGCACTCTACCTGCTGCGCCACCCCGGCTCCCAAACTGATGCCATGCAGTATTTGCTTAAACATACGGTATCCAGAATTAACCATCTCTCTATGTAAGTGATTCCAAATCAGACTATTTTCACAATCAATGCAATCAGCATTCAGGAAATAACTTTGAAACCTAACTCTTCTTTGATCATTCTCTTCTATACTGAACTTCATTTGCGCCAACAGATTAATTAAATAATTGTTTACTGCCTGAGATCCATACAGTGGTACCTCTACTAAAGAACTTAATTCGTTCCGTGACCAGGTTCTTAAGTAGAAGCAATTTTTCCCACAGGAATCAATGTAAAAGCAAATGATGCGTGCAAACCCATTAGGAAAGAAATAAAAGCTCAGAATTTGGGTGGGAGGAGGAAGAGGAAGAAGAGGAGGAGGACAATTGCTGCCGAAGGAAGAAGGTGAGGTGAGGGGAATCAAAAAAATCCAAAACTTTAAGGCTTAAAAAAAAAAGAGGGACTCTGAGACAATGAGGAGGAGCACACACCTCCCATACACCGAGCGCGAGGCTGTCTCCCATACACTGCGCCAGAGAGAGAAACCCAGGGGGAATGGCAGGGAACTGGCCAGGCCTTCGTGCCGCTCTCAAATTTCCTGGGAAATTTTTCCGGGCTCAGATTCTTAAGTAGAAAATGGTTCTTAAGAAGAGGCAAAAAAATCTTGAACACACGGTTCTTATCTAGAAAACTTTTTAAGTAGAGGCGTTCTTAAGTAGAGGTACCACTGTAATTCTGAAAAAGAAAACAGAACTATAAACTTATACATGATGATGATTAAACCACTGCAAGTTGAAGGTCTCTTTAGTTAAAGTTAAGGGGCATAATCAATATGTGGGTTAGTAAATAAATATTTTTTCAGCCTTCTCATCAAGCACTGAGACTGAGTAACTGGCCCAAAGTTACCCAGAGGGAATCGCATGGCCAAATGAAATAGAATAGAAGATGCATTGTCAGCTTATCAACCTATTTTGATCAAGCCCATGCTGAATAAGCAGTAACCGTGAATTTCTGCTACCTAGTAAAACTATGCTGTGGAAGTCACAGGAGAAAAAGTCATTTGCACAGATGTATTAGTCCTAGGTATGAATATGGTACAGGGTTTGTGCAGTGCAGTTTATTTTCCTGTATTATTGCATTTGGGAATAGATTTATATTGGAACTTATGCCCATGCATTGGTGTGTATTTGTTTAAAATGGGGAGGTGGGCTGACAAATGAGAATTTTGTGATCACCTTTTGTTACTGAAACTTTCCCTACAATTAGAAACATCTCTTTTATTTTTTGAAAAACCCACAACCCTTGATCTCCATCTTTTTGTCTTATTTTCTAATTCTTGTGAGGAATAATACTGGTGCTAGGATATTGCTATACAGACAAATCTTTCTTTGTGTAAAGACATCTGGTTCAAACCAAACATTTATTTATGTGATCAGTCATCTTGAGCTAATTTGACCATTTGGTCAAAGTGTGCTATGTCTCAGGGTTCCAAGTAACACTCCCCAACCAAGTAAGATTCTAAGGCAGGCAGTTCCTCGAAGATCCATTTTATTAGAGATATCAGTATCAGTGATGGGATTCAATTTTTTTTACTACCGCTTCTGTGGGCATGGTTTAGTGGGCATTGCATAGCTTGGTGGGCATGGCAGGGGAAGGATACTGTAAAATCTCCAATCCCACTGTTCTCCAGGGGAAGGTAACTACAAAATCCCAATTTCTTCCCGATCAGCTGGGACTCAGGAGGCAGAGAATAGATGGGGGTGGGGCCAGTCAGAGGTAGTATTTACCAGTTCTCTGAAATACTCAAAATTTGTGTTTTAGTCTAGTACTCACACAATCTCTTATCACTGGTCTACTAACTGGAGCCAAAATTCAAAATTTATCAAGAAATTAGCAGAGCATATTTTAATTTAATCGTATTAACCAAAGACAAGCATGATGCAGGGAGTCCAGAATAGCCATACAATACATTCAACGTTGTCCTAAAACAGATGAACATGCATATGTGAAAGGAGTGGAGCCTATGTCTTGATGGTGTCACACAGTTGATCCTCAATTTACAACCAATTGTTTAACAACTTTTTAAAATTATGACAGTGCTGAAAAAAAAGTTATTTACAACTAATTTTTGTACTTACAACTATTGCAGTGTCCGCATCATGTGTTATGTGTTAAAATTCAGGCACTTATCAACCAGCATGTATTTACAATAGTTGCAGGATTCCAAGGTCATGTGATCATCACCAATTTCCCAGGGAGGGTTCTGCCAAGCTAAATCATAAGGAAACTCAGATTCAAGTAACAACCATGGTGACTCGCTTAAAAAATGGCCATAAAAAGTGCATATCTTGCCCAGCCTGTACTTTGTATTGTATTGCATATGTATACACAAAATTTAACTTACAGGCATGCATAAAATATATTGTTTTTATAAGAAGAAAATATAAATGCTTCATATAACTACTGTTAATTAAAGAATTTAGAGAATTCAAAAGCTGTGCCCTACCTGTTTTTCTAGAGTAGTGTAATGTATATTGTTTTCTTAGTGCAAAGAGTAACATTCCCATCCGATCAAAAGAGACCCCATCACCTATAGAACTGCTCAACAAATAAAAACTCGGTTGCCAGCCAAAGTAATTGCCAGCTGCATCTTGGGACTAAATGATACTCTTGATACTTATTTGGAAGAACAGGCGGCCCAGACAATTGCTGGCACCTGAAATTGCTCCCTTTTTGGCAAGGAAACAATATTTTAACAGATACATTAATTATTCTTAGCTGTAAGAAGAATGTTTCTTTGGTAACTATGTATTTTTGCTCTGACTAAAGTATTTTCTGCTCTGACTAAAGAGATTGTGAGACAGATCCTCCACAATTGTTATACTTTAAAAGCAGCTGCAAAGTACTGATAAAAACAGAGTCTGAATCATCAGGACTATACTTTTTTAAAAAATAATTTGATATTCTAACCCTTGTCCTTATGTAGTTTTTTTGATTAACCCCTACCTCCCTCTCTCTTTCCCATAAAGCTATTATTTATCTTATACTTAGTTGTGTGTTTTGATCTGAAAGTCAAATGATAGCTTGTAAAGATAAAACTGGGGAGTTGTTTGCAGAGGACCATTGAGCACTATTTCAATCCTGATTCAGCCTCATGATTAAGCAAAGTAAATGATACTTTGTATAGAAGAGATGGAGAAATTGTAGTCACAACAAATATTAATCTGTGGGATCCATAACCAATCTCTTGCTTTGGGGACCTGTCTGAGGATATTTGTTTGACTATGCTCGCCATGGTCATTGACCTGCAATAAACATTCTATTAAACCTATGACTGTTCATTTTTTAAAGTCTGACAATACCTACTAAAGAACTTAACCTGGAATTGAGGCAAAGTTTGAAGGTCTGTGTGGTGTATATAATTCTTAGAGATTGGATTTGGGTTAAAGAAACTCTTTTAATGACAGAACTCATTGGATCAATTGTTCTCCCTTAGTCCAAACTTACTCATAGAATTGTTGTAGAGAGAGACATCCGTGGGGGAGGTTAAAACAAATCAAGATGGCAGTCATGACCACCAACATGGATTCAGTTCCTTGTGCAATATCATATCCAAATACAAAAGAATGGGGCCTTAATTCTAACTGTCAGCTTGATACATACTAAATACCTTTGGCTGTATATTTAGAAAGATCCCCTGTATCCTGCTTTGAGCTAATTATTATTATTATTATTATTTATTGGATTTGTATGCCGCCCCTCTCCGCAGACTCGGGGCGGCTAACAACAGTGGTAAAACAACATGAACAATCCAATTAATAAAAACAATTAAAAAACCCTTATTATAAAAAAACCCCAAACATACACACAAACATACCATGCATAACTTGTAGTAGCCTAGGGGGAAAGGATAACTTAACTCCCCCATGCCTGGCGACAAAGATGGGTCTTAAGTAATTTGCGAAAGACAAGGAGGGTGGGGGCCGTTCTAATCTCTGGGGGGAGTTGGTTCCAGAGGGCCGGGGCCGCCACAGAGAAGGCTCTTCCCCTGGGGCCCGCCAAACGACATTGTTTGGTCGACGGGACCCGGAGAAAGCCAACTCTGTGGGACCTTATTGGCCGCTGGGATTCGTGCGGTAGAAGGTAATATAGTAAATAAGGACTAAAAATTTATCCATTATTTATTAACTGATTTGACTCAGGTAGTAAATTGCATTGAATGGCATTTCATTTTGTGGATAGTTTAGAAACTAGAATACTTTGACCATTATCTTATTTTTAAACACGAGCTTTACAGAGTTTCAAAATAGCATCTGCTTGTTAACAACTGAGCCTTTTCTCAAATTTAAAGCCTGCATGTTGAAATAAATTTATTAATTTAATCAATTTTTATAACCACCTATCTCAGAAAAGCGGTCTGACAGTTAATAATTATAAAACTATAAGAGAGTTATTCCAAAACAATAAAACATCCAAAAATAAACACATACAGTAGCTGAGATAGTTAGCTAACTATCACTTAAGTCAAGAATGGGGCTTTAACATATTCCAAGTCTCAGGCTTGAGTACATAACCAAATTCTCAAACCTTGCGAAAGGCCAATAGGATTGGAGCCATTCTAATCTGAGGGGAGAATACTGTATTCTACAAAACTATAGCAGAGAAAGCTCTTCTAGTTCCTGCCAGCTGACAGTCTTTAGCTGTTGGGATGTGCAGCATGCCCAATCTGCTAGATCAAATTCTATGGGTAGAGACTCTTAGAAAAAGAAAATTCCTCAAGTTATGATCTATTATTTCTTATTGAGTTCATATTTGTCTTTTTTTCCCACACTGTGTAGTGTTTCCCCCAATAATCACAGGAGTGCAGATTATGTAAACAGGTGCAAACATTTGTGACTAATATAGTAAAGCACTTGTTACAGATCCAGTTCAATTCTTAAAAATAAAATAAATGCATGTAGGTTTGTAAATATTGCACATATTTCAGAAGGCTCTTAAGACATTTATGAGAAGTTTTGTTTTTTTTTTAGCTGAAGAGAGAGAACCATTTTCCTTCCATGACCTTTCTTATGTTAAAGTATTTTAGCCTTTGGGAATGGGCTGCATGGAAATGAAATGAATAAAATAAAGTACATATTCATGCTTTTTCCAAATTGAATAAACAGCTTATGATAAAACCCATGTCAGAAAAAGAATTCTTTCATCCAAATGATGAACAATGCTAATAATGAAATATTTGAATTGTTACATGAAAGACTACACTGTTCAGAATGTTTATGCTAAACCATGAGCTACGCTTACTTTTTGCTCCAAAACAGTTTTTTTGTGTTTGCTGGAAAGCTGGCTTTAGTTCTGTTTGCTCAGAATGGACTAGAATGAGATTGAAAGCAGGCATTTTATTGTGGCTTTTCATTACTTCTCCCAAAGTCTTTAAAATGGGGATAGTTCCCTGCTAAACTTTAAATTTAGGGTGAGTCATAGTTGCTATTGTACACAGGATTCCTTTCTGGAATTCATACAAAGTACAAATTATCTGTGTACATTTGGATCAGATGCAGGAAGAGATTATCAACCTCCTTTCATTAATTCTAAACAACTCTGGTCTTCCAAAATTCTAAATTTGTGTCAGAATAACACTCTGAGCTCTGTAGAGAACAAGAATAAATGAATTATTACTAGGGGGAAAATGATCTTTTGATTCAGCTTATGATACTGTTATTGATGAAAATCCCAGAAATAAAATGAACCTTGCACAGACATGAAATCAGTCAAATGCTTTAAAATTAAGGGTATGTTCCACTTCTATATTTTAAATGCACAGTGAAACAATGTAAAGTCTATATATTCATATAGGAACCACAACTATTCTATAATCAAAGGGCAATATGGAAAAAATGTGGAAAGTATTAAATTTGTGTGATCTTCACTGCATGATTGCCAATCTGCAATTGTATATTAAGAGAACAGAGTAAACAGAATTTTAATTACATTTGCAGATACTACTTCACAAGAATATGTTGGGAACACAGGAAGCAAACAGGACAGGATTTAAAATTCTGTATAGAGGTATAAGTTTAAAAAAGATGATGACTAAATATGTGGGTGAGAGATCAGGACAAGAGAACTTGTATCTGTCAAATTCTGCACCAACGTTTTAAAAAAGATATTTCTACATTGTGCCTAGAAGAGGAAATCTGATATAGTAGTTTCTCTGAAGCTGTTGAAAAGCAGTAGTAATTGAAAAAACCCTAACAACTAATTTCTAACAACTAATTAGTTGATGGGACTTGGAGAAGGCCCACAGAGTGGGCCTTCTCCGGGTCCTATTCACTAAGCAATGTCATCTGGCAGGGTAAGGGGAAGAGCCTTGTTTGTGGTGGCCCCGGCCCTCTGGAACCAACTCCCCCGGAGATCAAAACTGCCCCCACCCTCCTTGCCTTTCACAAGTTGTTGAAAACTCACCTTTGCTGCCAGGCATGGGGAAATTGACATCTCCCCGGAGTGGCGCAGCAGGTAGAGTGCTGTACTGCAAACCACTGAAGCTGACTGTAGATCTGAAGGTCAGCGGTTCAAATCTCATCACCGGCTCAAGGTTGACTCAGCCTTCCATCCTTCCGAGGTGGGTAAAATGAGGACCCGGATTGTGGGGGCAATAGCCTAGCTCTGTGAAAAAGTGCTATTGCTAACATGTTGTAAGCCGCCCTGAGTCTAAGGAGAAGGGCGGCATAAAAATCGAATAAATGAATAAAATAAATAAACTATTTTGGTTTATGTATGGTCAGATTGGGTTGTGTGATCATTTTATTATAAGGGTGTTTAAATTGTGTTTTTAAATATTGGATTTGTACATTGTTTATTATTGTTGTGAGCCGCCCCGAGTTTTCGGAGAGAGGCGGCATACAAATCTAATAAATTATTATTATTATTGTTGTTTTGTTGTTGTTATCAAACAATTTTCAAAAGCACCCAAAACCAAACTAAGTCATTAATCAGCAATATACAGAGTTATTCAAAAAGAATAAACCAATTTCATGAAACATTGCTTCAGTTTTCAAGCATCATCATCTAATGAGTCAGTGACCATTTGAAAGAGGAGTTATCTAAGTTTGGAATGGCTGCCATAGGGGCAATGTAGTCGCTTCATTCTGCAAGCAGATTCACATAACTTCATTTTTTCAACAAGATAGAATAGAATAGATTAGAATTCTTTATTGGCCAAATGTGATTGAACACACAAGGAATTTGTCTTTGGCTCATATGCTCTCAATGTACATAAAAGAAAATATATGTTTTTCAAGAATCATGAGGTACCAACACTTAATGATTGACATAAGGGGCAAATAAGTAATGAAGAAACAATATTAATAAAAATCTTAAGGATACAAGCAACAAGTTACAGTCATACAGTCATAAGTGGGAGAAAATGGGTGATAGGAATGATGAGAAAAAACTAGTAGTAATAGTAGTAATAGTAGTGCAGACTTAGTAAATAGTTTGACAGTGTTGAGCAAATTATTTGTTTAGCAGAATGATGGTGTTTGGGGAAAAACTGTTCTTGTGTCTAGTTGTCTTGGTGTGCAATGCTCTGTAGTGATGTTTTGAGGGTAGGAGTTGAAACAATTTATGTCCAGGATACGAGGGGTTAGTAAATATTTTCACAGCCCTCTGTAATAGAAGACAAGTTGACAGCAATTATTTTTTTCTGCAGTTCTGATTATCCTCTGAAGTTTGTGTCGATCTTGTTGGGTTGCAGAACCAAACCAGATAGTTATAAAAGTGCAGATAACAGACTCAATTATTCCTCTGTAGAACTGTATCAGTAGCTTCTTGGGCAATTTGACCTTCCTGAGTTGGTACAGAAAGAACATTCTTTGTTGTGCTTTTTTGATGACATTTTTGATGTTAGGTGACCATTTTAGATCTTGACATATGACAGAACATAGAAATGTGAAGATCTCTACTGTAGATACTGTTTTGTCTAATATTGTGAGAGGTGGTAGGATGGGAGGGTTTCTCCTAAAGTCTACCACCATTTTTACATTTTGAGTGTGTTCAGTTCTAGATTTTTCCGGTCGCACCACGAGGCTAGTTGTTCAACCTCCTGTCTGTATGCGGTTTCATCATTGTCTCGAATAAGGCCAATCACTGTTGTATCATCTGCAAACTTCAGTAGTTTAACAGGTGGATCATTTGAGATGCAGTCATTAGTGTTAGAGAGAAGAGAAGTGGTGAAAGTACACAGCCTTGGGGGAGGGGCTGTGCTAATTGTACAAGTATCTGATATGATTTTGCCTAGCTTTACTTGTTGCTTCCTGTCTGTTAGGAAGCTTTTCAACAAAATGGAGCACTGTCCCATTGGCACCTGATGGTTCAAGCTTTTTCATATTAAAAAGTGACCCAGCAATGGGAGGAATTCTCTTATCGCATTGATGTGGTCCGTGCTGCAGGTGGTGGCCACAATGAACACTTGTAAAACAGGAAATAAAAGTTGATTGTGAGTAGAATACTTGTGACTTGGCTGGAGTTTTGTATTACTTTTCCTTAATAAAATATTGTGTCATGAAATCGGTTCATTATTTTTGAATGAATTATTCAAATTGTTATTCTTGTGTCTAGTTGTCACTTGTGAATATACAGTATGATGACATATTCACAAGTGATATTTAAAAAGCTTTAGAAACAATCATGTCATTTGCTGTGATAAATGCCAGGCCATACAACTTTTAGATTTCAATTTTAAAACCCTGGACCCTGGGCTCAGGCTGTTGCTGCTTAATGCCAGGTCTGCTATAAATAAAGCTCCCCTCATCCAGGATTTACTCCTGAAGGAGGAGGCAGACCTGGCATGTGTGACCGAGACCTGGCTGGGCCCAGAGGAAGAAGCTCCTCTCTCGAAAATGTGCCCAGCCGGGTTCCAGATGTGGCACCAGCCGTGACCCCAGGGAAAGGGGGGAAGGAATGGCAATTACAGCCAGGAAGACCATCAAGCTGCACAGGCTCGCTGTCCTTGAGATTGCAGGTTGGACCTAGGGCTACAGGTGGACTTGTTGCTCATGTACCTGCCTCCCAGCTTTGTGTCAACAGTCCTGCCTGCGCTACTCGAGGAGGTAGCCGGGCTGGCAGTGGAGTCCCCCAGACTTATTGTCTTGGGGGATTTTAATCTGCCATCGCTTGGTGAATCCTCTAAGTTGGCACAGTAGTTTATGGCCACCGTGGCAACCATGGACCTGACTCAAGTAATTCAGGGCCCAACCCACAAGAGAGGGCACATTCTCAACATGATTTTCCTCTCAGGGCAGCTGAGTAATGATCTGATATTAAGGGGCTTAGAGATGTTGCCTTTATCATGGTCAGATCATCCTCTGTTCTGGTGCTAACATTACAACATCATCTCTCAGCTGAGGTGAGGAGGGCATTTACCCAGGTTTGCCTGGTGCACCAGTTGCAGCCCTATTTGGACAGGGAGTCTTTGCTCACGGTCACTTATGCCCTTATCACCTCGAGGTTTGACTACTGCAATACTCTCTACATGGGGCTACCTTTGAAGAGTGTTCGGAAACTTCAAATTGTCCAAAATGCAGCCTTGCAAGCAGTTTTGGACCTTCCAAGACATGCCCATATCTCACCATCACTCCACAGACTGCATTGGCTGCTGATTGGTTTCCGGACACATTTAAAAGTGTTGGTTATGACCAGCAATGGTCTGCAAAAAATTTTACTGCCATGCTGTAGGCGTGGCTTATTTTGTGGGTGTGGCTTGATGGTCATGTGACTGTATAGGGGGTGGCTTGCTGGCCATGTGACCAAGTGGGAGTGGCTTGAATGATCATCATCATTCAAGTGAACTGTTAAGTCCTCGACTTACAACCTCACCAGTGTTGCTTGCTAGGGTGACAGTTTGCTTCGCTTTTCCCCTGTTCTCCTTCCTGGGTCGCCCCCTGCCTCTTGCTGGATATCTAGGTGAAAGGGTGCTGATCAGCTGTTGAGAAAAGAGGGGGGAGGAAAAGGGCCCCCTGCAACTCCTGCCAGTGCTGGTCTCCCTGCCGCTTTCCAAGGAGGTGGAGGAGGACGGGAGGGGGGGATTTTAAAATATCGGAGAGCCGAGAGAGTGTCCCGGAAGTTATTATTGCCATACAATGCCTTTTCATTTCAGCTGCGGGCGCAGTGAGGGCTTTGCAAGGGGAAAAAGACCGCAGCCCAGACCGCTTTGGCGCAGTGCGGCATAGCTCTACTTTTTTTCCCTGCTGCTGCTACTGCACGCTCAAAATTTTTTCCCTCTTTCCTCCTTCTTGGCCTCAGGGGGTGGCCGCGTGAGTCTGGAGGCGAGCCAGGCAGGAGAGAGGGAAGCTCATCCAAGGCCAGGGAGGTGGAAAGAGGAAAAAAGTGAGAAGCGCAGATGCAGCAGCAGCAGCAGAGAAAAAAAGGAGAGCCCAGCTGAGACCGGTAATCCCAGAAGTGACAGTCCCCAATCAGCTGGAGCTGGTCATGTAGCTTCATATTTGTCGGTGGAACTGCGTTCCACCCCATCCTGCCTGCTGCCCACCCCTGGTTATGATCTATAAAGCCCTACATAGCATAGGACCAGATTACCTCTGAGATCGCATTCTGCCACATGAATCCCAGCAGAGTTGGTCTCCTCAGGGTCCCGTCAGCCAGACAATGTCGGACCTAGGGGAAGAGCCTTCTCTGTGGGGGGCCCAGCCTTCTGGAATCAGATCCCCCTGGAGATTCGCACTGCCCCCACCCTCGTTGCCTTCTGAAAAAGTTTAAAGACTCATCTTTGTCGCCAGGCTTGGGGTCATTAGATCTTTCCCCCTGATCAACCAGTGTTTTTGAGTGTGTTTTATGGAATGAGTGATTATAAATTGGTTTAAATTATTTTAGGGTTTTTAGGGTTTTTAATTACATTAATTGGAATAGATGTACCACTATGTTTTTTATATATGTTGTGAGCCGCCCCGAGTTCTCCAATTAAAATCCAATTAATAAATAATAAATAAATAAATTCAAATCTTGTGGTAGCTTTAAAAGTTATTACACTGTATGAATCCAACTTTTTAAAGTTATCAAAAGACTTTTAGATGCAAAAGTGTATGACTGAGCAGAAGGCCACTGTGATTGATTAAACCAAACATATGTTTAACTAGCCTAGTATGATGTTTGAACCTAGCTAATATATTCCACTGAGTTCAGTCGAGTTTGCTTTCTAGGTTGGGCTGTTTATTCTTGCAATGTTTGTGTTAAATACTATATGATGACACCAGTTTAAAAGCACAACTTCTACCTATTTAGGAGAAACAGCCCAATAGTTTTTCACCATCTCTTTATTTCGTAGCTAGATATTATGCTTAACATAATTGCACAATTGTATGCAAATATAAACTCTTCCCCATAGTCCAATTTGAATAATAATACATTATATATCCTCACAACTGATCTCATTAGGAGTGAAATAGCAGTTTGTTTCCATTGAAGGTAGTCTTAAGAGTTTGTTTGAACCTACCAACATAGTCCATTTTGTCTGCAAGAGTTCAATTTATAATTATTATGGTTGGTTCCATTGTCAGCCACATCTAAATGAATGGATTTGGCATTTTTATTCCCTATTGAATCCTTCCCAAGTTGTGTTAAAGGTATTGTCGCTCTGAGTAAAACTGCTTTTTGAATATGACTAATGGTGATTGCCTCATGCCGATGTTGTTCAGGTGGTATTCCAGATGTTTTGGGCTTGCATTCAAGGAACCTATTATTATTGCTATTATCATTGCTTTCTTTTGCCACAGTCTTCTATCTCTCCTTTGTGTTTTGTGATTTTCTCCAGTTTTTTCCTCCCCTATTCTGCTGTCTTCAGGTAGTACAATTGTCCACTATTCTGACTTTATTGTCTTTCTTACTAACAATTGTTAATTCTGGAATATCATATGACAAGTGCTTATCTATTTGAATTCTAAAGTCCAGAGCAATTTAGCTTCTTCATTTTTTAAAATTTTGCCTATTTTGCTTCCTTCCAGTTCTTGCTGGCAGGCAATGATATTTCTTGCAGATCTTTCAATATACCATTGTTGCTACTTTCTCAACCCATTGTTCAGTGGTGAAATCCAATTTTTTTACTACCAGTTCTATGGGTGAAGCTTGGTAGGCATGGTGTGGCCTGGCTTGGGGGCCAGGGCAGGGGAAGAATACTCCAAAATCTCCATTTCCACCCCACTCCAGGGGAAGGATACCACAATATTCATAGGGGAAGAATATTGCAAAATCTCACTTACCTGGCAAGGCTCGGAGATCACCCGGCACAGTATTTGTCGGCTCTCCAACCATCGCCACTTTCTTCCTGCTCTGCCAAGCGCCCCACCAGCCCACAAGCCATCGGACCTCTGAGGCCTGCAGAGCTCCGTAGGTGTGCACCCCGATACTTCACCTCCTGGACCACCAAGTCCTGGAGGCGAAGCTGGGAAGGCGAGAGGGGCAACCTTGGTGGCAATTGTGCTCCGGCCTGGCAACAGTGCACCCCGTGTCATGTGCCATCCCGAAATGTGGTCTCCAGGCTGGCAGGGGCCTTGATGGGGCAGCAAGAAAGTGGTGCTGTTTGGAGAGCTGGTGGATAAGTGTGCTGGGCAGTCTCCAAGCCTCATCAGGAAGGTAAGTTGAACGCCGGCTGGACCCATGTCCTCCCACCCGCCACTCTCTCTGCGCATCACCCAGGAAGTTCATGGGATGTGGTGGTTGGCAGACCTGGGCAAGGCAGAGCCACCAATGCAACAGCACCCAGCGAGGAAGGCAGGGTGGGGAGGCCCAGCCAATTGTCTCATTCACAGTGTCATGGGCTGGAAGTAGCATGGATGAGTGAAGCCCGGGAATCTCAACCTATTGTGCCTTATCTTGCCCCACTCTCCATCCTGGAGGGCCATACACTCCTCAGCCAATCCTCTGTACAAACTGCTTGCTCCATTTCTACAAAGGCAGAGCCCTGAAGGGCAATCTAAAGAGGGGAGAGGGATGCTGTAGAAAAGGCTGCCTTTCACCCATGCCTGGTCTTGGGACTTGGGGTTCCAAAGCAGCCTATTGACTTCCAATCCGGCTCTATGGGCCAAGTTCCCAGAATTGTACCACCGGTCAGCCGGACCGATCTGCAGAAAGAGCAGGCAAGTGGCCAGGTGAGAAGCCAGCGGAGCCAGCATTGGTCAAAGGCGGTCTTTTCTGCAGCATCCCCCTCACCTCTGCAAGAGGGGCTCTGCCTTTGCAGAAACTGGACAGGTGTATATGCAGCAGCCCAAGGACATCTGCTTGCCCTTCCGCTGCCCCTCTCAGCATCTGCATTTCCACCAAGGGTCATCCGCCCACCCACTGGCCAAGCCAGGTGTGGGGACCACTGGGAAGGCCACATGGAAGACCACCAAGCATGGCAGGGCTGCAAGGAAGGGAAAGGCTGCTACCTCCCTTCTTCGCTGCCCTGATATTCTTTCCTGCCTTTCAAGTGGCTTTTTAGCCCTCTCTGCTGCCCCTCCTTGCCTCTTAGCAACCCCCTATGTCAGTGTTTTTCAATCAGTGTGCCATGGCACACTAGTGTGCCGTGAGGCATGGTCAGGTGTGCCGCGAAGCTCAGAGAGAGAAAGAAAGCAAGAGAGAGAGAAAGAAAGAGAAAGAAAGCAAGAGAGAGAAAGAGTGAGCGAGAGAGAAAGAGAACAAGAGAGAGAGAAAGCAAGCAAGAGAGAGAAATAGAACAAGAGAAAGAAATAAAGAGAGAGGGAAAGAGGGAGGGAAGGAGAGAGAGAAAGACATAGAGGGACGTAGGGAGGGAGAGAGAAAGAGAGCAAAAAAGAGAGGAAGGAAGGAAGAGAAAGAAAGCGGGATGGAGAGAGAGAAAGAAAGAGGAAGGGAGAGAAAGAGGGAGAGAGAAATATAGCGAAAGGGAGGAAGAGAGAGAGAGAGAATTTTTTTGTCCAAACTTTTTTTAGCCCCCACCCCCACCCCGTTCAATGTGCCCCAGGGTTTTGTAAATGTAAAAAATGTGCCGCGGCTCAAAAAAGGTTGAAAATCACTGCCCTAAGTCACCCTACCACCTCTGCGGGGGGGGGGGGGGTACTGGCCACTTTGGGAACCACTGTCTTACATAGTTATTTTTGCTTCCTTTAACAAACATTAATTCCTTGCAACAGACCATATGTTACAACCTTTCCCTGAGGATGTCAAATTTCAACCAGTCCAATGTGGAAATAGAAGACACCCAGCTTTTGATAAGTTAATTTTATTTCTAGGAAAATCTGAGATTGTACAAAGAAAGGCAGCAACGGCAGACTCTGAGAGACTCAAGCTTTATACATGGAGGACCAAGGTTCAACTCTGACATTTCTTTATCCTGTCCATTTGTCCTGACAAGCTGAGGGCCATTTGTTCCTGGGTGGGTGAAATAGTTGACAGTGATGCATTGTTTTTGCAATGGATCATTCTGCTCTCAGGCCCTGTGCTTCTGCCTTTGCCCTCACAGAACATTTCATAAAATCTCTTCATTCATTTTCCCATCTTTGGTAAGCATTCTATTTTAAGGCTGTGTTTCTCAACTTTGGCAACTTAAAGATGTGTAGGTTCCCAGGATTCCCCCATCAAGATGCTATATTAAAACATACCAACAAATCTCCTCTATAAAATGTGTAGCTTGTAACAATTCACTCCAATTATTTTTCTCAGGCACAAGTATTTGATCTGTGATATATTAATTTTCAGATCCACATTTCTCATTGCATTCTACTGTGAAACATTTGACTTTTAAACACAGTATCATTTTTATATAAAAGTATAAGTCCACACATATTCACATCTCCAACAAGCACACCCCAGAAATAAACATTTATACAAAAACATATGTATAAACATATAAAACGACTAAGGGATATCACATTCCCTGTGTTATTACCAGCTCAATTTGTTGAAACATTTACCATTACAAGTAGGTCACACTTATCAACCCCTCATTCAGGGACTGTTCAAAGTTACAATGACACTGAAAAATGAGATTAAGCACCAGTTGCAGCCGTCATAGTGTTCCCAAGATCATGTGGTCACAATTCAGGTATTTGGCAACTGGTGAACATTTACAGCAATTACAGCATCCTGTGCTCACATGATCACCACTTGCTGCTTTCCCTGATGGCTTTTGACAAGCAGAGTCAATGGGGAAGCTGGCAGGAAGTCACAAGTCATAGAAACATGGTGTTTTACTTAACAGTCTGCTGTGATTTGCTTTATAACTGCAGCCAGAATAAGTCAGTGTGGACCTGTGATGCCATGCAAAAAGACCATATTGCTTCTGTGAATTGTGGTTAATAAGGGAGAACAACCTATATTCCATTTACTCTCACACAGCCTTATTTCTATTATATACCATTCTTGCCATATATAACACAAACCATCAGCTCCTTATTCAAGCCATCCATAATTCAAGCCTATTCAATTTATCATATTTCTCTAAATGAACAAAGATACAACACATGCTTTTTCTCACATCCATTTGTTTCTGTTAATTTTTCATTGCTAATATCTTTGATGGCTGAGCTATAGCAATTATTACAAACTGCAAGATCATCTAGTAATGGTTCTCAACCTTTCTAATGCTGCGACCCCTTAATACAGTTCCCCATGTTGTGGTGACTCCCAACCATATGTCTAGCTCCAATTCTCCCAATTAAGCTGATTGACAGGAATGTCAGAGGGACATCCCCACTGTAAATGCATGATTAGTCGGATTGTAAAAATATGTTCCAAGACACCAGAATATAAGCTTTAGTTTCTAACACTGTGGAAAATTTGTCTTTTCCCATGATCTTTGTGAAATGGTCATTTGGCCCCCCTCCACAATGGAGTCCCCAACCCCCAGGTTGAGAACCACTGATTAAAGTATTGTATAAGTAAAATTGAAGAGGCCTCTGTATGGTTGGGAGAACTCTATCTTTACCACTAAGCAAAGGCCAAGAATTAGTTTAAGCATCATGGGACAATCACATCAGATGCTATCAAAGGCAGATGGCAGTCATCCAGAGAAGTCTCCTGAATTACTTTCTCAGCTCTACCCCTTTAGAAAAATCTGCTCTTCCTTTGTATCCATTTGAGGAAATAATTATATTGTTGTCAGCCGCTCTGAGGAGCCGGGGTGACGCAGCAGGTAGAGTGCAGCACTGCAGGCCACTGAAGCTGACTGTAGATCTGAAGGTCAGCGGTTCAAATCTCATCACCAGCTCAAGGTTGACTCAGCCTTCCATCCTTCCAAGGTGGGTAAAATGAGGACCCGGATTGAGGGGGCAATATGCTGGTTCTGTTAAAAAGTGCTATTGCTAACATGTTGTAAGCTGCCCTGAGTCTAAGGAGAAGGGCGGCATAAAAATCAAATAAATAAATAAATCTAATTTTTTATTATTTTTTATTTTTATTTTTTTAATTTTTTTTAATTTTTTTAATTTTTTTTAATTTTTTATTATTATTATTATTATTATTATTATTATTATTATTATTATTATTATTTGTGATCAGCAAGCTTCTGTACCTGAGCTAAACTTATTTTTAAAACAAGGTTTTGGAAGAGGAAAAACAAAATTATTAATGGAATAGGGCAAGTGGGGGAAGAATGCAGAAAAATGGATGAATAGAAGATACAAAAAAAAAGCTTAATCCTTCTTCAAAGCAAGAAGGAATATAGGAAGAATATTCAGTCCTAAACAGGATTTTGCATTGCTGTTTTTGAAAAAAAATATTTTATCATTTTTTAAAAAATATAAAATGTATTTAATTTCTAATTGGGATATTGGGATGACAAAAACGATTGGTGGGTAGTGGGAAGCTATGTAAGATTCCAGACATTTTGAGCAATATTGCTAATATCGCCTCACTGCACACTCTCCTATAGACTAATTTTCCAATCTTGCTGAGAGTGATATTCCAGATATAGTCTTCCACACAGAGCCATTTGGGCTTAAACATAAATCTCACAATCATAACTTTTAAAGTTTGTATGATTGCTGTTTCATCTGTACATGCCATTGTTTAGAACACTGTTTCTCAAACTTGGCAACTTAAAAATGCATGGATATGCTGGCTGGACAATTATGAGAATTGAAATCCATGTATCTTCAAGCTACC
The DNA here is from genome assembly GCF_031021105.1 of Erythrolamprus reginae. Classification (NCBI taxonomy): domain Eukaryota; kingdom Metazoa; phylum Chordata; class Lepidosauria; order Squamata; family Dipsadidae; genus Erythrolamprus; species Erythrolamprus reginae. The sequence goes on along the minus strand of NC_091955.1, from coordinate 31,563,781 downwards.
CAGGTTGAGAAAGTGTGTGGGAGCATTTGGTAACTATAGATTATGTGTTTTTAATGAACACGCCCATAATTTTCAGTGATGCTAACACCACAGATGTCTAGCTTCTCTAACATTCAGAACAAGCCTATTATTTATTTAGAGCTTCTTCATACATGAATACGGTTATGGTTTGGAAGCCCAGCTAAATTCTTGGTCATTCAATCTGTGCCTGTCTTTTACATGTAATCTTGAATATTTAGCTAGATATGATTCAATTTGGAATGAATTGAATAACCTGCACCTATGTTGGCTTTCTAACAAAGATTGGTGCTTTGAAAAAAATAGATCTGCCTTTTATTTTCTTCTGAAAAATTTCTACAAGGGCTTCTACAGAGGAGACCAAAAAAAAGGCAAGATGGCATCTGCAAGGGCACAATCAAACTCCACCTCTTTTTTATATGGCCCATATGTGGGATACTCATTTAAAAAAGTGGAAACTCTAGAAATAACTGCCACTTTGACTTTTTTAACCCCCTACAGATGTCACTTGATCTATGCACTGCAGCTTTTCATAGTATAAATCTACTAAATTGTTTTAGGTTGCTATATTGCACTCACGTGCAATAATGAGCAAGCATGAAGTTAATGGCTTTTGTAGTATTAGACTATAATCACAGAGATCAAAGTAACAAATCAAAATAGTACATACAACTTCACAAATATACATTTCTAGGTTCTTATTTCTTATTGTACTACTAATAAAATAAGACTCTTTCTCCTAAATTCACATTTTAAAAAAAATGTTTTTTTATTGGTGATCTTGCTGAGCTGCCATGTGACTGAATTGTTGAAGTTAATATGCTGTTGCTGGCAGCCATAGTGTGATTATTAGATCCACCAGGTAAATGCAGTTGAAGGTGCCTGTACTGTGTTGCATCACTGTGAGAGGGAAGACTTGGCTTTATAAGTTGGCATGTAGCCAGCGGATCAGTCCACACTGAGACCTTTTCCCCATTGCCTCCTCCATCTCTGTTCTTTCAAGGTACCTCATTACTTTCTGAAGAATTTCTCCCACACTGTAGCCTTTTTGGGTTGCTTTTTGAGCCAGTTGTGGAAGTTCAGCCAGTTCTCCTTCTCTGTCATTTAAGAATGTCAGGTTGGGCACATTGAAATGAGAAGCCACCATCCACTGGAGGACAGCCTGGAGTTCTTTGTTCAAAGAGCCATTTTCACCATTCTGATTAGTTACTATAATTCCATTTGTGCCACCTTGTCTCACATTAGATCTGACTAAAGCAGATGTTCTTGGTCCTCCTAAACTTTGAGGTGAGCCATTATATTGTTTATGTGATGTATCTCCACTGCCTAAATTTGAGCCATTGCTTCCAGGCTCTAAAAGACATAGTTTAGTCATAGATTTCACCAGCTGGTCAATATCTAGCATACGGTCCATGTTGCCATACATATCCAGTGGTCCATTCGGTAGTTTTGTGGTAGCATTTATTCTCTGAGGCTTGCTTTCAGGAGGAGGGACTTGGCGAAGTCTTCTATTCATGTTGTTGCTATTGTTGTCAACATTAGAAACAGCTTCACGCATGACCTTCTGGATGGTTGATGTGAGGATGCTTGAAATATCTTCTCTTCTTGATTCTTGGAACTGGGTTTCCTGCCACCCCCCTCGTTTTGGAGGGCTAAAGTTAGGGATAGGGACACCCATGGTCATCCCTGCCCTTTCATAACTGGAATCCTGACGTTTGAAGCCAAGTGAAGGATTATTTGGCATACACGGTCCACCTTGCTTTGTTTTTTTCATTAGCTGCTGCTGAATCTTCGTTAACGCACTGTCAATAATAAGTTTGGCACAGTCGTCCATTGAAATTATTTGTTCTAAACTTTTACTTCCACAAGGATAAGGCTCTGCTTGTCGATTTCTCTTTTCCTGTCCATTATTAGGGGTATACATTATGCTGTTTTGAAGCTGAGCTTTTCTGATGACCCTGCCAGACTCAAGATGTTGTCTCTTCTCTCAGCTTTCTAAGCTCTCCTACTCATATCTAGGGTATGTCCAGTGTAGACTAATCGTTTCTATGGTAGCAGTGACATCACAAAGCACCAGTGTATTATCCAGTAGCTCTGGCCTGATGACAATGCTCACATAATGATTTATTTTTTAAGGTATCATGTCTAACTCCATAATTAGTACTTAGTGTTGTTGAAGAATATGAACATTTATTATTTCAGCAATTTTTAAATGTGGAAAATCATTACATTAGCAGTTTGAAGCTATTATTCCAAATCTAAATATAAACTTTATGACAATTTGGAACTTCCATCCCATGATAGTTTTTGTTAACAGAGTTTCAGTTATCAATTCTACAATAGGTACAAATAAATGATGGCGCACCCGTGTGAACGCCCCCCTTGCCACAACAGAGAGATGGTCGTCTAAGCTCACCTGTGGATTGAGGAGGACGCCCAAGTTGTGGACCCTCTCTGAGGGAGACAAAAACTCCCTCCCCCCAGGGTGATGGATGGACAAATAGGATTGTCCTTGGGAGGCAAAACCCACAGCCACTTCATCTTGTCGGGGTTGAGTTTGAGCCTATTAACACCATCCGAACCCTGGCAGCCTCCAGACACCGGCACATTACTTCCACTGCTTCACTGAGTTGACACTGTATGGAAATGTACAGATGAATATTGTCAGTGTACTGATGGTAACTCATCCTGTGCCGTCGGATGATCTTACCCAGCAATTTCATGCAGATATTAAACAGCAGGGGTGAGAGGATCGACCGCTGAGGAACCCCACAAGGGAGGGACCTAGGAGTCAACCTCTGGCCACCTGCCAACACTGACTGCAACCAGCCAGAGAGGTAGGAGGCAAACCACCATAAAATGGTGTCTTGGACTCCAACCCCTCCAGCCAGTGCAGAAGGATACCATGGTGCTTACCATATAAGCACATTATTCAGGTAAATAGGGCTGAAATATTATTTATGTCCTAAGAAGCAATATAAATACTGAGAAGTGGCTCAGACAAACACTTCCCTGATTTGCTGATATACAGTATAACAGCAAGGAAGCAAAATTAGACTTGTTAAATTCAGTTGTTATACCCTACCCCACTGTATTGTTCAAGTTTTCCTGTTCAACTGATTTTCTGGCCAGGTTTACATAATGGGCTGACAACAAGTCTCTCTCTCTCTCTCTCTTATTTTTTAAAGAGAAGCTAAAGATCTCTTATTTGTTAGTGGAGAAGGTCTCCAACCTGAGGGGACTCCACTGTCTAAAGCTGTGATGGCGAACCTATGGCATGCATGGAGCTATATTGGAGGGCACGCAAGACTTTGCCCTATGTTAGCTCCAGCATGCATGCGCTTGCTGGCCAGCTGATTTTTGGCCTTGGGAAAATTCATTTCACCTCTGGACACTTCAGGGAAGCTTTCCTGAAGTCCCAAAGGCAAAAAAATCACCCAACCAACAAACCAGAAGTTTGGAAAAACGTACTTCTGGTTTGCCATTGTGCTGTTTTTTGTACTCTGGAGCTTCAGGAAGCTTCCCTGAACCTTCCGGAGTGCAAAAAGCAACACAATGGCAAACAGGAAGTGCGTTTTTCTGAACTTCCAGTTTGCACATTTGGGCATTTTTTTCAGGTACCAGGCTTTAGTAAGGCCTGTGGTGGTGGGCAGCTCAGGGGGGTGCACATTTATGGGGAGGGAGGGAAGGGGTGTAGGCACGTGCATGCATGCTAGCACGCCCACACCTCATCCTTTTGGCACACGAACCAAAAAAGGTTCGCCATCAGTGATCTAGAGAATACCTTGGTGAAGCTTTTTTGCAGATTCAACAACTTGTACATTTACAAGTAATTTTTATTTTTTAAAAAAATATGTTTTATTATTTTCAAAAGAAAACAAACAAAGACATACAACATTGAACATTTAAGGAGCTACCATTGCTCCGCTTATCATAGAAGTCTAACTAATACAGAATATAAAGAACTCTAACTATTATCAGATCTAAGCAGAAAAACCACACTTGAAGATTACATTATCATTAAGTTTAGTTATAAATTTTTAAAATTAAAATTATTAATTAAGTTTCTTTATGTGTTTTTTTAAAGAAAAATCATGAAAAATAATATACATATATATATATATAAAAAAGCAATAAACAAATTATTAGTAATACAAGAAGGAGATAATATAAACACTTCTAAGTTAGTTATAATATAAACTATATAGTTCTATCTTATGATTTTAAAATAGTCATTTATTCTTATATATTTAATTTTTTATACTGTTTTTAACATTCCACCAATCATATACTTTGTCCCAAATTTTATAAAATTCTGTTTCGGTTTGATTGTTCAAACGTTTAGTCATCATATCTAGTTCTGCACACTCTATAATTTTTTTAAACACCTCAGTGTCTTTCGGTATCGTCTTTTCTTTCCATTTCTGCGCGAATGTTATTCGTGCCGCTGTCAATATATGTATTATTAGATAGTAAATTTCTTTTTTATACTTTATGTTTGAAATACCCAATAAAAAAAATTCAGGCGATTTTTTAATCTTCTCCTTTGTTATTTCATTTATCCAATTTTCTACTTTATTCCAAAATATTTTTGTCTCCGGACAGGTCCACCATGCATGGTAATATGTGCCAACTTCTTTTTTGCATTTCCAACAAATGGGCGATACCGAAGGAAACATTTTAGAGATTCTATATGGTGGGAGGTGCCATCTATAAAACATCTTAATTTGATTTTCTTTGAAAGAGATTGATTTTGTTATTTTCCAATTATACATCCATATCTTTTCCCAAGTATCTAAATCAATCTCTGCCAAAATTTTTGCACCAACTGATCATATTATCCTTCAATATCCAACCTATCGTTCTATGATTTAATAAATATTTATAAACGTTTCCAATTGTCTTTGTTTGATTTTGGAATAATAATTTGCCCAATACATTATTTTCTTTTTAAAAAATATAAGTCTTTACATCTATTTGATATCTAAAACTAATCTGCATATAATGCCACCAATCTAAATCTATACCTAACTCATATAACTCTTGTTTTGTTCTTAATTTTAATTGATTATCTAACAAATCACTATATTTCCAAATCTTACCTTTTCCTTTAAGATTTGGGTGTACTATAGCTTCAAGGGGTGAAATCCATTCTGGCATTACTAAAAAGTGATTTTTCTTTATTTCATTCCACACTTCTATCAATGCCTTTCTAATAACATTATTTTTAAAATATGAGTGGGTTCTTAACTTATCATACCATACAAATGCATGCCACCCGACCATCAAGGCGTGGCCTTCTAGATTAAGCAATCTTTGATTTTCTAGTGTGAGCCATTCTTTTATCCATGTCAGGGCCGTGGCATGGTAATATAGTTTCCAATTTGGGAGACCCAGGCCTCCTCTTTCCTTACGATCTTCTAATGAGTTTTGTTTTATTCTTGATTTTTTACCTTGCCAAATAAATTTTCTTATTATCTTATTCAATTCGGCAAAGAATTTTGTTCCTGGATTTATTGGAATCACTTGGAAAAGAAACAATATTTTTGGAAGGATATTCATTTTAACTGTGGAAATTCTTCCTACAAGTGATAATTGTAGATTACTCCATATTTCTAAGTCTTTTTTAATCTGACTTAATAATTTTAAATAACAAAAAGAACCGAAAAGGTACTATAAATAAAGATGACACATGATCTGAAAATATTTTCAGTCAATGTAAATGGATTGAATAACCCAAGGAAGAGAAACCAAGTATTAACTAAACTTACGATACAAGTAATTTTTAAATCCAAAAATGTATAAATAATTTGTAAATAATTTGTAGCAAAATGTTACCATGCAATTAAGACAACAATTGGAACAGAATTTACCACTAGCAGCAGAGCTGCCTGCAGCACAGATGGTGCATTTCTGCATTCTCATGGGAATTTACCAAAGTAGTCTGGAGGATACCTGACCTTCACAACTGTGTGTGAATTTTTATGGCAGGTCAGCCAGCAGAGTTTATATTATACAGCAGTAATTTTGCTGAAAGAAGTGGCAACCAAATGGGCCATACATACCTATCATGAAGTGTAGTGTTCCCAAACAAAATCAAAGGCAAAATTTAGAGGTTTCTTTATGATTCTGTGAGAGGAGCAACCACTAAATGTACAATTTGCAAACTGAAAGAATATAGGCATAAAGTGCAGTGACAGATAGCAGATCTTATTGACCAGAAAATACTAGGTGAACTTTTCAGTAAAGTTTTTCAAAATGTTAGAATTATCACTGTCCTAAAACTGTGTTTGATATTTAATCTGCAAAGAACTTTAATGCGGATACAAATAAACTTGTTCTTTGTAAACAGATTCTTAGCAAAGTACAGGTACTATTAAGTTAAAGAATATATTTAGACTTAATTCTGTTTAGAATAGTTATTAGTATTAATATAATTAAACAGGTGAACAGAAGAATAGTCTTCTCACAAGTTTGTGCATTCAAGATATTAGAATAAGTTTAAATTCATATTTATTCAATATAAAGAAGAAAAATTGTCAAAATATAGTATATCTCTATGGCTTTCACTGAAAGATGTTAATATATGCTGCCATGAACAAAATGAAGTTTATGTGTTTCACCACCACCACTACCCAGCCTCTTGGCCTTTTATCTGGATTATTAGTTTTCCATTTGATCCAAGTAGAGTATAAAATATTATTTGGAATCTCATTTATCCTTCCTTGCAGTGTATCCACTAGCCAGGCCTTATAAATTTATCTTCATGGTAGAATATCAAAATGTTTCAGACAACCCATTTTATGCTTCTGTGTCAAACTGTCAGCACTTAACACCTCTCAGTGGTCCTCTAGCAGTGCAGAAAGAAGTCACATGGTATCAAAGTTTCATGCTGAGACTGCCCACAACAGCATAAGAAATACAGTAGATAGAGCAATTTGCAAGTCTCCATATGTTTTGGTGGCCAATACAGCTGAAATAATACAATTTATTTAAAACTGAATTGTGACCCAACTGCTGCCGAAATCATCTTCTGATGGTTAACTTTGTCAAGATTTGCTATTGTTAAAGAGAAAGAAAGCTAACAGAACACTGGTTGAATAAACAAGAATGTATGTTTACATGATCTTCTGGCTTGCTTCAGATATTTCTTATATTTAGAACATAAAACTAGTTTTTACATCTCAGAAAAGTCTCACACACAAAAAAGAACATTCCTTATTGTTATCCTACATCATAGGTTTAGTGACCCCAAATGAGAGTCCAAAGTTAAAATTCTATTTTTAAAGCAGCATGCCTTTTTAGTAATTTTCCATGTCCCCAAATATTACTTTATTACTAGCTATTAATAATTCATAATACAATCAGAATACATTGGGGAAAAACTTCCCAGGGCAAAATCATGTTTTTGATAATTTATTTATTGGATTTTTATCCTGCACCTCTCTGAGGACTCGGGGCGGCTTACAACATGTGAAAAACAATAAAATTCTGAAATCCAATAATAACTAAAAACAGACAGCCTAAAGCCCCAATGTAATATTAAAACAGTCATTTTCAATCCGCCAACATACTTTCCATTCAATATACATTCATTCATAGGCGGGCCCTGATGATTAGTGACCCCAGGCCTGTTGGCACAGGCGTCTTCAAATTTCTTACAGAAGGCAAGGAGGTTGGGGGCAGTACAAATCTCTGGAAGGAGCTGAATCCAGAGGGTCAGGCCCCCCACAGAGAAGGTTCTTCTCCTAGGCCCAGCCAAGCGACATTGTCTAGTCGACGATACCTGGAGAAGGCCGACTCTGTGGGACCTGACTGGTAGCTAGCTGGGGCTCATGTGGCAGAAGGCGGTCCCATAATGTCACCTAGATGCAATTATTCGGAAACAGTTGTAAACCTAATGTCAGAAACCACTCCCATTGGACAGAGTGGTTGATCAAAATCCGCAAGATAGTGGAAAGAACATCACTGGGTCACAAGCTCTGCACATGTTGAAGGTGCATTTTCAAAAAGAAGTGTAGCTTCCATCCAGCCATCATCTTGTTCAGGGGTGGGCAATTAATTTTGCCATGGGGCCCCATGAGAAATTGGGATGGTTTTAGAGGGCCGGACTAATATAATTAACTCAGTTCTACCCAATATCTGATTGGGCATCGTGCCTACTCCTCCTTCTTATACATTCTTCTTAAAAGATACTAATAACAACCTTTTCCTAATTAATAGGGGGGGGGGAATTTCCCTTCTTTTTTATTAAAAGAAATTAATAATTAAAAAAACCAAAATCTATTAGTACTAAAACTAAAAAAACCAGCAAAACCAAAAACACAACTATTAATATATCCATGCTTTAAAAGCTTCATTTTGTAAATATTTATAGTATTATAGTAATCTAATAATACTATGAAAATCTATCTGAACACCAATGCATCAATTAATATATTTCCATATTTACTTTTCTATAATTTCATTCAATATTTCCAAGCTCAATTAATTTTCAGGCACTTAGCACTTACTATTATTAACTTTCATCAATCTTCTACATTTCCAAGTATATTTTAAATTCATAATGCAAAGTCATAAAATCACACAGTACATTTCATAAACCCCTTATTTATCTTATGTATCTTCCATTAATTTTACCTATGTAATTCTATATAGTTTTAAAATTCTAATCCCATTTTACAAATTAATACATCCTAATATTAAACAACATCTAAATATAACTTTTACCATCATTGCATAGTCAATCCATATTTAATAATCAATCATCCCTCCTCAAATTTCCATCACTCTTGCCAAAGGGAAGAAACCATGTTGTTTTTCAGTAGCCTGCATTTTTCTTTTGATATTTGTTATTTTTCTTTTTAATTATAAGCTACCAAAGGTTTTTATAAGCTACCAAAGGCCGAGAGACATGAAAATTAAAGTATATTAAGAAATTGGATGATTGATATTGTTTTGTTGATCTTAATCTGCAGTAAAGATATTTTAGTTTTTAAAAAAACCACCATAATTTGCCTCAGAGAATTTCAAAATAAAATACTGTGTGTCTATAACAGTGACCTCGGAATGGGGCAACTCTATCAATATCAAAATACCATTTAAATAGTTGTGCTCCTATCGCTCTCTTTCTCTCTCCCTCCCTCCTTCCCTCCCTTTCTCTCTCCCTCTCTTTCTTTCCCCCTCTTTCTTTCTCTCCCTTCCTTCCCTCACTCCCTTTCTCTCTTCCTCTTTCTTCCTTTCAGCATAGTGCCTTGGGAGAAATGCCAGCTTGCATGAAGCCCAATGCCTGGTGGGGAATGATGGCTAGAGGGGCGACGGTCACGGCGGGGACTCAGAAGCAGATAGAGGGTGGGAGAGTGACTGGGGACGAGAAAGACACCCCAAAAGAGGAGGCCAAGACAAAGAGGGAGCAATGCAAGAGCCGAGCAGTGAACGGGAACAGGCTGATCACCTCTGGCAGCACAAATATGAGGGACAAGTATTCGGACTCGGAGGAAGAGGACGAGGTCGCAGCTACCCAACAGGAGCTAAAGGAGGAGTCCCTTACTCGCCACTATGCCTGCAGTAAGAATTTTTGTAAATCGGCCAGCCCCTTCTCTATTCGCAGAGGTATTGTAGCTGGCGACGGCTTGCTGGAGGCAGGTCAAGGGCAAAGCTCTGTGGTTGTCGGTGTTTTGGCGGGGAATGTCAGGGCTGCCGGCGGTAGTAAAAACGCCAAAAGAGCGGACAGGCAAGAGGAAGATGAGGAGGAAGAACAAGAAATACTATCTGGGCTCGAATCCACTTAGCCCCCATTACCGTGGCAGTTCTTTCAAGGCGGGCCGGTCACAGACAGTGGGCGGGCCAGATGCGGCCTGCCAGCTGCCCCTTGCCCAAGCCTGATCTTGTTGATTTTGACCATCCCTCTCTGGATATCATTACTGCTATTTTCCTTGCAGGAAAACAGATATGGATAAAAGCCATGCAGCCTAATCACACTAGAGTCTTGCTGAAGATCATATCACGTGTGCTTTTAGAATATAGGAATGACTTCATAGCAGGTTTGTGAAACACAACAAAGGCCTTGTTGTTGTCTCATAAACATTTACTATTAATTTCATTCTATGAAGGCAATTGATTGTGCCCTCGTTTCACCTTGATTTCAGCAACATCATTTATTTATTCAATTTCTATGCCGCCCAACTCCCTAGGGACTCTAGGCAGCTCACAGCAAAAATATAAAACATTAATCTACAAGAGTTCTTCCACATTCCAGATAATCTAATTTCCCTAGAATATACATATGAATAGAAGCTTTACATGCATGAGATTTATATTAAGAGAATCAATAACTAAGCAATATAGAAATTTAAATAGTGAATTCATGGCAAAGGGATCCATAAAGGGATCCATTGCCATGTACATTATGACTAGCTAGAGCTGTTGAAAATCAAATACTGTATTTAGGCCTTTACGGTATTTTGTATATTTTAAGATACAATTTAAAATGCAAGTAAACTTTTGTGATTTTTTTGCAGAATTTATTACAGCACTTCTATTAACAGTTTTTAAAGGTCTGTATCATATACCACAAGTCAGCTTTTATTTCAGTGCAAACTGGATCCATGGATACAGTATTTGGCATGGGAATAAAGTCTTTATATTGTATTAAGATGTTATGTTTTTGATTCAAATCAAACTGCCTAAAATATATTCAGGGATTCCAAAGTCTATCTCTATTATTGTTACGACAAAAATATTTTGACAGTATGAGACATATGTTTTAGTTCTTGATTTCTTACATGCTTCATAAATGAATGTCCATACAATCTGCACCTGCACACAGGATCCTGAAGACAATGGACTTGCTGGAAGTAGCAGCTTAATTTTTTCTTTGTCTATATTGTTTGGGGGAGGTTCATTTTTTTAATACAGGAAGCACCAAGTCATTAATATTATTAATGGAGAAAGGCAAATTCTGGAAGAGATCCATTCATTCAGGGCAGTTGAGAGAAAGGCAATAAGCAGGACTTTTGTACAGGCCCGGAAATTAGGGCAGGGCTTAATCTTGCTGACAGCATGATGAACACTAAGAAACTTCAAAGACTTGACCCTATGTACCACAAGAACAGAGGGAGGTGGGGGAGAGGCTCTAGGAGAAAGTTGGAAGAATATCTTGGAGAATTGCATCTCTTGGAAGCCACTAATTTCTGCATCTGATTGAACAACGTAGCTCAATCATTGCAACAGGTTGTAAGCAAAAACAGCCAGAAAAGTTTCTGACTGTTGTGGTTATAATGGAAGACCTCTGCAATGGGATTGTGGCAATGTTCCCTCTAATTTTTTTTCGGTGTGGGCGAAAAAGTATACTGTAGTGTCTGAGCGGCAGTCCCTTTGGGACTGGGCGGCATAGAAGAATCAATCAATCAATCAATAAGAAAAAAATCCCCTTCTTTTTTATTAAAAGAAATTAATAATAAAACAAAACCAAAATCTATTACTATTATTACTATCTTCTCCTCTTTTTCCATCCCTTGGAAATGGTTCAAGAATTCTCTCTCTCTCTGTCTCTCTCTCTCTCTCACACACACACACACACACACACGGCTGGGGGGTTTTTTCTGTTATTATTTGGGTGCTTTTTACCATATGCTTTAAATCAAGAGTCATTTCTCTCTCTTTCTCTCTCCCCCTCTTGCTCTCTCTTTCTTTTTGTCATTTTCTCTCTCCCTCTCTATCTCGCTCTGTCTGTTGCTCTCTCTCTCTCTCTCTCGCTTTCTCTCTTGCTTGCTTTCTCTCTCACTCTTTCTATCTCTCTTGCTTTCTTTCTCTTGTTCTCTCTCTTGCTATCTCTCCCCCCCTCTTTCTCTCTCTCTCTTTCTCACTTAATTTCTCTCTCCCTCTCACTATCTTGCTCTGTCTGTTGCTCTCTCTCTACTGCAGCCCCCTTGCTGAAAGTCCGGGACGAAAGCACTCCCAGTGAAGGGGCTGCGAGAGGGGCAGGGCGGGCATTCCTGAAGCGCCCGGAGAAAACCCTCTCTCGCAGCCCCCTGTCTGGGAGCGCGGATGGGGAGAAGGAGAAGCCTCAGCCACTACAGCCACCACCGCTGGAGAAGTCATGCCCCAAGGCAGGAGGCATAGGAGGAGAAAGCCAGAGAGGGGGCGGATCAGGCGGGCGGGGGGCAGCGCTGAGAGGCCAGGAGCGTGAGGGGACCGGAGGCACCGTGGGGAGGCAGGGCAGCTGCGGCTCCCTTTCCTTCCACCCATGTCTACTGCTGGCGCCTCCCTGCCGTGGGCTGGCAGGGGGATGGGGAGCACGCGCCCATGGAAAAGGGTGCGTGGGGGTATTTTGGGGTGCGCGCGTGCGGGTGCGTGCAGCTTACAGTGAACAGTGATTGTGGCAATATAGTAGTATTCTTTTCTGGCATCGTTATTGTGCTGATAACAAATATGCATCCTTAGTAAAGTGCAGCTGGTGAACTTTTATAGATGATGCAAATATGCAAGAAGTTTAAGCCGCTTAGTTTCTACATACATATATGTCACTCAGCAACTGAAGACAAAGAATTAGAGTTCCTAGGTCGATGATGCCGAACTGTGCCACAGATGGCACATGGAGTCATATCGGAGGGCATGTGATGCATTGGCTGAGGTAAGCTGCAGCACACATGTGCATGCTGACCAGTTGAGTTTTGGGCTTCTCTTCAGCCATTTTCACTCACCCCAGGCTTCAGGGAAGCCTCCAAATGCCTGGGGATGGTGAAAAATGGCTCAATGGACCAACTGGAAATTTGTTTCTGAACTTTCAGCTGACCCGTCGGGCTGTTTTTCATCATCCCCAGGAGCCTGTTGTGAGCAGGGGTGGGCTGCTGCCCGGACGGGTGGGGAACGCAGTGGGGTAGCAAAAATTGAGCTCTACCCCAGAACACCCAATTTGCACAGAAAGATGTTGAAAGAAAATGCAGGGTATCCTTCATATGCCACGCCCACAGTGTGGTAGTAAATATTTTGGTAGCCCTTCACTGGTTGTGAGTCCTGTGCACATGCCTGGGGGGGAGTGGGGGCACGCCTGCATGGGGGGCATGGGTATGGGAACACATGCATGTGCTAGCATGCACATGCACACTCTTTTTGCACACAAACCAAAAAAAGTTTGCCATCACTGTCTTAGGCTGACCAAAGGAGGAAGCATATGATGTTTGGGGGGGCAAGACAGTGCTGGAGCCCAAGCCACCCTCGGCCAGGCACAGGCAGCAAGAGGGCCACAGGAAAGTGAGGCCAAGGTCTGGAGAGGGGCAGCCACCATGGATGCTGTGAGCTATGGCTGGGGCACTTTGAGTCTGGGTTCAGTGGAGAGTGGTGGGCTGCTGGGCCAGGCCTCTGGCACTGTGCTTCAGGCTACGCCTGCTGCGGTGCAGAAGACTACAGTTGCGTGACCGGAGCTCGGGTCGACCGCCACTGTTCCTGGAGCTTTGCTTGGCATTTCCTTGCTTCTACCACGCTGCAGCAGGCATCTCTCCGCACGGCGATGGGGCGGCCAAGCAAGTCATTCTATCGCCATGGCGAGAGATGCCTGTTGTAGCATGGGAGAGCACAGCTGCGCGGCTGGAGCTTGGGGGGGGCACTATTCACTCGCTCAGCATTTCCTTGCTTCCACGCATGCACAGAAACAAGGAAATACTGAAAATTGGCAAAACGGTATGCGCGCGCTTCAGCCTCTGCACATGTGCAGGAAGCTGAAGGGTGCGCACATACCACACCACCACCGGAGCATTCTAGTAGGGCCGCGAATGGCTTCCCTTTACAGAGTACTAGTACTAGTAGCCAGCATGGGTTTGAAAAACAGATCATGCCAAACCAAACTTATTTTGCTCTTTGACAGACTAACTAAATTAGTAGATCAGCAAAATGCTGTGAACATAGTATACATAGAGCTCAGCAAAACATTTGAAAAAGAATAGCAAAAACTACTTCTTGGTAAATTAGAAGAATGTCGGATAGACAGCATTACCACCAAATGGATTTGTAATTGGCTGACAAATCGTACTCAATGGGAAGTGTTACTACATCTACATGGAAGAAATTACTGGTAAGTAGTGAGGTACCACAAGGGTCCGTCTTAGGCCCAGTATTTTTCAATATCTTCATAAATGACTTACATGAGTGTCTAGAAGGGGAACCCATGAAATTTGCAAATGACACTAAGCTGGCAAGGATAGCCAATATCCCAGAAGACAAGCTCAGCATTCAAGAAGATCTTGACAGACTTGAACAATGGGCCCTATCCAATAACATGAGATTTAATATGGAGAAAAACAAGGTTTTACACCTAGACAAGAAAAAACAAAGGTATAACTACAGTTCAGATGAAATCTGGATCAAAAACAGTAATTGTGAGAGGGACCTTGGTGTCCTGGTAGATGCTCACACAAATACAGTTTAGCACTTAAACTGTAGTTTACCATATTATGAAAACTAAAAGCAATTGAGTTCAGCTTCACAAACAGTAGCTCAAGAATCTAACTGGTGTTAAAACTAGTGTGAAAGCAACAACAGTTCATATTTAACCATAGTAACAGATGCTGTCAAAAACAGAAGAGAAATTTGCTCTTAAAATAATCTGTGTTTAATATTGAAATCTTTGAGTTGAACACTCTCACTTCTACATGTATATCTCTAGATGTGAGTGTAGATGGTTTTCGACCTGTTGAAGTTCTGCATGCAGAGTTGTCTAACTAGGTAATCTTGCATCATGTACTTTCATTGGAACATGTATCAGATGATTGGGAAAGCAACACCTAATGAATTTTCCTCTCTCCAATATGGGGTTGATTTGATAGACAAAGGCATATTGTGGTTCTTTGGACCCTAATATGTAAAGACAGAAAAGTGCATGAGACTTTGCAAAATATTTGCATTTTATATACCATGAAATATTCAAAGAAGCTTTGAATCTGTCATTTCATGGACCACAATTGGAACTTATAATAAACTGTTTCTGTTCAACCTCAATTTACTCGGCAGTTGTTCAATGAAATAAGTGGGGTTTAGTTTCAGATAAATGTATGAAAGCTCTGAGCTGTTAATAAGTAAGAGCAACCCTATTGGATCAACCTCAAAGATTCAGTACTCCGCATCCAGTTTCCTGTGGCTATATCCTTTCTTACTGAGTTGTAGTCTTGTATTGGGGTGAATTGGAATATGCCTTCTGTAAATTCCATACAGTTTTTGCAACCTTTCACCTCTGAAATATTTTTCTCTCTCCTTCTTTAATTTCCACTGTCTTACTAAAATGTAAAAATGCATGGAAGAAACAAACAGCCTTTATTTAGAAACCATTGTTTCCTTCAGCACATTGAGGCATGTTTGCATGGCACCATTCTTCAAAAGAGGGTTGCTCCAAAGGTGTTTCATCCTCAAGCTTACCTAAATATTATTGCTAAAGCATGCCACATCTTGTTTCTGCCATCTGTGGCTATACTAAGAGAATTAACCCACAAAGCCCAACCCATGCATACTCACAATATTTACCCTTCATAAAAAATGCATGCACTTCTGCAAACAAATTCAAAATATAATTTGAACATTTGTGTTTCTTTATGCTGATCAAATTCTTCTTTGTTTGGATTCCTGCCTTTATTATGTTTTCTTCATGCAACACTTTCTTGGACTTGTTAATTACAGAGATATCAACTCTACTCTAACATTCTTGGCGTGGCCTCTGGCATTAAATCATGAATCATACCTCAAAACTCTCAATGCATGATCCTTAAATAAGGTTCACGGCACATATTGCCTGATATTTAAACATAACTAAAGGTTATATTTCTTTTCAAGAATCGAGTTATTTCATCTGTTTCACTTCAGGACAGCAAGGCACCTTAGAAGAGATGAGAGTTATACTGCTATCCTTGTGACAACTGACATACCATGAAAAATACTTCAGGCGTGATGAAGAGGAGTTTACCTGTCATCTCACCCAAGCTTCACAATCCACTGAACTTCAACATTTGATTCTGCTTTATAGTGTTATTTGATACTGAGTTTCTCAGAGTTACAATGGCAATCATCTGAGAGGCACAGAATTTGTATACAGATAGTGTCCATATGTCTGCATTTCACAAGTTTCTCATATATAGATGTCTAAAATAGTATCAAAATGAATAAATAAATATCAACAGAATTATAGTAAATTCTAAACCTAAACAGCATGTGGCATACTGGTTTTAAAAATTAAGATGTATGTTAGAAGTCAAAGGAAGAAATAAAAACCGAGAGAGTTTCTTAATTTTTTTTACCTCCAGTTAAAATTTAAAGCTGCTTTGTATTCTGAAGAAGAGAGAGCTAACATTTAAAGATGTGTTATCGACAGTAAATGCATATATTTAATTAGCCAGTCAATCTAATTTCTAGGCGACCTAGCTGCCAAAATGACGCTGTGGGCAGAAAAGTACAGTAATACCTCATGATACGAACTTAATTGGTGCAAGGAGGAGGTTCGTAAGACGAAAGGTTCGTAAGACGAAACATTGTTTTCCATAGGAAACAATGTAAAGTCAATTAATCCGTGCAACCAAAAAAACCCCCGCAAAAAAACAGCTTTCGGCGACTGCTGGGAAGCCGCGCGGCTGTTTTAAAAGGTGACAGCCGGCCTGGGGGGCTTCCCAGCACCCCCCGAACCCGGGTTCAGGGTTCAGGGGTGCTGGGAAGCCCCCCAGGTGGGCTGCGACCTTTTAAAACAGCCGCGCGGCTTCCCAGCTGTCTCCTAAAGCTGAACGCCAAAGCCGAACTTCCGCGTTCGGCTTCGGGAGACAGCTGGGAAGCCGCGCGGCTGTTTTAAAAGGTGACAGCCGGCCTGGGGGGCTTCCCAGCAACCTCCCAAACCGAACCCGGGGTTCAGAAAAATTTTGCCTCTTCTTACGAACTTTGTTCGAGTTACGAACCGGTGTTCGGGAGGCTTCTGGGAAGCTCCGTCGCCCGGCTGTCACCTTTTAAAACAGCCGTGCGGCTTCCCAGAAGTCTCCGAACGCCGGTTCGTAACTCAAAAAAAGTTCGTAAGACGGGTTCGTATCACGAGTTGTTCGTAAGACGAGGGGTTTGTATCTTGAGGTACCACTGTATAATGTCTGAGCGGCACATTTTCATGCCTGGGCGAGGATCAGTTAGAAACAAAAGGGGGTCATGTAACCTCAGGATACACAGCAATGATCATAAATATGAAACGGCAGCCAAGTTTTGATCCTGTGATCATCGGGCTGCTGCGAAGGTCCTAAGTGTGAAAATGGCGCATAAGTCACTTTTTTCAGGGCTGTTGCGACTTTGAATGGTCAGTAAATGAACAGTTGTAAGTCGAGGACAACCTGCCTTCCACGCTAGATGTTTTCTGTGGAGCTTCAAAATGGACTCCTGATCTGCTGATCTGCTTTCAAAAGAGTGCACTGGTCAGACAGATAATCCTTGACTTCTGTTCTGACCTTAATGGAGGCCAACGTTTCTATCTCCTGAGTAAGACAGTTATTAAGTGAGTTCTGTCTCACTTTACCACCATTCTTGCCACAGTCGTTAAGTGAATCCCTGCAGCTGCTTGTCAGAAAATCCCAAAAGATGTTCACATAACCATGGGACATGGCCACCATCATAACTAACTTGTCAAGTGTCCAAAGTTTGATCCAATAACCCCTTTATTTTTCTAACAAAGTCCTAGAAGGAAGAATAGAAAGAATAAAATTCAAAAAGGGATTAAAAGGTGATACAAAAAAATAAAAAAGAATAGGATTCAGTTCAAAGTTCTGCTCAGATTAAAGAAATTGGAGTTTGAGAAGGGTTGATTAATCTTGGAGTATTGTTTTGTTTGCTCTTTTTTAACTTTAATTATTTTTTCTATTTAGATATATGAATTTAGGAATTGCTGATCTGTTTTAATAGAGTCAGAATTGATTGAAAATCGAGAATATTTAGAATTTTTTTCCTTTTTTCAAATTGAAATTTAAGATTAATAATTAAGTAAGAAATGTAGGTAAGCATTAATTGGCTAAATGTTAGATTGGCTGAAATAATTTTTATATTTAGAATTAGGTAAATGTACTATTTAGAGGGGGAAGAAATCTGAAATTTATATATGTTTATGTTTTGTTTTTAATTTACTTTTGTTAATATCTGATTGGCTATATAAGGTTTTCTTGGTTTATAGAAGTACATATAAAGAAAGGAAGCAAGCATTTTGGCATAATGGTTAATAAGTTGGAAATATAATTGGTGTACTTTTTGAAGGACATTAAGGAGGGAATTTAATTAAAAGAAAATGTATGCAACTGGATGACAAAATTAGAAAAAAACTTTTGCAACTTTTTTGATGACTAATATTAGTTACTAACAAAATATGGTACTGCATTTTATTAATGGAAAATTAGACACTGTATTGTTTAAATGTATGTTGAAAGCAAAATTTAAAAAAATTACCCCCAAAAAAAGTCCTTCCTTCCTCTGTCCCTCCATTCATTTCATCCTTCCTTCCCTCCTTCCTTCCTTCCTTCCTTCCTTCCTTCCTTCCTTCCTTCCTTCCTCTCCACTTCTCTTTACCTCCTTCTCTTTCCCTTTTCTTTCTTTCTTTCTTTATTTTCCCTCTCTCTCATTCTCTCCCTCCAGGTCTACTCTTATTTCTGTGTACCTACATTGCACTTGGAAAGCAATCAACTCGGCACAAGGGTCCCCCCCACAATCAGAACAGATTGGCAGCAGTGGGTGTCTGTTCGGTGCCCCCGAACTCGGCACAAGGGTCTCCCCACAATCAGAACAGGTTGTCCCTGAGCTCAGCAAACCTTTTTAGCTGCTTGTGTGTTGGACTCCACTTGCCCTCATGGCGACCTCATGTCTCTCAGCCTCTCCTACCTCTTCCTCTACAAGGACCCTCTCCAAGCTCAGCTGCTTCCCATCCAGATGCTGGTGAAGTTGAAAGCCATGCATCGGGCTTGCGAACCCGAACCATCCCCCGCCGCCTGCAAGATGTGTAGCGCCCATTTCAAAGACAAGGCCTGCTCTTCCAAAAAGCAAGAGCGGAAGAGCAGCCAGAAGAAGCTGCACCTGGAATTCGGATCCTGCCGGCTTTTCTCCCAGGAAGGGACCAATAACCAGAGGGACTCCAGCTTGGTTTGCCCACCCCTCCGAGGCGGGGCGGCGAGCTCACGCGCAAGACAGGCGCAATCCCTGCCTCCTCCCTCAGAGCTGCCTAACTTCTACGCCCCGCCATGCACCTCGGGGGGGGGAGGCTGAGCACTTCACCGTGCACTTTAAAGAGCTGTTGCCTCACCCTTTCTCCGCCTTTCTCTTTAAAGCTCGGGGTGGAGCGCTCAGCCTCCCCCCCACCCCACCCTCAGAGATGCAGTGTGGGCTGACAGTAGAATGGAGAGCTCGCACGCACACAGGCGTGACATTCCAAGAAGAAAAACCTTTGCTGGCAAAAGACTTCCCCGCACTTTCCTTGCCGCTCCTCCCCCCCAACTCCGGGGCCCAGCTCCGCTGCACAGCCTAGGAAAAGACTGTGTGTGTGGGGGGGTTATTTTGGGTGCAAGGCCACGCAGCCCCGCACCTTAGAGGGAACATTGGTGCTGAGAGTGCATCTGCACATGCTATCACACACTCATGCATGCTCTAATTCATAATTCAATGCCCCCCAGCCCCCTCCCTGCGCATGCACATGGAACTCCACTGTGCTTCCCTATTTTCCACACATGACCCCCTACTGCCCCATTTCCCAACTTCTGGTGGGCCTGGTAGGCCTGTTTTTTGCTCTCCCTAGACACCAGAGACTTTCTTCGAGCCTTGGGAGGGTGAAAATGCCCTTCCCAGCCCCCCCCCCCACCCGGTCTGCCTTCCGGAAGCTCTCTGGAGGCTGAAAATTACTTCCTAGAGCCTCTGTGCGAGCCAAAAATCAGCTGGCTGGCATGCGCATGCATGCTGGAGCTGAGCTAGGGCAACTGCTCATGTGCCTGCAGATATGGCTCCACGTGCCACCTATGGCACACATGCCATAGATTTGCCATTACGGCCATAACACAAGGTTGAGGAAGAACCAGTTTTTTTAGGGCTCATTTGAAACCAGATAGGGTGGGACCCAATACAATCTCCAGGAGGAATCATGTTCCTCCAAGACAGACTCCAACAGAGATTGCATGGTGGATATAACTAGTTAACGGTGCTTAATTGCTAAGACTCTGAAGAAGGCATCTCTGTCTGATTGTACAGGATGGGCAGATACTATGAGAGATAGACAATTAGATAGCTAGGCTTTATTCATGTCAGGATTTATAGATAACAACAAATTATTGAATTGCCTCTGGATCAGTGCAGCTCATGAAACATATGGGCATAGAAAGGGCTGCCTATTCCTGCTTATGCCATTGCATTCAAAACCAGATGTGGTTTTGAATGGTTTTAAGTGGCATTCCCATGTAAAGTGTATCACAATAATCCATTTACAAGATACATGAGTGATTGACTGTATGGAATGAGCACAAGTGGTACACCTATACGATTTGTGTAAAGGCTATTCTGGCCACAGCTACCACTAGTCTCTGAGTAGGATTCATGAGTCTAGGACAGTGATGGCGAACCTATGCCATGAGTGCCACAGGTGGCAGATGGAGCCATATCTGCTGGCACACGAGTCATTGCCTTAACTCAGCTCCAACGTGCATGTGTGTGCCAGCCAGCTGATTTTTGACTCTCACAGAAGCTATGGGAGGACATTTTTGGCTTCCAGAGAGCCTCTAGAGGGATGGGGAAGGCGTTTTTACCTTCCCCCAGCTCCAGGGAAGCCTTTGGAGCCTGGGAAGGGCAAAACACGAGCCTATTGGGCCCACCAGAAGTTGGGAAACAGCTGTTTCCATCCTCCGGAGGGGAAGCTGTTTTCGCCATCCCCAGGCATTAAATTATGGGTGTGGGCATTCACACATATGCAATAGCACACATGCACGCTTTTTCAGCACCCAAGGAAAAAAAGGTTCACCATTACTGGTCTAGGAAGACCCCTGGATTACACAGTAGTCACAAATGAGAGGTGGGTTCCTCCCGTTCAGACCAGTTCGCCTGAAACAGTAGCAAGCTGCTGGTGATGTCACAATAACACCACAGAACCAGTTCTGTCGGTGCCGGTCCCTGGATGCTGTCCTCATTGTTGGAGAATTTGGGGGGGGGGGGGTTTGGAGGGGGGGATGTTGAATTTTTTCCAGGGTTTTTTTTTTCTTCAGTGCATGTGCAGAAGCCGAGTTTCCGACACTGCGCATATGCCACCATCTTGGTTTTGGGGGGAGGGTTGTTTTTTTTAATTTTCTACAAATTTTCAGCACTGCGGCCAATGAGGAAACAAACTAGCGGCGAGGTAAGTTAGAACCCACCCCTGAAACATAGAAACATAAAAGACTGACAGCAGAAAAAGACCTCATGGTCCATCTAGTCTGCCCTTATACTATTTCCTGTATTTTATCTTAGGATGGATATATGTTTATCCCAGACATGTTTAAATTCAGTTACTGTGGATTTACCAAACACGTCTGCTGAAAGTTTGTTCCAAGGATCTACTACTCTTTCAGTAAAATAATGTTTTCTCATGTTGCTTTTGATTTTCCCCCCAACTAACTTCAGATTGTGTCCTTTTGTACCAATGTTATCTCCACACTATGTCCAACCTGATCCCTAACAGACAAAAAGATCAGAATAATCTGTTTCCTCCAACTTGTAACTTTCAATAATTTGTTGTTGTCCTCACATGAACTCAATTGAGTCACCCCGATTCTATGCCTCCTAGGCCACCAGACTTGGAAATTCTTTTGTCGGCCCAGCAATAGAATCAAGCAGACAGGAATTTCACTGCCCAGCTGGTATGCCAGTACAACAGCAACAAATTTAAGTGCAATTTCAACACATGTTCTCACATCCCATTATCTGTGGTGCAGAATCTCTGAAAGCCATCACACACTCCTGGATAACAACTGACACCCTTCCTCTCATATCCTAATATTGTAATTGTTGCTAAACACAAACCCAAGTGAGCACGTCTCTAAGTCGAAGAACACATATACATCGTCCCACTCAGGCTCAATTATATATGTCAACCGACTCCTGCACAATCAAGTCATGGAGGCAGATGGATTTATACCTCAATCTGTCATTTAATAGCAGCATCTAGAGGCTGGGACATTGAGAATCCAGTAACCTAGCACTGGGTTTAAATGCAGAAGACTGGGCTGGCAAATGGAATGATGTGCCATCACATCTATTCACCTTATAAATGTCTGCCCTCAGATGGTTCTCATAAATCCCCCTGCCCATCTCTAACAGCAATTCTTGCCCACATCTCTCTATATCCCAAATCTGAGCCTCCCAGGCCAAGGGTTAAATCCACACATACCTCCAAACCACACACACACACACACTCCAGAGCTCCTTCAGCCAGCAGTCAGAAGAGTTAGGCCGAAAGGGGTACCACCAAACAAAGTAAATGTCTCTCAACTTTCATTACCTACAAATCTCCAATCCATTAATCCAATTCTGAGGAAAAGCAGCTAGAAAAAATAAACGGTGAAGAAAAATAATTAAAACAGGCTTCTTCTGTTTCCCCCCCTTCCCAAAATAACCTGTCACTTCCTTTTGTCACATTTTTAATTGATCCATCATCTATTCCAGTTTTTCTCAATCTTGGCCAATCAAAGTTGGCTGAGTAGGGAATTCTGGGAGTTTACGTCTATAGAGGAGAAGGTTAGAAACACTAATCTCAATTTTAGTCTGATTTTGATAGATTTATTTATTATTTATTTATTTATTATTTAGATTTCTATGCCGCCCCAGGCCAACTGGAAGTTTGACTAAGAGGGGTTGCTGAGAGAGGTGGAATTTGAGGGCGGTCTGGGGACCAGTCTCTGTCCGTTGCCGAGCCTGCTACCCCTGTAATGTTCATGGGGGTGCAGTGGCCAAAAGAAGGCCCTGCGAAGGAGAGGCTGCTGGTAATAACTGCCTCTGTGTTGCTTCGAGCTGCTTCTCAAGGGCCTTGATTTTTTTCTCTGCCTCCCTGAGGGAGGAGCCCTGAGATGTCCTGGTTTTAGGCTTATCCCCTTTAATCTTTTCTCTGGGGGTATGGGGTCTAGGAGCCGTTGGTGGTTCCTCTCCCGCTTGATCAGCCATAATGTCTTTCCCCTTAAAGCACTCACATCACGATTGTGATATGTCACGCAAAACAATGGATCCTCGTATACTGTGGGGAAAAATCATAGTAAAAGTTCTTGCATCCCTTTCTGCAGATATTTCTGCTTTGAGTAATAATGGAAACAGCAGATGTTTCTAATCTTTGTGATTGCTATGGAACAAGCTTAGAAAGGAAACAAACTACAATTCCTGAACCAAATTACCAGGCTCACTGCTTCACTTTTAACATCAAACTAACTAATCCCAATGACAATGATTAATGAAATGATATACTGTACTGTAATTGCTTACCTATTAGATACTAGAACTGTAGTTTAGAAAATCTTGCAGAGAGTTCAGAGTTGCATTGTACATTATCTGTTGACAGGCCTCTGTGGCCTACCCAAGCCTGCTCTAGGCCACACAAAGCCTTCACCCTGGAAACAGCTTTGGAGAATGTTTTTCTTTAGCCTCTGAAGCCTCCAAAACTGTGCAAAAGCATGTGCCAGACTGTTGTGATTTTTCAAAGGCTCTGCAGGCCGTGTGAGAGCATGGCCTTCATGCATGACTTCAAGAGGCTTGTGCAAGAACACACACCATTCTCACACTGTCTCTGCAGCTTCTGAAAATCCCCCCCAAAAAGGGCAAGCTTTTGTTGCTGCCTAATTGATTCAATTGGTACATAAAAAATGTTTTGTCCAAGTAAGGGTGTTATTCATGACTAAAAGACAGCTCAATTGATATAATAGTTATTAGCTAGTCAAAAATATGTGTATATAACATAGATGGCCATAATTTCCAAAAAGAAGGGTGGTATTTTTATTTTTTATTTTTGGGGGGTTGAAGAACCGATGACTCAGCAGGTGCCTAGCAGAACAATATGACCAGTTTCTGTTGGGGAAATCCTTCCTACAAAAACAAATGTAGTCCTAAACTTTTACTACTTTAGGAATATGAAGAATCCTTTTTATGTTTAGAGAAGATAGCTGTTTTGTGTATAAAATACAGAAGTCTGTGTCTTGCAGATTAAACAGGAATATCCTCTATTTGTGGATCAAAAGATAAATGAATGAACTTTACCATTTTCAGTGCAGTTCCCATTGTTTAGCTTTCGACTAGTGCTGACTTGTATCCTTTTCACCCCTATACAACCTAAAAGTCAAGTAAGGTTGTTAATGTTTTTTTTAACTGCTTATCTTATTTCCAATGGAAAAAATTGGAATCGTGAGATCAGAAAGAAATACTGAGAACAATAAGTGAGAACACAATTTGGTGCAAGCATAAAAATTGACACAAAATTAATTCATATTGCCAGTCTTTCTAATATTCATTGGACACTTCAAGAAACAAGAAAGAAGTTACTTGTTTTTCCTTTTTTTTCTTTTTTCCCGGTGAAGCAAGCAAAATATGTGCATGCACTATTTATATCAAAGAAAGATAGAAGAAGGATAATGAAATTCTATATAGTAGAGAGGTTTTCTAAGATACCTTTTTAATGAGAATTTCTAATATTAGAAGATAAAGTTTAGATTAGCAAACAAATTATTAACAAACCAGAAAACTACAGAAATTGATAGAATATCTATACAAAGATGACAAGCAACAACAAAAACAACAAAAAAGAATTGGTAAACATTGTAATCAATTATTCTAGCAAATCTGGAGAAAGAGCCAGTGGCCAACAGATTGCAAGAGGTTAGTCTACATACCAAAGCCAAGGAAGATTTAACAAACTATAGAAAGTATTGTACAATACCATCAATTTCACACAGGAATAAATAATGCTTAAAGTTCAGCCAATGAAGATTATAATCCTACATAGAAAAGGAGATGCCAGATTCTGGAGATGGTCTTGCAAAAAGCTGAGACATTATTGCACAGGCACATTGAATAATTCAGAAAGTCAAAGAATATGAAAAGGAAATCAAAATGTGTTATTGACTACAAGTCCTTCACTTATAACCACGATTAAATTCAAATTTTCCATTGTTAAGTAAAACAATGCGTGGAAGCAAAATAAAATAAAATCACTGAAATCTGTCTTGCGTGCATGTCCCCTCGTGAGATTTTGCTTCCTGCTCATGTGCAGAAGCAAAATCACACTGGGATGCGTGCACACACAGGAGAAATGAAGCTGCTTGCACAGCACACTGATAGCGGCAGGAATGGGAATCCTCCCCTGGATAAGGTTGTACACTGTATTCTTAGTTATACGACCTGTACCACAGGCTAGTATTAGGTAGAATAGCAATGAATTAATTGGAGAAGTCATGAAAAGAAACCAATGGATTATAAGCAAATCAATTCAGAATTGCCACTCAAGGCTCAAATGACCAGATTTAAATTATGGTATTTTGAATACATTATGTGAAGATCCTATTCTCTTAAGAAGTTTTAATGCTGAGAAAGGTAAAAATAAACAGAAGAAGACAACCAGAAGTTGTTACAACAGTAATGGGTGCCAAATTGGGAACCAATCATCTTTAAGAAGATTATGTGGTTGTAAGAGTCAACATTGATTTTATAGCACATAATCATGTAAGAATTACTGTAGGTCCCTGTGAGCTAATATTCACAATCTGGATCATCTTCATCAGTTGTGGATTGCTGCCGGTTTGGACTGGTTCACCTGTACCAGTGGCGGAAATTTGCTCCCGCTTCCCGAACTGGTAGCAATGGCCGGCTGGCCATGCCCCTAAACCAGTCCTCTGATCTGAAACAGATAGCAAAGAATTCTCTGTGTATGCAAAACACACACTTCCAATGCTATGAGATATTGAATTATTGTGAGCTGAGTGCTTATTGCACCCATTTGTACAAAACATCCTTGAATAGTACAAAATGGCCCTGGAACTTGTCAACCATAACAATGCCTCTGACCACATATAGGTTTTCTTTATAATTCTTACTACTCCGTTATTTGGAGAAGCTAAAACTGAAACTGCCCTTCTAGAAGCAAAGGCATGGCCTTGAGGAATCAGTAACCATTGTTTGTTTGTTTGTTTGTTTGTTTGTTTGGTTAGTTAGTTAGTTAGTTAGTTAGTTAGTTAGTTAGTTAGTTAGTTAGTTAGTTAGTTAGTCCAATACACAACAATACACAATGAAGGTTATAGAAGTTATACTCGAGTAAAATATATTAGAGAAAGAATAGAAGTGAAAATTTAGGAATAGAATATATCAATTAGAGAACAGAAGGATAATATGAGAGTAATATAAGAAGATTAGAATAGAAGAATAGTAGATATGATATATGGGATATAGGAGAGACAATAGGACAGGGGACAGGAGGCACTCTAGTGCATTTATGCACGCCCCTTATGCTGGGGCTTGTTTTGGAAGGAAGGAAGGAAGGAAGGAAGGAAGGAAGGAAGGAAGGAAGGAAGGAAGGAAGGAAGGAAGGAAGGAAGGTCATTTACATTCTTTTAGAACAGGCGTATCAAACTCAAGGCCCATGGACCAAATCCAGCCTGCAATGTGGTCAGATCTGGCCTGTAGGGCCACGCAGGAAAAGCAGAAGGGCGGTCCCTGCTGCCTCAGTCCTGGCCCATGCCCAGGAAGCAGCAAGCAGGGGAACTGTTGGTGCCCAGCAGCAGCAGCAGCTCCATTGCCTCACCTCACCCTGCCCTGCGTCGCCATGCCATGCCACCCACCTGGCATCACTTCACCCCATCCAGCCTCACTATGCCCTGCCTCACTCCACCCTGCCACGCCTGGCCTTGCCACACCAGGCCACACCTCATCCAGCTTCACCTCACCCAGCTCTGCCCAACCTTTCCATGCTCCACCTTGCCTCTCTCCTCGCCACTCCACAGCTTGCCTCGCCTTGCCTCACCTGATCACCCCTCACAGCAGCCTTAGGAAGGAGATAAGCACAGCCAGAACACTCCCTCAAAGAAGCTGGGCTCACTTGGGCTGGGTTGTGGGGTTCTGGTGCCCCAGATGTTTGAGGCTGAGCTGGACACTTGCCCTCCACTGCCAGGGCTCTGGGCAGCCTGTGCCGGGACACCCCCCCCCCCACTTTGAATTAATATTTTGAACTGAAAACACATGATCACAATTAATAGATGTCTACCATGCTGTGGACGCCGGTTTGATTCAAATAAATAGTGGGTAGGATTTTAAAAGCCTAAGCCCATTTTATAATGAATTGGCAAGTGGTAAACTTCTTTTCTCTGTTGTGCCCAGCTTAGAAAGCTCCATTTCAGAAAAATTGGGAGAAAAAATTAGACTTTAAAAATTCCAGAAGGCCAAACTCAACTACAAAGAAGTCTGGTCTCTCTTGAATGCTTCTTTATAAATAAATCATTTTGTACCACAGTGTTTCTGCGTTGTCTCCTTTTTCTGGTTTCACCTTGATCAAAATGAATGTATAGTTAGTTTGTTTGAATGGGTATGTGTGCATGTTAATAGGCCTTTTAGTTGTTCTTAAATGTAATTGTAAATTTTAACTTAAATTATTATATCTCGATGTACAGTGTTCCCTTGATTTTCGCGGGGGTTACGTTCCAAGACCTCCCGCGAAAGTCGATTTTCTGCGAAGTAGCGGTGCAGAAGTAAAAACACATTTTTTGCTATGGACAGCCAAAAACTACCCCCACGCACCCTTTTTCAAGGCAGCGCAAGGAGCCGGGCTTGAAATTAGGGCAGGGAGCGACGAAAGTGCGGAGGCTGGCAAAGATTGCTTTGAATGTCGGCTGCCCCCACCCCCCCCCCAGCGCCTCCGGCCCCCTCGCCGCTATCGCCCGCCCCGCCCGATCCACCCCTCTCACCGGCTTTCTTCAGACACGGGTCCTCCTGCAGCAGCGCTGGCAGCTACGGTTTCTCATCCTCCTCATTCGGCCGGTAGCCGCTCTGAGCGCTTTGAGAATGCCTGCCTCGCCCCTCTCACAGTCCCTTAACTGAGAGCACTTTCGTCCCAGCTATCAGTGAGGGGGCTGCAGGAGAGGTGGGGGCAGGCGTTCTCACAGAGAGGGAGAGGGAGAAAGAGAGAGAGAGCAAGAGGGGGGAGAGTGGAAGGTAGAGAGAGAGAAAAAAATGATAGAAAAAGGGAGAAAAAAGAAATGAGAAAATGATTGAAGCAGAGAATGACAGGAAAGAGAAAGAGAGAGAGAAGTGACTCTTGGTGATGACATATGACGTCATCGGGTGGGAAAAACCGTGGTATAGAAAAAAAACCACGGAGTATTTTTTAATTAATATTTTTTGAAAAACCGTGGTATAGCGTTTCGCGAAGTTTGAACCCGCGAAAATCGAGGGATCACTGTACAGTATACTGCTTTTATACGTGATAAGCCACCCCAAGTCTTCGAAGAGGGGTGGCATATAAATTATTATTATTATTATTATTATTATTATTATTATTATTATCATTATCATCATTAATATTAATATTAATATTAATATTAATATTAATATTAATTAATAATAATAATAATAATTAATTAATAATAATTAATAATAATAATAATAATAATAATAATAATAATAATAATAATAATAATAATAATAATACCTGTCTGGGAAAATCTTGTATGTGAATTACCAGAGAATTCAATGAGGAAGTTACCAGTGGTTGGGAGAAGAGATGCAAGGCAAAAAGGTTAAAACCCAGGGAAGTTAAATTAGTCTGTTTGCTCTGCAAATGCAGTTTTTTCCCCAAATCACCCAGTTTTTGCATTTCATTTCAGACCCAAGCAAAGGTTCTTTGCCAAGGTAGATGCCATCTCAGGGCAGGGTCTTTCTGCTCACCTTTCTGCCTTCCCTTTCTTTCATTTTCTTCCTCTCTTCTCTCCTCCCTCCCTCCCCTCCCTTCCATTCTCATCTCTCTCTCCTCCTGTCACCTCCCATCTCTTTCCATTCTTTTCTCCTTCCTTTCCTTTTTCTTTTTTTGATTCATCTTTTCTTTCCCCTTTCCCTTTCTCCTTCTCAACTGTCTCCTTACGCTTTTCTTTTCCCTCTTTCATTTCCTTTGTTTTACATATTTTTTCCTTTTCTTTCTAATATATCCTGTTGTTTCCACTCCATTTCTCTTACCCCATTTAAGTGAAGAAATCCAAGATTTAAGGGAGCAAAATCTGGACTTTGTGGGTAGACCCACAAAGTGGCCCTGGCCCACCTAGCCTAGGCAGGCAATTCCCCTGTGTGTGTGTATAGGGGGCAATGTTGAACTGGTCATATCCACCCAGCTACAATCACCTGGCCACTATGAGTCATCATATGTCTTACATGTAACTGGCCCTTTGAGGGCAACCATAATGCTGATGAAACTGAGTTTGATACTCCTATTTTAGAAAGTCATTGAGGTCACCTGGAAGTTTATCTGTCTTCAGGGTCACCTGAGTGGTTAAAATGGCTGTGGAGCATTCTTGGAACTGTTGGAAGGACTGTATTGTAGTCTGGAGATATATGATATTGCATCCCTCCCCCTCTGTTGAGACAGGGCTATTCAGTTTTGACTAGATTGCCGTTTCGACCCCCTCTTTCAAACCAGCGGTCCTCTCTGTCCAAAATGTGGCCTTTGCCGTCTTCCAAAGAATGGACTTTGTCTTTTAAATGTGAATGGACTGCTGAATTTTGCCATGATGAGTTTGTTCTCCTATGTCATGCCATGCATTTATGCATTTATGGCACAACATAGGGAGAAAAATGGGATGAGAAGTGAAAGGTCTTCAAATGAAAGCCAGAAAGTCCAGTTGCCCCCTGAAAAAGCACCTGTGGGATATTTTGTTTGTTTGTTTGTGAAACATGTACAGGAAAGTAGTTTGTGTAAACATAAGGGGCGTGTATAAGTGCACTAATGTGCCTTCCAACCCCTGTCCTATTGTCTCTCCTATATCTTCTCTTCTATATCTATATCTTTTCATCTATTCTCCAATTGATATACTGTATTTTTTATTCCTATACTCTCTCCTCTTTTTCAGTAACTGAATTTAAACATGCCTGGGATGATTACTATATATATACTGTATATACTATATATATATTTACTTGAAGGTATCCTCTATTACCTACATTGTGTATTATTGTGTATTATTGTGTATTGGACAAAATAAATAAATAAAATAAAAAGTAATGAGGACAGTAGGACAGGGATGGTAGCACAGTTCCCTCTAAGCTGAGCAGTGAGCTCACTTAAAAATCATCATCAACTCAGAGTTTTCCAAACCTGTCCAGAAGCCGAGAGGGAAAAAGTGAGAGGGAAGGAGACAGAGAGGAAGAGAGGAAGAGAGAGAAACAGATAGAAAAAAGAGAGGAAGGAAAAGAGGGGAAAAAATGGGAGTAAGGAAGAGAGAAAGAAAATCAAAATCTAGTTTGAAACTAGCTCAACTATTTAAGTGGCATTTTGATATTGATAGAGTTGCCCTATTATGAGCTCACTGTTATAGACACACAGTACAGTATTTTATTTTGAAATTCTCTGAGGCAAAACAGGGTGGTTTTTTTTTTGTTTATTTATTTATTTGTTTATTTATTTATTTATTATTTCTGTGCCGCCCAGTCCTGAAGGGACTGCCGCTCAGACACTATACTTTTCTCCCCGCCCCCCCCCCCAAAAAAAAATTAGACGGAACACTGGATGGTAGGCACAATGGTACACTTATGCATGCCCCTTACAGACCTCTTAGAAACCTGGAGAGGTCGATTGTAGACAATCGAAACATAGAAACGTAGAAGATTGACGGCAGAAAAAGACCTCATGGTCCATCTAGTCTGCCCTTATACTATTTCCTGTCGAAGGTTGAAGATTTTGGGTTTTGGGAAGAAACCACAGAGTCAGGTAGCGCGTGTCAGGTAGTGCATATAGATAGGACCTTTCGGATAAAGCTACGTCTATGAAACGAGCTGTCAGAAACTTAGACACGGCCTTTGTGAGCATGCCCGGCTACCAAACGGGCGCCTCTGCCACTTCCATCGGGCTCTGGCGCTCCCGTTTGCGGCAGCGTCGGCAGCCGAACTGGGCGTCGCTCGTGGGTGGGGACGTGTTTGTGTGTGGGCTCTGGGGCGTGGTCTGGGCTTGGCCTTCTCTGCCCAGCAGCACCCTCGTGCAGGAGCCCAGGGCAAAGGAGGGGGCACCGAGAGGTGGGGGGAGGGGAAGGCGTCCCCGGCCGCAGCCCAGGAATTGCTCCGCTAGACACCCAGGCGAGCCATCATGGGGCTGGAGAAAGAGAAAGCGGACACCAAAATCTTCATGGATGAAGACGGCTTCAATCGGAACCATAGCCCCGCGCCGTCGGAGACTGACAATAACCCGGAGAAAGCGCCCGACCGGGATCCGCGCGGGCTTAACAGCCACCTGAAGGTGAGGGCGCCCCGATTCCCCGTGCAGGCTCCTCACATTTTTTGAAAGTCGCCTTCGAGCCCCCTTTGAGGAAGTGGAGCGTTATCTCTTTATGCCATTTAAGGCGAATTTCAGCGCGTGGGATTCCTCCCCCCTCCCCGTCCCGATTCCAGCCCGGTCTGTCATTTGGGGTGCCGGTTTCCCCGCTCGCTCCTTCCCTCCCTTTGCTCCTCGGGAAAGGAAAACCCCTTTATTTAGGCTCAAGAGTAGTTTCTGAGGTTCTCGGTTGTCCTCTTGAATCCACCAACTTCTAACTCAGGTCTTCAAACTTGGCAATTTTAAGACTTGTGGACTTCAATTCCCAGAATTCTCCAGCCAGCTATGCTGGCTGGAGAATTCTGGGAGTTGAAGTCCACAAGTCTTAAAGTTGCCAAGTTTTGAGGACCCCTGTTCTAACCTTCCATGCTAATCAGCCGGAGTCTTTCAAAACAATAACAAAAGCAAACCAGTTGTTACCGCTGCCTGTTGTCAGGCGCTTTCCCCCTCCCCGTGAAGACCTCACTCTGCATTTCAGAAGAGGAGCTGTGTTTTTGCGGTGCTCATGCTTGTTTCCCTCTGTTCCAGCTGGGGTTTGAGGACGTGATAGCGGAGCCTTCGTCCACTCACTCTTTCGATAAAGTCTGGGTCTGCAGCCATGCTCTCTTTGAGCTCAGCAAGTACCTGATGTATAAGCTCCTGACCCTTGTCCTTGCCATTCCCTTGGCCCTGATTGCAGGGATTCTCTTTGCTGTGCTCAGTTGCCTACACATCTGGTAAGAATTTCTACTGAAATCTTAAGAGTTTCCCCTTGCAAGTAATGTGAAAGATGTAATCAGTCATCTCTGGTGATCCCAAATATTGCAAACAGTAATGTTAGAGTGATTTATTTGAAAGGTAGCAGGCTTACAATCTATGTCAGGGGTCCCCAAACTTGGCAACTTAAAGACTTGTGGACTCAAAACTCCCAGAAGTCTATGCTATGCTGGCTGGAGAATTTTGGGAATTGAAGTCCACAAGTTTTAAAGTTGCAAAGTTTGGACCTCTGATCTAGGCATTTGCATTGCATTTACTGCAGATAAAATCTACTGAGTTGGCATGCTTAATTTATATAATGAATGTCAATTAGGTGGAATTTAGCATTACAGGGTGCCAACTTACCCTGTACCCAGCTGGCTGCAGATTGGAAGGCTAAAAAAGAAGACCCCAGACCTGGAGGACTGGGGAGAGAGATTGCATCTATTTCCTGACTGACTGTTGGTTGGTTGGTTTCCTTTTCTCTTTAAAACAAAGACATCTTTATCTTCCTCTGCTTACAATGAGAATATTTTTAGAACAGGTCTCATATCATTCTCTGGCCAAACATATGGAATAATGGCAGGATTGCTTAATTCCCAAAGTATCCTTTGGGAAGGGGTTTTTTTTTTTGAGGATGGGATTTCCCAACCTCAAAAATGTTAATGACTCAACAATTTAAAAAAAAATCTGCAGTAGATCTAAACATGGGACATCAACCCATATTGAATTTTTCATCCAGCAAAATAGTCGGTGCTCTTTTTCTCACTGTAGAGAGGTTCTCAGATCAGTTCTGTAGTATCTCAGGACCAGTGCAGCTTTGATTTGCAAAATGCTTTAAAGTAATTCTTTATGACATTATTGTAGCTGGGGTTTAATTTAGGACATGTTCATACATGCCTGTCCCATTTTTGCTTTTCCTTCCAATGGTTGATGTTTGAATGTGGATATGTGCACTATTATGAAACATTGTATTTGAGATATCATTGAGGGTGGCATTCATTTGCACATGCACATTCTTTCAACTACAGTCATGGGGAATATACACATGTGGAGCAGAAATTGTTTTAAGCAATATTGGGGCCCTGTTTCCCAGAAAGCTTAATTGAACCCTGACTCCCAAGGATCCCTTATTTATTTATCAATGTACTTAAGGTACATATTTACTTAACAATATGTGTAGAACACCCTACCTTCTTAAGGAATGACACAATTTTTCCATATTCACATATGTGTCCAGGGTAAAGAGACATCTTGCCATAATCCATAAGGCAAGCTGATTGTGGCATGAGTTTGTTAACTGTGAACCTCCAACTTTTCAGTCTGTATGTATGTGAAAGATACAGAAAGTGTAGGTATGTTATTTGTTGCAAGATGCACAACAATGACAATACTGTCAGAAGGAATTATTGATAAATGCTTTTAGTGAGTATTGAACCCCTGCATTTCAAAGTAGGCTGTAAATATCTCACTGAAAATGTATCTCCTTATTAGGCATTACTATGGCACAAGTATAGGAACGTAGGTTTCTGCATTTGTGAGCAGAAACCCTTCCAAGACTGCATTCAGGATATTAACTATTTCAGAAGGGATGTGTTCATTAAACCAGAAAGTGGAAATATTTCATTAATGAGGTTTATAACATCTACTCTTACTTAGGGCTTTTTATGCTATGGTTTAACTATAATTCATTTATAGATTCTATACTATCAAGCAAGTTGATTTGCTATGGTTGATAATTTCAAAAATTCTCTGATCACTGAAGAAAGGTGATACTTGGCACATTGCATAAGTTCTTGGCCAATTGCTAATCCATCCCATCAAGTTTATCAAGTTTTTTATTATGGTTTTTGGAATTGCATTATCTTTCTTTGTTTTATGGAACCTAAAAACAGAACTGCCTTATTCTAATTAAAATAGTGATATTTTACCCTGGAACCTGTTGAACATTCTTCATGATTTGCAGTCAACATTGTTCAAATTCATAAATCATAGCCAAAATCTACGTTGTATTTTTGAAGTAGATTTTTAAATAAGGCTTTCTGAGGCAATTTTTCAGTAAATGTAAGAAATATCCAATATTACCTCTTCCCCGAAATTGATCTGCATTGCTGTGGACTATACATGGTCAGCCTTGAAGATTGGTCAAAGTGATAAAAAGACAGAATACGCAGGAATTCATCTTTGTGTTTTATGCTTATGCAGGAGCAAAAAGACATCTGCGTCAATTGTAGAGATTGCTAATAGGAACAATGAAGATAATATTCTTTCTATAAGACTCTGTCAGTAGCATTATAAAATACAGGTGGCCTTGACTTATGATTGGTCCCTCAGCAACTACTCCACCTTCCCAGAGCTCCTTACCAGTTTTGAAGTTCTGTCAGCTGGTGCTACCTGCAGTCATGTGATTGTATTTTGAGCACTTGACAACTGGTCCACATTTATGGTCAATTATACATCCCACAGTTATTTGACTATGATTTATGGGGATTTTTTTTCATGAAGCTGGAATTTACTTCTGGTTTTCTGGCAAAAGGTGTCCATTGATTACAATGGGCTCACTTAAGAATTAAGATGCTCATTTAACAACTGCAATATTGACTTAACAGCAGACCCCCCCCAAAAGGTTATAAAATAGGGCACCTGCTTAATGACTTATCAGGACTTAATTACAGTCATTAGTAGAGAACTGCATCTATAGGGAAATTTATTTTATTTATTTATTTATTTTATTCATTCAATTTTTATGCCATCCTCCTTAGACTCAGGGCGGCTTACAACACGTTAACAATAGCACTTTTTAACAGAGCCAGCATATTGCCCCCACAATCCGGCTCCTCACTTTACCCACCTCGGAAGGATGGAAGGCTGAGTCAGCCTTGAGCCGGTGATGAGATTTGAACTGCTGACCTGCAGATCTAGCAGTCAGCTTCAGTGGCCTGCAGTACTGCAATCTACCTGCTGCGCCACGCCGGCTCAATCACCAGTGTGTGTGTGTATGTGTATATCACACACACACACACACACACACATACACACACACAAATGGCATACTGACAAATCTCAAAAGTGTTGGTGATATTATGGAGGCCACTTTGGAGAGGAAAATTCGTAAGTGGGGTATTACCATTGAGAAGCTCCTTCTGTAATAAAACAGTAAGATCCTCCCCTTTAAGTTGTCCCAATCTAGGTCCTGTTTTAGTATTAAAAAATAAGAGAATCCAATGTAGGTTTCATAACTGAATTCCCCTGGGAAAGTGAAAAGGCTGTATCAAGCAAGTCTGCTTTTATAGCCCCTACCCATAGAAATAGAGCATTTAAGGTCATTCACTGTTTAATAGGACTTTTTAGGACTCCCCAAAGGGTGATTTCCAATTCCAGTAAGACTTGCCCAAAAATCTGAAGGCTGAATCAGGTGAACAGACACGTGAGGCCATTGTTCTGTCTTCCTGTGGAATCCCTTTGGTTAAGGAGTGTGCAACTGTTGCTTGTTTTGAGGGCAGGGTAGTGAATTCTTCTCAAATGCTCCCAATGTCCTTTGGGAAAGAGCCAAAGTAACTCCAAATTGTGGATAATTAGATTAGAATCACAGATGCACAACACACAGAGAGACAGTCAAAAATACACACCTTGCTTCATGCAATTTCATGAGGGACTGCAATTCTAGCTCCACGTTTTGTTTTTTCACCTTCAAAACAGGGGTTTTATTATTTACCCACTTTAAGACAATAGCTGTTGAAGGTTGAATACCACCATGGGTAGAGAAGCAATTTCGAAACCATCACTCAGAAAGCATTGCTGACATGCCAACAGAGAGGAGTTGTTACACTGTTAGCCTGCCAAAAATTTAAAGAAGAACTTGACCTCGCATTCTTTCTGCACCCAGAACGCACCCTGAGTGGAGAAACAATTACACACCCACATTGGAGGACAGAGTTTCACCTCTCTATGAACTGAATTAAGAGCATGCACAAAAAAATAATTTCATCAGGCTTGGAGGATAATTGAAGGGTTTTCTAAAATGAATCGTAATTATGAGAATACAGTACAGGGGCACCTCTACTTAAGAACTTAATTCGTTCCGTGACCAGGTTCTTAAGTAGAAACGTTCTTAAGTAGAAGCAATTTTTCCCATAGGAATCAATGTAAAAGCAAATAATGTGTGTAAACCCATTAGGAAAGAAATAAAAACTTGGAATTTGGGTGGGAGGAGGAGTAAGAAGAGGAGGAGGACAGTCGCTGCTGAAGGAAGAAGGTGAGGAGAGGGGAATCAAAAAAATCTAAAACTTTAAGGCTTAAAAAAAAAAGAGGGACTCTGAGGCAGTTCCCAGAGAAAGGAAAACGCTCCGTTCGCTCTGCGCTGCCCAGAGCAAAGGGAGCGTTTCTTTTCTCTGGGCGCTGGCAGAGGTTTATTCCCTCTCCAGGCTCCCAGAGAAAGGGAAATTCTTTGTTCGCTCTAGACTGCCAAAGCCTACTTAAGCTTCACCGAAAGGCTCCTCTGGCAGCCCAGAAAAGCCCGAGATGGCCAGGATTAAAGGAGGAATGGCAGGAAACTGCTTTCAAATTTCCTGGGAAATTTTTCCGGGCTCGGGTTCTTAAATAGAAAATGGTTCTTAAGTAGAGGCAAAAAATCTTGAATACCCGGTTCTTATCTAGAAAATTCGTTCTTAAGTAGAGGTACCACTGTAATTTGTTTTTTTTAAAGCTATGGTTGCTATTTGAATTTAATTTGGACCTTTAACTTATTGTACCGTTTTGTAGGTTTTGTTATACAGGTAGCCATAGCTACATTATCTGTTAAGCCTAAAATAATAATCTGAACCTGTGCCAATACCAAACACTTTGAGCTATTTGCAAGCATGATCTAGAAAAGTTGCCACTCTGCATTCTTCTGTTGCCTACATAGGTCTTTCTCCTTTCCTTTGGCTGCAGATTTAAATTGAGGAAGAAATGTCAACAAGTACATTGGAAGTCCTGTATGACTATTTACATATTCTTTAAAATAGATCTTTGTGGTATATGCTTGGTGGTAATTATGTGATCTATTGATTCATTATCAATGTTTCCAGTAAAAGATGCCAAATTATGTCTGTAATTATAGGAATAAGATGGAAACCTAAACTATTAAAATGAAAACAAGAATTTTAATATATGCAATTCACTGCAGATTTATTATTTTCTTTTTGTTTCCCGGGAGGATTGAATGACATTTCCTAGATCTTTCTCACTTGTATGGATTGCTATTGTAACCAAGGCAAAGGTAAATCATATTTGTGATTAGTTGCTTGCCTGTTTGGATTCCATTAAAGGACCTAAGCAGAAGTTAAAAAAGAAAATTCTGTTTTTAAATGAAAAGCCCCAATTAACTGACATCAATATGTAAATGGAAATAGCAAGCAAGATGCTCTATGGAAAACTCCAATATTAGCAGAATTTATTTGTTATTTATAGATATGGTTTAAGAACAAGAATGGGCAGGGCCAAGCAGGCATCAGGCTCCAATTGTAGATACAAAACCGGGGGACGTTTTTGCCCTTCCCAGGCTCCGAAGGCTTTCCTCAAGGGCAAGAACGACCTCCCTAGGTTATGTAGGCCAGTAAGGAGCCCATTTCTGGACTTCCCAAACTTCTGGTAGGCCCATTTTTTGCCCTGTCCAAGCCTCCAAAATTAGTGAAATACATTAAGCATAACATGATGTGGGTCTTCCTACAGCTTGCCCTTAGCAGATTAGCATTGAGTACAGTGCAGGGAGAAAAGGTAAGACAGTGTAAGGATAAGGAATTTTTTTTAAAAAATAGCACAGTGGCATGGCTCAGGAAGGTAGAGTGAAAACCAAGAAAAAAGACTAGAACAGTGGTTCTCAACCTGAAGGTCGGGACTCTTTGGGGGGGTCAAATAACTGTTTCATAGGGGTCACCTAAGACCATGGGGGAAAAACAAATTTCCCATGGTGTTAGGAACTAAAGCTTCTATTCTGGCGCCTTGGAACATATTTTTACAATCCAACCAATCAGGTGTTTACAGTAGAGGTGTCCCTCTGCTCTTTCTGCCAATCAGGTTAAAGTTCTGTTGGGAGAATTGGCATTAGAGTCTTTGGAGAGGGGTGGCATACAAATCTAATTAATTATTATTATTATTGTTGTTGTTGTTGTTGTTATGGTTGGGGGTCACCACAACAAGAGGAAGTGTATTAAGTGGTCACAGCATTAGAAAGATTGAGAACCACTAGACTAGAGGTTCCCCCAAATACGGATTTACCTATCAAGTCCCAATCCTAATAGTATCAGTGCTGCTTTTATTGAGCATAATAAGCTTGAACATATCCAGGTTTTTAGTAGTTGCAAGAAAGTTGTATGAATGTGTAGAACATAGCAAGATGATATCTAGCATCTGCTATGATATGAAAATAACTTTATCATGCAAACAGGGAACCTTGGAGCAGAAAGAACTTTCTCTTGGGCCCTTGTTCTGTAGGTAGAAAAAAAGTGGGGGTGGGCATTTCTTTATTAGTTCTTCAATAACTGAGACAGTAATAATGTTATTTGAAATCTAACTAGAATTGATTGACCTATCAGATTAGGGCAGGGCTTGGCTACTGCCCGGACGACAGGGTGGGGGGGATGCAGTGAGGTAGTGAAAATGAAGCTCCACCCCAGAGCACCCAATTTGCACTGAAAGATTTTGAAAGAAAATACAGGACATCCTGCATAAACCAAGTCCACAGTGTGATAGTAACAATTTTGGTAGACTTTCACTGGATTAGGGCTACACAAATGTAAATAACTATGAACTGGGAGGAAAAAATACAGAAAACTCTTTTCTACCATTTAGTGATTAGCAGATTTTTGGAGCATCACTTACGGGAGAACTGAATGCAGGAGAACTTTTTTCTCCCTTTTTAATGTGATTAGAAAAGACTGTTTCACTTTCATACAACCAAAGAGCAAATGACAAAATAATTAAATATTACTCAAAAGCAAAGTAAGTTAACACAATTCTGTACATATTTATTAAAATAGAGACGCAGAATGTTCTATGGTGTTCATTCAAATTATGTGTTAGTATGATTGCAGGCTAAAATCAAACAATATCCAGATTTATTGATCATGCCATTGTGATTTTAATTCATGACTTATTGAGTAAAACATAGTACAGTTCCAAGATCCACATATCATATTCAGAGGTGGATTCTACTTACCTTCCCCACCAGTACACATTGTGATGGAAGTGCACATTTCCCGGAAATTACCGTCTGCACATGCACAGTTCTCAAAAAAAAGCTTCTGCCCATGTGCAGAAGCAAAAAACAAGATGGCACCACCTACGGTGCCACAGAGAGAACCGGCTTGGGACATGGCAGGCCTGGATTGCTGCCAATTGCAGCGACCCAGACCACTCCATTACTAATGGTTCTATAGAACCGCCCACTTCTGATCATACTACATGGTAAACCAAGTTTCGTAAAAGCTAAAAAATGAAACTAATTAGATAATTGTTGAACATAATGAGTGAATCTGGCCAGTGTCCTTTCCATAACTTGTCATACTTATAAAAATATGTTAATCTTTATTACATCAAGGTGCACATGTGAATAAAACCTATTTTGACTATAAACATCATGAGATTGTCAGTACTTTATCAGACCCATTTAATGTAATAAGGCTTGAGTAAATATTATGTAGATTAAGGTGGATGTACTCTCTTCCTGCTTGGGTTTGTACTGTGTTTTTAATTTTAATCGTTTTAATGTTGATTTTTCTTTTTTATTTTTAAATGTATGTTTTTATACATGTATTGTTCTTTACCAATTATTGTACAACACCCAAAATCACTTTTCATGAGATGGGTAGTTATATAAATTTAATTAATAAATAAAGAGATATTAATTGTACCAAATTGCAACACAGATGCTTCTATGCTAATTTAAAAAAAATTGTAGGCATCTATAACTTACAGTAAGACCAATTCTATCCTGCTACTTATGTACTAAAATTATGTCTTATGCAGGATGTTTCAGATCTAGTCATCTTCATTGCAAAGGTAATGAAATTTAAGAAATTATTACTAACAAGTCTCTTTTTTTGACCAGGATTGTGATGCCATTCATAAGGTCTATCCTTTTGATCTTGCCATCCGTGCAATCTGTATGGAAGAGCTTGACAGATGTTTTCATTGCACCAGTGTGTCACAGCATGGGGCAGAGCTTTTCAGCAATCAACATACGTCTTGACCAAGAGTGAACAATTTGGATCCAATGCTATTTTAGTCTTAAGTGCTATTAAAGTCTCCTTATTGGTAAAATATGGAGAAACATAAGCATTCATTCCAAAGCTACTGCCATTTAAAGGGATGACATTTCCGCCCTTCAGCTGGGTTGCACTTTTTATGAGGAGAAAAGCTTGCATTGGGGACAGGGAAAATACCTATATTGTAACTAAAAGATAACAAGTGACATTTAATAATGTTAAGGTAATGGTACTTTTAATTCTTGGTTTCCATACATATGTTGTGGATAACTAAGGGAGATCCTCTTGAGGTATATTAATCAAATTTACATCTACTGTATTACTCAAATTTCCTAGAAATCATTCTACAAATAGATTTGGCCTATTTATTGATGTTAGGCTATACAGCTGTTAGAAATAAGAATAGAATGAAGAGTTTTCTTATCTTGAAATATGCTGCGAAGCATTTCTAGCTAGCTCTGTTTGTATATAGATTGTATAATCTATCAGCTTCTTGAACTGTAGAACCAGTGAAGGGCTACCAAAATTTTTACTACCACATTGTGGGCGTGGCTTATGCAGGATGCCCTGCATTTTCTTTCAACATTTTTCAGTGCAAATTGGGTGTTCTGGGGCGGAGCTCCATTTTCACTACCCCACTGCATTCCCCCCCCCCATCCGAGCAGCAGCCCACCCCTGTGTATAACCTCTTAGTATACAGGTAGTCCTCAACTTACGACCATGATGGAGCCCAAAATTGCTGTTGCTAAATAAAACATTTCTTAATTTTGCCATGTTTTGCAATCTTTCTTGCCATAGTTGTTAAATGAATCACTGAGTTGTTAAATTAGTGACACGATTGTTAAGTGAATCTGGCTTCTCCATTGACTTTGTTGTTAGAAGGTCACAAAAGGTCAGGACACTGCAGATATCATAAATATGACTCAGTTGCCAAGAATCTTACTTTCGATCACATGACTATGGGGATGTTGCAACGGTCACAAGTGTGAAAAATGATCGTAAGTCACTTTTTTCAGTGCCATTATAACTTTGAACAATCACTAAGTGAGTGACTGAGTCACTATGTCGAGGACTACCTGTAATTCATATTTCAAGTGAAATTTTTATGATTGCTTAGAGAGCAACAGGTCAGAATTGTGTATAATACAGCACAAGCCAAAACAGGTAAATGCTTATGTGGGCACAGTCATTTGAGAAGTTTAATATGGTATTGCCTGCAAGTCATTGAGGCCTTTCTCCCCATTTTTATGCTTTAAAATATTTTGGAATATATATACACATATCATTGGATCACTGATTAGTTCCAACCTCACATAATGAAATCCCCATTTCCAAAGTTGACAGTGAGTGCTCAGCTGTCCAATGTGCTCCAAGTGCAATTTCCAAATAACAGAAGAATTTGTGCAATCAATTTATTTTTCATTTGTATGAATGTCTATAGGAAAGCTCTTGCAGGATTTCAGTGAATTAGATTAGCATGTAAGGACTCCAAGCTGGGTAACCAACTAC
Source organism: Erythrolamprus reginae (assembly GCF_031021105.1). NCBI lineage: Eukaryota > Metazoa > Chordata > Lepidosauria > Squamata > Dipsadidae > Erythrolamprus > Erythrolamprus reginae. The sequence continues at coordinate 31,521,742 of NC_091955.1, read as the reverse complement.
ATGCCTCATGAGAGGAGGGAGGCTATAAGATATATCTTTTAACAGGATTTGAGGGTTTCCAAAATTCTGTAAAAGTTGTGAATTGAAAAGAGATGTATAGCAAGTAGACACAAAGCTTAATAGATAAAGGATATAGGCTGAATACTTTTTGTATTGCCCTCTGTGCATATTCCTAAGTATCAAAAGAAAAAAAAACTTTCCAAATTCACTCTTTAAAATGAGGTGTTGATCTGAGAGGAGAGAAAATATTTATGCTATATTTAATTAAACTTTTGACTTTTTTGTATATATTGTGTTTTGTATGTAAATTACAAAATAAAATGTTATCTTGAAGTATTATTTCTTATGATCTTGCCAGTTATTCTAAAAACATGGACTACTTCAGTCAATGGTCTGCTCTAAAGACCTGCCTTGCATGGAAAGACAATTTAATGCATGCAAGATAGAAAGAGCAGGCTGTCCAATGAGATTGAATTCTATACAAAGAACCAAGCACAGCACTTACTAGGCCTGGGAACTAGGCATCTGACATGGAAGTAAGAAATTTGTAGATAGTCCTTTCTACCCCAGGATGTGCAGCTGTGCTCTTATTTTGTGCAATAGTTATATATATATTAAACACACAAGTGTTCAATTAGCTGTATTAATCAAAGAGCCTTTGATTAAGTTATATAAAACTTCCATTGAAATGCACAGGCTCAATTCAAAACATACACAAGACCTCCTTTAATGCTAGACAACAATTCTATAATATGTATTTTGAAGATTATTTTTATTAAAGTGGTTGATACAACATTTGATTTTTTCTCTTTATGATTGAATATAAATACTGTACTTATAATAAATATATTACTGATCTAGAGTTAGAAGGATGTTCTCTTGCAAATAATATTTATTTGGTTAAAGTTGATTATAGTCATAGACAAAGATTGCAGAAATATGTATGTCAATACAATTGCCAAGTGGACTCATTTTTAACAAAGTCAATAGGCAATATAATGTCCACGACCACCTTTATTATCAGTAGAATGCTGGGCGTCTGCCAGGAACCTTTTTACATCTGACTTAGAACAAAACAAAAAAGTGAATGGCTGGGAGAAAAAGACAAAATTTATGAAATTTTATTTTAATGTATACTGATTAGTGTACATTCAAAGTGACAATAAGGTGACTAAGTCTAAGACAGTGAGGTATGGTATGACAGGCCAGTCCATGCCCACGTAGCATATATTAGCACAAGGATGTAGATATCCAGACAGTCAGGTTTCATGCTTGCAACATGGATTGTTCATTCTTTTAGGCACTTCAGTGTCCTGGACAATCTTGTCCAGTCCTAGGTTATAGTTATAGTTGTTATAGTTATAATTCCTTTTACTGTCACTTGACATCTACTTTGCCTGTGTCACATTGAATTAGCTGACTGTTGATAAAAGCACAGTATAGGCCAGTGATGGTGAACCTATGGCACGGGTGCCACAGGTGGCATGCAGAGCTATATCTGCTGGCACTTGAGTTGTTGCCCTAGCTCAGCTCCAACATGCATGTGTACGCTGACCAGATGGTTTTTGGCTCATACAGAGGCTCTGGGAGGACATTTTTGGCTTCCAGAGAGCCTCCAGGGATAGGGGAGGGCATTTTTACCCTCCCCCAGCTCCAGATAAGCCTTTAGAGCCTGGAAAGGATGAAACAAGAGCCTACTGGGCCCATCAGAAGTTGGGAAACAGGTCATTTCCAGACTCCAAAGGACTTCCAGGGGCCAGGGAAAGCTGTTTTTGCCCTCTCCAGACATTTAATTATGGGTGTGGACACTCATGCATATGTGATAACATGTGTCCATGCTCTTTCAGCACCTGAGGAAAAAAAGGTTCACCATTACTGGTATAGGCCAAAGGCACCTTGTTATGTAAATGCTCACAGATACCCGCATTTATACCTGCATTTACTAATCAAACTCTTGGCACTGAAATCATTTTAAGATCTTTTAGCACCTGAATCTCCAAGTACCACTCCTTAAGAATAAATAATAATAATACAGGAAATGGATGAGGTATATAGGTTACATATCAATTATGCCCGTAGGCATAAATTTCCCAGGGAAGTTCATATAAGGTTTATTTAAAAAACAAAACAAAAGATAAAAGATTAAAGAGACAATATCTCAAGGGAGAGCTCACTTACTTTTAAAAGGAAAGAAATAATCATTCTTAGACAGATCCCTTGGAGAATAAGAAATAAAAGAAGAGCATATAATATTTTGTCCTCACAACTAATAAGATAGAAAATAACATTCAGGTGTCAATTCCTGAGGGGCTGTTGATCTCGCACCGGGTGTATGGGAGGTGTGAGCTCCTCCTTGCTGCCTCAGAGTCCCTCTTTTAAAAAAAAAAAACTTTAAAGTTTTGGATTTTTTTGATTCACCTCACCTCACCTTCCTTTGGCAGCGACAGTCTTCCTCCTCTTCTTCCTCCTCTGTTCTGCCAGCTCCCGGCACGAGCCCCCAATTAATTGCAAAGGTAGACAAAGCAGACACATACACGTGAAAAGGCAAGAACACTGTCTTTATCCAAAGCAAAGTAGCAAAACACCCTTTTGGTAGTCAAAGGGCTCACCTTCAAAATAACAGACTTGAATGTGGTGAAAAACAATAAACAAACACAAAGCAATTAACAAGTAGCTGTGAAGACATCACAGCCACTCTCCTTCAAACGTTTTCAAACTCACACGTTTGACTGGTTTAGGTTCAGAGTCCTGGTATCAAAGCAAAGAGAGTCCTTGGAGAATCCTGAGACAAAAACCACTTCCATTGTCACTGAATGGATAAACTTCCACACTCTGAAGCCAAAACGCTGCCAATTTAATGGCAGTCCCAATTAGTTGAACCACACCCAACCACAGGTGAAACTCTCTTATCTCCTGAAGTATTTCCGCAGCTGCTCTTTCTTAGTCATTGCCCTGCGGCTGCGTACATCAATGAATGCTTCTTCATCTGAGTCCAGCAAAGATAAGGAGGAGGATGAATTGCTCCCTAATTGGCTGTCTGCCATGACTCCCTCTGAGGGTCCCATTTCACAGTCACTCCCTGCTTCTGACACTTCGCTGACCAAAGCAGTCGGCAATAAAACAGGCCTCTGACACTGGGAGGATTCACCCACATCCACCCCCACAGTCCTTGGGGCAGGAGCTGGCCCAGAGCCAACCACAATATCCTCCCACCCAAGTTCCGAGCTTTTATTTCTTTCCTAATGGGTTTGCACACATTATTTGCTTTTACATTGATTCCTATGGGAAAAATTGCTTCTACTTACAAACTTTTCGACTTAAGAACCTGGTCACAGAATGAATTAAGTTCTTAAGTAGAGGTACCACTGTATATGAATCCATCTGCCAAATTTTAGTAAATAAGGACCTAAAAGAAAAGATAAATATAATGAAAGGAGTATTCCAAGGATGTCCCCTCCCCCCCCACCATTTATACTAGCATTAGAAACACTGTTAAGATATAATCAAGACATAAAAGGTTTAAAAATAAGGAAGGAGGAATATAAAGTGCAGGTTTTTGCCCACAAGGTGGCATACATTAAATTTCAGGTTATTGGATAGGGCCCATTATTCAAGTCTGCCAATTTTTTTTAATTTTGTTATCCTGAGCTTGTCTTCTGGGGTGTTGGCTATTCCTGCCAGCTTAGTGTCATCTGCCAATTTCATGAGTTCCTATTGTATAGTGTATGTGTGTATGTGTAGAGTTTCCCCGAAAATAAGACCCCGTTATATTTTTTTTTAAATAAGCACTTGGCCTTATTGCCATGCACTCAAAAACCTGATTGGGCTTATTATTAGGGGATGTTTTATTTGGGGGAAAACAGAGTGTATATATAAACTTATTAAGTGATTTACCCTTGCCTTTCATGGCACATTAAATTGGTGTTTGAGCAAGAATAATTGGGCAAAAGGACTATGATTCTAGAAAAAAACAATTTGTGTGGATATCACAAAGCAGTGTATCACAAGATCTGCTTTGTTCATACACTGCCAAACCCCAGCACCACCTATACAGAACATTTTAAAAGGCTTTAGAAAATCAATCAGTTTGTATTTGATCTCCAGTTCTAGTATAGCTGTGAAATGTGGAGTAATTTTGTTTTCAGAATCCTTGTAATAAGAATATAAAGTTCTCATTAACTGCAAAAGAAGGTTTTATTTTGTGTTTGACAAAGCAGACACCAAGTGAAGTTACATTTTTAACACAGGACATTTATATCCTATGCATACTCTCTATGTGTTTGAATAATGTATATCACCTTCTTTGGTTTCTGGGATAATAATTTGGGAAATTATGGCATGTCTTCAGAATCATCCCTTTTTGTCAAACTAATCTCTGTCATACAATGATATAAAAGGAGACATAACCCCTTTAGGAAAAGTCAAATTGAAAAAAATACATTTTTAAAAAAATCAGTTGTTGGCATCATTTCTACTTATAGCCCTCTGAATGCTGCTGAATTACAGTTCTACAACCCCAGCTAGCAAAGACTACAGTAGGGAATTGAGGGAGATGTTGTTTACCCATCTCAGGATAGTTTTACATTCTCCAATCCTTTGAAGCCCTAAAATATCACTAAGAGTGACACTTTCCTACAGCATGGTGGCAGTGTAAAGAGATCTGGAGAAATATGGGCATCTGGTATAACAAGTTGTCTCCAGGCCATGAGAGGTACAAAATATATTAGTGTAAATTTGCTATTTCAACAATGCTGACAGGTTGCAGAGGCTGGATATCATTCAGTTGAAGCAAGAGGACACTTTCACTTAGCCAATGTTGCTGGCCTCTTCCTGTCCACCATCTACTAATGCACTTGCCAACATGCCACATACGCAGTGTTCCCTCTAATTTTTTTGGGGGGTGGGCAGAAAAGTATAGTATCTGAGCGGCAGTCCGTTTGGGACAGGGCGGCACAGAAATAATAAATAAACAAACAAATAAATAAATAAACAAACAAACAAATAAAAAACCCACCCTGTTTTGCCTCAGAGAATTTCAAAATAAAATACTGTACTGTGTGTCTATAACAGGGAGCTCATAATAGGGCAACTCTATCAATATCAAAATGCCACTTAAATAGTTGAGCTAGTTTCAAACTAGATTTTGATTTTCTTTCTCTCTTCCTTACTCCCATTCTTTTTCTTTCTCTTTTCCTTCCTCTCTTTTTTCTATCTGTTTCTCTCTCTTCCTCTCTTCCTCTCTCTCTCCTTCCCTCTCACTCTTTCCCTCTCGGCTTCTGGGCAGGTTTGGAAAACTCTGAGTTGATGATGATTTTTAAGTGAGCGATTGCTCACTGCTCAGCTTAGAGGGAACTATGCACATACGGAATCTAATATTGTAGCTTCCTTCCAAATCTTCTATGTAACTAGTTGACTTGATAGAGTTTCTGAATCTCAGTAAGGTATGCTTTAACAATATCAAGTGAAAGTGAAGTTAATTTCTGTATTTAGATCTGTATTTATTTATTTCTGTGTTTCTGTGTTTGCTTGCTCGCTTGCTTCAAATAGAATAACTGGATTAGCTATGAAAGCATCCTGCAGCAGACAGAATGGAAATGAAGGGCAATTGCATCCTTACCACCATTCCCTTCATAAGGCTTTTTTCTTATTTGAAACTCTTCATTTAATTACTAGCTGGATCCAGTGTTTTCTCTGTTCTAATTTAGTATTATTTTACTAGCCATACCTGTCTGTTGAAAGAATGATATTCATCAGAGAAGAGAAAAGTTGGGGGGGGGGGACGACCTGTAAGTGATTTGTTACAGTCTTTTTCTAGAAAATTATTTGCACTCCAGTCTACTTTATTCTCCTGATACTTCTTGTTGCTCTCCCATCCAGCATAACCAGTGCTAATTGTGCTATCTCCAAAGCCCAGATTGGATAATCCAGAATCTGTTACATGTTGCAGCTTTATTTAATAGTCAGTGCTATTAGGACTTTATTAAGATCATGACCAAAAATGTTTGCCACACCACCTCTACAAGATTCCTAGGCCCAAATCACTGTTACTGGACTATCTTCTAAGTGAATGGTGATGTAGAAATGTGATAAACAAACAAACAAATATGGTACCTCATGACTCTATTGTGCTCTCTAGTAAAACAATTCTGTTAACTGCGTCTCACAACTCTGTGCAACATACAGAAAAGGGCCCCAGATATGGACTTACTATATTGTAGAAATTGTTTGACTTTGTTGGTTCCAAAGAAGCTGACACACAGTTTATTAAAAAAAAGAACAGTCCATACTCTTAGTCATATTTTATTCTCTTTTCAAGGACATGTTATATATCTAATATTTTTCCTTCAGTAAATAATTGCTAGAAAAGAATGGAGGCATTTTCATAAAGGTAGCTTTACAGGCTGTCAGTTCAGAGGCATTCCACCCATTGTATTTGGACATAAATTGAAATTTGGTCCAGTAAGCATTCTGTTGGACAGTGATACATGCAAGCTAAATTCATATTATGGTGTCTGCTCTGCTCCATAAATAAGGAAGCTGAAAGGTATCATTTATTTCAGAAGGGAATCTGCTCTGCTTCCTAGATATAAAAATGTTGGTTAGTTCAACTATAACTGCAAATTCCAGCTCCAGTGGTCCTTGGAAGAAGCCAATTATCTAGGCCCTAAGCAGTCGGGATTCAGAGCCAGCTAAAGTACAGAAACTGCTTTGGTCGCGCTGATGGAGGATCTCTGGCGGGCCTGGGACAGGGGCTTGTCCTCTGTCCTGGTGCTTCTTGACCTCTCAGCGGCTTTTGATACCATCGATCATGGTATCCTTCTATGACGAGTGGAGGGGTTGGGAGTGGGAGGCACTGTTTTACGGTGGTTCTCCTACTACCTCTCTGGTCGGTGTTAGCGGGGGGTCAGAGATCGACTCCGAGGTCCCTACCTTGTGGTGTTCCTCAGGGGTCAGTCCTCTCCTCCCTGCGGTCTAATATCTACATGAAACCGTTGGGTGAGATCATCCAAGGGCACAAGAGATGGTAACAAGAGTTATCATCAGTATGCTGACGATACTCAGCTGTACATCTCCACCCCATGTCCACTCAGTGAAGCAGTGGAAGTGATGTACTAGTGTCTGGAGGCTGTCAGGGTCTGGATGGGCGCCAACAGGCTCAGGCTCAATTCAGACAAGACGGAGTGGTTGTGGGTACTGCCTCCCAAGGATACGTCCATCTGTCCGTCCATTATCCTGGGGGGGGAAACTATTGACCCCCTCAGAGAGGGTTCGCAACTTGGGCGTCCTCCACGATCCACAGCTGACTTTAGAACATCATCTTTCAGCTGTAGCGAGGGGGACGTTTGCCCAAGTCCGCCTGATGCACCAGTTGCATCCCTATTTAGACAGGGAGTCTTTGCTCATGGTCACTCATGCCCTTATCACCTCGAGGTTTGACTACTGCAATGGTCTCTACATGGGGCTACCTTTGAAGACTGTTGGAAACTTCAGATCATCCAAAATGCAGCCGCGCGAGTGGTTTTGGGCCTCTCAAGACATGCCCATATCTCGTCATCACTCCGTGGACTGCATTGGCTGCCTATCTGTTTCTGGACACAATTCAAAGTGTTGGTTATGACCTATAAAGCCCTACATGTCATAAGACCAGACTATCTCCGAGACCCCCTTCTGCTGCACGAATCCCAGCGACCAGTGAGGTCCCACAGAGTTAGTCTCTTTAGGGTCCCATTGACCAAACTATGTCCACTGGTGGGACCTAGGGGAAGAGCGTTCTCTGTGGCAGCCCCAGCCCTCTGGAATCAGCTCCCCCTGGATATTTGCACTGCCCCCACCCTCCTTGCCTTCCGAAAAAGCCTAAAAACATATCTTTATTGCCAGGCCTGGGGCTGATAGATCTTCCCCATGACCAACGAATGTTTTTAGTATGATTGCTGAGTGAATGTTAATGGAAGTTTTTTAAAACCAAAATTTTAAGGATTGCTTTTTTTATGTATATTAATTGGATTGTTTCATTATTGTTCTTGTGTATGTTGTGAGCTGCCCTGAGTCCTTGGAGGGGGGCTGCATACATATCCAATTAAACCATAAAGCATAACCAAATGCTTTTTTAGATCTTAGTGATGTATTTCATTTATCACAAATTGTTTCAAATATCTGAATTTCTTTTATATCCATATTTCACAACTGACTTTAAGTAGCTATATTTGACCACTTTACCAGACATGACAATTCCTCCTAGCATGTCCTGGAATTCATCTTACCAAATATAAACTGTGCCAGCATGGAACATTCCATGAACTGTGTCTTGCAATCTTGCATGGTTATTACAAAAAAACACCACCCCAAAACAATACACCAAACAAAAAACAATTTTTAAAAGTTCTGATAAATATTAATGTTTCTTGAAGAAACAGACAAAATGTTTATGCCTAGTGCAAATAGCAAATAATTAGGAAGGGAGGGGGGGAAGGAAGAAGGAAGGAAGGGAGAGAGGGAGGGAAGGAAGGAAGGAAGGAAGGAAGTAAATTCAATGATTTGAGATTAGGAGGGATGAAGGTTTGCCTGCCATCACATTTTGCCAGTGACACATCAAGCTCTTCAAGGAAAGCAATCTTCAATCTTCCATCACTCGGCAGTTCCTCTGGACTGGCACAGGAGTTCATGGCCACCATGACAGCCATGGACCTGACTCAAGTAGTTCAGGGTCCGACTCACGAGGGTGGACACGCACCCGATATGATATTCCTCTCTGAGCAATTGAGTAATGGTCTGAGACTAAGAGGCTTGGAAGTGTTGCCTTTGTCATGGTCAGATCATTTCCTACTGTGGCTTAACTTCCTGGCTCCAATCCTTCCCCGCAGGGAGGCGGAACCGATTAAGGTGTTCTGCCCCAGACGCCTGATGGATCCAGAAGGTTTTCAGAGGGTGCTTGGGGTTATTCCAGATACACTCGTTCACAGTTCGGTGGAGTCTCTTGCTGAGGCCTGGAACAAGGCTGCAGTGGGGGCCCTTGACCGGATTGCGCTGTTGCGACCTCTCCGCGGCACTAGACCCCGTAGAGCTCCATGGTTCAATGAGGAGCTCCGGGAGTTGAAACGCCAGAAGAGACGTCTGGAGAAGCGATGGAGGAAGAGTAAGTCTGAATCCGATCGAACACTTGTAAGAGCTCATATTAAGACTTACAAAGTGGCGCTCAAGGTGGCAAGATGCCCGTATCATGCCGCTTTGATTGCATCAGCAGAATCCCGCCCAGCCGCTCTATTTAGCGTAACCCGCTCCCTTCTTAATCAGGGGGGAGTTGGGAGCCCTTGCAGAGTAGTGCTGAGGATTTTAACATGTTTTTCGCTGATAAAATTGCTTGGATCCGGGCGGACCTCGACTCCAATTGTAAAACAGAGTCGACTGACAACGAGTCAGTCGAGGTGACTGGGGCTAAACATCTTTGTCCATCTGTCTGGGCGGAGTTTGACTTGGTGACACCTGATGAAGTGGACAAGGCCATTGGAGCTGTGAGTTCCGCCACCTGTTTACTGGATCCGTGTCCCTCTTGGCTGGTTTCGGCCAGTCGAGAGGTGACACGGAGCTGGGTCCAGGAGATTGTCAACGCCTCCTTGGGAAGGGGGTCCTTTCCGGCCCTTTATAAGGAGGCACTCGTGTGCCCCCTCCTCAAGAAGCCTTCCCTGGACCCAGCCGTGCTTAATAACTACCGTCCAGTCTCCAACCTTCCCTTTATGGGGAAGGTTGTTGAGAAGGTGGTGGCACTTCAACTCCAGCAATCCTTGGAAGAAGCCGATTATCTAAGTCCTCAACAGTCTGGATTCAGGGCCGGCTACAGCACGGAAACTGCTTTGGTCACGTTGATGGATGATCTCCTGCGGGCCTGGGACAGCGGCTTGTCCTCTGTCCTGGTGCTCCTTGACCTCTCAGCGGCTTTTGATACCATCGACCATGGTATCCTTCTGCACCGGCTGGAGGGGTTGGGAGTGGGAGGCACTGTTCTCCAATGGTTCTCCTCCTACCTCTCCGGTCGGTTGCAGTCGGTGTTAGTGGGGGGACAGAGGTCGACCTTGAGGTCTCTCCCTTGTGGGGTGCCTCAGGAGTCGGTCCTCTCCACCCTGCTATTTAATATCTACATGAAACCGCTGGGCGAGACCATCCAAGGGCATGGGGTGAGGTATCATCAATATGCCGATGATACCCAGTTATACATCTCCACCCCATGTCCAGTCAACGAAGCAGTGGAAGTGATGTGCCGGTGCCTGGAGGCTGTTGGGGCCTGGATGGGTGTCAACAAACTCAAACTCAATCCAGACAAGACGGAGTGGCTGTGGGTCTTGCCTCCCAAGGACAATTCTACTTGTCCATCCATTACCCTGGGGGGGAATTATTGACCCCCTCAGAGAGGGTCCGCAATTTGGGTGTCCTCCTCGATACACAGCTCACATTAGAGAAACATCTTTCAGCTGTGGCGAGGGGGGCGTTTGCCCAGGTTTGCCTGGTGCACCAGTTGCGGCCCTATCTGGATCGGGAGTCATTGCTCACAGTCACTTATGCCCTCATCACCTCGAGGTTCAACTACTGTAACACTCTCTACATGGGGCTACCTTCAGATCGTGCAGAATGCTACCTTCAGATCGTGCAGAATTCAGATCGTGCAGAATGCAGCTGCGAGAACAATTATGGGCTTCTCTAAGTATGCCCATATTACTCCAACACTCCGCAGTCTTGCATTGGTTTCCGGTCACAATTCAAAGTGTTGGTTATGACCTATAAGGCCCTTCATGGCACCGGGCCAGAATACCTTCAGGACCGCCTTCTGCCGCACGAATCCCAGCGACCGGTTCGGTCCCACAGAGTTGGCCTTCTTCGGGTCCCGTCGACTAAACAATGTCATCTGGCGGGACCCAGGGGAAGAGCCTTCTCTGTGGCGGCTCCAACCCTCTGGAACCAGCTCCCCCCTGAGATTAGGATTGCCCCCACCCTCCTTGCCTTTCGCAAACTCCTTAAAACCCACCTCTGCTGTCAGGCATGTGGGAACTGAAACATCTCCCCATTGCCCATGTTGTTTTGGTGTTGGATTGATTGTGTGCTTGTTTTTTAATATTCTGGGGTTGTTTTTATGAATTTTTTAGCTTAAAATTGTAATTGGATTGGTGGGTATTGGATTTGTTACTATGTACTGTTTTGTCATTGTTGTGAGCCGCCCCGAGTCTGCGGAGAGGGGCGGCATATAAATCCAATAAATCTAAATCTAAATCTAAAGCACTGCTTCAGATATTCCCTGATCAGGTAACTTTTAGGGAGGAAAAAGATATTTAAATACCAATATTATTTTCATAAAGAGCTTGTCTGACAGCAACTTTCTGGGACCAAATTTTGGGCATTTCATCCGCTCCGAGTCCTTGGAGAGGGGCAGCATACAAATCTAATAAATGAACGAATGAATGAACGAACAAACAAACAAACAAACAAATAAATCCTCCAAGCTCTTGGTTTTTACTATGGTAGATTATTTCATAGAGCTCTTTTAAGAAACTTTGCTATTCCTGGATTCAATGTAGGTCTTTTAAAGATATCCTTGCCCATGGGAAAGGGTTTTAAATAGTTATGATAAACGATTTTCCATATTTATTACTGAATATTTGAATCTGAGGTGTGGCAAAATTTTCCTGCTTAGGAGCCTGGAAGAGATTAAGTTATCATAAACAAAGGCGCTGTCCTCTGGACAATTCCGGTAACTTTTTGGGCTAAAACTCTTCAAGTATGAGCCTGCCCTTAGAAGTTATTTAAAGATTACCAGAAAGGCTCTGCAAACCCAGTTTTACTCCCTGCTCCCATGATTTATGCAGCCTTATCCTTTGGGGGTGGGTGGGAAGGATGAGCATAGCAGGGCTGGGTTCAATTGAGGTTGGCTACTGTTGAAAATACTGTAATTCACAATCCTTCTGTATCCACTCACTGGATTCAATCTTGACACAAAGAAAACGGCAGCAGTGAATCTGAAATACATAGGAAAGGGAGTGGTCTCCCAAAGAATGAGAGTTCTGGAATACATTGAACTAATGAAATAAGAGTTTGTAAAATAATTAATGAGATCTAATGTCAGTCTTATTATCAGCAGACCATTGAAGTCAAGTTTGTACGTGCATGTTGTTTTGTATGATTTCTATTCAGTTTTGACTCGTTGTGACTACAAGTGTATCCATGTAGTTTTCTTGACAACCTTTTCAGACATTATCTTTTTCCTGGGATTGAAAGAGAAGGGATTGGCCCCCAAATCACCCAGCTGGCTTCTCCATGCAGGACTAGAACCCAGTCTCTCATTTTTAGTCCAATGCCTTTAAGGCCTGCACCAACTTGGCTCTCATTACAGCCAATAGAATGACTGAATCCTGAGCAGCTTGTTTATCCTAAGCAAGATCAAATCATAGTCCAATGTACAGTATGTGCTGGATTTTGCTGGAGGATTGGACCCAGTGTCCCAACTGTCCCATTCTAAGTTTCTTATTTATTTTGGCTCTCAGCATACTTGATTGATTGATTGATTGATTGATTGGACTTGTATGCCGCCCATAACATATCTAATCCAATTAATATAAATAGCTAAACTAAAAAACCAATTCTAAAAATACTAAAACATTATAAAATCATTCTTCCAGATTCTAATGACCCCAAGCCTGGCGGCATAAATAGGTTTTCAGAGTCTTGTGGAAGGCAAGGACAGTGGAGGCAGTACCAATCTCCAGGGGGAGCTGATTCCAGAGAGCCGGGGCCACCACAGAGAAGGCTCTTCCTCTAGGTCCCACCAAGTGACATTGTCTAGTTGACAGGACCTGGACAAGGCCGACTCCATGAGACCTAACCGGACGCTGGGATTCATGTGGCAAAAAGCGGGTAGGTAATCTGGTCTGATACCATTAGCCAACACTTTGAATTGTGTCCGGAAACCAATTCGCAGCCAATGCAGTCTGCAGAGTGCGGAAGAAACATGGGCATACCTTGGGCATACCATGACTGCTCATGTGGCTACATTTTGCACAATTTAAGTAGCTATATATTTTAGTTTCTTAAAGCTCCTTCTTACACTTTTTATTTTGCTGCCAGCAACCACACCCTGGATTCCATGCTTTCAATATGAGCAAAAACAGTTTGGAGATTCTCTGCCTCTCTCCCTATCCCTCCCTCTCTACTGTGCCACTCAAGCCCTTTAAAATGCCTGTGCATTACCAGCCAACCCCCATATGCCCTTTAAATGATCGTTTCCAGTGCCAAAACAATCCAGGTGGCAATACAATTACCTTTGTAGGCAACACATTAGCCATTTCTGCTGTTTAGGGTACCATCAATAGGTTATGTTCCATAAAGCACCACAAGGAACAGAGCAGCTCTTTAATATAATCATATGCATACTGTACTAATTATGGAGGCAGATTTTTGGCAGGGGAGGGGATGGGGAGGGAGTGAGAGAGAGCCAAGCAAATAAAAACATTAGTTTTGTTTTACAGTTGTTTTAATAATGTAAATGTGTTTATTATTTTTACTTTCTTAAATATTTTGAAGTATGTAATAAATAAAATCTAGTATTTACAATTGGGGGGGGGGCAATATAGCCTGCATGATAAATCATTGAAGTATATATGAAAATAATTTGTTAATGGAAAAAATGTACTCATTTGTGTACTTGGTGTGGTTATGACCTACAAAGTCCTACATGGCATCGGACCAGAATACCTCCGAGACCGCCTTCTGCCGCACGAATCCCAGTGGCCGATTAGGTCCCACAGAGTTGGCCTTCTTGGGGTCCCGTCAACTAAACAATGTTGTCTAGCGGGACCCAGAGGAAGAGCCTTCCCTGTGGCGGCCCCGACCCTCTGGAACCAACTCCCCCCAGAAATTAGGACTGCCCCCACCCTCCTCGCCTTTCGGAAGTTATTAAAAACTCATTTTTGCCGCCAGGCATGGGGAAACTAACACACACCCCAATTGTTAAGGCTGGTGTATGGTTTGATTGGTTGTGTGATTATTTTATTTTATTATAAGGGTTTTAAATTGTATTTTAAAATTGGATTTGTACACTGTTTATGTTGTTGTGAGCCGCCCCGAGTCCTCGGAGAGGGGCGGCATACAAATCTAATATATTATTATTATTATTATTATTATTATTATTATTATTATTATTATTATAATACTTGAGACAAATTATAGTCTGGTGTATAATTAATATAATATAAATGTAGTGACTTTAATGCTAATATAATGCTCATATATGTATATACTATTATTAATTTAATTTTCTCTGATTTTCTTCTGTACTTACTATTGTGTTTTCTTTTTTTAAAGGGGGAAATTAATAAAAATATTTTTAAAAGAAAAGAAAAAACTTTTTGACATGTAGCAGCCATGAACTAAAAGTCCTCACGTCGCGCAGAGAGAGAAGCCCAAGTTTCCAAAAGCTTGGGAAATTTTTTTCTTCTTCTTCCCCGTGCAGAAGCTTCCCTCTTTAATCCGGCTCCACGGCCAACTCTTTTCAATCGTTCCGCGTGATTCCTCGTCTCGGCGCAGAAACCCCAAGGCGGCCCCGTGACTTTTGCGCCACAGTTTTGACAGTAGGGCGAGAGAGGCAGAACAGTTAGAGAAGACGCGCTCTCTTTTTGATTTATCTAAAAGAAAAGGACCGCAATCCCAGCCACGGCGAGCAGTTGCAAACAAGGCAACCGGTGTTCGGGGGGGGGGGGGGGGGCGAGTGCGCCTTTTTTTCTTTTAAGCCGGAGCAGCAAGAGCACTCAAGAGATAGCGCCAATGCGTGGACCCGGGGACTTTCCTGGTTGCTGGTCTAAAAACGGACATCGCCTCCGCCTTTCAATTGATGAACAAAAAGGAGGGCGGGGGAGGATCTATTGGATGTGATTAGGGTTTCTTGTAGCGCAGGGGTCTCCAACCTTGGTAACTTTAACACTTAGGGACTTCAACTCCCAGAGTTCCTCAGCCAGCAAAGGAGTTAAAGTCCCCAAGTCTTAAAGTTGCCAAGGTTGGGGACCTCTACTGTAGCGGGTGGCATTCCCCCGCCCCTCGCGTCCCCCGCATCCTTAGGGATGCGCCTCACGACCTATCAACTCTGCTTCCGAGGTAGCAGCTAGAAGGAAACTCTGGCGAGGTGCCACCCGGCCAACTTGGAGATACCTCCCACTCGGCAGCCGTGTCTCTCTGTGTGTGCGTGCGGGTGCGGGTGCGGGGGGTGGGGAATCGTGGGCGCTGCCAGAGTCGGGTCCCGTCTGTAATTTATCCCTCAGAAAGATTTCTGCAGCGCCTCAAGCCGGCATGTCTGGGAGCAAATACGTAGATTCGGAGGTAGGAGCTCCTTTGCATTTTTTTTTAAACCGCTTGACATTCCTGGCAGCCGGTACCTGCTCCGGCCGTCTCGCGAATCCTCTTTGGCTCGTCTCCTTATCTCGTTCCTTCCACCCTCGGAGCCCCTTCTCGGGAGAGGGGAGGGGATCCGGACTTGTCCGGACTAGGGGAGGTTTATTCTCTCGGCGGTGGCCCGGTAACTCGATCTCCTTGGCTGGGCACTTCTCTTTCCTTCCCCCTTCCCCTCCCCCCCACCCTCCGCCCCGAGCTGGGTTGCTCAGTTTCTTTCGGCCCGCAGCAGTCGAAAGACCGCACCAGTTCGGGCGTCTCCACCCTGAGGCCAAGCAGGCGAACGGCTCTCGGCGCGTAAGTGCGGGACGGGAGTGGTTGTGGTGGTGGGGAGGCTTTGCGCGCTGCGATCCCAGTCTCTCTCACACACAAACACAAACACACACACACACACAAATCGAGTTGTGGTTATTAATCAAGGCAGGAGATAAGCTTTCTAGAGGACGCTGTCCCGTGTCTAGCGGGCCACCCGTTCGTAAAGGGGGGGTCTTTCGCTCTTGGGAGCAGCAGATCTGTTGCGCCCATCCAAAAGAGGGAAGCGAGGTTGGGATTGCCTTAGCAGAACGCCTCGGCTGGGGCCTCCGCCCGAGAGTTTTCATGGCTGACTACTGAAGTTTCCAAACTTGGTTTGTTTGTTGTTTGTTTTTTTTAAAAAAACCATTTGAAGTAAAACCGACCGGGCATCGGGAAAGATCGATTTCCCGTTCATTTTAGGAGCATCTCTCCAAAACGCAGCGAGGTTTGCAAAACTGCTTTCCTTTTTTTCCCACCCCGGGCACCAGGCAGCCTTTCCGACGAGGTCCAAATCTGAGCTGCAGTGACCATGCTTGGCTGGGTGTTGGGTCTTAAAGGGTGCCAAAGATTTTTTGACAGGCTCCGAGTTGGGAGAGGCTTGCAACTCTTTTCATTGTCGCTTTACTTCAGATCAAATCTTTTGAAGTCTCGTTCATCATTCCATACGATTTCATAGTAAGGAATAGTTAGCTATCGCCCTCTTCATTCCAAGCCTGCCTTGCCGGAAAATCGGACCAAAACGTTTGCGCTTTTAATGATCGCTTCGTGGCCTCTTTTCCACCCACCCCAATTCCTTGAGACGCTCGAATGAGGCAGGCGTAGAGCTGTTATGCCAACCTCAGCTCCTTGCCTGGATAGTCTAAGGAGCTCTTTTTCTAGCAGATCTTAAGAGCGAAATAAAATGAGGCTTTGAGCCGTTTCCTCGAGCGCAACTCTCTGAAAGGGGAATTCATGCAGTGCGCAAAATAATCGTGGGCGCTAAAGTCTCGAAGCTCCGTCTGAGCGAAGGATCTGTGAAGTTTGTCTGGTTTTCTCCCACGGAGGGTGGGTCAGTTCTGGCAGCGATGACATTTATCGGCGATTTCGCCGCCCGGAGCTGGAAGCGCCGGAATTCAAGGGCGAGGTAGCCGCTCCCTGCCCCGCGGAGCTCGCCTCGCCCGGCTTCTGCCTGTAGAGGCCCCCTGGCGGCGCGAGGCGGAATTGCATCTCAGGTCGGTTCCCAGAGGGGTGTGTATTGGATGTACTTTTTCAAAAGCCCAGCCTTGAGGAACAGTGGCCGGATTCAGATCCTCCAGGCTTGATCTGCTCCCCAATTCAGCCAGCGGCTCGGAATCGTCGCGGGAAATCTTTTTTTCCCCAGCCCTCCCTCCCTCCGTGCCTCCCTTTTCCTTTCTCAGGGACGTTAATTTCGGGCAGCGCAGCGGACTGATCGTTTTCCCACCCATCCCCGTTTCCCTCTCTAGGGTTTTCTCTACACGGGGCCTATCCGGGAGCAAGGCAACATCTACAAGCCCAACAACAAGGTCATGGCTGACGAATTTAGCGAGAAGGAATTCCAGGACGTCCACACCAAAGAAATCGACTTAGTTAACCGGGACCCCAAGCATCTCAACGACGAAGTGGTGAAGGTAAGAGTCGGAGATCCATTTCTAGGTTCACCCCACCACCACCCCGGTGTCCAAATGGACTGAGGGAGTAAGAAAATCCACGGAAGGTGGGCAGGGATTTCCACAGGGAAACTCACCACAGTTTCTTTTTTAAAGCTCGAATTTTCCTACAGTGCTAGAAGTTTGCATAATGTCACCCAGTGCTCACTTTCTAGAGGCCGGTGGGTAAAATCTGATGCATGACCCAGCTGAGAGATGCAGGATGTACACCTTTGTCCCGGTTAAGCAATTTTGATGGCCCAATGGATCATTTAGATTAGAATGAGAAAAGCACTCTACTGCCCACATGAAACTTTTTAACGTTTACCTTCCGTAAACCGCCATGGGGAAAAAGTGCATGCCGCTGAATGTGGGTCTTTGTTTATTTTTTAATATAAATAAATTATAAATTTCATTTATTTATTGGTTCACATTTATATGCTGCCCTTCTCCGTGAGAACTCTAGGTGGGGAATAACAATAAAATGGATACAAAGTTAAAAAGCCCCACAATAAAAGCATTCATCCATCATTCATTCATCAGTAGGCCGGAGCAGAGGTGTTGATGTTAAATGACCTTCCCAGGCCTACGGGCAAAGCTGTGTTTTTAGGGCCTTCTGGGAGGCCAGGAGAGTGGGGGTGGTGTGAATCTCCAGGGGAAGCTGGTTCCAGAGTGCTGGAGCCACCACAGAGAAGGCCTTCCCCATGACCCCACCAGTTGGCATTGTTTGGCTGAAGGGATTCGGAGGAGGCCGACTCTGTGGGATCTGAGTGGCCATTGTGATGTGTGAGGCAGAAGACATTCCCATAAGTAATCTGGTCCTAAGCTATGTGGGGCTTTACGTTTTTAAGCCATGTTTTCCAGCAAGTTAATATTTAAATCACTTGTTGATCACCTGTAAAATGGGACAAGAGCACTAAAACTGAAAAAGTAAAGTATCATAAGATACATAAAAATGAAGAACAGTAGAATTTGTAGAAAGATGTTTTGGCTTTGGAGTTTTGAAAGGTTGGGGTGGCCATCCTCCATAAAGTTTTTGGTGTTCTACAATATTTTATATTGTATCTTATATTTAAGATGCCATGCGATCCTGTTGTTTTTTGATTGTTTGTTTGTTTTAATACTGGTCAATTATAATCCTGCACTCACTTCTCAGGGATTACTGTTGAATAACCACTGCATTATTTTGCAATATCTGTTCATAGAAGAGAAAACAAGTTGCTACCTAGAATACATTTGGGAGATTGTGTGATTAAGAGGAAACATGCATTTGAATATTTTGTCATTAAACATAACACTGTTCATAAGAACCTGCCTTCAGAAGAGTTACAAAAGGGAGGGGGAGGGGAGAACCATGAACCATTAATTGGTAAACTAAAGAAATAGAAAATGTTTAATCTCTTTTGGATTATTTAATTCTAAAATGATGGAATTGGGCAAGTTGTTTTTTAAATAGATATGTATTTTCAACAACTGCAAATATGAAGTGCCGCTTTATAAACTCATTCCCCTTTTTCTGTGTCTCAGAAGGAAATGTCAGTTCTAAGATGAGGTTTATTAACAGAGGGAAAGCAGGGATGTTCGGAAGTGTATGTAGACTTTTATTTATTTATGAAATTTCTGTACTGCCCATCACACTTGCATAAAAGAGCAGTTTACAAATAAAACAATAAAATCATACAAAAACCACAGTCAAAAACAAAGAGAAAAGCAAGATAAAAACAGGCATTAAAAAGAACAATTGAAAAATTGAAAGGCACACTTTGAGATGTGTACTGGATATCTATACCTCTCAAGGTGTGTACTTTGAGATGTGTACTGGAGGCCACACATAAAGTAGACAGGGCCTGCCAAGACAAAAACAGAATTTGAATTACCGGTAAGTTAATTCACAGGCCACCTTTCACTTCTGCACCCTTTCCATCCAGTGGCAACTTCTAGATATGGTCTAGAAGTTTTGGGGATTGCATGTGGCCTCACATTGAAAGCCATAAATATAACAGTAGTGACATTTTGTTCTGAACCATTGCCCAGTACAAGTAAATTTAGAATGTAATTGCATGCAGATTGGCCTTAGAATATAACTCACCAATTCTGAATGCACAGTACTGGACTCCGATTCAGAGTTTTCAAAAGGTTTTCTTTAAAAACTTCTTTCAAATGCAGTTAGCAACAACCATATTAAATTTTCTTTAAGTATAAAGAAAGGGTGACTTATATACCCACCAAAAAAATGCCATGGCTTCCATTTTGTGCTCACAGATTTCAGTATGTTTGCTAATGATTAAGAGCTTCTGCAGTTTTAAAAAATGGCAAACACATTCTCTAAATCATTAAAGGATGGTCCAGATTTCTGTAACTGGAAAAAAAATTAGAAAATTTATATGATGTGGATTCATGGTTAACAAAAAGAAAAAATAATTATTTTACTCTATTTTCTAGCTTCAAGTCTCAGTATTTCTGCCTATGCAGGGACTGCAGCATCACAGATCACAGATCATCTAGTGTGGGATGGCAGAATTAGAATTTGTGGAAGTACAGAAAAGGGCAAAGCCAAACTAAAATAGTGGAGGGTGGGTAAAAACAATGAGAGAAGCAGGGTTCTATATCAGGGGTGTCAAATTGGCAGCTCGTGGACCAGATGCATGTATACCCAAAGCTTCAGGGCTTTCATTTCACAGTTGTGACCTCCATCTTGACTTCTTTGACTCATCCCTGCAATCAGTGGTGGGATTCAATTTTTTTACTACCAATTCTGTGGGCGTGGCTTGGTGGGCATGGCAGTGGAAGGATACTGCAACATCTCCATTCCCTCCCAATCAGCTGGGACTCAGGAGGCAGAGAATAGATGGGAGTTGGGCCAGTCAGAGGTGATATTTACCGGTTCTCTGAACTACTCAAAATTTCCATTACTGATTCTCCAGAACTGGTCAGAACCTGCTGAAACCCACCTCTGCTGCAAACACTCCTGATGCCTCGGTGGAACATCCATTACAATTGAATAAACAGATGGTATATATTTGGGATATATGACTAGAGCTTTCAAAGTAGGTTTTTTTCAACTGAGGTTCTAAACCTAGTATACTCATAAGCTTGAAGTAGCTCTTAAGCTACTTCATATCCTGAAAGGAAATTATATCATTCACAGTGTTTTGCTTACAGTGTTTTGCTCACAATGTCTTGCTTGCATTATTAACATTTCTTTTGTCTCAAAACTAATTCAGATGTTTCCTTCTATAGCACAAGTCATTCAGTGAATTGGTTAGGAACATATATTACTTAAGAGATTATACTGTGTATTTGGGTGTTTCTGCCTGTTGTATGTTTTCTAATGCCAGTACTCACTTCCCCTGAGATTCTCTCAAGGGTTTTCTTTTAATGGATTGTCAAATGAGCAATCACACTGTCTAATATATCTGTATTCTAGATATATACTAAAATGAGCATTGCCACATTTCTCCTCTGGTTTTCCATTAGTTCTTAATTTTTATCAAAAGGATAGGAAACTTTCACTTTCCCCATCGAGGAATCATTGTTAGGATAGGCCAAAGGGCCTTCTAATCTAGACCCTTCCACCACTCACTACCATATAGGTACTTCTTCTAAACCCAACACTCATCCAGCAGAATTTTCCCCACAAGTCAAATATTCTGATTTCAGCCATTGCAAATCCAACTTGAGGGGTAGACTTAAATTTGAAACTCTATTCTAATATACTTTTAGGTAGCACAAGGCACCACTAAATACTGAATTTCTTTTGAGGAATGACACACTGAATTTGGATTTGGGTTTTTCACTATAAGGCAATATTATCCCACAGTACATAAAGATTTCTTGCAGAACAATGCATGAGAAAGTAGCTTAATATGGCAACATAACTTTTTTTAAAAAAATTCGGAAGAGAAAATAGTCTTGGGAAGAAGGGAGCATTTGGGGAATTCAGAGGACATACATAGCTTGTTCTTCAGAGCAGCTGAAGGTTTCAAAGCAACAACATCTTACAAGGCTTAGTTGCAGAGGTCCACAAAGCTGGCTGGAGAATTCTGGGAGTTGAAGTCCACAAATCTTAAAGTTGCCAAGTTTGAAGACCTTTGGCTTAGTGATATAAAGAAGGCGGGATGGAATCTACATTGCTCTCTAACAATGTATCCAAACTGAAAGAAATGGATACTACTGGGAATAAAAGGCAGCTCACAAGAAAGAAAAATAAGGGCAAAAATGCATATTTTAGAGGAAATATTTGCAAACTTTTCTATAGAGAGAAATCAAACATGTCAGTTACATCCAGAGTCCTAAAAGAAAAATGGGACTGTTACATTGCTACAAACAGGTTCAAATTATGGACTCACTGAATCAAAAAAAAATTCTCTCCCATCTCCATGTACCCACATGCTGAGGCATTTCAAAAGTATAATCTCATCTGCTGCTTTAAAAAAATACAAGCATGGAGGTTTGCAGCATTTTACTTTGAAGATAATTGTTGTTCTTTCATTCAGATAAAATAGCAGGCAACTTTTCATCACTTCCAAGAATACGTTAGAGCCAGATACAAGTTACAAGTATAGGTAATATTATATAAAGCTTATTTCAGACTGCAGTGATTCATACATGCACAGCAATGCAACTGGTTCTGCACAAGCAATTGATAAATTATGGCTAGACATAAGATTTGCAGGTTGTATTTTAACTTTTTCTAAATTTTAAGTCCTTCTAGTCAGAATCTGGTGCAAATAATTCCCATATAAAATTAAATGCTGGATCTCTTCAGAATCCATTGAATTGAATCTTTCTTACATTAAAAAAAAAGATTGCAGTTTTCCTTTGTTGATTTGCATTTTTGTTGCTTCTTTTAGGAAGATACTTGCTAATTTAGAACAGATCACCAAAGATCTACAGGTGGTTGCAGATTTACTTTCTGCCCATTACATTAGGGATCTTAGAGTAAATGTTACTTTTAAACTGCAATTGTTTAGAACACTGATAAATATTTTCAGTCCCTGTGTGAAGGACAGAGAAAAAGTTATCATACCAAAGTCTGGAAATTTGCTTTCTTTTCAAATGTAATTCAATTTCTCAATCTGGCCATGGCTATGGTGTTTTCTGGTTGTCTCCTATCCTACCAGCAGATGCCATCTCTAAATATTTACCCTCTTTATCTCATGCTGTAACTGACCAGGCCCAATCCTGCTTAGCTTTCAAGCCCAAACAAGGTTAGTTGGGTGTGGCCCATAGCCAAGTAGTTGAATGTGTGTAATTTTCTGCAAAGGAATAAGCTTTTGTGAAATGAGTTCCTGTTTTAAATAAGCATGTATGGGAATGTTAATTAAGCTAAATGATAATAAAATACATACTTTTCAAAAAATAATTGAATCGTACCCTTCAAATCAATAAGATACTGCATGTGACAATTGCTAGAACTTTATTTTTAAAAAATTCTTTTCTCTCCCCCCCCCCCTCTGGGCTATGGGTATATTTTTCTTATCACAGTAAATGAGGTTGAATGTGTATAACTTAAGAACTGTGTGTGCATGTGTGTATGTGTACATACACATACAGTTTATATAGTAGATAATATATATTTTTGTGTGCCTGTGTGTAATATGTATGTACACATATGGCATATATACATAGAATTAAATAGTATATTTGGATGTTCGGTAATAGTAAATAGATAAGGAAATTGTATTTCTTTGAGGTGAGGAGGGGCCAGGCACCTAACCCTAACCCAAACTCTTCACGTGAATGATGTCAAGTTGATCACCTTTAAGCCAGTCACATGACTCTTAAGCCACCCCCTGGCCACATGATCTTCAAGCCACTCCCATCTGGTCACATGACTGGCAAGACCCACCCACAAAATCAGCTGCACCCACAGAGTGGTAGTAAATTTTTTACAGCCCGTCACTGGTCACCAAACTTGGCAACTTTAAGACTTGTGGACTTCAACTCCCAGAATTCCTCAGCCAGCAAAGCAAATTCCTAGACAATTCTAGGAGTTGAAGTCCACAGGTCTTAAAGTTGCCAAGTTTGGCCCCCCTGCTGTAGAGCAAAACCATATTAGTCCAGAGTCGCTTTGTAGGGAACATGGACAGCATAGACATGTAGACATCAGTTTGGTCTGCAAGGAGGTAACTTGGTCTAGCAATTAAGGCAGCAGTCTATAAAACAGGAGACTGGTTGAAACATGACAGCCAGCTGGGTGATTTTAGGCCTGCCAGTGTCTCTCAACTCTCAACCCACCTCACAGGGATGTTGTAGCAAAAATAAGAGAAAGTTATGTTTGCCACTTAAAATTATTTATAAAAATAATAAAAGTGGGATAATATTCTGTGCATTGTTGCTATTGTTTAGGATTTTTGCATTGTGTTTCCCTAATGCCAACATCTACACAGAAGCACAGCCAAACACAGATAGATGATTAAGCAGAGGCCCGGGAATCTGCCCTGTAAGCAATTCTTTGCATGGCTCCAGTATTGTTTCACAAAGTGCCTCATAATGTTATGTATTTGTTCATTATTTGTGGGTGTCAGTGTGCCATGTGCCAAGTGCCCAAACTTCATACCAAAGGGGACAGAGATATTTACAAGGCAGAAAGTAACAACCATGCAGAGGGAAATCTCAGAAGGAACTAAATTTCAAGTTGCTGGATAAATGTTGCTAGTTTGCAGGGACAATATTGTGTTTCTGATACTTCCTTAAGCTCCTTGGCCCTCCAGTGGATTAACACAAGAACAATTCATGCAAAATAAAACAAGTAAGCAATTCTTCAGATGATGTCAGTATTGTTTCCAAAATTGTTTTGCAATCCGTGAAAAACAATGGGTTTTTATAATTTTATTATTTGCATCCTCTGAATAAATAGTACAGATTTTGGATATTACATTTTGTTATGGTAAACTAGCAAAAAGAAATTTAAAATCAAGTCAGAAGATACTTTGGGTAGTTTATGGTAAAATCACTGTCTTGGACTTAGAATTGTATTAATTTACTATATCTAAGCTATAAAAGTCCAGACATACATTCCGTGGTAGTGGAGTTAGAATTTTCTGTTTCACTTGGTTGCTATCTAGCACTTATCTGGATTCTTACAGATCTCATTAAGCCTGAATTGGGAATGTTTCAATGACAAATTGAGAAATGCTAACATAGATAATTGGCATTGGAGTGTGAAGTCTGAGGCAGTGGCGGGCTCCTCTTGTTTCCATACCAGTGCGCTGCCCGTGCATCGCAATGTTTTGCACGTGCAGTTTGCTACACTCGCATGTGTGCATCCCCTCACACGATTTTGCTTCCACGCATGTGCAGAAGCAAAAAAGCACTGAAAAATAGTTAAAAAAAATGGTGCTGTGCACAGACCAGGAAAGGCAGCACTGGAGCTATTGCGCACAAATTGCCCAATCAGCTGGCTGCTACCAGACTATTGCATCAGGGCATACCAGTAGAAACTCACCTCTAGTCTGAGGTTGAAAAGAGAAATTTGAACTGCATGCAGCCCTTAAATCTTAGATTTCCATATACCACATTTTTCGAAGTATAAGACACACCTCCCCGCTCAAAAGCGGGTGGAAATGGGCCCATTTTTCACAAAAACGGGGACAGAGGGCCTGGGAAGCCTGCAGAGACTGGGGCAAGACAAAAATGCCCCTGTTTTCACGGGGAAAAATGGATGAAGAATGGCCCATTTTTTGAAAAAATGGAGGCAATTTTGCCATCCCCCCGTATCCAGGAGCTCTCTGCAGGCTTCCCAAACCCTTTACCCACCCCATTTTTGCAAAACACTGGGTGAAAAATGGGCCATTTTTCGCACACATGGAGGTGTTTTTTCCTTCTAATTACCTCATCTAGCATGACTGGAGGAGGAATTCTGGGAGCTGAAGTCTACTAGTCTTAAAGCTGTCAAGTTTGAAGTTTTTTAAAAGTGTACATGGTTGTAAAAAGTATTCTGCTGCACTGGCATTTTATGAAATAATACTGTATATTACTACATCATTTGGTTCAGAATACTTTTTTCCTTGTTTTCCTCCTCTAAAATCTATGTGCATCTTATACTCCAGTGCATTTTATATGCTGAAAAATATGGTATGTACTAAGCTGTATTTTAATAAGAAACCATTTGATCTGTACAGTATTTTGCATTTATCAAAATGTCAAAGCAAATTGGCATTTTAATCCTACTTTTTATGGACACTTACGTTTAACAAATTATACAGGCATGAATATAATTGGAGAAAGCAGCTTGGAGAAATCAAAAGGCAATGAATTAAGCCATTTTTCCAATATTCCCTCTCCTTTATTGCTTTTCCATATTACCAATGAATGTTATCGAATTCACACTTAAAGATGCTCTTTGAAAAAGTTAGACAACTACAGAAGGGTCTTTCTCAATCTTAGCAACTTCAAGAAATATGGAGTTCAACTTGTAGAATTCCCCAGGTGGCTGGAGAATTCTGGGAGTCAAAGTTCACACATTTCACAGTTTCTTTGAGACACACTTGCTTTAGAAGAGAGGCTTATCACAACTAGGCTGTAATAACTTAGTATAGCCCAAATGGAATCCAGGGTCTAAGACAGCTACTTGTATACAATCAGAAATTTCAGATAGAGGGTAAGAAAGGCTGTTAATTTTAAGCAATTTTTGGAAACCCTGGAATGATCTGGCTGACAGGGTTGAAAGCAGGTATTTGATCAATCACTGTACAAATACTGTAGCTCATGCTGAGAAGTTTTCCTTTGCTGTTCAAAGCTCCAACAGAATTTGAAAGCTTGCTCAGTTATTAGATGATGGTTAGTTCTCCCATAAACAAGTCTATTGCCAGTGCATTTGCCTATAAAGCAGCATAGCCACTTCACTTTTTATGTATCTTACACAATCATAATATAGTCCCTAGAACCCACAGAACTGCTTCAGAATGGGAGAAAATAAATATTTGTTTATTTTTGTCTGAACTTTTTAGCATCAATGCCAGCATGAATAGTTGAAAGCTGCTATTTTTTAAAAAAAAATCTAAAACAGACATAATCTAATGAGAAACATGGGAATTCTTTTTAAAAACAACAATCTTAAAATTGTAGTATGAAACATGTAAAGAATACACAGCAGGCAGAGAGAGAGAGAGAATCAGAGAGAGAGTTAGTTAGTTAGTTAGTTAGTTAGTTAGTTAGTTAGTTAGTTAGTTAGTTAGTTAGTTAGTTAGTTGCTGGAAGAATCTCATTACACAAAGTCCAGAAACCATCTTATACGTATAAAACAGTTGTGAACTTTATGCACATAATTCTATATGTTAGGGTGGATGAATTCAACCTTTTTCCCAAAGCTTTTTTTGTTTCTCCCCCAAGTGCAGCCTCTCTTTACACCCACTCATGGCCTTTCTCTGAATTGGTAAATATTGCCACAGATGCACTAACGGATTATTGTTTTCAGCCTGCTTGAGCACAGCCAGTAAAATTATGCTGCCTCCTGAAAGGGTGCGGCTGAGAGAAAAAAGCCCTTGTATATGTGTGTGCCCTTTGCCAACTCCTACTCAGAGTTGCCTATAACTTGTTTCCTCTTAGTTGCTTTTTAAACTAAAGTTATAATCCTGTGCATGCTTTCTGAGAAATAAATGCCTTGCCAACTGGTTAATATTAACTTCCAAAGAAGATCTGGATCTGGCTATTAGACCCTTCACACATTTGTTTACATCAGAAGCAATCAAGCCATTAAAAGCCTGTGTGGAATGGCTTGGTATTACTGATCAAAGATGAGCAACATTAAGTCATTGCACAAGAGCAGTTTTGTTATTCAGGTCGTCCACTTCAGCAACTCTTTCAGCAGTCTGGTATTAACTCTCCTCAGGATTAAACATAGTCCAGATACTTAGTTTGGAGATTAGCAA
The DNA here is from genome assembly GCF_031021105.1 of Erythrolamprus reginae. Taxonomy (NCBI): domain Eukaryota; kingdom Metazoa; phylum Chordata; class Lepidosauria; order Squamata; family Dipsadidae; genus Erythrolamprus; species Erythrolamprus reginae. Next base: position 31,494,510 of record NC_091955.1, on the reverse strand, counting down.
ACTCTTGCCAGCCTCGGCTAGGTATGTTGGCTTCTGGAATCGATGATATTAGTTATACTTCAGTGCTGATCAGAAATGTTGGGTTACGCCTTTTAAGAGAGTAACTGCTGAAGATGAGTAAGGACAGGCCAAATGGTTCAACTGAAGCCATTACTCACATTAAAATAGCTCTGGCCTTACATATGTGCTAATAAAACTAATCTGTCGCACCAAGAGTCATTCAGTTTCAAACTCCTTTGCAAAGCCCTGTAAATCCAGCCTGCTTTTCCTTCCCTTTGCCATCATCTACTGCAGATCACAAAACCTTTCAGGGTCCTGCGTGCCACTGACTAAATGACAATCAAATCAAGTTAAATCTTAATTACATTCAGACATGACATAAGTAACTAGGAATCACGAACTGGGCAGGCATGGATGTGGCAGGTAGGCAGTGATTCCTATGAAAAACAGCATACTGGAAAAATATACTGGGATGTGCATTCCATCTGTCACAGCAGCATGGGATAGAATAGAATAGAATAGAATTTATTGGATTGGGCACGCAAGGAATTTGTTTTGGTGCATATGCTTTCAGTATACATAAAAGAAAAGATACATTTGTCAAGAATCATGAGATACAACACTTAATGATAGACCAGGTACAAATAAGCAATCCAATTATATTAGGAACCAGTCAATATAAATTGTAAGGATACAGACAACAAAGTTACAGTCATACAGGAGATGGATGATGGGAATGATAAAAAGATTAATAGTAGTGCAGACTTAGGAAATAGTTTGACAGTGTTGAGGGAATTATTTGTTTAGCAGAGTGGTGGCATTCTGGAGAAAACTATCCTTGTGTCTAGCTGTTGTGGTGTGCAGTGCTCTATAGCATCGTTTTGAGGGTAGGAGTTGAAACAGTTTGTATCCAGGATGTGAGGTGTCTGTAAATATTTTCACAGCCCTCTTTTTGACACGTGAAGTATACAGATCCTCAGTGGAAGGCAGCTTGATGGGAATTGTTTTCTCTGCAGTTCTGATTATCCTCTGAAGTCTGTGTTGGTCTTGTTGGGTTACAGAACCAAACCAGACAGTTATAGAGGTGCAGATGACAGACTCAATGATTCCTCTGTAGAACTGTATCAGCAGCTCCTTGGGCAGTTTGAGCTTCCGGAGTTGACACAGAAAGAACATTCTTGTGCTTTTTTTGATGACATTTTTGTTGTTAGGGGTCCATTTTAGATGGATGGAGGAAAATACAGTTTCCCATAATAATAGAGCAAGCTATTTATTTATTTGCTACTTGCATTGTGCCAGTGTTAGAACACTGTTGCACTATCATTGATGAAACATATCTTGCAGTAAATAAGGTATAATCCTACAAGGGAAAGACATATTTCAGTACCTGGCTTCCCCCTTCAGTCAGGTTTTTTGTATCCTAAAGCTTCAATTTTAATGATAGAATGCATCATCCATTTTATATACCATAACTCCAAACCAACAACATTGAAGTAAGTTAGTCCTCTACTTACAACAACCATAATCAAGCCCAACATTTCTATTGCTAAGCAAGACTATTATTAAGTGAATTTTGTCCATTTTACCTTTCTTGCCACAGTTAAGTGAAACATTCCAGATGTTAAATTAAAGTCTTTCCCATTGACTTTGTTAGTAACAAGGTTGCAAAATGTGATCACATGACCCCAGGTCATTGCAACTGTCATAAATATCAGCCAGCTGCCACCTATCCTCTGCCTCAAAATGCCTGTTAGACTTACAGTAAAATAGTGGCAAGGGAAAAGGGAACTGTGCAGCTTATACACATCTGTTTCTCTGGGATATCAGTACTTTCCTCCAATCAGATTCTGGATTGTATAGATGAAAATGTATACAGCTGAGCCTGTACTTTTTCCAACCCTGGGAGTGAAGGTAATCCCCATTCGGTTAAAGACCTTGGTATACTAGTAACAAAAGATTTAAGTGCCAAAGCCCACTGCAACAATATAGCCAAGAAGGCTTCAAGAGTTGTAAACCTAATCCTACGTAGCTTCTGCTCTGGCAATCTCACACTACTTACCAGAGCTTACAAAACTTTTGCCAGACCCATCCTCGAATACAGCTCATCTGTTTGGAACCCATATCGCATCTCAGACATTAACACCCTTGAAAATGTCCAAAGATACTTCACCAGAAGAGCCCTTCACTCCTCCACTCGAAATAGAATACCCTATGAGACTAGACTTTCAATCCTGGGCCTTGAAAGTGTACAACTAAGACGCCTTAAACAAGATCTAAGTATTGCCCACAAGATCATATGTGGCAATGTCCTGCCTGTCGGTGACTACTTCACCTTCAACCACAACAACACAAGAGCACACAACAGATTTAAACTTAATATTAACCGCTCCAAACTTGACTGTAAAAAATATGACTTCAGTAACCGACTTGTCAAAGCATGGAACTCATTACCGGACTCCATAGTGTCATCCCTAACCCCCCAACACTTTACCCTTAGATTATCTATGGTTGACCTATCCAGATTCCTAAGAGGTCAATAAGGGGCAAGTACAAGTGCACTAGAGTGCCCTCCATCCCCTGTCCTATTGCTCTCCTATATCTCCTATACCTTTCTTCTATTCCTATATCTCTTTTTCTATTCTTTTATTGATATGTTCTATTACTATATCTTCTTTTCTATTATTTCATAGATATATTTTACTATGAGTATCTCCTCTATAATCTTCATCATGTATTTTACTATGTGTATATAGATATATACCCACTAAAACCCTCATTGTGTATTGGACAAAATAAATAAACAAACAAACAAATAAATAAATAAATAAATAAATTTACATTTCCTTCTCTACATTCAATTTGCCATCTTTCAAAAATACAGGCTCACCAACCTCATTTAAACTGACATAGACAACAAGGGTGGGTTCTACTTACCTTGCTGCTGGTTTTCTTCCTTTTGCACCATGTTGCCATGCCTCATGGATGCATGCATGCTTCATGCGCAGGTGCAGTGTCAATTTTTAAAAAGAAATCCTCCCAAAATAAACTGAAAAGAAGAAGGTGATGCATGCACAGTGCCAGAAAGTAAAAACAAATTAAAAAAAACTTTAAAGAAATTCAAATAAAAGATGGCAGTACCCACGGACTTGCACCGACCGAACCAGTTCTGTGAAATCATCATGACATCACCAGCGGTTTGTTATTTGTTCAGCCGAACCGGGAGGAATCCACCTCTGATAGCAGTGTACTTCAGTTTGCTCTTCCTTTGTGGACATTTCTGTTCACAGCTGTAAACTGTGATTTTGCTTGAGTAAAGGACAACATTCATTCAGGTTGGAGAATTCCATGGGCTTGGTAAGAATTACATGAGAGATGAAAATGATCCAAAGCTCTATTTATATCGGATGCACTTACTTCATTTTCAACAAAGTGGGACTGATAAGAACAGTTCCTCAAATAGGAAAGAGAAAGATTCCATAATAGCTAAGAGTGAAATTGCTGCATTCTTTGGTAAGCTTGCTTCCTACATAAGCAAAGATCTTTTTTCCAAAAAGTTTTTTATTTTTTTCTCCATCACTCCATACATAAATCAGTATACCTTAAAGTATTACAATGAGATACACAGTTATACATTTTAATAAATCATTCATAAATTCTTTATATATAACACTTTATTCCAGGTATATTTTACTAAAATAATACTGCTTCCAAAAAAAGAAGAAAAAAATAATTTTGTCTTCTGGGATCTCCACCAATTAATTTTTTTAAAAAAATCCCCAAATTGATCACTATTAGCTTAATTTACCAAGATAGTTATTATTTCTCTTGCCTTTTAATTTTAAGCCATATTGCTTCCTCACTTTTCTTAATCTTTTTATTCATCATTTATTTTTATTGTCCCCTATTTTATCATAACTAAATGCCTTATAAGGATCAAAACTTCATTTATATAATTTTTCTTAAGATCTCATAATACTTCTCATGTTAGTATCATTATGTTATTCTAAGTCATTGAATTCTTCAAGTCTCAATGTAACAGATTTTTCAAATACATTTAAACCAATCTCGGGGTGGCGCAGCAGGTAGAGTGCTGTACTGCAGGCCACTGAAGCTGACTGTAGATCTGAAGATTAGCGGTTCAAATCTCATCACCGGCTCAAGGTTGACTCAGCCTTCCATCCTTCTGAGGTGGATAAAATGAGGACCTGGATTGTGGGGGCAATAGCCTAGCTCTGTTAAAAGTGCTACTGCTAACATGTTGTAAGCCGCCCTGAGTCTAAGGAGAAAGGCGGCATAAAAATCGAATATATATATATATATATATATATATATATATATATATATATATATATATATATAATAAACAATCATAATATCCCTTTTTATTTGATCAGATTCTAAACAATTAACATTCTTATCACAGTTAAATCTAAGGTAGTAATCATAATAAAGGGAAATACAACAACAAGAAGAAAACACATTTCTATAACATTCCAACCATTCCAACCACCTCAACCATTTCCTTTTAATTTTTCAACTACTTCTTTTATATATACTGTATATGTATATATAGTCTCCATCCCCGTTTCCATAACTTCTTCCCTTTTTTTCTTTCACCTTTATACCAAGAAGTTCTCTTTCCCCACACTCTTTTTTTCCTTCTTAAATCTGTTTTATATTTATATCTAAATCATCATCAGTCTGGACATAATCATTTTTAATATGTTTTTCTCTTTTATCATTGTAAACCCCAGTGGAATCATAAGTTTCAATATATTCATCAGCATAATCATGTCAGTATTTCATTATCAATATTCTTTCCCTTTGTTGAGGATAGAAAACAGTTTCTAAAACACTTCACTTCTCTCTCTCTTCAGAGAGAGAAAAAATGAGAAAAGCAGGGAAAGGGAAGATTGCTTCCCTAGCAAGCAAAGATCTCTTCACTTGTTAGCACCTCATTAGGGCTAAAAAAAAAGGCTCAGTTGATTGTCAGAGGAAACAGCAATGAAAATAATCAGGCAATGGGAAGATCGCTTGACTAGCAAAGCATGGAAGATCACATTAGCATCTTGTTAGGGCTGGGGGGGGGGAGAAAGTTATATTCAGAGGATAGGACGCACACAACTTTTCAGGCTCTTTTATGAGAAGAAAATGTGTGTCTTATACTCTGAAAAATACGGTGTACTGGAAAAAAGCAGTGGCTTTTGTACTGTTGCTAAGAAACGAGGTGGACGTGTCCATGAAGTAACCAAGCATAAGCCTCAGTTGGAAGGAATTTATTTACTTACTTTATTTACAGAAGAAAATAAGAGAAAGAAAGCATTGACATACAGTTCCTGAATGGAACCCTATCCTCAAATTTGACCTAAGATCTTTTTGTAATGTGTTTATGACTGCTGTGGTGGCTTCTGATTTAACACTGCCCATCAACTGAAGCTAGTATAGTCTCATTGTTTGTAAAAATGAGATTAAAAGGACAGGAAAAAGGCTAGTGATGTAATAAGATGTCTATAAAGCAATTTTGGTGGTTTATGGTGGTTAAAACATTTTAATAGTAAATCATTACTCAGGAAAGAAATGTCCACATAATGAAAACTAGAGAGTGAAAATTGGATGTAGGATAATCCATTTTCTCTGTTGTGACCTTCCAAATCCAACTTAATATTATGATTTGTTCCTTTTTAGCTTAATGTGTTGTGCATACAAAACTAGAATCTATAATAGTGTAATGTGCCAATTATACCATTCAAACTTTGATTTAAAAATCCTACTCAACAGTATAATGTGCCAATAGAACAGAATAGAACACAACAGAACATAAAAGAACAGAATACTTTATTGAACAAGTGTGATTAGATACACAAGGAATTTGTCTTTGGTGCATATGCTGTCAGTGTACATAAAAAAATCAAGAATCATAAGATACAACACTTAATGATACTCATAGCATACTAAATAAGCAATCAAATCATACTAGGAAACTAAATAGAACAATGTAAATCATAAAGATACAAGCAACAAGATAATAGTCATAAATGGGAGGAGATAGGTTATAGGAAGGATGAGAAGAATTATAGTAATACAGTCTTAGTAAATAGTTTGACATTGTTGTGGGAATTAGTTGTTTAGCAGAGTGTTGGCATTCAGGGGAAAACTGTCCTTGTGTCTAGTTGTTCTGGTGTACAATGCCCTATAGCATTGTTTTGAGGGTAGAAGTTGAAACTATTTATGACCTAAATTAGTAAATATTTTCACAGCCCTCTTTTTGACTTGTGCAGTATACAGATCCTCAATGGAAGGTAGGTTGATAGCAGTGAAGGGCTACCGAAATTTTTACTACCACACTGTGGGCATTGCTTACGCAGGATGCCCTGTATTTTCTTTCAATGTCTTTCAGTGAAAATTGGGTGCTCTGGGGTGGTGCTCCATTTTCACTACCCCACTGTGTCTCCCCCCTCCTGGTTCAGGCAGTAGCCCACCTCTGGTTGATAGCAATTGTTTTTTCTAATGTTCTAATTATCCATTGAAGTCTATGTCTGTCTTGTTTGGTTGCAGAGCCAAACCAGATAGTTATAGAGGTGCAGATGACAGACCCAATAATTCCTCTGTAGAATTGAATCAGTTCTACAATTTGGGCAGTTTAAGCTTTCTGAGTTGGCACAAAAAGAATATTATTTGTTGCGTTATTTTGATGACCTTTTTGATGATAAGTGTCCATTTTAAGTCTTGAGATCAGTGGTGGGTTCCTACCAGGCTGTCCAGAGTGCCATACCAGTAGAAACCCAATGATGTGTCTTAATCTGACCTTTATTCTTTGTCCGAAGCATAGCTGAGAAGCTCTTTCTCAGGAGATGTTGGGGAAAAAATTGCTGAAAATTGTGTCATCAGTGGGTTTCTACCAGTGCATCTCCCTGGAGCGCACTGGTAGGAACACATCACAGCTTGAGATATGATAGAACACAAAAACTTGAAGATCTCTACTGTTGATACTGTGTTGTCTAGTATTGCAAGAGGTGTTAGTATAGGAGGGTTTCTCCAAAACTCTACCACAATTTATATGATTTTGAGTGTGTTTAGTTCAAGATTGTGCTGGTCGCATGACAAGGCTAGTTATTCAAACTCCCATCTGTATGCAGATTCATTGTTATATTGAATGAAACCAATCACTGTTGTATCATCTGCAAATTTTTGTACTTTAACAGAGGGACCTTTTGAGATGTAGTCATTGGTATATAGAGGGAAGAGAAGTGAACAGAGCACACAGCCTTGGGGCCCCTGTGGTAGTTGTACAGGTATCTAATGTGATTTTGCCTACTTCTTGTCTGTTAAAAAGTTTATGATCCACTTACAAGGGTAGTCAAGCATGGCTAGCTGATTTAGTTTAGTTAGAAAAATATCTGGAATGATGGTATTGAATACTGAACTGAAGTCTACAAAGAGAACCACTGCATAGGTCCTTGGACATTCAAGATGTTGTAGGATGTAGTGAAGAACCATATTATCAGCATCATTTGTTTATCTATTTGCTCAGTAGGCAAATTGCAAGGGGTCTAACAGTAGATCCATGACAGTTTTTAGGTGGGCCAGCACTAACCTTTCAAAGATTTTCATAAGTATGGATGTCAGAGCAACCGTTAGAGCAAGTCATTAGGTTCCTTGATGGGGGATGTTTTTGGCACTGGGATGATAGAAGAGTGTTTTAAAGCAAAAGGAACATAATACATCTCTAGTGATTTATTAAAGATGCAGACCAGTTGGTCAGCACAAGCTTTTTAAGCAAGAAGGAGTTATATTTATGGGGCCTGGTGCTTTTCCTGGCATTTGTCTGTGAAATTGTTCCATTTGCTAAACAGGTGAAGCACATTATGTTTAACATTTATTGCCCACAAGGCTAACAGTGACTTCTAACAGTGGCTTGCTCCGTTCGCTAACAGTTTGGAGATTGAGCAAGATTCTGAGGCACTGACACTCTTTTATACTTAGTTATCGGAGGCTGGACCAATCAGGGAGTGTTATTGTCCCGCTGGCTGTGTTTGTCAGCGGTGATCAATAGGAATGCTTCTTCAGGCCCCAGTGCTTGCCATGCAGATGTAACAGAAATAGGTCTTGCACCTCATTTTCTGTAATCACCAGAGATGGTGGACCCAATGAGATGGGGTCAGTTGTAGGAGGCTTGGCTGTTGTTGGTGTGTCTGAGATGGGGATTGTACAGATAGATGGCAGTAGTTTTCTTTCAAATCTGCAGTAAAAAACATTCAGGTGATCTGCCAGTTGTTGATTTCCTTCTGAGTGGGAAGGAGATTTGCTGTAACCAATGATATCTTTAAGAGTTTTCCACATGTTTGCTGGTTCATTTATTGAGAACTGCTTAGCTTTTCAGAGTAGCTTATTTTTGCTGCTCTAATCTCCCTTGTTAATACATTTCTGGCCTGATTGTACAGCATTTTATCACCTTTTCTATAGGCTTCCTCTTTGAAATGGTGTAGCAGCTCAAGTTTAGTTATGAACCAAGGTTTGTTGTTACTGTATATTCACAGGTTTCTGGTCAACACACATAGGTCTTCACAAAATCTGACATATGATGGTACAGTATCTGCGATCAGTTAATATCAGGAGCAACTATGACTGGGATCAAGAATATTTAGATATGGCTGCTCAGTGTGTTGAGTTCCTAAAACAATATTTCCCAGCTTGACAATTTTAAGATGGGTGGACTTCCACTCCCAGAATTCCCCAGCCAGCCTTTCATGTCCTCCTATTGGTTAATATTATATCAACTGTATCCATCCACGTAGAGTACACAAGGGTACAAAAAGGTTCCTTGTGCAAGAAAATTTTCATGGCCTCATTCTTTCTATCTTAATCCCTTGAATCTGTTCCTGGCACTGCTTCAGCTTCATGATACTGAGAGTTGTCTGTACAACTTCACATCCACTTCTAAAAGATAAAGGAATTCAAATAGACTCTTGTCTTTTTTTGTTAGCCACTGAACTATAGAGTAGTTTAGAGAAGGAGAGGGAGAGCTGTGTGTGTGTGTGTGTGTGTGTGTGTGTGTGCTTGCGCGCAAGTATATCTACTTGCTTACAGATACATAGAGAGAGAAATGTATTGTGCAGAGATTTACAAAGCTCGGTAATATTTGCCTGTCCCAAATTATTTTCATCAGATAGTTTAGCACTAAATATTTAGACACAATCAGACCCACATGTTTGTCCTAAATTTTATCTCTTGCAGCCATGTGGACAGTGACCTATCATAGTTTTCCTCTTTAAATGCAATGCTCTTTGATAAGTGGAGTGAATGTCCGGACGTCTGTGGGTTACATGTATATTCCAAAGGAAGTGGAAAAGTGCTGGTCAGAGAAACTTTGCTGGCCCTGTATTCCTCTGTAGCTTTTTGAAAATTGTTTTACAAGTTAGGTCCAACTTGGAAGGTTCTCCAAATATTTTAATATCATCAGATATACACAAAATAGTATAAGGGCAGACTAGATGGACCATGAGGTCTTTTTCTGCCGTCAGTCTTCTATGTTTCTATCATCAACTCATCATCATCACCATCATCTCAGAGTTTATGGCTGAATGTAGTGTCTGTTAGCCCCCTTTAACCTGGCAAAATTAATTGTTTGGCAGCGTTGTATATTTGGTGTTTTCCTCTCCTCTCCAAATGTAGATTTGTAGGAGTTACTCATGATCATTTTATGAGCATTGTGCATTTGAACCCTTTTAATTGTTAAAAATAGGGCTATATGAGAACATGACTTCTTTGTCTATTGTGATAAACCTTTTTGTTTTCAGCTGTACAGTTGGGACATTAAGCATTCAAAGATATCGGCTTTGACATGACCAATGTGTATGATTTCCAAAAACAAGTTTGTGTTACGTCTTCAGATAGATTCTCATCTATACAAAAAAAAACCTTAAACAATGTAAATGATCATGTCAGTAAAGAGTGGGATACTCATTTATGAAAAATGTCAGTAATCTGAACATGAATTTTTAATCCACAGCACTGCTTATTAAGAACTTTCCTATAGAAGCTATATGGACTTCACAAGGGAGCTAAAATTTTGCATAATATGTTCAAAAGATTATAATTTTAGCCAGATCATTTGGGCTTAATTGAGATCTATAGAATGATTTATGATCCATTTATTCATTTTATTTCTGTTTACACACACACACACATGCGCGCGCACACACACACGCACACACACACAGAGAGAGTTTTAGAGACCAGAGTATATCTTTCTATGATTGGGGTCTTGATGAGGTGAAGGAGCTTGTCTGGGTAAATGAACTAAGGTACTATGACATCAGACATATATAGGTACAGAAGGGTTTCCTAAAATGAACAGACCATGATGGCTAACCCAGACTAACACTGATCCCAGCTACCAACCCTCATTGGACCAGCATGGCAGATTATGGTCTATTTCTTCCACATGCCAATACAACCTCAAAACTGGCCCACATTCTCCAGAGGCCCACTAGAGCAACTTTCCACAGCAGTGGGAAGACCTGCCTGAAGGCAGAGGTTGCTAAGAATCACTGGCTTAAATCAGGTTTCCTTTGGACTTTTGACATAGTAACGGCTAACATTTGAACAATGAAAGCAGATGCTTCACTACAAGATCTGCTGGTTGAGCTCAACAGTATGCATTGGGATATAGTAAATATAAATGTGAGCTGGTGCAAGCACCTAAATTGTGACCACATAACCATGGGATGCTGTGGCCTTGATACATGTAAGGACTGGACTTCTTTTAGCACCATTCAAACAGTCATTAAATGAATGATTCTAAGTCAATAACTACCTATAGCAGTGATGGCGAACCTTTTCGGAACTGAGTGCTGAAAAGCGATAGAGGGTGCATATGTGTGTGTGCACTCATCTGGGCCATGACCCAGAAGAGGAGCTGCCCATGCGCATGCATGCATGCTCATCTGAGATACAACTCAGAAGAGCTGCCCAGGGGGCATGCGCATGCCAGAAAATGAACTTCTGGTTTTCAGCATGCCAGCAAGTCTTCCAGGTACTGCCCCGCATGTGCACGCACCAATCAGCTGGCTGGCGCACATGCTCATAACAGAAAACAGAAGACCGGCTCTTCCAGTTTCCGGCACTGCCACACGCACAAAGGCCAGCTGATTGGCACATGCATATGCACACCAGAAATCCAGAAGAGAAACAGTCGACGCCATGCTTGCCGGGCGACATGGCTCCACATGCCACTTCAGGGTGTATGCCATAGGTTTGTCATCACAGATCTGTAGCATACCAATGTTCTTCTGGCACACTTATCTCAGGCAAAACCAAAGCAATTTACTGGTTGTATCAGAAAATGACAACAAAATATGTTTTAATATTTACTTTATTGAGAGATAGAGACCTTGTGGTAAGGCAGGTTTTTGTGGATTTACTGTCTCTCTGTGCTACATTCCAGCCTTTGGAGCCTTCTACGTTACCCAGTCATTGGATATTTTGACTGTTACTACTGAATGCCAAGATAGCCTATAATAAATGCCCCTTCATCCAGCTCTTAACAATGGATAAGAGGGCTGACTTGATACACATCATCAAGATCTAGTCAAAAACAAAGAGGATTTCACTCAAATGTGGCACCAAGCATTTTCAGGAAGGGTGAGGTGTGGCTATATTCTTATTAGAGTGGTTTTCAGAGGCATTTTTCTTCAAAGAACTAGATGTGAGACTCTGTGATGTTAGGTAAAGGAAGCGATCAGATGGGTTAGCAGCTATTGTATCAGCTTCCTTCTTGACGTGCTTCATGCTGTTGCTTTTTGGTAGTGGAATTCTAATTTATTTTCTCTAGAGGCAGTGGTGGCTCAGGAATTCATGGCTACTATGGCAACCATGGACCTGATGTTCTACACTTGTGTGGGCAGGAAAGAGGTATAACTCCCCTTTATTGATCCAACTGTTCACCAAATGTCCCCACTTTTACTACAAGTCCTGGAGCAAAGCTTTCACATGTGCCTTCAGCAGCCTCTGAATGCGAGTAGTCCAGTAAGCAAGGTTAGCCAAACACTAACCAGGGCCAGCAGTCCAATAAGACAGATTAGCCAAATAGGCTTTGGCAAGTGCACACAAGACTCCATGGATTCAATACTTGTTCCCAACAAATGACCCTCCCACCAGCACCTCCTTACATCTCAGTCCCCAGGTGTGTGTTGTGAAGGTGGATGGGGCACTCTCTTCCCTCATAGCCTGCTCAGTCTACATCATTCTCACTTTCTCTCAGGAGGGAATGGTCCTTGCTCTTCACCTGAGCTCTGTCTCTCCTGCTTCTCCTTGTCTGCAAGCCTTTTTAATCCTGAAAAGCTATCCCTGTACTGACTGTGCCATTCTTCAGTTTCCTCCAAGGTCAACAGAAGTGCCCGCTCACATGACAAGTTTGGTGATGTCATCATTACAGTATTTTTCAGATTATAAACTACTCCAGACTATAAAACGCACCTAGCTTTTGGGGAGGAAAACAAGAAAAAAATTCTGCTTCTGCCTCTGGCTCCCAGCAATTTGCCTCCTTGCAGCAAACAGCAAACAGCTTGGTCAGCTGATTGGTGATTGAATCTGTTTCCTGGAATACCGTCTATCAGCTGTTCCAAGCTGTCAGCGCCACTCATCGTCGCCACCACCTATCACCACCTCCACGCATCTCATTTTTGGCCTCCATTTGTCCCATTTTTGGTCTCCACGTGCCCAATTTTCGGTTTCCATGTGCCCCATTTTCAGTTCATTCCAGGCAGCGGGGATAGCCATTGGCACCTCTCCTTGCCGCCTGGACTGGGCCAAAAATGGGATGGGCGGAGGCTGAAAATGGTACGTATGGAGGCTGAAAATGGGGCACACAGAGGTGCCGATAAGTGGCAGCAGTAAAAGGTGGCGATGGCAGTGGCAGCAATCCCCGCAGCTTGGATCAGCTGATAGGAGGCAAATCCAATGGCAGATCAGCCACTTGTGCTAAATCAGGCTATGCTGATCCTGACCAGGCTATTTGCTGTTTGCTGCAAGGAGGCAAATTGCTGGGAGGCAGAGGCTGAAGGATGGGGGGCAGCAGGTGGGTGGAGAATCAACATTAACTGTATAAGATGCACAGCCATTTCCACCCACTTTGAGAGTGGGTGGGAAGGGCGTCTTATATGCTGAAAAATATGGTAGTTAATATCAGACATTGTCATGGTCAGCTCACCTTCTGGTAGTGTGGGAATTTTCTGTAATTGCTCCGTGCCACCCAGGGAAGAATGGTGGCTAGGACTGGTACTCAGAGTTCTAGTCATTGCAGCCCCTCCCCCATCACATGATTGTTATCAGGTTGCTTGGCAACTCATTAGTTCTTAGAAAAAGTTGCCAAACTCCTCATGGTCATGTGATTGCTGTTTGGAACCTTCTCTATTGGTTATAATGATATGTGGAGATGATCTCAGGAGATGGGAAAGAGATGCTACTTTGGGAACGATCAGATAATGAGAAATACACCTTCCTTGGCCCTCCTTTGTGCCCTCCCCTGACTCTATTTTCCATCCATAGCAGCCATGTACTTGCTTGTAGATCAGAGAATGAGGGTAACCAGGACTACAGGAACTGCTATCAATGAGGTTACACTTTATGACCACATCACTTAGTGACAGAAATTCAAGTCCCAATTGCCTATAAGTTGCAGTCTAGCTGAATTTAACTAGGTGATGGCCCCCAAATGAATGCTACATGTTGTAAATTAGGTTTTTGTTTTATATTTTTATGGTTCTTACTCTCAGTTTTTGAATGCAGGAATCTTTGCAGAGTTTGTAGTCTACAAATGCTTTTGATAAATACATAAGCTGCATTTTCAAACTGTCCCATCATGTGATATTACATGAGGGCTAGTAATCTCATTTATTTAACAGTGTGCACTGCAGTGTGATCGCTAAAACTGTAGATTGCCAATCAAAATGCCTTGTTAATTGATTTTCTTGAAGGAGAAATGATTATCTTTGTGACAAAATTGTGCATAGCCACAGATATTCTTCTGACCATCTACTTTGGTGATATGCACTGTCACCAGTAAGGTATCTATTTAGCTAGAAACATATTTTGACATCAAATCCCTGTTTTCTACACAAAGTTCTTGGCTGAAAGTCTAAATTTCAATTTTCGCACAAGAATGCTTATGTTTGAAACTGCCCTCATTAAAATACCAGAATTCACTGCATCTATTTTTTAAAAGGTAAATCATGACCCAAATGCAACGCTAGCTTTTAGTATTTTCATAGCAAAAATGAACAAAAGACATTGTAAAAATAACATGCCCAATTTGAATACTAGGAAACAAAGAAGCACTAAGATCAGGATGTGGGTTGCAAATGAAAAGGGGAAGCTGTTGTAGTTTAAAACCTTTGGCCCCAAACAAATAATTTTACAAAGCTTATTGGCTGTAGTCAAAATATATTTTGTTTGCTTGTTTGTTTGTTCGGTTTATGTGCCACTCCTCTCCGAGGACTCGGGGTCATAGTTCCCTCTAAGCTGAGCAGTGAGCAATCGCTCACTTAAAAATCATCATCAACTCAGAGTTTTCCAAACCTGCCCAGAAGCCGAGAGGGAAAGAGTGAGAGGGAAGGAGAGAGAGAGGAAGAGAGGAAGAGAGAGAAACAGATAGAAAAAAGAGAGGAAGGAAAATAAAAAGAAAAAGAATGGGAGTAAGGAAGAGAGAAAGAAAATCAAAATCTAGTTTGAAACTAGCTCAACTATTTAAGTGGCATTTTGATATTGATAGAGTTGCCCTATTATGAGCTCACTGTTATAGACACACAGTACAGTATTTTATTTTGAAATTCTCTGAGGCAAAACAGGGTGGGTTTTTTGTTTGTTTGTTTGTTTGTTTGTTTGTTTGTTTGTTTGTTTATTATTTCTCTGCCGCCCAGTCTCAAAGGGACTGCCGCTCAGACACTATACTTTTCCGCCCACCCCCAAAAAAAATTAGAGGGAACACTGCTCGGGGTGGCTTACAACATATAAAAAAACAATACTTATAATTTACTATAGTATCATTAGCATTTTAAATGTCAGGGTCACTTCACAACATGCCTTGATACCTTATATAATAGTTGTGTAGCTTATACAGGTTGTATATAATTTATATATTATAGGAATCAGACCATTTAAGAGTTTAATCAGGGTGTATCATATTGGAAAATCTGAATATTATTGACTGTTTCATTCTAAATTTGCCTCCTTTCTAGTCCTATAACCCAAAATGGTACATATGTAGCCTGACCTATATTTCCCAATGTATACTTACTTACTTACTTACTTACTTACTTACTTACCTACCTACCTGCCTACTTATTTATTTGTTTGTTTGTTTGTTTGTTTGACTTATATATGCCACCCTTCTCCGAAGACTCAGAGTGGCTCACAACATAAAAAATACAAAATAGTTCAAAAGTCCAGTTTTAAAAGTGATCTAAAAACCCAAGTTAAAAACCATGCAACCACATCCATACACAACACAATCATACTGACAACCAGAGCAAGATGTTAAAGCTCAACGGCCCCAAGCCTGCCAGCATAGATAAGATTTTAAAGCCTTCCGGAAGACCAGGAGAGTGGGGGCAATGCAAATCTAGGGGGGGAGCTGGTTCCAGAGGATTGGAGCTGCCACAGAAAAGGCTCTTCCTCTAGGTCCCGCCAGATGGCACTGCTTGGCTGACAGGACCTGGAGAAAGCCGACTCTGTGGGCTCTAACTAGTCACTGGGATACATGAGGTTGGTGATGGTCCCGTAAGTAACCTGGTCCTAAGCCACGTAGGGCTTTATAGGTAATGACTAACACTTTGAATTGTGTTCGGAGACCAATGGGCAGCCAATGCAGCTCTCAGAGTGATGTAGATACATGGGCAAACTTAGATAAGCCAATGACAGCTCATGAGGCTGTATTTTGGACCAGCTGTAGTCTCCAAATGTTCTTCAAAGGTAGCCTCATATAGAGAGCATTGCAGTAATTGATCCTTGATATGATAAGTGCATGAGCGACTATGAGGAGAGACTCCCTGTCCAAATAGGGTTGTAACTGGTGCACCAGTGAACTTGTGCAAATGCTCCCCTCACCACAGCCGAGAGATGGTGTTCTAAGCTCAGCTGTGGATTGAGGAGGACGCCCAAGTTGTGGACTCTCGCCAAGGGGGTCAAAAACTCCCACCAGGGTAATGGACAGACAGGTGGGAATGTCTTTGGGAGGCAGAACCCACAGCCATAGTTCCCTCTAAGCTGAGCAGTGAGCAATTGCTCACTTAAAAATCATCATCAACTCAGAGTTTTCCAAACCTACCTAGAAGCCAAGAGGGAAAGAGTGAGAGGGAAGGAGACAGAGAGGAAGAGAGGAAGAGAGAGAAACAGATAGAAAAAAGAGAGGAAGGACAAGAGAAAGAAAAAGAATGGGAGTAAGGAAGAGAGAAAGAAAATCAAAATCTAGTTTGAAACTAGCTCAACTATTTAAGTGGCATTTTGATATTGATAGAGTTGCCCTATTATGAGCTCACTGTTATAGACACACAGTACAGTATTTTATTTTGAAATTCTCTGAGGCAAAACAGGGTGGGTTTTTTATTTGTTTGTTTGTTTGTTTGTTTGTTTGTTTGTTTGTTTGCTTGCTTGCTTGCTTGCTTGCTTGCTTGCTTGCTTGCTTGTTTGTTTGTTTATTTATTATTTCTGTGCCGCCCAGTCCCGAAGGGACTGCCGCTCAGGCACTATAATTTTCCGCCCACCCCCCAAAAAAATTAGAGGGAACACTGCCCACAGCTACTCCATTTTGTCAAGGTTGAGCTTGAGCTTATATCTATCCTTATACATATAAGGAGAGATATAATATAAGAGGAAATCAGACACATACAAAAAGAAATGTAATATATTATTCTATTAGACAGAAGAAAGGAGAGGCCACCTCCCTCTATCACAACATTATGATAAATCACTGATTGATTATGCCACCATGTTGGTGTTGACCCTTAGCAACCACATAGATATCATCCATAAAAATACATACACAACATATCTCAAAAATATGTACTCAATATATCCCATACAATGTATAGTAGGGTAATTGTTAAATTAAATAACTTAAATTGCAGATTTCTTTGTGAAGTCATCCTTTTTTTAACCAAAGAAGTCTTGATTTTCCCTACACAAGTAATAGATTTTACATAATGCAAGCCTAAAAAATATTTTTACCAAATTCAGCAGATTGATAGTCTGCTTGAACCTAAGAAATGTCAAACCTATCAACAAAAGATACAAAACAAAATCTATGAGATTGTGGTTCAAGCTGTATCTTTTAAATTTATCAAAATGTTTTAGAAACTTGTGTACTACATCAAAGTATTCATTCTTATTTATGATTCATCTCAAAGTATAAACTTTTCATTGCTAGCAGATTGCCAGAGGAAACCCTTTGATGGATTACATTTTTATTTGAATGTTCAGTACAAAAGGAATAAGACTCTTGCAACCTGAGCATCCTGTCCCTTACATTAGTTTTACATTTTAAAATATGTTTCCAAAAGTTCAAAATTTTCAGAAATGTCAAGACTAAGTTTGCCCAACTTTAAGAAATTTTGCTGGAAATCCTGAGCAAATGTTTTTCACTGACATACAAAGCAAATTCAGTGATCACTAAGTCCCCAGCTAAAAGTGACAAGTACTCCCAGCATTCCAGTGAACAAATACAGTATATAGAAAGAGAGACTATAAAAGCATCACCAAGATGTCACAAATAACTAATTTATGACTGATGGAGGCAATGTGGTATTATGGGGCAAACTCAATCAGAAGACATTGGCACCTCTGCATCTGACTACTTCTTCTCTGCCCATATCTTTACACCCGCAACACAGTGTGCTTCTCAATTAACTAAACTTTATTATGGCAGTAAATATGTTCTTTACTTTTGTCCCATGAAATGCTGAATGATATCTGTCTCCTCAACCATTACTCAGAATAACTGATTCAGTAGAAGCCTAATACCCAGCATTCCTATAGGAAATATTACAGAAGTCATTAGCAAACTAATAGGGGTGTCAAACTCAAGGCCTGCAGGCTAGATCTGGCCTGTGGGGTTCTTAAATCTGGCCCATAGGGTCATCCTGGAAACAGCAAAGGACCAACCTGCAGTGCCTCTGCCAGTGAAAATAGAGTGGAGGGCATGCATCGGACCCTTTTGTGCTCTGTTTTTCCACTGGCAGAGGGTTGCAGGAAGCCATCCCAGCTGAAAACGGAGCTTGGGAGCCCATTTTTGCTGGCAGAGCACTTGGGCCACAGGTACTCCCGACATGAGTGATGTCAAGTTGGCCATGCCCACACTAGCTACACCCAGCCCAGTCCCCCAAGGTCAAATAAACCCTGATGCATCAAATTTGATGCATCAGGGTTAATATATTTAAAAAAATATGGCCAGTACTAAAAGGTCACAGAATACAAAAGGTATCTTAATATAAATAAAACAAATGTAGTCATACAAATCAAGACATCTCTTATTCTTTATCTTGTCAATGGCTGCAGGTTTCTCGT